>NC_055987.1:150040124-150640124 GCF_018446385.1 Zingiber officinale
AGAAGGATATCATGGGAAGGGAGTCGACGGACTCGGTGCATCCAAGGGATGAGGTGCTACGGATGAGTATACAGGTGGATGAGAAGTCGGGGAGGAAGTCTGCTTAAGGAGAAGGTCGGAGTTGTGTTCAGGTAAGCTCAACTCCGGTTAACTGGAGCATCACCTATGCGAACAAGAATCGTTAAGAGGTTGATCTACTTCATAGAAGGCGCCTTCAATGGCTTGGTAGGTGTCTCACATGAACAGTGTGAATGCGCCTTCTAACCTGTTGGAGGCACCTTCACTAGTCGTTCATTGAAGAAAAAGTTTTATCTTCAACGAATAAAACTTATCTTGTTGGAGGTGTTGGTACCTCAAGGTTATTTTAATGTGATCAAATAAGTTAGGTTAGGTCCTATTGTGTTTAATCCTATGTCTAAGTGTGCAGGAACTTAAGAGTACAAGATGTCGAGCAAAAGATGCAACTAATGAGAAAGACGGTACGGGAGAGAGCCGATGGGCTCGGTGCGTCAGAAGGGCAAAGTGCTGTGGAAGAGTACGCGGGTGGACGAGAAGGAGGTGCGCGGCATTTCTGAGGGATGAGAAGCCTGAGCGGAAGCTTGCTCGAGAAGGCCGGTAGTTGGGTTCGAGTGAGCCCTATTCCAGATGGCCGAGATCACCCAAGCAAGAGGAACCGAAGCAAAAAGACCCGAACCAAGGTGAGTGAAACCGGAGCAGAAGGCCCGGACTGGAAAAAGTCAACTTAGTTGACTTTCTTGGTCCGGGCGTCCAGACTCCTGGTGCTCAGAACCTTTCCGGGAGCCCAGAATCAGATTTTATCTGGATCACGTTTGACCATGATCGTTTGCGAAGGGGATAAAATTTTATCCCCCTCCAAGCGCCTGGAACCCTTCCAGGCGCCCCGAGCAGGGCTATATAAGCAGTCTTGCTCCCTGAAGCTAACAATAACCAGAAATATCAAACAACACTTGTGCGCTTTTCCTTTTCTGTTTTAGCTCCATCTTGTTGTGTGTTCATTGTTGTAAAGAGACTTCTTCGCATGAAGGAGATTTTTTTAATATGGTTTAACTTCCTTGGATTAACAACCTCCCCAGTTGTAACCAAATAATTTCTCGGTGCCTCTTTCTTTTTAATTTCTTTATTATTCTCTTATGCAAATGTTATATTAAGTTATAAGTTCAAGGAAGATATTTTTGTTTATTTTGTGCAAGGGCTATTCACCCTCCCCCCCCCCCCTCTAGCCGGCCGCCAAGGGTCCTAACAAGTGGTATCAGAGTTAGGATGCTTCAAGAGGACTAACCGCCGAACGAAGCACACGAGATGGTCGGACTGAGCATCTATCCACCGAAGTTCGAGGGGGAGTTCACGAGCTGGAAAAAGAAAATACATGTATTCTTTAAAACCGACTTTGAATTACTTTTAATAATGAAATTCAGTTTTGTAACACCCAAAGGAAAGGAAGAATACCAGTGGACGAATAAGGAGCAGGCTGACTTTGTGACAAATGGCAAAGCAAAGTTCCATCTGTTGAGTGTCCTACCACCACAAGAAGTCAACCGGATCGGCACCTACGACTCAGCAAAGGAGATTTGAGAGAAGTTCCTTGAGCTACACGAAGGGGTGTCCGAAGTCAAGCTCGCGAGATGAGATCTGCTAAGGAATCAGTTAAGCAACATAAAACTGGAAGTAGAAGAAACCGTTGCACATCTTCACTCGAGAATGAAAGAACTAATCACCAAACTCATGAATCTTGGAGAAAAGGTAAGCAATTGGGATTCGCTAAGGTACGCACTTAATGCATTTCCTAGAACTACTGAGTGGGCATTACCTTAGAAGAAATGTTTTCAGCATTTGAAGTCCATGCAATGAGATGTGCAGATACAAAGAAGGAGCCAAAGCACAACATTGCCCTTAAGGCAAAGATGGATGAACAGGATTCAGAATCTTCTCTCAACGACGATGAAACGGTAATGATGGTAAGATAATTTAAAAAATTATTTAAATATAGGAAAATTAACCATCTGCAAGGTAGAAAGCAAAGAACAATTAGATGCTACCACTGCAATGAAGAAGGGCATGTTAAAGACAACTGCCCTAAGTTAAAAATCAAAGATAAGGACAAATGAAAGAACAAGAAGTCTGTCCAATCCAACAAATACAAGACTCTAAAGGTGACGTGGGATGAAACGTCGTCCGAATTAAAAATTGAAGTCATCGCCCGACTTGCGTTAGTGGCAAGTCATCAAGAAGACGAAAATGAAGCAAGCTCATTCGAAATGAGCATCGAGAGCATCGATGAAGGGGGGCGACATTGGAAGAAAGTAGCAGTTCAGGGGGAGCTACGGATAATGAGACCGACAAGGTAAGTCAGGTACAATCTCTGTTGGTGCAGTGAGCACCAGATGATCGAACCTGAGTTTTGATTATGGCAAAGGGCTCAAAGTTAAGTGGTGGTGTTATCTAACAAAGTTCATGGAGCTTGCAGGAAAGTCTTAAGTGATACTTAGGCAAAAGTCCTAGCTGCGGTTAGGCAGGTAAAAACCCTAGGGGGTGGTAACCCTAGGTCATAGGGGGTGGTAACCCTATGCGGGAAGTCTTGGCAGGTCGATGGCTTCAGGCAAAAGTCCTAGGGGGTGGTAACCCTAGGTGGAAAGTCCTGGTGTCGTGAACCAGGTGAAAGTCTGAACTGGCCGGTGAAGCGGATGTTCAGCAGAAAGTCCGGAAGCATCGAGTGCCGAGCAAAAGTCCAGTCGATCTGGAGGATCGTACTGGCAACAGGTAAATCTCCTGAGTGGAGTAGGTGAGGACGCGTTCCCCGTAGAGGGAACAGTAGGCGTCGGGTCGACCTAGGGTTTCCGGTAGGAAACCTGAAGTCAGACCCGGACAATTCGAATGCTGTCAAAACTTTTATTATTATCATTCATTATGTTTCTGTGCTAACTTTGTTTTGCAGGGTATGTGTTTGGGACTAACACATTTTGCAGAAATAAAGGGACAAGTTACAACTCGGATGAACAGTGTCCGAGGCGCCTCCATGGAGCTTGGAGGCGCCTCGGGTGCGAGCCAGGAAAAGGCCAGCGCAGCAGACTGGAGGCGCCTTGAATGGAGTTCAAGGCGCCTTGGACCGGAGGTTGAAGGCGCCTTGGATAGGCTGAAGGCGCCTTGAACCATATAGAGTTCGACCAGGTCCGTGCTGATCCACGCGGGTGACTCGGCTCGTTCAAGGCGCCTTGGTGAACAGTATAAGGCGCCTTGAACCCCCTTTATAAGGGGTCTCGACCAGCAGCTTCAAATAAGAACTTCCAAGTGATCTTACTGCTACAAGCTGCTCACGAGACGATTCCAAAGTGCTGTTGCGAGACATCGACGACCCGGAGCTCTGAATCTTCAGATTACGATATTGTCGTCGGTATAACTGTATTCTTTTTAATACTTAACTGTAATACTTGTACTCTTGTCGAGCTTATAGTTGTTACCCACGGAAAGCGATCAAGGATCGCGGGCCTTCGAGTAGGAGTCGTCACTGGCTCCGAACGAAGTAAAAATCCCTTGTCTCTCTGTGTTATTTTATTCCGCTGCATTAACTCTTACGTTTTACGATTCCGATAATCGAACGATTATAGCCACGAGCGCTATTCACCCCCCCCCCCCTCTAGCGCGTCTCGATCCAACAATTGGTATCAGAGCGGGGTCGCTTCGAATAGGTGAAACCACCATTCAAGCATTTCTTTTGTGGCTTTTTCGTCTATTTAGGCTAAAAATAAAACCTTACGCCTTTCGTTTTTTCCCTCCAAATTTTTTTTCAAAAAATTCATTTTCATATTTTCACAATTGATTGGGATTAACGAAATATCGAATTTGGCCAAATTTGAAATAATATTTTTTAAATATTTTTTAACAATATTTTTATTTTATTATTATTTTATCATTTTTTCTAGAAACTCGTAAATTTTTATTTCTAGCTTTCTACCACACTACTAATCCAGGATTAAGTCCTGGGACAAGTTTTTGCTCACTTTTTGTGCAAGATTCAATGGCTCTCCAAGAAGGCTATAGCACCACTCGACCACCGCTCTTCTCTGGTGAAGACTTCGGCTACTGGAAAGGCCGAATGGAGTCGTACCTACAAACCGAGTTCGATGTCTGGATGATCACTAAGACCGGGCTTGAAATACCAACTGACGACGTCGGCATACCGCTACCGTACGAGAACTGGGACGCGAACCTTATCAAAAAGGTAGAGGCAAACGCAAAAGCAACGTATACAATTCAGTGCGGCTTAACGAATAAGGAGCTGAATCGCGCCGGCACGTTCTCAAGCGCCAAGGAGCTATGGGAGAATCTGATTCAGTTACACGAAGGTATGTCAGACACAAGTAAGCATGATAAATTATTTGAATTACATGAGCAGACTGATACTACTCTGGCCGAGGAAGGTATTGCGTTGGTTGCAGGTACAAGCATAACACAGGAAGCTAGAAAGATGACGGCAACATGGTCTGAGTCATCAGACGAATCTGAATCCGACGCAGAAGAGCAGACGAGTTTCCTTGCTCTACCAGTACTAGCGTCCGTGGCCGAAACTGAGTCAGAGTTCGAATCCAAAACCGAGAACGAGTCAGATACCGAGTCCGAGCGAAGCCACGGATCCGTATCCGTTTCCGAAGGACCCAAACTCACTGTAAGTGCTCTAATTTCAAGTATTAGTTTAGATGATTCAGAAAATTTAATTCCTTACTTATTAAAGAAGTTGGCTAAATCCAACGTCCGGGTTAAGTCGCTCCAAAAGGAGGTAACAACCCTTAAGGAAGCGACTGACTTAAGTGCTTTAACTGAGCCAGTTCAAATTGGAAGTTCGACTCAAGTCCAACAACTTGAGGAAGAAAATTCCAATTTGAAAACTCAAATTAAAGAACTCAAGGACATGTTGGAACGGTTCACCTTGGGTTCCAAGAATTTGGATCTAATTCTTGGAAAACAGCGAGCTAGTTACAACAAATCCGGACTTGGATTTAAGACCAAAACAAAATATAAATCATATCTGTCTTTATTAAATAGAAATAATAGAAAGGTAGTCCAAGCATGGGTACCTAAGTCCAACTTGGTCAATCAAGTTGGACTTAGTCAATATTGGGTCCCCAAGGATCAAGTCTACTACCTCGATAGACCATATCGAGGCTATGATCCAGGGGGAGTTAAAAGAAAAACGATCTTAATGAAACAAAATTAAATTTAAATTTAAAATTTGAAATTAAATTACAAATTCAAAATTCAAAATTCAAAATTTGAAATTTAAAATTAAATTTAAAATTTGAAATTAAATTACAAATTCAAAATTCAAAATTCAAAATTTGAAATTCAAAATTAAATTTAAATTCGAAATTAAATTAAAAAATTGAAAATTAGATGGAGGATCCAAACTAGCTGGCACCTCCAACTAAACTACCCGATAGGGTAACTGAACCTAATATACCCGAAATGGGTAAAACAAGAGTAGATTACTCGGCAGAGTAATTAAGGTTAGATTAAAACGGACTAGGTTTAACTTGACCCACAGTACTGGTGAAGTTTTTGGATGATAGTACGTTAGGGAAGCTTGGGCATCGCATGTCTAGGAAGATATGGCTTCGACCTGGTGCATTTGACCAAGTGGAACTGACCGAAGCTACCCTTAAATGGATCCTAACTAGTTAGACCAAGGATTAGTATTAAGTTCAATGGGTAGGACTATTTGGGAAACCTCGAAGGCATGGTTACTTTAATGAGTACCTTGTGACTCACCATAGCCCAGAAGTTTATCCAAAGAATGCTTACTTGTTGAACCCAAAGCTAAACCTGAATCTAACACAAAGTTAAACCAGACCCTTAAATTCAACCATAATTCATCTCACAACAATTATAGGGTTCCCTGATTGAAAATTTAGATCGAGTGAGATGACTAGTTAATTCAACTAAATTATTTCAAAATTCTTTTAAACTCGATTTTAAAATTCTTTTAAACTCAATTTTAAAATTCTTTTAAACTCAATTTTAAAATTCTTTTAAACTCAACTTCAAAATTATTTCAAAAATCTTTTAAACTTAATTTCAAAATTATTTCAAAAATCTTTTAAACTTAATTTCAAAATCATTTTAAAATCTTTTAAACTTAATTTCAAAATTATTTCAAAAATCTTTTAAACTTAATTTCAAAATTATTTAAAAATCATTTCAAAAATCTTTTGAAAATCAATTTCAAAATTATTTAAAAATCATTTCAAAAATCTTTTGAAAATCAAAATTATTTAAAAATCATTTCAAAAATCTTTTAAAACTTAATTTCAAAATCATTTCAAAAATCTTTTGAAAATCAATTTCAAAATTATTCAAAATCATTTCAAAAATCTTTTGAAAATCAATTTCAAAATTATTCAAAATCATTTCAAAAATCTTTTGAAAATCAATTTCAAAATTATTTAAAAATCATTTCAAAAATCTTTTAAAACTTTATTTTAAAAATCATTTCAAAAATCTTTTGAAAATCAATTTCAAAATCAATTTAAAAATCATTTCAAAAATCTTTTAAAACTTAATTTCAAAATCATTTCAAAAATCTTTTAAAACATAATTTCAAAATCATTTCAAAAATCTTTTGAAAATCAATTTCAAAATTATTTAAAAATCATTTCAAAAATCTTTGAAAAACTTATATAAATGCTTTGAAAAATCTTTTGAAAAACTTATTTAAATCCTTTGAAAATTCATTTCAAAAATCTTTTGAAAATTCTTTTCAAAATCTTTTAAAATTAATTCAATTACTGTCAAAATATTAATTTAAAAGGATTTAAAAATATTTAATTATCAAATTCTGATTGCTAAAGTTAACTCTAATTAATTTTCAATAAATTCTCAAAAGTTTAGCATTTTCTCATTTGGAACTTAAATTTTCAATATTTTCAAATAATCTCATCTCAAACTCATTCATAAGCTGCACATGTTTGATAATCTAGAATGGATGAGCTGGAATTAGGATAATATAAAGTTCTTCTTATGCTTGTACTCTAAGACCCTAAGAATTTAATTTGGCATTAATTAAGGGGGAATGAACAGAGTCATGCTAGTACTTTAAGGCTAAACAAATTCCTTTAGGGCTCTGATACCCAATCAAGTTAAATAATTTAATTTGATTCATGCTTGGACACCGAAACTCAAAGAAGTTATTAAGGCATTAACTTAAAATCTAAATTATCTATGCAACAATTCTTTTCAAACACCTTATGAATTGAGCTAAGTACTTCACCTAAATTTTTTTAAGTTTGAGTACTTAACTATGCTACCCCTTAGGGGGAGCTTAAATTAACTAGACTATTTCTCTTTTCTTAATTCTTTTTGATTTATGTCAAAGGGGGAGAGAAAAGTCAAAGTTAAGAAATCAAGAATGAAAGGGGGAGCATAAACTTTAAATTTTATTTATGCATTGATGCTTCTGGTTAACTTTCATTATTTATTCCTTTATTTAAAAGTTATGTTTTACTTAACTTTGAACCAAGATTGCCATAATCAAAAAGGGGGAGATTGTTGGTGCAGTGAGCACCAGATGATCGAACCTGAGTTTTGATTATGGCAAAGGGCTCAAAGTTAAGTGGTGGTGTTATCTAACAAAGTTCATGGAGCTTGCAGGAAAGTCCTAAGTGATACTTAGGCAAAAGTCCTAGCTGCGGTTAGGCAGGTAAAAACCCTAGGGGGTGGTAACCCTATGCGGGAAGTCTTGGCAGGTCGATGGCTTCAGGCAAAAGTCCTAGGGGGTGGTAACCCTAGGTGGAAAGTCCTGGTGTCGCAAACCAGGTGAAAGTCTGAACTGGCCGGTGAAGCGGATGTTCAGCAGAAAGTCCGGAAGCATCGAGTGCCGAGCAAAAGTCCAGTCGATCTGGAGGATCGTACTGGCAACAGGTAAATCTCCTGAGTGGAGTAGGTGAGGACACGTTCCCCGTAGAGGGAACAGTAGGCGTCGGGTCGACCTAGGGTTTCCGGTAGGAAACCTGAAGTCAGACCCGGACAGTTCGAATGATGTCAAAACTTTTATTATTATCATTCATTATGTTTCTGTGCTAACTTTGTTTTGCAGGGTATGTGTTTGGAACTAACACATTTTGCAGAAACAAAGGGGCAAGTTACAACTCGGATGAACAGTGTCCGAGGCGCCTCCATGGAGCTTGGAGGCGCCTCGGGTGCGAGCCAGGAAAAGGCCAGCGCAGCAGACTGGAGGCGCCTTGAATGAATGGAGTTCAAGGCGCCTTGGACCGGAGGTTGAAGGCGCCTTGGATAGGCTGAAGGCGCCTTGAACCATATAGAGTTCGACCAGGTCCGTGCTGATCCACGCGGGTGACTCGGCTCGTTCAAGGCGCCTTGGTGAACAGTATAAGGCGCCTTGAACCCCCTTTATAAGGGGTCTCGACCAGCAGCTTCAAACAACAACTTTCAAGTGATCTTACTGCTACAAGCTGCTCACGAGACGATTCCAAAGTGCTGTTGCGAGACATCGACGACCCGGAGCTCTGAATCTTCAGATTACGATATTGTCGTCGGTATAACTGTATTCTTTTTAATACTTAACTGTAATACTTGTACTCTTGTCAAGCTTATAGTTATTGCCCACGGAAAGCGATCAAGGATCGCGGGCCTTCGAGTAGGAGTCGTCACAGGCTCCGAACGAAGTAAAAATCCCTTGTCTCTCTGTGTTATTTTATTCCGCTGCATTAACTCTTACGTTTTACGATTCCGATAATCGAACGATTATAGCCACGAGCGCTATTCACCCCCCCTCTAGCGCGTCTCGATCCAACAATCTCTTCCTCCTGATAAATTATTTAAATTTATTAAATTATTATCTAAAGACTGTTGTAAACTAGAAAAATAAAATAAAGAATTAAAATTAATTCTAGCCAAATCTTGTCCATTAGAAGAATATGATAAATTAAAAATAGAAAATGATAAAATAAAAGTACAAATAGAAGACTTAAAAAATCATGCATGCTTAAATGTTAAAAATCAAAATATTAGAAAATATAATTTGAACTGGTATTTTAATTACCACAAGGGACAAATTAGGAAAATTTCTCAGAAATATATTCCTAAGAGATTTTTAATTAACTCAGTTGGCTGGAACCTATATTAGGTTCCAAAGTCTTGTCTAAATTGAATTTTAATTAGACTTAGGTCTTTTAGCAAGAAAATTAAATGTTTGAATTTTCTTAAGAGACTTTGTCTAGAAAGTTGTTGTTGCTCCAATAACCAAGAAGGCCTAGTGCCTCGCCACAACCTGGAAGTCAATTAATGAAATAAAATGTTTAATTGACTAACTGATAAAACATTTAATTGTAATTAAATAATGTTTTAAATAGTTACTCAAACATTTTTTTCGGTGTTTTTTTAGAATTTTTTTTTTAAAGGAGACTTAAAGTTTTATTTTGAAATATCAGTTTTACTTTACCAAAATTATTTCTACAAAATTAGTCTTTTCAAATTTGTTTAACTTAGGAAATTATTGATGTTACAATTTTTTTTTGTGATATCAAAAATATTTTTTACTTAGAAATTTTTTTTCTAAAATTATTGCAAGTTTTTTTAAGTGTTATCAAAATTATTTTCAAAAACTTGATAAGTTTTTCAATATGTTGAAAATCATATTTTATTTTAACTAAAAACTTTCCTATTTTTTGAAAAATTTACCCTTAGATTTCTTTGGGTACCCCATTTTTTATGTGATCAAAGGGGGAGAAGGGAAGATTAAGTCTAGAGGAAGATAGTTTAAACTTTTTAAATTTTTGCACTTTAATTGCAAATTTATTATTTTTACTTTATGTTGGTTTACTCTAACTTAACTTGGGTTGCTCACATCAAAAAGGGAGAGAATATTGGTACCCCAAGGTTGTTTTGATGTGATTAAACAAGTTAGGTTAGGTCCTGTTGTGTTTAATCTTGTGTCTAAGTGTGCAAGAACTTAGGAGCACAGGATGTCGAGCAAAAGACGTAACTAGCGAGAAGGACGATATGTGAGAGAGTCGATGGGCTCAGTGCATCTGAGGGACGAGGTGCTGCGGAAGAGTACGCGGGCGGACGAGAAGGAGGCGCGCGACATTTCCGAGGGACGAGAAACTGAAGCGGAAGCTTGCTCGAGAAGGCCAAAAGTTGGGCTCGGGTGAGCCCTATTCCGGATGGCTAAGATCACCCAAGCAAGAGGAACCGGAGAAGAAGACCCGGACCGAGGCAAGCAAAACTGGAGTGGAAGGCCCGGACTGGAAAAAGTCAACTTAGTTGACTTTCTTAGTTCGGGCTCCCAGAATCAAATTTTTCCGGATCACATTTAACCATGATCTGTTGCGAAGGGGATAAAATTTTATCCCCCTCCACGCACCTGGAACCCTTCGAGGCGCCCCGAGCAGGGCTATATAAGCAGCCCTGCTCCCAGAACCTAACAACAACCAGAAATATCCAAACAACACTTGTACGCTTTTCCTTTTCTATTTTAGCTTCGTCTTGTTGTGCGTTTATTGTTATAAAGAGGCTTCTCTGCCTGAAGGAGATTTTTTTAGTGCGCTTTAACTTTCTTGGATTAACAACCTCCCCGATTGTAACCAAATAACTTCTCGATGCCTCTTTCTTTTTAATTTCTTTATTATTTTTTTATGCAAGTGTTATATTAAGTTATAAGTTCGAGGAAGGTATTTTTGTTTATTTTTGTGCAAGGACTATTCACCCCCCCTCTAACCGGCCGCCAAGGGTCCTAACAGGAGGCACCTTGGACCTCCATAGAGGCGCCTCTGAGCAATGGATAGATTTTTCCAGAAGCTATAAAAAGACCCCTGGAGCTAGGAATTCAACTACAACTTCTTTAATCACTTTCTAGTCTTTTTCTAAGCTATCAACTTCTGTAAGAGGCTACTCTATCTTCGACAAAGGAGATTTCTAGTGGATCTTCTTCAATACCTTAGATTAACAACCACTTAGGTTGTAACCAAGTAAATTTAGCATTCTTACTATTCTCTTAGAAGTTGTTGATTTAATGCATTCTTATTTTGTTTAATTAATTATGCATAACTAATCAAATCTAAAAGATTGTGAAAGGACTTGCTTAATTTTTGTAGGCAATTTAGACCCTCTTATCGGCTACACCAGGACCAACAGATCTGAGTTGATAATCTCAGGCTGCCAAGCAGGGAAGAAAGAGTTGCTTGGAATGGTTAAGTTGGTTGGAAAACTAGGTTGCCTTATATGCCAGAGTGTAGACTTCCGAGTGCAGACTCCCAACTCCTGACTCTTAAGTGCAGAATCTGAGTGCAGACTCCTAACTCTCTAGTACAGACTCCCGACTATAGAGTCCAAGTTGCAGACTCCCGACTCCCAAGTGCAGACTCTTGATTGTAGAGCCTGAGTTTTAGACTCACGACTGTAGACTCCCGAGTCTCAAGTGCAGACTCCCAACTATACACTCTTGACTCCCAAGTATAGACTCCTAATTGGAGAGTCCGAGTTGTAGGAAAAAAGATATTGAGGCTTGCTTTCAAACAATTTCTTTAAAACAAATTCATCCTCCTCCGACTATACTTTGAGGTTATGATGAACTGGTTGTTCGTGAAAAACTGAGAAAGCCCCCAATTGCTATCACAGGCAAACCACCAAGCAAAAAATGCATGGTGGAGAGAAGAAATTTGTGTGTGTGTGTGTGTGTGTGTGTGGGTGATGAAGGTGGAGAAAAATCTTTGTTATTAGCTATGTTCCTTTTGCTCTTGGTCACAACCTCCTTATATAAGAACTTAGACCCTTGCAGTCTTCAATGGTCGGATTAAAGTCATTTATTGCCCATTAATATATCCAACTTAAATGGTTGGAGGTTACATATTCTTCATTAATCATTGATTAATGCATCTATTACATTTGAGCAAGAAGTAAAAAAAAAAAATATTCAGGTGTAAAATGTTGGTTCATTCGCTTGGGCAAATTTTGCCACGATCGGTCTGACATTCGACGCACAGAGGTTGTGCTCGTACATAAGTAAACTTGGTTTAGTACAATCCGAGCCCTAGATTTCCACCCCTGTGCACCTACATGTAAGAGAGAGTCTCTCCCTATGCATTTATTCACATCATCAATGCATGTACAATAATATAAACCAACCATAGTGCCTTGAAACTTCTAATGTTGTACTAAAATCATACACAAAGGAGTCTCCTTCCTCCTTTTCCATTCACATGTATTCAACAATCCCCCCACATAAATAGAAAATGGGATATGTGATAGCATTCAGCAGTTGAGTCAAGTATAGGACAAACAGGTTTTATCCTTTGAATCTTCCCTTGTGAAGATATGGTTGCTTACTAGCTGATGGTAGATACTATATCCTTGAACTATTCTACCATATATGTAAGTATTGATATATCTAACCAGAACTCTCCTTGATATAACTTAGTTCTCATAAGTGTGTTCATTCTTGGGCATGAACATGCTTAGTTCTATGAGAAGTACTAAGAATTGTATCTTCAATTCTCTTCAAAGCGGCATCACTTCTTTCTCATATAGGCGATCTCTCAAGAGTATTCCATATTACTCTACTAGATCATTAAAAGTCATATGCTTTAACCTCCATCCTTCACCGATCTATTGGTTCGTCCCCCCCCCCCCTAATGATCAACTTTGTTGGTGCAGTTAGGTTGCCCCTTTGAACCTAGTTCTTAAGATCTCAAATCTAGATATGTTGGGTTTCCTTTGTACCAACATTTCTCATTAGCATCAAGATCATCCCTCATGATGAAATTGCAACTAACTCTCTATTTAACCCTTTAGTTAACGGATCTGCTAGGTTATCCTTTAACTTCACATAGTCAACAGTGATAACTCCCGTTGAGAGTAGTTGCCTAATAGAATTATATCTACGATGTATATGTTTAGACTTACCATTATACAAATGGTTATGTGCCCGACCAATTGATTGACTATCACAATGTATGCAAATTACAGGCACCAATTTCAGTCATCTTGAAACATCTTCTAAGAATTATCGCAGTCATTTAATCTCTTCACCATATTTGTCAAGAGTTAGAAACTCATATTCCATCGTGGATCTGGTTATTACGATTTTCTTAGAAGATTTCCATGAAATGATTGTACTTTCCAAAGTGAATATTTAACCACTAGTAGACTTCGAGTCTATCATGTCAGGTATCCAATTCAAATTGTTGTATCCTTCGATCACAGCAAGATATCTCGTATAGTATAATCCATATTCATAAGTATACCTTAAGTACCTCAGTACTCTTGTTATCCCCTTCTAATGCTCAACATCGAGATTACTCATGTATTTACTTAGTTTACTTACTATGTAGGCTAAGTCTGGTCATGTACAACTCATCAAGTATATTAGACTTCCAATTACTCGAGAGTACTCTATCTAAGAGATACTTTCTCCTTGATTCTTTGATAGATGTTGACAAATATTTATCGGTATTTATGCCAATATAGTATTACCCTTGGTGAATTTCTCAAGAATCTTATCCACGTAAGACTAAGAACAAGTCCTTTTGTTGTTCTAAGAATTTTAATTCTTAGAATCACATCAGCTAAGCCCATGTATTTCATGTTAAATCTTGAGTTCAACATATCTTTAGTGGATTTGATTATCTTATCAATACTCCTCAATAATAATTATGTCATCTACATATAGATACAAGATGACATAGTCATTCTCTGTTATTTTCTTGTAGATATATTTATCACATTCATTGATCTTGAACCCACATTTCTTCATGGCATTATCAAATTTTTCATGTCACTACTGTGGTGCCTATTTCAAGCTGTAGAATGACTTCACCATCTACAAACCATGTTTTTCTACTCTAGCATAGAAAACTCTTTAGGTTACTCCATATAAATTTCTTCTTCTAAATTTTCATTTATAAAGGATGTTTTTACATCCATCTGATATATTTCCATATTCCATAAAGTAACAATAGTCAATAATACTCTAATGGAAGTTATTCTCGACACCGAAGAATACGTATTAAAGTAATGAAGCTTTTCTGATTGTCAACATCCTTTGATTACTAATCTGGCCTTGTACTTATCAATCATGCCATCTAATTTAATTTTCTTCTTGAAGATCCACTTGCAACCTAATGGTTTGCTTCCTTGAGGAAGATCTATAAGTTCTCAGGTGTGATTTATAAGATAGAATTTATCTCAGATGTAATTACCTCTTTCTAGTGAAGTTCATCAGAAGAGCTTATTACTTCTGAGTAACTGTGGGACTCACTTTCCAACATGAAAGTGATAAAATTCATTCCATAGGATTTTTTCACCTGAGTTCTTTTACTTCGTCTGAGCTCAACTTCAATTAGTTTATTATCTTCTTCTTCTTGTGTTTCATATGCCTATTTTGAAGAGCTAGCTTCCTCTCGAGTCTTATACAGAAATACATGCTTGAAGAACGAGGCATTTCTCAATCCAATAAATATGTAATCAATAGTTTTTGGTCCTATATTAATACTTTTCATATCAAGCACCAAAACTTTAGCAAAACACCCTTATATTCGTAAATATTTGTAGGATGATTGTCTTCCATTCCATAACTCATAAGGGCACTTCTCTATTTTTTTCTTTCAGGACACATTATTTAAAAGATAATTAGCTATTAATATAGCTTCCCCCCACATGAACTCTGACAGCCCAGAGCTCAA
Source organism: Zingiber officinale (assembly GCF_018446385.1). Lineage (NCBI taxonomy): Eukaryota > Viridiplantae > Streptophyta > Magnoliopsida > Zingiberales > Zingiberaceae > Zingiber > Zingiber officinale. Next base: position 150,054,833 of record NC_055987.1, read on the forward strand.
TAGAAGAGCATCATCTCCTTCAGAGTTTAATTATTTTACTCAGCAACTCCATTTTGCTGAGGATTATAAGGAGTTGTTGTTTCATATTTGATTTCATGTTCAGCACACAACTCAGTGAACAATAAAACACATATTCAGCACCTGGGTTACTTCAAACCACCTTAATATTTTTATTAAGTTGGTTTTAAACCTCATTCTTATAGAGATCAAATTTCTCTATAGCTTCATCCTTACTTTTAAGAACATACACATAACATTATTTTATGTTATCATCTAAAAAATAATGAAGTATTTATTCCCATCATGTGTTGGTGTACCTTTTAGGTAGCACACATCGGTGTGAATTAGGCCGAGTAGGTCATTGCTTCTTTCAACATATTAAAAGGATGACCTTATCATTTTTGCTTCAACGTAAATTTCACACTTATATTTTAGGTCAAAGAAGAATGTAGGTATGTTTTGCATATTAATTAATTTACACAGCATATCGTAGTTAACATGTCTTAGTCTACCTTGCCACAAACACGAAGACTCAAGCATATAAGTGGAAAAGTTTGTAATTTTATTAACCTTAGGCATAATTGTCATTACACTGAACTTAAACAACCCATCGGTTACATAACCCTTTCTTAAAAATATTCTATTTTTAGATAGAACAACTTGTTGGAGCAATCAGTATACCCTTAGGTTTTAATGATTGGACAAAGAGTTTAAGGTAGGGTTTGAATCTGTATTTGATATGTGTTATTGTGTGCAGGTGACAGTTGTAAAGGAAAGTCCAAATGTGATCTTGGCAAAGATAAAGTCCAAGAATGGGAATCTTAGCAGTGTAAGTCCAAGCTTAAGGCTTAGCTATGTAAGTCCAAGTGTAACTTGGCAAGGTAAAGACCCGACCACAAGGACAAGGTCGAAGAAATCTCTTAAAGGCAAGGCGTGAAGAATGGGGAAGCATCCAAGGGACGCAAGGCTGATGGAGGAGGCTACAAGGCAAGGTCAAGGTTGTGTGGGCGAGGACGAGTGTAGGAGTGATTGTACTTGAAGGTAAAACCCTAAGTTAGGGTTTACCAATCACTGGGGACTGAGAACCAACAAATCCAGAATGGAATTTCGGGGTTTGTGGTTCTAACTTACCAGTCGACTTGTAACTTTACTAGTCGAGTGGACCAGTCAACCATACAATCGACTGGGAATAAACAAAATGCTTCTGTTTGCTCAACCCATGTGGTTTAGTTGACTAATTCATATTTGGGTAGTTGACTGGAATCGAGTCATTAGGTTGTAATAGTCAAATTCTACAAAAGCCAGTCGACTAGTGGGGAAAACACGGCTTAGGTATTTCTTTCCAAACTCTATATAATAGAGCTCAGGGTGGCTGGATTAAGTGATGAAAATAGACTTAGTTAAAGCCTATTAGAGTCTCCAAAGTTCTCAGTGTGATCCTTGTGTGTGATCAAGAGATTGTGGTGAGGTTTCTCCACCGAGAAGGAGGATTGAGTTAGCCGGAATTCCAAGGACTAATCCACCGGCTAATTGAGGGATCGTTCACCTTATGGACACGTCATGGAGTAGGACCATCATCTCTAAACCACATTAAATCAACGTTTTAGCAATTTGATTATTTTCTTTCTTGTTTTTAGTATTAGCTTTTGTATTAGTATTAGTTCTGTATTTTCACTATGCATTAACAAATACTTAGGAAGCGAATGATTTGGATGACCGTCTATTCACACCCCACCCACCCACCCCCACCCCCTCTAGCAGGTAATCAAAGTCCTAACACAACACTGTCCAATTCAAAAATAATGTAGAAGACATGCTTGCTTAATAGTGATCCAGACACTAAATTCTTCCGAATCTCTAGAACATCAACGCATTATTGAGAGTTAACTCCTCCGAGATTAGCTTCAGCACTACTTTTTCTTGGTCTATAATGTCTGAGATTGTTGAGTCCCTCATGAATAATTTCTCTCCATATTTGATATCTTCAAAGTTGTGGAGCATCTCCTTATTGCAACAAATATGTCTGCAACTCTAGTATTGATCCACCATTGCCCTGGATTTGAACCCACCAAGTTCAGTTCGGAGGCCACGGTGCAGAGGTTGTCCATTTCTGGTCCCTCTTTCAGGTTGGCCTCCTTCTTCTTCTTTGGCTTTTTGCACTCCAAATATTAGTGACTGACTCGGCCAAAGTTGAAACACTTTCCAAGGAAATTCTTGCTTATGCCTCCTCTGGGTCCCATCTTGGAAGTCTTGGGGTTCTTCTGTTTTGAGTTTTGGCCATGCTTGACCACATTATCTTCCACAGTAGCCTGAGAGGATAATTTTCTCTCTAAACTCTTGTCATCTTCTTAAATTCATAGTCTAACAATGAGTTCTTCCACGTTCTATAAAATCAAAAAGTACTAGAGGGGGTGAATAGAGCTCATGGCTTTTTTATATTTTTCATGTAAAACTTATCAAGAGAATTGTGCAGCAGAAATAAGAAAGCAAGACAAAGAGGAACGCAAGTTTTTTTACTTAGTTCAGAGTCTGTGATGACTCATACTCCAAGGCATGCACGTGAGAGTTCTTTTAATGGGCAATCCATTAATAATTAGAATAGTTACAAATGCAAATTTAAAGTAAGTACAAGTAACTAAAAGTAAAAGATACCGACAACTTTAAAGTAGGATCCTGTGTGTAGTTATTGTCGGAGTAGCGCTTCGACGTCGTAGAGTCATCTTTCAAGTAGCGCGCAAGAGAGAAAGTCATAGTAAATGTTCTCTTAAGAAATCTAGCCAAACAATGCTTTTATAAAGCATTGAGGGTGCCTCCAAGCTTGTCCAAGGTGCCTCCAGCTGCAAAGATTATCCCCTAATCTTCGGACTCGATAACCTCCATGGTCTGCACCTTTTATCAGTCTAAGGGTGCCTTCCAGGCCCTCTGAGGGCACCTCCAATGCTCCAAGGTGCCTTTCATGAGCTTCAGGGTGTCTTCCCACTATGAAAACCTTATCCTCGAGGTTTATCTATTCAAGGGTGCCTCTGCCCCTTCCAAGGTGCCTTCCACCAGGATCTAAGGCACCTTTGAGCACCTCTAAGATGTCTCAGACATTGTTCATCTGAGGCTAATTTTTACCACTTTTAACCATGCAAAACATGTTAGTCCAAATACAAAAGAATACCCTATAAAATAGAGTTAGCATGATAAAAACATAGCATTTTGACAGTCTAAGGACTATCTGGCTCTGACTTTCAGATTTTCATGAAACCCTAGGTTGAACTGATGTCTACTATTCTCTCTATGGGAAACGCATCCTCACATACCCATCTTAGGAGAGTTTACCTAATGGCAAACCTATCTTCCAGACCATTTGGACTTTTTACTCGGCATCCGAGACTTCAGGACTTTCCACCGGACGTCTGAACTCTGACTCGTTTAGTCTTTCACTTGGTGTCTGCGACCCCCAGGACTTTCACCTAGTGCCCTCGATCCTAGGATTTTTTTCTGATACCCTCGACCTGCCAAAACTTTATCCAATCCCCTGGACCAGGACTTCCTTACCTAACCATAGCTAAAACTTTCCACCTGCCTAGTGTCCACTAGGACTTCTTTACCTGGCTTCAACTAAGACTTTCACCTTGCCTAAAATTACTTAGGACTTTCCTGCATACTTAGTCAAACTTATTATAACAACAACAAACCATAACTTTAAACTCTTTGCTATTATTAAAACTTAGGTTCGATCATCTGGTACTTCCTGTACCAACACGTTCATCTCCTTTCACTTGTGTTTTAGGTAGTTATTAAAATCCTTCCAGCCGGGAGGTAGTTTCTCAATGATAGCAGTTACCTAGAAGATTTCACTCAGAACTATACCTTCCAAGTGGATCTCGTGCAAGATCACATAGAGTTCCTGGACTTGGCTTATCACTGTCTTAGAGTCAACCATCTTGTAGTTCAAGAATTGACCCATAATGAATTTCTTGGCCCCGTGTCCTCTATCTTGTGCCTCTTGTCCAATGACTCCCAAAGCTCCTTAGTTGTTCTCTTCATATTATACACAGCATACAGTGAGCCTACAAGGCAGTTGAGGATGTAGTTTCGGCAAAGGAACTCAGAATGAGTCTATGCCTCTACTCATTGATGGTTTGAACATAGCATCCTCAACATGCTTGGAAGAGTCCTTGGTCAAGAACTAAGCCAGATTGAGTGTGGTCAAGTAGAAGAGCATCTTATGCTGCCACCTCTTGAAGTTTAACCCAGTGAACTGATAGGATATGTCTGATATGGTGTGTGCTAAAAATATGTTTCATAAACATACACAGTGGAAGACTTAATGATAAATAAACTAATTTATTATATCACACACACCACACGCATGCAAGATACAATCGCGTAGATAAGATTATAAAATTAAATTAAATTAAATTAAATAATAATTATTTTAGGTATACCTTACGGGCGCATAACGAGAAAGGCGTCAACCTTTTGTCACGTTATCGAATCTCACCTCTATTCGTATCCACACCAAGCTTTTCAGGACAACTCCAAGAGAATAAGGTTCGGCTTTGGAAAATGAAAGAGAAGGATTAAGAAGAGGAAGAAGAAGCAAAAGGAAAATCTTCTTCCTTTAGGTGGCTTATAGCAACAAGAGGAGAACCTCTTGTTTTGGCCGGAGGTAAGAGAGAGGGAGAGAGAGGTATTGGATTTAGGTTTTCAAAACCTTATCAAGCCAATAATGAATTGTGTATTAATTCTCTCTTAACCATATCAATATATAGTCCTCTTTAATAAGTTGGATTAGAAAGTCCAAATTCAACCCATTATGCCTTAACCAAAAATTAGCCTATTTACCCCTTAGTTTGGTTCACAACTAAATCAAGTTGGTTCATAGCTAAGCTAAATTGGTTCATGATTAAACCAAATAGGGTTCAACTCTTTCATAAGAGATGTGACATATCCGTGCTTCTATTTTGATGAATTTTTCATATTTATCTTATGTATGGTTCAACCAAACATTAATCTCTTGATCTGAGAATTATATTCTCTAACTTGTTTTACGTCTTTTAGAGACTCATGGTGTGTGTGATCCGATAGGTTCTCATTTTATCCTGGTCATCCATAATTAACTACTTAATTAAGGAATGATTATAAGTAGCACCTAGTAGCATATCATAATCTTCAATTAACCAAAAAATCACAATTGATCTCAGAACTAATTCTGAACCCTTCAGTAGCTACAGTGAATCATGCCTTATTTCTTTCACTTGTCTTATACCCACTTAGTTTAGACATGGTCTATGTGTCAACCCCTACTAGGTTGACTATGTTATACCTAGCCCAAGTAATACTTCTCATTATACATATTCAAATTACTCGTGGATGTGTACAAGAATCTCATACTCTTAACATGTGATGTTTTGGCCAAAGACTTTGAGTAATAATCCTACGAGTGGTCATAGGATATATGTCTCCTCGTAAAGAACGGTGAATCCTCTATGGGCTATCCAAACACTTTCGGGCACTTCAACTTATACCCAATCATCTCGGGTCTACACCTTCAAGAGATGTTTGCTTAAGATGTCAAAGTATAAGTCTCCATTACCAAAATGACTTGTATACCTCAAGTCAAAGGAAACTTGCACTCGAGCTGCAATAAGAACTTCACAGACATATCTATATATGTAGAGAACCATATGAAGTCTTACAACAAGTCACTCCAATGAACTAGTTATCATAACTAGTATCCACATTTAACTCTCGACATCTCAATGTCTCCAACTAGTAAGAAATAGCTACTTGGTCAAACCAAGGAGTATAACTCATGTTAGTCTTACATAATTGATGATGTCTGAATGCACCAATTCAATGACTATAAAAATTTCAATACGTGCATAATTACACATGTAGATATAATCACAAGTTGTAATCCAATCACAAATTCTCTTATGCTATGAATTGTCTTGCAGACACACTACTACAAAAATGTTAAAAGACAACGGATAAAATCCGTTGCCATTGACACTCTAAAATCGTTGTAACTAATGGTGTTGTTAAAGGTACCCTCAACTATAATGGCTTTTAAACCATTGTCTTTTAATAACAACAATAACAGTTTCGCAATGTTTAAAAATTGTTGTCTTTTAAATTCAATAGACAATAGTTCTGTAATGATTTTAAACTATTATATTTTAATACCATAAACAAATAAAAGATAAATGAAAATCAAATCTACTTCAATCAATAATATATTATTAAATAAACAACCAATATAAGTATACAAATTATCATCCTTACACTTCTATAACAAACATAATTACTCGCACACAAAGAAATTTTAATTAGAAGATACTCAAAACAACTCCTTTCGACTACATCTTATTGCATGAACTTAAAGGATCTTGGTAGATGCTACTTATCCTCTTACCTTGAATGTTCTTTATGTTAGAGTGTATACTAAAAGTCTAGCTTTTTGTAAATAATTATTTTGAAATAAGAATCACATTGGTCAAATGTCTATATTTATGCTAAGTGTAGTTGTCCGTTTAATTTATATTGTAAATAACATGGTGTGAGGAGACACACAGAAGTTCATGTTATCAATTCCTTATAAATTATAAATAGTTGCTCACAACCAAGATGGAATGGGTCAAACCATTGGAGTGGTTGTAGTGTAATTATGTATTAGTTTATCTTGACTAATAAATTACATTAGTACACTATGAGTGTATTGAGCAGGACCATTTGATGTAGTTTCTTTTTATACTGACTATATAAAAGAACAAAATCTCTGTTATTATGGAAGTGTGTACTCTTAATCATAATATAATAACAATCACGTATATTTAATATTTATTTCTTTAATTTATAAAGGGTGCAATTTAGCTCATTAAATCAATAGGCTCGATAAGTTGAGAAATTGTATTATTTATATGGTGTGTTGTTGATTATAGAATGAAACTATGTCCTAGTAATCTAGGTTGATGATGTCCTCTTGAGGAGCTCATAAGGATTGTCATGTAAACTCTGCAGGTGGACTTAGTCCGACATGACGATAAGGTTGAGTGGTACTGCTCTTGGAGCTAGATATTAATTAAGTGAGTTGTCAATAACTCATTTAATTAGTGGGCATTCAATATCTTAAACACAGGGAGACTAACACACTCATAATAAGAAGGAGCCCATATTGTAATATGGGATTGGTGCGGTAGTGCAATAATAACTCTTTAGTGGTATGAGTTATTATTGATGAACTTGAGTTGGGTGTTCGAGGCGAACACGGGACGCTCAAGCTCATCGGGAGACCAAAACCAATTCCTCCTCTAGGTCCCTATTGTAGACTCTTATATAAAGCCTTATATCCACCCAAAGCCTAGCTTCTTAAGGCTCAAGCTAGGGTCGGTAAAGCCTTGCTTGGAGACCAAGCAAGGGGCCGTCCAAGCTAAGCTTGGAGCCCAAGCTAGGGCCGGCCAAGCTTTGCTTGGTACCCAAGCAAGGGGTCGTCCACACACAAGAAGAAGGAAGTTTTATTTTTTGTAAAATCTTTCCTTTTATAGAGATCCATAAAAAATATTTAAAGGATGATTTTAATATAAAACTTTCCTTTTTTTAGATTGGTCATAAAAAGAAATAAAAGGAAGTTTTTATTTTGTTAAAAACTTTCCTTTTATGTTGGTTTTAAAAGAGAGTTTTAAATTTTAAATTTTAAAATATTTCCTTTTATAACTTTTTACAAAGGAATAAAAGAGAGATTTGAAACCTTTCCTTATTTGTAGTTATCTATAATGTGAAAGAAAGATTTTAATTTTTGTTATAAAACTTTCCTTTTTTGAAACCATATTTTATTTAAATCTTATCTTTTATAGATATCCATAAAAGGATTTAAAAGAGAGAGATTTTAATTTATAAAGCATTCCTTTTATAACTATCCACAAAAGAGAGTTTATTTTTTTGTTTAAAATCTTTCCTTGCTTGGAGAACAAGCTTGCGGCCGGTCATTCTATGATAAGAAAGGAAGTTTTATTTTTTGTTACAAAACTTTCCTTTTTTACCAAGACCAAGGAATATAAAAGAGAATGGGGGGGCGGGCCTCACCCAATAAGACATCTTCTATTCCTCTCTATTCTTCCTTGGTGGCCGGCCCTTGCTCTTTCTCTTCTCTCCTTTTGTTTTCTCTCTTGGAGGTCGGCGGCATTAATTGGTGATGATCTCTTGGTGGCCGGTTGCTTGAAGGAGAAGAAGAAGAGAAGGAAATTCTCTTGTCTAGCATCCCTTGGAGGATAGTTAGTGGCCGGATCTTGGAAGCTTTGGAAGAAGCTTGGGTGGACTACCTCTTGGAAGATCGTCGCTCACACGACGTTCAAGAGAAGGAGAGGAATACAATAGAAAATCAAGAGGTCTATAAGGTACGAAAGGTATAACTAGTTATTAGTTTCCGCATCATGACTAGTTCATCCTTTATATAGATCTTGTAAAACCAAACACAAGGGGTTATCGGCTTTAAGTTATCATTTTTGTTATCGATTTTATTTTTCGATTTCATGTTTTGATAATGTGTTTCTATTGAGATCTCTATAGTTAAATCTAGTTTACTGTAAGAAGTTAAATATCCAATTTCTCTGTGAGGCTTTGTCTAGGAAGTGGTGGATGATCCCATACCCAAGAAGGCCTAGTGCCTCGCCATGTTTAACCTAGAAGCCGATCTTAGAAATAGATATTTGATAACTTCTGTAATATGGTTTAACTTAGGAAGATCACATTGATTGAACTTGGAGTAAGAATGTTAAGTTTCGTTCCCAATCCAAGTTTAACTTCTAAAGGAAAATTTGGATTAATAATGTTAGGCATCGTTTGCAATCCAAATTTAACTTTAGTAGAGCACATGAATAGCTAGGATAGTTCTATACTTGTACAAATTTTTATACAGGGGAACTAGGACGGTATTCTGAGTAGCAATCAACAATTGGTATCAGAGCTAGGTTTTAACTTCTGTGTGTTTGGTTTTAGTTTAATTATGCACATGTCATACATATTTTAGGCAGGATAATAGTAGAATGTGCAAATAGATTAACTCTGTGGTTGCAAGCTCCAACTATTATGGCCTATTGTGATTGTGTGTGATTGGACCCTCGGACATGTCGAGGCCATTTTATGTGTGTGCATGATTGTATGTATTAAATACAGTAAGAGCTGTATTAGTTTTAGGATTTTACATTATTGTTCGATCTAGACTCTATGTACATTCCTTTGTGGAATATAGGATCGATATATGTAAAAAAAAAAATTTGTCGTGGATCGTATCCTTGCGAGGCGTGGTACTATTTGAGCACCAGAAGCGCAGCGGAAAAAGTGGCAAGATAGATGCGACGACTAGACCTGATTACGGTGGCTAAAGATGGCAACAGCTAGGGTTGGCAGCACATGGAGGATAGTGATGGAAAAAGGTCATAATAGTTGGCAAATTATTTTTTTCATATTTATTGTTTTTATTTGTTGTGATGTGTGTGTGTGCATGATAAAATCCTCATCTTAAATAACTAAGTGGGAGAGGGATTTATAAATAAATTTCACGGTCTCCATTACTGGTTTGTAAGTAATGCAACAAACTTGCGCGTTGGCTCTGAGTGCCTCCCTCCACATCGGATGAGTTTGTTTGTGAATCACTAGATCAAATTTCCTTTATGGATGATTATAGAAAATTATTTAGGAGTGTGTGATCTTCTCCAACTGAAGGGGCACAATCATATTTAATGGACTAAGTATCAAGTAATGGTATACACTTAGGCGCATTTAATAGTATCCTCCCCATCGGAGTCACTGCTATTATTTGTGTGACCAAAGGAATACCAACTATTAATTTTATTTGTCATAAAGTTAGGATGACAAGAATAAAATTAATGGGTAAAATCTCCTCTTACAAATGTTTGAATTTGTATATGTCCACACTAACGTGGCATACAAAATTCACGGTGCTTTGAGGTGTTGGTGAATTTAAATAATATTGTTTCATAACTCAATATTATTCTAAATTCTAAAGTCTTGACCAAAACTTATTTTGTGATTCTTAGGATGACTTTCAACCCACTGGCTATTATTCTGAAAGAGAACAAACTTATTGGTCCCAATTACATAGATTGAAAAAGAAACCTGGACATTGTCCTAACTGTTGAAGGCTATAAGTTTGTACTGTTAGAGGTCTGCGCTGATGTGTATAATAGTGATTCTAGTGAAGAGGAAATTGAGTATCATAAGAAATGGGTAAATGCAGATGAGATGGTGTGGTGTTATATTTTGGCTTTAATGTCAAATGTGCTGCAACATCAGCATCAGGACATGCCAACTACCTATAACATGATGAGCAATCTCAAGGAACTCTTCGGACACTAGAATCGGGCTGCTAGGCAAGAGGTAATGAGAAACTTAATGACAGCCACCATGAAAGAGGGGACACCCGTAAGGGATCATATCCTCAAGATAATGGCTTACTTGCACGAGATACAAATCCTTGGAGCTGAAATCGATGGGGAAACCCAGGTCGATATTATTCTCCAAACGCTACCCAAAAGTTTTGAGCAGTTCCGCCTGAACTACAATATGAATAAAAGGATTTATTCATTGGCAGAACTACTGACAGAACTTCAGGCAGCAGAAGGACTATTTCATCATAATTATCAAATTCACTTTGCTGAAAATGTTTCTACTTCTAAGTCGAAAGGCAAGAAGAAGAATAAGAAACAAGTTGGCTCGGCAAAGAAAGTGAATCAATCTCTAGGTACTGGACTAAAAGCAGGAGTGAAGAAGCCGAAGGACAAATGCTTCATTTGTAAGCAGTCTGGACATTGGAAGGCAGACTGTCCTCGTAGGCAAGAGAATAATAAAGGTATATCTTATTCTCTAGTAGTTGAAATATGTTTAGCGGTGTTATCTACCAGTACCTAGTGTGTAGATACAGGAGCCACTGATCATCTCTGTAATTCATTGCAGGGGTTCCAAGAAACCCGACGACTATATGAAGGAGAGATAACCGTCTACAAGGGAAATGCTATGAAAGTGGTGGTTGTTGCAGTGGGGGATGTCTACTTATCATTTGATAGGAATAGAACCTTGATTTTGAGAAATTGTCTTTATGTACCAAGTTTTAGAAACAATTTAATTTCAGTTTCTAAACTATTTTTGGATGGATATACTGTTTCTTTTGATGACAAAGTGGTTGTCAAGAAAAATAGGGTAATTATCTATTCTGCTACATTAGTTGGCAATTTATACACTCTAAATCCAATAACTCCCACAAAGCAACAAATGAAAATTAATAACACATCTTCTAATTCCAATAAGAGAAAGCAACCTTCAAATATGAACCAAACATATCTTTGGCATCTAAGACTTGGTCATATTAACTTGAGTAGGATTCAAAGGCTAATAGCCGATGGACTCTTGGGTTCATTAGTGTTGGAAAACTTTCCAACTTGCGAATCTTGCTTGGAAGGAAAAATGACCAAGAGACTTTTTAAGGCCAAGGGGTATAGAGCAAAAGATGTGTTGGAATTAGTTCATTCTAATTTGTGTGGACCTATATGACTATCCAGGCGAGAGGTGGTTTCGAATATTTTATCTCTTTCATAGATGACTATTCGAGATATGGGTACATTTACTTGCTACGCCGCAAGTCTGAATGCTTTGATAAGTTCAAAGAGTACAAGGCTGATGTGGAGAAACATAACGGTAAAAGTATCAAGACACTACGGTCTGATCATGGTGGCGAGTACCTCTCAGGAGAGATTTGGAATTACTTATCAGAGGTTGGGATTCAATCCCAATTGTCTGCACCTGGTACACCCCAACAGAATGGTGTGGCAGAATAAAGGAATAGGACTCTTATGGAAATAGTTAGATCAATGATGAGTTATTCAGAATTACCAAATTCATTCTGGGGATATGCTTTAGAAATAGTAGTGTACATTTTGAACTTGGTACCTTCTAAATCAGTACCCTTTACTCCCACGGAATTGTGGAATGGGCATAAGCCTAGTCTGAGCCATATTCGGATATGGGGTAGTCCAGTACATGTGCTGAAAGGAGATACTAATAAGTTAGAATCTCGTACATAAGTTCGCTATTTATAGGTGATCCTGTCCGAGCGCTGAGTTGACGGACGATGGGGACGTGGCACGCTCCGCTGTCTTCGACTATTGGTGTAGATCTCCGGCGAACCTGTAAAGAAGCAGAGCCGAGAGAGGTTTCCCGGCGACGGCCCTCCGACGCTCAAGTCAGGCAACAAGGAATGAGAGAGGCAGCGTAACTGTGGCTATAGTGAAGATTTGCGCATACCTTCGTCGACGTCTGGGGGTCCTTATATAGGACCCCGGGGAGGCGCAGCCACGCTTCTCTATGCATGCACGCTTCCCCAAGCATACCTTAACGAGCCCCTATCAGAAAAGTACCTCTGGCGCCATTCCACAATCGTCCGAGCATATCCCGGATGTGACGGTGGAAGCTTCCACCGTATGATCCTGTGTACGGCTCAGTCGCCAACCCTGTTGCTGTCTGTCAGCGGCAGATGTCTCGAGGATGATATTATCCCCTGTCTCCTTTGTCCTCTTGCGCTTCCTGTCTGTTCCAGGGCCGATCGGTTCGGCCGCTCGACGGGCATATCACTTCTGCCTCGGTCATATGCTCGGATAAGATTGCTCCTGCCTATCTTTGTTGCCCTGTGCACCGGCCGAACAGACAGCCCGTTCGACCCTGAAACTTTTTTACCTTGAGCATCGGAAACCCGATCCCTAGTCGGGTTGTCTTTCATTCGGCTCGGGGGATTCCCGGCCGGTCGACCATCTCAGTCCGGTCGGTAGGGTAGCCGGTCGGCCCTCTCAGTCCGGTCGGCCCTCTCAGTCCGGTCGGTCGGGTCTCGGGGTTGAATCTCTTAACCTTTGACCCCCACGTATCGTTGACCTTCTGCCAGCGAGGGTCCCCCGTCCTTACCACCGGATCACATGCCTCCCCCTCAAGTCTAGTCGAAGGAGGCACTAAGTCCGACTGACTGGACTGCCGGTCGGCCGGAGTGACACCGCTCTGCCACTTTCTGAAATGTTCCTCCTCACGGCCGCTCGGCCTCTTACTACCGTTGGCTTTGCTACCATGTCAACGGTCAACGCTGATGCCCTTTGGATCTCCTCAGGATTCATGTAAATCCTCTCCATTAAGACCGAGCACGCAGCGTCGTAATGGCGCTCATTAAATGCGCCCTTATGGCATGGTGCCACGTGGCGCCTCCGCTGGCGTCATCGTACTGCTCGGCGATGTGTCCGATGGGACATCGGCGGTTTGAAATGAATGGACCGATGTGGGCCTTGGTTCCTGTGACCTACATCCGACGGTCGAGGCCAATCGGGCCCGACCTTATAAAGCCGTCACCTTCTTCCTCCGCCGCACCTTTGCCTTCACGTGTCCCGCAACCTTCTTCGATGCTTCAGCGTTCCAGCGACTCCAATTCTCCATTTTCCGACGATTCCCCGCCGCCTTCCTTCGATCCCCAGCTTCTTTGTAAGGTTCCTCCGCCTTTCCTCTCTGTTTCCCTCGTGTTTTTTGTCAAGTTCTTGTCTTCTGGTCGACGTCCCCTTCATCACCTTCTTCCTTCTGTCGTGTGTCTTTTTCTTTCCTTTTGCTTTCTTTCCCGGTCGGACAATGGCCAGTTCTTCCCGACCCGCAGACCTCACTTTAGGCTCCTGGTATACCACCATGGAGTCTCGCTTCGATCGGCGTGACGTCGAGGCCTTGCTTGATGGTTATGATATTCCGTCCGACTTTGAACTCGTTCTACCCTCACCATCTGCTCGTCCTCACAAACCACCGAGCAGAGCTATCTGTTTTTTCCGCGACCAATTCACAGCCGGTCTACGGTTTCCTCTCCACCCCTTCTTCGCCGACGTTTGCAATTTCTTTGGTCTTCCGCTCGCCCAATTATTTCCCAACACTTTTCGCCTTTTGTGTAGAGTGGTGGTACTGTTCAAGATACACTGCATTCCTCTCCGCCCGGAAATTTTTTATTATTTTTATTATCCCAAGCAATCCGAGCTGGGTACCTATCTATTCCAGGCTCGGCCCGGGCTAGTCTTTTTTGATAAACTTCCCTCCTCCAATAAACACTGGAAGGAGTACTACTTTTACCTCCGTCTCCCTGGGCGGGCTCCCTTCCAAACCAAATGGCAGATCGGACCACCTACTTCTCCCGAGCTAAAAAGATTTAAGACCCGACCGGACTATCTCCAGGCCGCGAACATGCTTGCCGGTCTGAAGCTCGATATCAACAAGCTTCTGCCTGAAGTCGTGCTGTATATATTCGGCCTGAGTCCGAGCCGCACTCCACTCCCGAGCAGCTTCGGTAAGAATTTCACTTGCGCATGTACTTTGAGTGCTAACTGATTTTCTTCTTTTTCCTTTACAGCGAATATCGTCATGGAGTCCGTGATGCTCGGGATTTTAAAGAGGAAAGCTGAGGCGCTTGAGGCGGCAGCCGCCAAGGAGATGGAGCAACTGGGCATCACCCCGGTCGGCTCTCACGAGGGTGAGAGCGAGACGAACGCGGAGGAGTCGGCTGCTCAGGCCTCACCCGTGGAAGTGAAGGGAGGTGCTACGTCAAACAGGGAACCGGCCGTCCAAGAGGAAGGCTCCGATCGGGAAGGCGAGCGCCCGCTCAGACAAAAAAGGCGCCGAACGGAGACACCGTTGCGATCGGCTACTTCTGCTGTTCGTGTATCCGAGCGGGAGGGGACCGATTCTCGTGGGAAAACTCCAATGGTGGAGGCATTATCCTCCGATCGGACTCCATCTCAGCTAAACTTGCCTGCCAACCCTATTGAGGTTGTGCCGGTCAGCACCCTTCCACCTGCCTCCCGCCGAGTCTAGCGCTCAGCTATTTTATCCAAGTTCTCCGCCCTGGCCTCTGCTCCCTCTGCATCTGCTCACACGACTCCAGGGCGGAGCCGCACCATCAGGGCCACCCTGCACCTTCCCACCGAGGAGCTTTTGCCCTAGTCTGATCGGCCGACCGCGCCCGAGCATATGATCACCATGAAGGGGCCCCTCGCCGAGATGTGGGCCGATGCTCGGGCCCGTGTTGCGTTGATTCCGCTCGGCAACCTAACCAACAGCCAAATGCAGCAGGCCACTGGGGTAAGTGTGTTTTCTTCCGAAGTCCTTTACGCCATCTTTCCGATCGGCTATTAATACTCTTGTTTATGTCCGAGATGGGTGGAGGAGATAGTCGTCGCCAATCGACTGGCCATGGTGGACGAAGAGCTGAAGATGCTGAAGAGTTCAGGCGGCCCGTCCTCCCAGGGCCCCTCATATGCCGAGCTGTAGAAAGAGCTCAAGAAGACCAAAGATTTGTTGGAGGCAGAGCAAAAGAAGACGACCGACCAGGCCTATACTCTGGCCGAACTCGAAAAACAGGTCAAGACTCTTGACCAAAAAATAAGCCTAGCCACCGATCGGAAGAAGACGGCCATCGCCGATCTGGAGAAGAAAAACGTCGAGGCGCGGGGCCTGGAGCAACGAGTTAAAGAGTTGATGGAGCAGCTGGACGGCGAGAAGGCGGGCTGCTCGGGGGAGGCGATCAAACATAAGGACGAACTGAAGACCTTGCAGGAGGCTCTTGAAGCTTCCCAAGTCGCCTTCAAGGAGTATCAAGAGGTCGATCCAGGCCGAGTCGCAGCCCTGAGGCTGCAGCACATCCACTCGAACGAATTTTCTGAGAAGGTCTGCGAGCGGATGTATACTACCTTTGAGTTGGTCATTGCCGCCACGACGGACTATCTGAAGTCCAAGGGCCAGCTTCCCGACTCCGCTACCATCCTGGCCGAAGACTACGCGGCGCTCCTTTCTTCCATCCCGAAGACCGTTATGATTTCCTTGAATAGTGTTTTTTGTAATCCTTCCGACCGGCTTTGATGGCCTGAATTTTAATGAAGATATGTCATCCTTTTGTTAGCTTACTCTTTTTTTCGTTAATTCGCCAATACCTGTGTCTTCCGATCGGAGCACGAACTACCGTCGTTCGCGTCCCCCACCTTTCCTTCTCGTTAATCGTCTCTCGTCCTGCCTTCCTAGCTCTCCAAAGGAATTTTTCACGAAGTATTTTCGATAACTGGGCCACTCGTCTGAACACACCCACCTCTTTAAATGGAGTTTCCGTTAGATGTTCGCGAAGTACCTTTTGCAACTTGACCTTTTGTAACTTGGCCAATCGTCCGCTCGGCTCACAGGCCGACCTTTTTAGTATCTTCTTGTCGATCGACCCGGACGGAAGTACGTTATTATTTTCTTCTTGCCCCTAAGAACAAGGCTTGTCGATTGCTGGTGTTTATCACCGAGCCGAAGCCTGCATAACTTGTCCCGTCAAGCAAGACGGTATTCCGGCCAGAGGGTTTATAGTCGCCGGTTCGACTCTAAGATTTAATGTCGCTGCTCGATAGTCTTCAGGCCAGAGGGTTTATAGTCGCCGGTTCGACTCTGAGATTTAACGTCGCTGCTCGACGGTCTTCTAGCCGGAGGGTTTATAGTCGCCGGTCAGACTCTAAGATTTAACGTCGCTGCTCGACGGTCTTCTGGCTGGAGGGTTTATAGTCGCCGGTCCGACTCTAAGATTTAACGTCGCTGCTCGACGGTCTTCAGGCCGGAGGGTTTATAGTCGCCGGTCCGACTCTAAGATTTAACGTCGCTGCTCGACGGTCTTCTGGACGGAGGGTTTATAGTCGCCGATCCGACTCTAAGATTTAACGTCGCTACTCGACGGTCTTCAGGCTAGAGGGTTTATAGTCGTCGGTCCGACTCTAAGATTTAACGTCGTTGCTCGAGGGTCTTCTGGCCGGAGGGTTTATAGTCGCCGGTCTGACTCTAAGATTTAACATCGCTGCTCGACGGTCTTCTGGCCAGAGGGTTTATAGTCGCCGGTTCGACTCTAAGATTTAACGTCGCTGCTCGACGATCTTCAGGCCGGAGGGTTTATAGTCGCCGGTTCGACTCTAAGATTTAACGTTGCTGCTTGACAGTCTTCTGGCCGGAGGGTTTATAGTCGCCGATCCGACTCTAAGATTTAACGTCGCTGCTCGACGGTCTTCTGGCCGGAGGGTTTATAGTCGCCGGTTCGACTCTAACGTCGTTGCTCGACGGTATTCAACAATGAGCTTACAGCTCGGATAATATACGTCCGGCCGAATGGCACGGGGTCTTCGCCATCGAGCCCGTGGCTCGGATGATATATGCCCATCCGAACGGCACGGGGTCTTCGCCATCGAGCCTATGGCTTGGATAATATATGCCCGGCCGAACGGCACGGGGTCTTCTCCATGCCTTCATACAGCCACCCGCTGGGCGTACAATGCTCATGCCTTTGATTTGTTCTTATAACTTTTATTCCTACAGCCAAAAGATACATCCGAATGGAATATTCATGAAATATATTAAATCGGCGCACCTTTCATCCGGCCCGATAGGGCTGGAGGTGGTTTGCGCTCCAAGGTCTCTCTAGTCGTCGTCCATCCTCATCCTCCAAGTAGTAGGCTCCCGATCGGAGCTTCTCGACGACTTTGAAGGGTCCTGCCCAAGGAGCCTCCAGCTTGCCTACGTCCCCGACCGGCTTCACTTTCTTCCAGACCAAGTCACCCACCTGGAATGCTCGGGGGATCACGCGGCGGTTGTAGTTCTGCTTCATTCTTTGCCGGTAGGCCATCAACCGGACGGACGCTTTGGCTCGCTCCTCGTCGATCAAGTCCAATTCTAGCTGCCTCCGTTCGGAATTATCCTCGTCGTAGTTCTGGATCCGGACGGACTCTATGTCGACTTCGACTGGGACGACCGCCTCACCTCCATACACCAGGTGGAACGGTGTGTTAGGATGTATACTAAAAGCCTAGTTTTTGATATAAATATTTATCTATAAATAAGAATCACATTGATCAAATGACTACATTTATGATAAATGTAGTTGTTCAATTAATTTATATTGTAGATAATATGGTGTGTGGTGTCACACACAGAGGATCATGTTATCAGTACCTTATAAATTATAAACAGTAGCTCACGACCATGATGGAAAGGAACAAACCATTGGAAGGTCGTAGTGTAATTAGGTGTTAGTTTATCTTAACTATATAATTACACTAGTACACTAAGAGTGTATTGAGTAGGACCATTAGAGGTCGTTTCTTTTATACTGATTTTATAAAGGAACAAAGACCTCAGTTATTATGGAAGTGTGTGCTCTTAATCCTAATATAATAACAAACACATATATTTGATATTTATTTCTTTAATTTATCAATGGGTGAGATTTAGTTCGATGAATCAATAAGCCCGATAAGTTGGGAAATGATATCACTTATAGTGTGTGTTGTTGATTATAGAAGGAAACTGTGTCCTAGTAATTTAGGTTGAGAATGTCCCCAAGAGGAGCTCATAAGGATTGTCATGTTAAACCCTGCAGGTGGACTTAGTTCGACATGACGATGAAGTTGAGTGGTACTACTCTTGGAGCTAGATATTAATTAAGTGAGTTGTCAGTAACTTACTAAATTAGTGGATATTTGTTATCTTAAACACAGGGAGACTAACACACTCATAATAAGAAGGAGCCCAAAATGTAATTTGGGATTGGTGCGGTAGTTCAATAATAGTTCTTTAGTGGAATGAATTATTATTGATAAAATTAAGTTGTGTGTTCGGGGCGAACACGGGATGCTTAATTTTATCGGGAGACCAAAACCAATTCCTCCTCTCGGTCCCTATCGTAGCCTCTTAATTATAGAGTACTATACCCACCTATACACACCTTCTTACCCATCCCATAAGGGGTCGGCCAAGCTAGCTTGGAGACCAAGCTAGGGTCGGCCAAAGTTTGGTTCATGGGTGATTCAAGGTGGTCGGCCCTAGCTTGGGTTCAAGCTTGGTGTGGCCGGCCCAAATTAAAATAAAAAGGATTTTTTAAAAAAAAATTTCTTATGTGGATAACATGTTTTAAAAGAGAGTTTAAAATTTTAAATCTTTCCTTTTATAAGATTCTACAAAAGATTAAGAGAAGAGCTAAATCTCTTTCCTTATTTGTAGATTAAAAGGTTGATTTTAATTTTGGTAAAAACTTTCCTTTTTAACCATGTTCATGATTTAAAAGAAAGTTTAAAAAAATTAATAATTCTCTTTTATTAGTTTCTACAAAAGATTAAGAAAAGATTTGATATCTTTCCTTATTTGTAGATTAAAAGAGATTTTAATTTTTAGAGATAATTTTCTTTTTATCCACATGTTTAAAAGAAAGATTTTAATTTATTAAATTTTCTTTTTTTATAAACCAATCATGAAGGGATTAAATTATTGGAGAAATTTTTATAAATTTCCGGAAACAAATTAGGAAGGTTTTAATTCTTGATTGAATTAAATTTCCTTTGATTGGAGGTTTGTTGTGTGGCCGGCCATATTGATTAAGAAGAGGAATTTGATTTTAATTAATTAAATTTTCTTTTTCATGGCAAAGGAATTAAGGAAGTTTTTATTAAAGTTTCCTTATTGCCAAAACCAAGGATTATAAAAGAGGAGGTAGAGGAGCCTTCATGAGATGAACTTCTATTCTTTTTCTTTCCTCTCCTCTTTGGTTTTGGTGGACGGCCCTATTTCTCTCCTCTCCTCATGTTGGTCGAAACTCATCTTTTGGTGGAGCTTTTGTTTGTGGCCGGATCAAGGAAGGAGAAGAAGGAGAGAAAGCAAGCCTCGTCTCTAGCATCCCTTGGAGCATTGGTGGTGGCCGAAATTCTTCATCCTTGGAGGAGTTTATTGTGGCCGAAATCTAGAAGAAAGAAGGAAGGTGGAAAGGTGGTTCTCATCTCGGAAGATCGTTGCCCACACAACGTCCGAGGTTAGAAGAGGAATACGGTAGAAGATCAAGAGGTCTTTCTAAAAGGTATAACTAGTATTTTTCCTTTCCGCATCATACTAGTTATTTTTGAAAATAATACCAAATACAAGAGGAATATGATTTTAGTGTTTCGAATATGTTTTTCGATGTTGTGTTCTTTTATTTTATTTTTCCTTGTGATTTGATTTTTCTTTTCGGTTAACCTAAAGTTATTTTAGGAAATTAAATATTAGCTTTCCATAAAAGGTTTTGTCTAGTCGGTGGTGGTTGCTCCCATATCCAAGAAGGCCGTGTGCCTCGCCACGTCAGTACTGGGAACCAATTATGGAAAATAATATTTAATGGAATTAATAACTTAAGGTGATTTGGGTCGAATGTGTTAAGTTCCGCAGGAGACCCAAGTCAAAACCTAAAAGAACAAATAGATTAAGTTTTGGATCAAACGTGTTAAGTTCCGCAGGCGATCCAAAATTTAATTTAAAAGAACACATGGTAGCTAGGAATAGGTTCAGACCTTTGTACAAAATTTTTGTACAGTGGAACCTCTAGGCTTTCCGAGTAGCAACCAACAATTGGTATCAGAGCTAGGGTTTTGCCTCTGTGTATTTGGTATTAGTTTAATTATGCACATGTCATACATAATTTAGGCAGGATAATAGTAGGATGTGCTAACTTTGTGGATGCAGGATCTAACTATTATGGCTTATAGTTATTATGTGTGTGATTGGACCCTTGGACATGTCAAGGGCATTTATTGTGTGTGCATGATTGTATTATAAAATACAGCAAGAGCTGTATTTAGTTTTATTAGGATTTTAATTTTTGATCTAGTTTACATGTACATTCCTTCGAGGAATATAGGATCGAAAAATGTAAAATTCAATTTATGTCGCGGATCGAATCTTGCAAGGCGTGGAACCTTTTTGAGGACCAGAGGCGCAGCGAAACAAGGAGCAAGATGGATGCGACAACTAGACCCAGTGGCGATGGCCAAAGATGGCAACAGCTAGGGTTGGCGACACACGGAGGACAGCAATAGATAAAAGCCATAATAGTTGAAAATTAGTTTTTCTACTTATTGCTTTTTATGCTGTGTTGTGTGTGCTTGTTAGTATGCATGTTAGGTAGACTAGCATAGGCAAAATTCCTCACTTTAAATAACTAAGTGAGAGAGGGATTTATTTTAAATAAATTTCACGGTCTCCATTACTGGTTTATAAGTGATGCAACAAGCTTGCGCGTTGGCTCTGAGTGCCTTCCTCCATATCGGATGAGCTTGTTTGCGGATCACTAGATTAAACTTCCATTTTGGATGACTATAGGAAGTTAATTAAGAGCGTGTGATCTTCCCCATCGGAAGGGGCATAATCTTATTAATGGACTTAGTGTCAAGTAATGGTATACACTTAGGCACGTCTAATAGTATCCTCCCCATCGGAGTCACTGCTATTATTTGTGTGACCGAAGAAAACCAACTATTAATTTGTCAAATAAATAGGTTGAAAAGATAATAAAATTAAAAACCCCTCTTACAAATGTTTGATTTTGTATACGTCCACACTATCGTGGCATACAAAATTCATGGTGTTTAAAGTAATTTTATTTGTCATAAAGATTTATTGACAAGATAATTAATGGGTAAACCCCTCCTCTTACAAATGTTTAAATTTTGTATACGTCCACACTATCGTGGCATGCAAATTTCACGGTGTTTGAGGTGTTGGTAAATTTAAATAATATTGTTTGAGAAATCAATGTTATTTTAAATTCAAAAAGTTTTGACCAAATATTTGATCAAAGACATATCAACTATTAATTTTATTCGTCATAAAGTAAAGTTGACGAGATAATAAAATTAATGAATAAAATCTCCTCTTCGATTTTGTATATACAAAATTCATGGAGATTTTAAGGAGTTGATCTTGACCAAATATTTTTATGATTCTTAGGATGATCTCACTTGGTTACCAGGATTCATAAACTCTAGTACTTAAGCCTGGAGGTCTAGAGTTCGAATCCCGGGGGAGGCAAAAATCCACTGCCAGGGGTGGAAAGTCCTAGTGAGTAACGTCACGGCCAAAGGGTCGTCGGTCGACGACATGAGAGGTCGCCAAATGGGCCGACGACATAAAGGTCGACGGTCGACGACCCGAGGGTCGCCAAATGGACCGCCAAATGGGCCAAGAGGGCCGGGTCGTTACAGTCCACCCAGCTTTCTCCCATGTGGTCGAGTCGAGCCCGAGGAATTCAGAGGATCTCCCGGTTGGCTACTTCGGCTTGACCATTGCTTTGGGGATACACCACAGACGTGAAGTGCTGCTCATTGTCATATCCCTTGCACGATTTCTCAAGCTGTTTTCCGACGAACTGTCGCCCGTTGTCCAACACGAGCCGACGTGGGATGCCGAACCGACAGGTGATGTGTTGCCAGATGAATTTCTTGACCATCTGCTCGGTTATCTTGGCCAATGGCTCGGCCTCCACCCACTTGTAGAAGTAATCGACTGCCACCAATAGGAACTTCCGTTGTCCGGTCGCCATAGGGAAGGGTCCTACGATGTCCATGCCCCACTGGTCGAACGGGAAGGACACTGTGGACGCTTTCATTTCCTCCGTCGGCCTATGAGAACAACTATGGTACTTCTGACAAGAAAGGCATGTTGCGATGGTCCGAGCGGCGCCCTCATGCAGAGTTGGCCAAAAGTATCCAGCCAGCAGGATCTTCCTAGCCAAAGACCAGCCGCCCAGATGACCTCCACAAGATCCTTGGTGTACCTCCTGGAGAATGTACTCGGCATCTTCCGAACTGACACACTTCAGCAGAGGTCGGGAGAACACTTTTTTATAAAGCTGATCTCCGATAAGCGTGAATCGGCCGACTCTCCTCCTCAGTAGCTGGGCTTCCTCCCGATCAGACGGCGTGGCACCTGAGCACAGAAACTCCATGATGGTTGTTCTCCAATCGCTCGGGAATGTGAGGCCTTCCATCCAGTCCACGTGCGCTACCAAGGATACTTGCTCTATTGGTAGCTGGATGACGACCGGCGATATCGAGCTTGCGATCTTGGCTAATTCATCTGCCGCCTGGTTCTCCACTCGGGGTATCTTCTGGACCACCACCTCGGTGAAGCTAGTCTTGAGTTTTTCAAAGGCCTCCGCGTACAACCTGAGTCTTGCATTGTTTATCTCGAAGGCACCCATGAGTTATTGAGCGGCTAGTTGGGAATCTGAGTGGATCACCACCTGGCTGGCTCCAACATGCCGTGCGGCCTGCAGTCCAGCTATGAGGGCTTCGTACTCTACCTCATTATTTATTGCCCGATAGTCCAGCCGGACGGAGAAATGCATCCTCTCTCCCTGAGGCGAAAATAGCAAGATCTCAATTCCGCTTCCGAGCCGAGTGGACAATCCGTCCACATATATTTTCCATGTAGCTTCGGGCTCGGGCTTTTGTACCTCGGTCACGAAATCTGCCAAGGACTGTGCTTTGATCGCCGAGTAGGGTTGGTATTGGATGTCAAATTCGCTCAGCTTCGTCGTCCACTTGATGAGTCATCCGGATGCTTCAGGGTTCAGAAGTACCCTTCCTAGCGGGCTATTCATCATCACAATAATGGTGTGCGCCAAAAAGTAAGGGCGCAACCTCCGAGCGGTAAGAACCAAGGTGAAGGCCAACTTCTCGAGACCGGTGTAGCGAGACTCAGCATCCTTTAAGATATGGCTTAAAAAGTACACTGGTTGTTCTTCACCGCTCGGCCTTACTAATGCTGAGCCCACAGCATGCTCAGTTGAAGATAAATAAATGCAGAGTGGCTCACCTACGGCCGATTTTGCCAACACGGGTAAGGAATTCAGGTAAGTCTTCAGTTCCTCGAATGCCCGATCGCAATCCTCATCCCATTGAAATTTGGTAGCTTTACGCAGAATCTTGAAGAACGGCAAGCTCCGGTCGGCGGTCTTAGAGATAAACCTTGACAGCGCCGTTATCCGACCGGTGAGACATTGTACCTCTCGAAGATTTCTGGGAGGTGGCATGTCTTGTAATGCCTTTATCTTGCTGGGGTTCGCCTCTATGCCCCGCTCGATCACGATGTAACCTAGGAAGCGCCCGTCTTTTGCTCCGAACAGGCACTTTTGAGGATTAAGCTTGACTCCATATCTTCTTAATGTTTGGAAGGTCTCCTCCATGTCCGCATAGAGATCGGCCGCCCGGAAGGACTTGATAAGTATGTCATCCACGTACACTTCCAAGTTGCGTCCGATCTGCTCCCTGAATACCTTGTTCATCAGACGCTGGTAGGTGGCTCCTGCATTCTTCAGCCCGAACGGCATTACATTGTAGCAGTAGGTGTCGTCCGCCGTGACGAAGCTGACCTTCTCCTTGTCTTCTCGAGCGAGCGACACTTGATGATAGCCTTGGTATGCATCCAGCATGCATATCAGCTCGCACCCGGCCATGGAGTCCACCAGTTGATCGATCCGGGGCAGGGGGTAGAAGTCCTTCGGGCATGCCTTGTTCAGGTCCCAGAAATCGATGTAGACTCTCCACTTGTTGCCCGGCTTGGAGACCAGAACCACATTTGCGAGCCAACTCGGGAATTGCACTTCCCTTATGTGGCCGGCCTCCAGAAGCTTCTCTACCTCCGCCCGGATAATTACATTCTGCTCAACGTTGAAGTCCCTCTTCCTTTGCTTCACTGGCCGAGCGTCCGGCCAGACGTGAAGTTCATGCTGTGCTACACTTGGCGAGACCTCTGGCAGCTCATGGGTCGACCAAGCGAAGACGTCGCAGTTTCACCGTAGGCATTTGATCAACTTTTCCTTCTGCTTCTCCTCTAGATCGGATGCTATGAAGGTGATGGCCTCCGGTCGGAAAGAGTCAATCTGCACCTCCTCCTTTTCTTCGTAAACCAAAGAAGGTGGTTTTTCGGTTATAGTATTTACCTCGACTCGCGGCACTTTCCGAGCGGACTTGGCTTCGGCTTGGACCATCTCCACATAGCATCTTCGAGCTGCCAGTTGGTCTCCCCGCACCTCCCCTACTTGATCTTCCACCGGAAACTTGATCTTCTGGCAGAAGGTAGAGACGACCGCCCTGAACTCGTTGAGAGCTGGTCACCCCAAGATAACGTTGTACGCAGAAGGAGCATTGACCACGATGAAGCTAGTGGTCCTTGTCCTTCTGAGCGGCTCTTCTCCAAACGAGATAGCCAGCCGGACTTGGCCGACCGGCAAGACTTCGTTCCCAGTGAACCCGTAGAGGGGGGTCGTCATTGGCAGGAGTTCAGCTCAGTCTATTTGTAGTTGGTCGAAGGACTTCTTGAATATTATGTTGACCGAGCTGCCTGTGTCAATGAAAATACGGTGAATAGTATAGTTAGCTATTACCACTCGAATGATCAGGGCATCATCGTGTGGGACTTCGACTCCCTCGAGGTCCCTTGGCCCGAAGCTGATCTCGGGTCCGCTCGCCCTCTCCTGGCTGCAGCCGACTGCATGTATCCTTAGCTACCTTGCGTGTGCCTTCCTGGCTCTATTGGAGTCTCCTCCGGTCGGGCCTCCGGCAATGACGTTGATCTCACCTCGAGATGCGTTGCCCCTATTCTCCTCCTCCCGAGCGGATGGTCGAGGTCGTTCATGCGACGCCTGATGGTGGGCTCCGGGCTGCTAACGATGTTGCCGCTCGGGGGACCTCCTTTCTAGTCTTTGAATGGGGCTCCGTTGTCGGTGTCGCTGGTCTGGTGAAGGTGATCGACGGCGGTAGCTCCTTGGCGCAGGATGAGCGATGGGGGGGAGGCTCCAACAGTCACGGGTGTTGTGAGTAGCAGACTGATGGAGTGAACAAAACATCGGGGTCCATACCTTCCCCTTGGGCTTGGGCCGATCAGCCGCGACTTGCTGGACGGCGTGCGGCCGAGTGTACGGATGAGGACGGGCGGCTTCGGCTCGCGGTCCTCTGGGGGGCTGGTGACTGACAGGCTGCTTCCGCTCGACAGAAGCTAGTTGGTCGTTCAGGGCTTCCTTTCTTCTTGCCGCCTGGGCTTCCTCCACATTGATGTACTCGTTGGCCTTATGCAGCATGTGGTCGTAGTCCCGAGGCAGCTTCCGGATGAGCGAGCGAAAGAAATCACCGTCCACGAGCCCTTGCGTGAACGCGTTCATCATTGTTTCTGAGGTGACCATTGGAATGTCCATGGCTACCGGTTGAAGCGCTGGATGTACGCTCGGAGTGGCTCCCTCGTGCCTTGCTTGATGGCGAACAGATTAATGCTGGTCTTCTGGTGGCACCTACTGCTCGCAAAATGATGGAGGAATGTCGTTCGGAATTCCTTGAAACTTGTGATAGATCCGTCCGGTAGCCTCCGGAACCACCGATGCGCCGACCCCGAGAGGGTGGTGAGGAATACTCGGCACTTCACACCATCTGTGTATTGATGCAGAGTGGCAGTGTTGTCGAACTTACCCAGATGGTCGTCTGGGTCGGTTGTTCCATTATATTTCCCGATCATAGGGGGCACATAATGCTTCGGAAGTGGATCACGCAGAATGGCATCTGAAAATTGTCGGTTGATCCGCTCGGATGACGCGTCTGTTAGAGTGTATACTAAAAGTCTAGCTTTTGGTATAAACATTTATCTAGAAATAAGAATCACATTGGTCAAATGTCTACATTTATGATAAATGTAGTTGTTCAATTAATTTATATTGTAGATAACATGGTGTGTGGTGTCACACACAGAAGATCATGTTATCAGTTTCCTTATAAATTATAAACAGTAGCTCACGACTAAAATGGAAAGGAACAAACCATTGGAAGGTCGTAGTGTAATTATGTATTAGTTTATCTTAACTATATAATTACACTAGTACACTTAGAGTGTATTGAGTAGGACCATTAGAGGTCGTTTCTTTTATACTGACTTTATAAAGAAACAAAGACCTCAGTTATTATGGAAGTGTGTGCTCTTAATCCTAATATAATAACAAGCACATATATTTGATATTTATTTCTTTAATTTATCAATGGGTGAGATTTAGTTCGATGAATCAATAAGCCCGATAAGTTGGGAAATGATATCACTTATAGTGTGTGTTGTTGATTATAGAAGGAAACTGTGACCTAGTGATCTAGGTTGAGAATGTCCTCAAGAGGAGCTCATAAGGATTGTCATGTTAAACCCTGCAGGTGGACTTAGTCCGACATGACGATGAAGTTGAGTGGTACTACTCTTGGAGCTAGATATTAATTAAGTGAGTTGTCAGTAACTTACTTAATTAGTGGACATTTGTTATCTTAAACACAGGGAGACTAACACACTCATAATAAGAAGGAGCCCAAAATGTAATTTGGGATTGGTGCGTAGTTCAATAATAGTTCTTTAGTGGAATGAATTATTATTGATGAAATTAAGTTGTGTGTTCGGGGCGAACACGGGATGCTTAATTTCATCGGGAGACCAAAACCAATTCCTCCTCTCGGTCCCTATCGTAGCCTCTAGTATATAGAGATTTATACCCACTGCATACCCACCTTCTTACCCATCCAATGGGGCCGGCCAAGCTAGCTTGGAACCCAAGCTAGGGCCGGCCAAGTCCAAGTGGATGAGGCATGTAGGTGGCCGGCCAAAGCATGGGTCCCAAGCTTAGGTGGCCGGCTACTAGAATATTAAAAAGGATTTTTATTGAAATTATTTCTTATGTGGATATCATGATTTTAAAAGAGAGTTTAAAAATTAAAAATTTCCTTTTATAGCTTTCTACAAAAGATTAAGAGAAGAGATTAATCTCTTTCCTTATTTGTAGTTTAAGAGGATGGTTTTAATTTTTGGTAAAAACTTTTCTTATTTGTAAATCATCTACATGTTTAAAAGAGAGTTTAAAATTTGAAATCTTTCCTTATTTGTAGATTAAAAGGTGGATTTTAAATTTTAAGAAAACTTTCCTTTTTAACCATGTTCATGATTTAAAAGAAAGTTTAAAAATTAAATTTTCTCTTTTATAAGTTTCTACAAGAGGTTAAGAAAAGATTTGATATCTTTCCTTATTTGTAGATTAAAAGAGATTTTAATTTTTAGAGATAACTTTCTTTTATCCACATGTTTAAAAAAAAGATTTTAATTTATTAAATTTCCTTTTTATTAACCAATCATGAAGGGATAAAATTATTGGAGAAATTTTTATAAATTTCTAGAAACAAATTAGGAAGTTTTAATTTTTGTTTTAATTAAAACTTTCCTTGATTTGTGGATTGTAGGTGGCCGGCCAAATAAGTTGGAAAAAGGAAATTAATTTTTAATTAATTAATTTTTCTTTTTCATGGCAAAAGAATTAAGGAAGGTTTTATTAATTTTTCCTTATTTGTCAAGACCAAGGATTATAAAAGAGGGGGTAGAGGAGGCTTCATGGTGAACAACTCTATTCTATTCTTCCTCTCTTTTCCTCCTTGGTGGCCGGCCCTAGCTTCTTCCTCTTCTCTTCTTCTTGTGGCCGGCGGCAATCCCTCTTGGAGCTCTTGATGGTGGCCGGTTCTAGCTAGGAGAAGAAAGAGAGAAAGGAGGTTTTATTTCTTGCATCCCTTGGAGCTTGGTGGTGGTGGCCGGACCTCTACTTCTCTTGGAGAATTTTGGTGGCCGAAACCTAGAAGGAAGAAGAAGGTGCTTGGTGGTTCTCATCTCGGAAGATCGTTGCCCACACAACGTCCGAGGTTAGAAGAGGAATACGGTAGAAGATCAAGAGGTCTTTCTAAAAGGTATAACTAGTATTTTTCCTTTCCGCATCATACTAGTTATTTTTGGAAATAATACCAAATACAAGAGGCTTACGATTCTAGTATTTCGAATTTATTTTCGATGTAGTGTTCTTATGTTTTCTTCTTTTCCTTGTGATTTGATTGTTCCTTTTGGTTAACCTAAAGTTATTTTAGGAAATTAAATATTATCTTTCTATAAAAGGTTTTGTCTAGTCGGTGGTGGTTGCTCCCATATCCAAGAAGGTCATGTGCCTCGCCACGTCAGTACTGGGAACTAATTATGGAAATTAATATTTAATGGAATTAATAACTTAGGTGATTTGGATCGAACGTGTTAAGTTCCGCAGGAGATCCAAGTCAAAACCTAAAAGAACAAATAGATTAAGTTTTGGATCAAACGTGTTAAGTTCAGGCGATCCAAAATTTAATTTAAAAGAACACATGGTAGCTAGGAAAAGGTTCAGACCTTTGTACAAAATTTTTGTACAGTGGAACCTCTAGGTTTTCCGAGTAGCAACCAACAATTGGTATCAGAGCTAGGGTTTTGCCTCTGTGTATTTGGTATTAGTTTAATTATGCACATGTCATACATAATTTAGGCAGGTTAATAGTAGGATGTGCTAACTTTGTGGATGCAGGATCCAACTATTATGGCTTATAGTTATTATGTGTGTGATTGGACCCTTGGACATGTCAAGGGCATTTTATTGTGTGTGCATGATTGTATTATAAAATACAGCAGGAGCTGTATTTAGTTTTATTAGGATTTTATTTTTTGATCTAGATACATGTACATTCCTTCGAGGAATATAGGATCGAAAAATGTAAAATTCTATATATGTCGCAAATCGAATCTTGCAAGGCGTGGAACTTTTTGAGGACCAGAGGCGCAGCGGAACAAGGAGCAAGATGGATGCGACAACTAGACCCGGTGGCAGTGGCCAAAGATGGCAGCAGCTAGGGTTGGTGACACACGGAGGACAGCAATAGATAAAAGCCATAATAGTTGAAAATTAGATTTTCTATTTATTGCTTTTATATTGTGTTGTGTGTGTATGTTAGTATACATAGACTAGTATAGTTAAAAATTCCTCGTTTATAAATAACTAAGTGGGAGAGGGATTTTTAAATCCCATGGTCTCCATTACTGGTTTGTAAGTGATGCAAACAAGCTTACGCGTTGGCTCTGAGTGCCTTCCTCCATAACGGATGAGCTTGTTTGTGGATCACTAGAACAGACTTCCAATTTTGGATGACTATAGAAAGTTAATTAAGAGTGTGTGATCTTCCCCAACGGAAGGGGCATAATCTTATTAATGAACTTAGTGTCAAGTAATGGTATACACTTAGGCACGTCTAATAGTATCCTCCCCATCGGAGTCACTGCTATTATTTGTGTGACTGAAGAAAACCAACTATTAATTTGTCAAATAAATAGGTTGACAAGATAATAAAATTAAAAACCCCTCTTACAAATGTTTGATTTTGTATACGTTCACACTAACGTAGTATACACAATTCACGGTGTTTGAGGTAATTTTATTTGTCATAAAGATTTATTGACAAGATAATTAATGGGTAAAACCCTCCTCTTACAAATGTTTAAATTTTGTATACGTCCACACTAACGTGGCATGCAAAATTCACGGTGTTTGAGGTGTTGGTGAATTTAAATAATATTGTTTGAGAAATCAATGTTATTTTAAATTCAAAGAGTTTTGACCAAATATTTGATCAAAGACAGATCAACTATTAATTTTATTCGTCATAAAGTAAAGTTGACGAGATAATAAAATTAATGAATAAAATCTCCTCTTCTATTTTGTATATACAAAATTCATGGAGATTTTAAGGAGTTGATCTTGACCAAATATTTTTGTGATTCTTAGGATGTTTGTCAATCCCTAGTAGTCATACTATAGAAAAAGACTTAGTAGTCCCAATTGTAATGATTGGAAATAGGACTTTGACATTAAGGTAGACTGTTTTCTTAGAACTAAGAACAATTTAGGTGTATTTAATTCATTAGTTGAAACATGTCTAGTGGTGTTATCTACCAGAACCTGGAGTGTAGATACAAGATGCCATTAATCACGTCTGCAATTCATTGCAGGGTTCCAGGAAACCCGACAACTAAATGAAAGGTAAATCACTGTCCACATGGGCACTACTATAAAACTGGTAGCTGTTGCAGTGGGAGATGTTTATCCTTTGATAAGAATAAAATATGGATTTTAAGTAATTGTCTTTTCGTACCAAGTTTAGAAAGAACCTGATTTCAGTTTCTAAACTATTATAGATATTGTGTCTATTTTGATAACAAAGTTGTTATCAAGAAAAATAGGGAAGTTATTTATTCTGGTATGATGGTTGACAATTTATAATCCAATAACTCCCACGATGCAACAAATGGAAATTAGTAACACATCTTCTAATTTTAAGAGAAAGCAACCTTCAGAAATGAACCAATTATATCTTTGGCATCTAAAAGCTAGGTTATACTTGAGTAGGATTCATTGGTAGTGATGAATTTGGGTTCATTGGTAGTGGAAATCTTTCCAACCTGCGAATCTTACTTGGAAGGAAAATAACCAAGAAGCTTTTAAGTTCAAGGGGTATGGAGTCAAAGATATGTTGAAATTGGTTCATTCTGATTTGTGTGATCCTATGACTATCCAGACAAGAGGTAGTATTGAATATTTTGTCTATTTTATAGACAACTATTCAAGATACAAATAAATTTACTTAATGTACCGCAAAACTAAGTACTTTGATTAGCTCAAAGAGTACAAGGCTGATGCGGAGAAATGTTAAAGTAAAAGTCACTATGGTAAGATCATAGTGACAAGTACCTCTTGGGAGAATTTAGGAGTCACTTATCAGAAATTGGATTTCAATCCCAACTAACTGCATCTGGTACACCCCAACAGAATGGTGTGGTAGAAAGAAAGTATAGGACTCTTATGGAATAATTAGATAGATGATGAGTTATTCAGAAAATTACCAAATTTGTTTTAAGGATATGCTCTGGAAACGGAAGTGAACGTAGTACCTTCCAAAGTCATAATTCTCTACTCATATAGAGTTGCTGAATAGGCGTAAGCCTATTTTGAAGCATATTCGGATTCGGGTAATCCAGCACATATGAGAGATAATGATAAGTTGGATAGGAGTTCACTTGTTTGTAAGTTATCCTAGATAAACAAAAGTAGGTTTATAGTCTTAAAAATCAGAAGGTCATTGTTAACATCAATGACTGTTTTTTAGAAAAGGACTATATAATGAACCACGTGCTCATAAGTAAATTTGTTCTTAAGGAAATAATAAAAGACATGTCTAATCTAGTACCAACTGTACAAGATGAGATACCACAAGAAAAACTGCAACACGTATCACAAATGATACACAATTGCAGAAAATGCCTTGTCGTAGTGAGAGGGTTGTTAAGCAACCTTAAAAAGATTCATGTTTTGGGAGAGTTTTTGGACTCGATCCCTAAAGGACATGAACCTGGTCTCCGGTCATATGATGAAGCATTCCAAGATAAAGATGCAGCATCTTGGCAAAAAGTAATGAATAACAGAATTAGAATATATGTATTCTAATAAAATCTGGAAGCTTGTAGAACCACCAAATGGTGTAAAAGCCTTTGGGTGTAAAAGGTCTATAATAGGAAAAGAAGGATAGACAGGAAGGTAGAAACCTTCAAAGCAAGGCTTGATGAAAAAGGAAACTTTTTTCACTGGTAGCCATGCTAAAATCTATCCGGATTCTCTTATCTATTTGGCAAGAGGATGTCAAGACAGCATTCCTTAATGGAAGTCTTGAAGAAAGCATCCATATAAAGCAACCAGAAGGGTTCATTGCAAAGGGCTAAGAGCATCTTGTGTAAGCTCAATCAGTCTATGGACTGAGGCAAAGCTTCAAGGTCTTGAAACATCCGGTTTATCAAAGTAATCCAGACCTATGGATTTATTTAGTAACCAAATAAGTCTTGTGTATACAAAAGGCGTGATGGAAACGTGGTGGTATTTCTTGTACTATACGTAGATAACATTTTTGGTAGTTGGAAACAATATCAAAGTGTTGTCAGAAGTAAGGGTATGGTTGTCCAAACAATTCGATATGAAGGAATGTATATATTCTTGAGATCAAAGTAATAAGGGATCGCAAGAAAAGAATATTTTTTACTTATCCCAAGCTTCATACATCGAAAAAATCCTTGCTCGTTTTAAGCATACAAAACTCCAAGAAAGGTTTCTTACCTTTTCAGGATAAAGTAACTTTATCTAAAGATATGCCTCTGTAGACATCAAAGGAGATAAAGGAAATAAAGGCAGTTCTTTATGCTTCGGCTGACAGAAGCCTAATGTATGCTATGCACGAGATTAGAAGTCTGTTTTGCCAAGGGCATAGTTAGCAGATATCAAAGTAACTCTAGACAAGGACAGTGGACTGCAGTAAAGCATATATTGAAGTACCTTAGAGGTACTAGAGATTATATGCTAGCTTACAAGGCAGTTAATTTGGTTCTTGTGGGTTACATGGATTTTGACTTCCAATTGGATAGGGACAATAATAAGTCAACCTCGGGGTTTTGTGTTTACTTTAGGAGGTAAAGTCACAACTATGGAAGAGTGATAAGCATAGGTGTTTTTCTGGACTCCACCATAGAAGCTTAGTATATGGCAAGCCTCTGAGGTAGCCATAAAAGCTGAATGACTCAATAACCTCAAGATAGACTTAGATATGATTTCTGGTTTGTCCAAAGATTATTACAATTTATTGTAATAATGTTGGTGCAGTAGCAAACTCGAAGAAACCATAAGTCTATAAGGCAAGTAAACACAATAGAGCGCAAGTACCACCCAATACGAGAAATCGTATAAACGAGGAGAAGTTGTTGCCGCCCAGATTGCATCAGGTGATGACCTATAGATCCTTTCACTAAGGTCCTTAAGACAAGATCTTTTGATGGCCATGTTGAAGGGTTGGGAATCAGATGTATGGCAGCTGATATGGCAGCTTAGTCTTTTAGTATAAGTGGGAGATTGTTAGAGTGTATACTAAAAGCCTAGCTTTTGGTATAAACATTTATCTAGAAATAAGAATCACATTGGTCAAATGTCTACATTTATGATAAATGTAGTTGTTCAATTAATTTATATTGTAGATAACATGGTGTGTGGTGTCACACACAGAAGATCATGTTATCGGTTTCCTTATAAATTATAAACAGTAGCTCACGACTAAAATGGAAAGGAACAAACCATTGGAAGGTCGTAGTGTAATTATGTATTAGTTTATCTTAACTATATAATTACACTAGTACACTTAGAGTGTATTGAGTAGGACCATTAGAGGTCGTTTCTTTTATACTGACTTTATAAAGAAACAAAGACCTCAGTTATTATGGAAGTGTGTGCTCTTAATCCTAATATAATAACAAGCACATATATTTGATATTTATTTCTTTAATTTATCAATGGGTGAGATTTAGTTCGATGAATCAATAAGCCCGATAAGTTGGGAAATGATATCACTTATAGTGTGTGTTGTTGATTATAGAAGGAAACTGTGACCTAGTGATCTAGGTTAAGAATGTCCTCAAGAGGAGCTCATAAGGATTGTCATGTTAAACCCTGCAGGTGGACTTAGTTCGACATGACGATGAAGTTGAGTGGTACTACTCTTGGAGCTAGATATTAATTAAGTGAGTTGTCAGTAACTTACTTAATTAGTGGACATTTGTTATCTTAAACACAGGGAGACTAACACACTCATAATAAGAAGGAGCCCAAAATGTAATTTGGGATTGGTGCGGTAGTTCAATAATAGTTCTTTAGTGGAATGAATTATTATTGATGAAATTAAGTTGTGTGTTCGGGGCGAACACGGGATGCTTAATTTCATCGGGAGACCAAAACCAATTCCTCCTCTCGGTCCCTATCGTAGCCTCTAGTATATAGAGATTTATACCCACTGCATACCCACCTTCTTACCCATCCAATGGGGCCGGCCAAGCTAGCTTGGAACCCAAGCTAGGGCCGGCCAAGTCCAAGTGGATGAGGCATGTAGGTGGCCGGCTACTAGAATATTAAAAAGGATTTTTATTGAAATTATTTCTTATGTGAATATCATGATTTTAAAAGAGAGTTTAAAAATTAAAAATTTCCTTTTATAGCTTTCTACAAAAGATTAAGAGAAGAGATTAATCTCTTTCCTTATTTGTAGTTTAAGAGGATGGTTTTAATTTTTGGTAAAAACTTTTCTTATTTGTAAATCATCTACATGTTTAAAAGAGAGTTTAAAATTTGAAATCTTTCCTTATTTGTAGATTAAAAGGTGGATTTTAAATTTTAAGAAAACTTTCCTTTTTAACCATGTTCATGATTTAAAAGAAAGTTTAAAAATTAAATTTTCTCTTTTATAAGTTTCTACAAGAGGTTAAGAAAAGATTTGATATCTTTCCTTATTTGTAGATTAAAAGAGATTTTAATTTTTAGAGATAACTTTCTTTTTATCCACATGTTTAAAAGAAAGATTTTAATTTATTAAATTTCCTTTTTATTAACCAATCATGAAGGGATAAAATTATTGGAGAAATTTTTATAAATTTCTAGAAACAAATTAGGAAGTTTTAATTTTTGTTTTAATTAAAACTTTCCTTGATTTGTGGATTGTAGGTGGCCGGCCAAATAAGTTGGAAAAAGGAAATTAATTTTAATTAATTAATTTTTCTTTTTCATGGCAAAAGAATTAAGGAAGGTTTTATTAATTTTTCCTTATTTGTCAAGACCAAGGATTATAAAAGAGGGGGTAGAGGAGGCTTCATGGTGAACAACTCTATTCTATTCTTCCTCTCTTTTCCTCCTTGGTGGCCGGCCCTAGCTTCTTCCTCTTCTCTTCTTCTTGTGGCCGGCGGCAATCCCTCTTGGAGCTCTTGATGGTGGCCGGTTCTAGCTAGGAGAAGAAAGAGAGAAAGGAGGTTTTATTTCTTGCATCCCTTGGAGCTTGGTGGTGGTGGCCGGACCTCTACTTCTCTTGGAGAATTTTGGTGGCCGAAACCTAGAAGGAAGAAGAAGGTGCTTGGTGGTTCTCATCTCGGAAGATCGTTGCCCACACAACGTCCGAGGTTAGAAGAGGAATACGGTAGAAGATCAAGAGGTCTTTCTAAAAGGTATAACTAGTATTTTTCCTTTCCGCATCATACTAGTTATTTTTGGAAATAATACCAAATACAAGAGGCTTACGATTCTAGTATTTCGAATTTATTTTCGATGTAGTGTTCTTATGTTTTCTTCTTTTCCTTGTGATTTGATTGTTCCTTTTGGTTAACCTAAAGTTATTTTAGGAAATTAAATATTATCTTTCTATAAAAGGTTTTGTCTAGTCGGTGGTGGTTGCTCCCATATCCAAGAAGGTCATGTGCCTCGCCACGTCAGTACTGGGAACTAATTATGGAAATTAATATTTAATGGAATTAATAACTTAGGTGATTTGGATCGAACGTGTTAAGTTCCGCAGGAGATCCAAGTCAAAACCTAAAAGAACAAATAGATTAAGTTTTGGATCAAACGTGTTAAGTTCCGCAGGCGATCAAAAATTTAATTTAAAAGAACACATGGTAGCTAGGAAAAGGTTCAGACCTTTGTACAAAATTTTTGTACAGTGGAACCTCTAGGCTTTCCGAGTAGCAACCAACAGCGTCCCTTCGGGGCGCCTTTCCTTTTCTGACGTCCCGGACGGGTGCTTCGTCCGATGAAGATCCCTTGTCTTGATTAGCTTGCGCTACCTTCGAGGGCGTCTGGAATAGAGCCCGATGAAAAGGTATCGGAGCGGGCGGCGCCCCCATCTGGGTGCCGGTCGGTCCCTTATTTTGCCCCCATATTAAGAGCTGCTCCTGCCTGTCTTCGGGTGGCGCTCAGCCCCCCCCCCCAGGCTGATGTCGCCTGCTGCACTGCCCGTTCGGCCTGAGCTTTTTGCTGCTGCTCCATGATTCTTGCTGCTCGCGCCTGGATGAGTGCTTCGAGCTCCTCAGGAGAGAGTGTTACCAGAAGTTGACGTCCAGCTTCTTCCATCTTCTTGTCTCGAATTCAGGTGTGTTCCCACAGACGGCGCCAATTTGATCCTGTCCGAGTGCTGAGTAGACGGATGCTGGGGACGTGGCACGCTCCGCTGTCTTCGACTGTTGGTGTAGATCTCCGGTGAACCTGCAAAGAAGCCGAGCAGGGAGGGGTTTCCCAACGACGGCCCTCCGACGCTCAAGTCAGGCAACGAGGAATGAGAGAGGCAGCGTAACTGTGGCTACAGTGAAGATTTGCGCATACCTTCGTCGGCGTCTGGGGGTCCTTATATAGGACCCCGGGGAGGTGCGGGCACGCTTCTCTATGCGTGCATGCTTCCCCAAACATACCTTAACGAACCTCTGTCAGAAAAGTACCTCTGGCGGCATTCCACAATCGTCCGAGCATATCTCGGATGTGATGGTGGAAGCTTCCACCGTATGATCCTGTGTACGGCTTGGCCACCAACCCTGCTGCCTGTCAGCGGCAGACGTCTCAAGGATGATGTTATCCCATGTCTCCTTTGTCCTCTTGTGCTTCCTGTCTGTTCCAGGGCCGAGCGGTTCGGCCGCTCGGCGGGCATATCACTTCTACCTCGGTCGTATGCTCGGATGAGACTGCTCCTGCCTGTCTTTGTTACCCTGTGCACCGGCCGAACGGACAGCCCGTTCGGCCCTGAAAC
This sequence comes from Zingiber officinale, assembly GCF_018446385.1. NCBI lineage: Eukaryota > Viridiplantae > Streptophyta > Magnoliopsida > Zingiberales > Zingiberaceae > Zingiber > Zingiber officinale. The sequence goes on from NC_055987.1 coordinate 150,092,212, forward strand.
CTTTTTACCTTGAGCATCGGAAACCCGACCCCTAGTCGGGTTGTCTTTCATTCGGCTCGGGGGATTCCCAGCCGGTCGGCCATCTCAGTCCGGTCGGTAGGGTAGCCGGTCGGCCCTCTCAGTCCGGTCGGTCGGGTCTCGGGGTTGAATATCTTAACCTTTGACCCCCACATATCGTTGACCTTCCGCCAGCGAGGGTCCCCCGTCCTTACCACCGGATCAATAGGTTATCCCAAAGGAATGAAAGGTGATTTATTTTATAGTCCTAAAGATCAGAAGGTCATTGTTAGCACGAATGCTCAATTTTTAGAAGAGGACTATGTAATCAACCACAAGCCCATGAGTGAAATTGTTCTAGAAGAAATGAGAGAGGACACGTCTACTTTAGTACCAACAGTGCAAGATGAAATATCACAAGAAACTGCAACACGTATCACAAATGATACACAACTACAGACAGTGTCTCGTTGTAGTGGGAGGGTTGTGAGGCAACCTGAAAGATTCATGTTTTTGGGAGAGTCTTCGGACTTGATCCCAGGTAAACATGAATCTGATCCCCGAACATATGACAAAGCACTCCAAGATAAAGATGCAGCATCTTGGAAAAGAGCAATGAATTCAGAAATAGAATCTATGTATTCTAAAAAAGTCTGGGAGCTAGTAGAACCATCAAATAGTGTAAAAGCTATTGGATGTAAATGGATCTACAAAAGGAAAAGAGGGGCAGACGGGAAGGTGAAAACCTTCAAAGCAAGGCTTATTGCGAAGGGGTATACTCAGAAAGAGAGAATCGATTATGAGAAAACCTTTTCGCCAGTAGTTATGCTTAAGTCTATCCGGATACTCTTATCTATTGTTACTCATATGGATTATGAGGTTTGGCAAATGGATGTCAAGACAGCTTTCCTTAACGGAAGTCTTAAAGAAAACATCCATATGAAGCAACCAAAGGGGTTTATTGCAAAGGGAAAAGAGCATCTAGTATGTAAGCTCAATCGGTCTATTTATGGACTGAAGCAAGCTTCAAGGTCTTGGAACATCTGGTTTAATGAAGTAATCCAGTCGTATGGATTTATTCAGTGTCTAGATGAGTCTTGTGTATACAAGAAGTGTGATGAAAATGTGGTGGTATTTCTTGTACTATACGTAGATGAAATTTTATTAGTTGAAAACAATATCAAATTATTATCGGAAGTAAGGGTATGGTTGTCCAAGCAATTCGATATGAAGGACTTGGGAGAATGCGCACATATTCTCGGGATCAAAGTAATAAGGGATCGCAAGAAAAGAATGTTGTGGTTATCCCAAGCTTCATATATCGATACAATCCTAGCTCGATTTAGCATGCAAGACTCCAAGAAAGGTTTTCTACCTTTTAGGCATGGAGTATCTTTATCTAAAGAGATGTCTCCGAATACATCAAAAGAAATAGAAGAAATGAAGGTAGTTCTTTATGCTTCAGCTGTAGGAAGCCTAATGTATGTTATGTTATGCACAAGACCAGATATCTGTTATGTCGTGGGCATGGTTAGCAGATATCAAAGTAATCCAGGACAGGGACATTGGACTGTCGTAAAACATATATTAAAGTACTTGAGAAGGACTAGAGATTATATGCTGGTTTACCAAGCAGATGATTTGCTCCCTGTGGGTTACACAGATTCCGATTTCCAATCAGATAGGGGCAATAGTAAGTCTACATCAGGCTATGTGTTTACTTTAGGAGGTGGAGCCATAGCATGGAGGAGTGTTAAGCAGAAATGTGTTTCAGACTCAACCATGGAAGCTGAGTATGTGGCAGACTCTGAGGCAGCCAAATAAGTTGTATGGCTCAAGAACTTTTTGATGGACTTAGATGTGGTTCCTGGTTTGCCCGAGATTATCACAATTTATTGTGATAATAGCGGTGCAGTAGCAAACTCGAAGGAACCACGAGCCCATAAGGTGAGTAAGCACATTGAGCGCAAGTACCACCTGATACGAGACATCGTAAAGTGAGGAGAAGTTGTTGTCGCCAAGATTACATCAGCAGATAACCTGACAGATCCTTTCACTAAGGCACTTCCGGCGAAAGCTTTTGATCGGCATGTTGAGGGGATGGGAATCAGATGTATGGCAGTGTTTATGACAGTATAGTCTTTTAGTATAAGTGGGAGATTGTTAGAGTGTATACTAAAAGTCTAGCTTTTTGTAAACAATTATTTTGAAATAAGAATCATATTGGTCAAATGTCTATATTTATGCTAAGTGTAGTTGTCCATTTAATTTATATTGTAGATAACATGGTGTGAGGAGACACACGGAAGTTCATGTTATCAATTCCTTATAAATTATAAATAGTTGCTCACAACCAAGATGGAATGGGCCAAACCATTGGAGTGGTTGTAGTGTAATTAGGTATTAGTTTATCTTGACTAATAAATTACACTAGTACACTATGAGTGTATTGAGTAGGACCATTTGAGGTAGTTTCTTTTTATACTGACTATATAAAAGAATAAAATCTCTGTTATTATGGAAGTGTGTACTCTTAATCATGATATAATAACAAGCACGTATATTTAATATTTATTTCTTTAATTTATCAAAGGGTGCAATTTAGCTCGTTAAATCAATAGGCCCGATAAGTTGGGAAATGGTATTATTTATATGGTGTGTTGTTGATTATAGAATGAAACTGTGTCCTAGTAATCTAGGTTGATGATGTCCTCTTGAGGAGCTCATAAGGATTGTCATATAAACCCTGCAGGTGGACTTAGTCTGACATGACGATAAGATTGAGTGGTACTACTCTTGGAGCTAGATATTAATTAAGTGAGTTGTCAATAACTCATTTAATTAGTGGGCATTCAATATCTTAAACACATGGAGACTAACACACTCATAATAAAAAGGAGCCCATATTGTAATATGGGATTGGTGCGGTAGTGCAATAATAACTCTTTAGTGGTATGAGTTATTATTGATGAACTTGAGTTGGGTGCTCGAGGCGAACACGGGAAGCTCAAGCTCATCGGGAGACCAAAACCAATTCCTTCTCTAGGTCCCTATTGTAGACTCTTATATAAAGCATTATATCCACCCAAAGCCTAGCTTCTTAAGGCTCAAGCTAGGGCCAGCCAAGCCTTACTTGGTCTCCAAGCAAGGGGACTGCCACACACAAGAAGAAGGAAGTTTTATTTTTTGTAAAATCTTTCCTTTTATAGAGATCCATAAAAAGGATTTAAAAGGATGATTTTAATATAAAACTTTCCTTTTTTAGATTGGTCATAAAAGGAAATAAAAGAGAGTTTTTATTTTGTTAAAAACTTTCATTTTATGTTGGTTCTAAAAGAGAGTTTTAAATTTTAAAATCTTTCCTTTTATAGCTTTCTACAAAGGAATAAAAGAGAGATTTGAAAACTTTCCTTATTTGTAGTTATCTATAATGTGAAAGAAAGATTTTAATTTTTGTTATAAAACTTTCCTTTTTTGAAACCATGTTTTATTTAAATCTTATCTTTTATAGATATCCATAAAAGGATTTAAAAGAGAGAGATTTTAATTTATAAAACATTCCTTTTATAACTATCCACAAAAGAGATTTTAAAAAAGAGATTTTAATTTTTTTTGTTTAAAATCTTTCCTTGCTTGGAGAACAAGCTTGTGGTCGGCCATGCTATGATAAGAAAGGAAGTTTTATTTTTTGTTATAAAACTTTCCTTTTTTGCCAAGACCAAGGAATATAAAAGAGAAGGAGGGGTGCCTCACCCAATAAGACATCTTCTATTCCTCTCTATTCTTCCTTGGTGGTCGGCCCTTGCTCTTTCTCTTCTCTCCTTTTGTTTTCTCTCTTGATGGCCGGCGGCATCAATTGGTGGTGATCTCTTGGTGGCCGGTTGCTTGAAGGAGAAGAAGAAGAGAAGGAAGTTCTCTTGTCTAGCATCCCTTGAAGGATAGTTGGTGGCCAGATCTTGGAAGCTTTGGAAGAAGCTTGGGTGGACTACCTCTTGGAAGATCGCCGCCCACACGACGTTCAAGAGAAGGAGAGGAATACAATAGAAGATCAAGAGGTCTATAAGCTACAAAAGGTATAACTAATTATTAGTTTCCACATCATGACTAGTTCATCCTTTTGTATAGATCCTGTAAAACCAAACACAAGAGGTTATCGGTTTTAAGTTATCATTTTTGTTATCAATTTTATTTTTCGATTTCATGTTTCGATAATGTGTTTCTATTGAGGTCTCTATAGTTAAATCTAGTTTACTGTAAGAAGTTAAATATCCAATTTCTCTGTGAGGCTTTGTCTAGGAAGTAGTAGATGATCTCATACCCAAGAAGGCCTAGTGTCTCACCATGTTTAACCTGGAAGCTGATCTTAGAAATAGATATTTGATAACTTCTGTAATATGGTTTAACTTAGGAAGATCACATCGGTTGAACTTGGAGTAAGAATGTTAAGTTTCATTCTCAATCCAAGTTTAACTTCTAAAGGAAAATTTGGATTAATAATGTTAATCATCATTTCCAATCCAAATTTAACTTTAGTAGAGCACATGGGTAGCTAGGATAGTTCTATGCTTGTACAAATTTTTGTACAGGAGAACTAGGACGGTATTCCGAGTAGCAACCAACACTTTGCTCATTGGTGTTAACCATCTTCTCGCTTAAATCCCAGAGCTTTGTTGCTAGTTCTTCATACTTGGCATGGTTACTCGTATCCTCCTCATTGCAATCGTCGAAGTACTTACCAGTCACACCCTTGAGGTTAAATGTAATCCTTCAGGTCAACTCCATTATAGCCAGTGCACTCAGTAAGTTTCTTGCTCTGTAAATTAAAGAGAGTTTAGTTCTTGACACAATATAGTTATGGCATAGATCTATCTCAAATAGTTATCTTACCCAAGGATGGCTTTTTGCATCAATGGTGTATCTAGAAACAAAGACAACTGAAGCAGCAACTAGAGAAGACAAGAATCTGAGGCTTCCATGATCCAGCAAGCTCAACTAGAAAAATGTCCTAGAACAAGGAACTAGATGATTGTTATGGGCAACTAGCTGTGATTCAAAAGTATCAAAAGAAATGCAATGTAAATCAAACATTTGTATCCATAAATAACAATTATTAATAATAAAAATACACATCACACCTCAACCAATCAAAGAGTAACAAGGAGCAAGTCTAACATAATTTTAAGCATCAATATGAACTTGTGGAGTACATATTGTTTGAAGGAATGTTTAATGAGTTAAAAATATAAGCATTTTGAAGACATAATTTACCAAAGAAAACTCGAAACATAAAAATCTATGGTACCTTTAGTAGAATGTTCTTCGTCAAATATTGTCCTTCCAATCCTAGCCAAAGCCTCCTCTTCAAAGTGCTATCATCCTTCCACTAAAATACTTAGATACTTGTAAATATTACTTTATATCATCAGTTTCATGTTTTCCAATTCATCTTGAGAAAAATTATTTTCATCCATAACTTAGCTTCTTCAGATGATCAAGCAATTAAAAAAAATTAAATGACCATCAATGATTTTAGGATTTCTCGAGAGTAGACTTTTCTAAGACACTAGAGTGCTAGTAGTAGCAGAATCATTGCAAAAGTAATCAAGCAGAAGTTAGAAAAACATAGAGCAAATTAAATAAGCTACTATTTTTTTGCATTTAAAAGATTGAAAGGATTAATTCCTAAAATATATGTTGCTTCATTAAGATTTACGCGCTTGATCAACGTTAAAAAAATATTTGTATTCCTATAAGAGTAGTTGCTTAAATGAAAGACATTCCTATTTTGAAGATTCCATATACTCTTCAGATGGATGCAGGATTAGAATTGAACATAGAAACTTTATTGAAATTTGTTAATTAGAAATTATACAAAAGGCTAATTAAGTTATATTGAGTCATAATTATTACTAATCTTGTTAAAGATCAATTTATACAGAGGTATCTGGAACATACATCTTCTGGTAGTGGAGTTCACGGAAGGTGAGTAATTGCTTCCTCAGTGGAGACAGCGAGTAGCGATGGCAAGGGAGAGGAGAGGCGAAGAGGCTTAGAGTTAGAGGAGCGGAGCATGCCACGACAAGGAGCGCCATCATGGCAAAACGAAGGAAGGCAAAGGTAGATCAGTTTGATCGTGAGAGGAGTTTCATCAGCATTGAGGCCAAGAAGTCAAAGAACGTGAGAAGAATCATAGGGAAGGGTTGAATGCCTCATCGTCGAGTTGAGGGAGTCGAACGCCTCACCATCGATTTGCCGAAGAAGCGCCGAGGCCGATGGAGGCGAGTCTTTGACGAAGGAAGGGAGGGGTTTTTGGCCATCGGGACTTTGTGAAATATTTAGATTTAAGAAAATTAATATTTTAACCAAAATATCTGTTGTCTTGAACAAAAAAGTTGAAAAAGACAATGATTGGAAAAATAGTTATCTTAGCCCTTGTAACAACAGTTAAACACAATAGTTTTAAGAATTTGTTGTCGTAGCCCCTCAAATTAACGCTAAAAGACAACGATTTTTCAAAACCCGTTGTCTTTGTAAAAAAAAGACAATAGTTTTTGTTAAGACAATTGTTAAAGGCTCTAAAGCAATAATTTTTCCTCAAACCTGTTGTCTTTTAACTGTTGTTGATTGCAGATTTTCTTATAGTGACATTTAGTAAATGAGTTTAAGATTATTCAAACATATAATATGCACTTAAATGGTGAGTCTATATTTATCAAATAAATAGTAAAAAGTCATAAGGTGATTGCCTTAGGATATTCCTTAAAATCTAACATGAACTTCTCTGGCCTTTCCTCATGATTGATTGGAAATTTTCCAATCGGGACGAAGGGGGCCTTCACGAGATGAGTCTGTTGCAGCTTAACACTTTTTGTGGCCATCTCAACAAAAATGAATTCTATTTTAAGATTTTTGGAAAATCTTACTAGAGATAGAAGAGTAATCTGAATTGAAATTATGAATCAAATCAAACTTATCTGTTGAGTTGACCTGAGCTGATAATCTCAGGTTGCCAAGCAGAGAAGGAAGAGCTGCTTAGAATGGCTGAGTTGGTTGAAAAACTAGGCTCCCTTATATGCTAGAGTATAGACTCTTGAGTGCAGAGTCTGAGTGCAGACGCCTAACTACAGAGTCCGAGTTGCAAACTCCTGACTCCAGAATGCAAACTCCTGATTGCAGAGCCCAAGTTGCAGACTCCCAACAATAGACTCCAGACTCTCGAGTGTAGACTCCCGAGTTCCGAGTCCCGAGTACAAATTCCCGACTACAGAGTCTGAGTTGCAGACTCTCGACTTTAGAGTGCAAACTCCTAACTGGAGAGCCCGAGTTGCATAAAAGAAGATGTTGAGGTATGCTTTCAAGCAGTTTTATTAAAATAGATTCCTCCTCCTCTGGCTGTGCTTTGAAGTTATGATGGGCATCTATTTTCCAAGATACAATGATAAAACTATGTACACAACCAAGTACTATTATTCGTGGCAAACTGAGAAAGTACTCAATTATCATCATGAGCAAACCACCGAGCAGAAATGCACCGTGGAGAGAAGATTTAGAAGGAATGGCGGTGGAGGAAAATCTTTTCTATTGGCTCTGCTCCTCTTGCTCTTGGTCACAACCTCCTTATATAGGAACTTAGACCCTTGCAGTATTCAATGGCCGAATTAAAGTCATTTACTGTCCATCAATCCATCCAGATTAAATTGCTGGAGGTTACAGATTCTGTAGGATCATAGGCATGTGAGAGGGGGTGAATCACATGTATTTTAAAAACATATTTTTTTATATTTTTTAAAAACAAAGTGTGCAACGGAATAAAATAAACTAAGTAAGAAAATAACACATGTTCAATTTTACTTTGTTCAGAGTCTTCGACGATTCCTACTCCAAGCCCCAGATGCTTTAGATCATTCCGATGAGTAATTCACTAATCAATCGTTTCTTTACAAAGTATGAATTGGTGACAAAACTACCAACTTTAGAATAAAAAGTACAATAAAACAAGAGTAATAGTAAGCAGCAACTGCACGTTACCAAAGTCTACGTTGGTTTGAACACATAGCGGCGTCATGTCATTCTTGTGTCGTTGAGGCTTGAAATACAGCAGCACAGCAAAGTCAGAGTAGCGAAATAGTTGTAGGAACACATATCAGGGATGTGTTTTATTGCACTGTTTGACAACTTCTTTTATAGATGATCCGAGGCACCTCCTTCCCTTGGAGGGGCCTCCAGTTGATCTGATCTTCACCTAAGACAGTGGCTCTTATCCGCGTGGAGGTGCCTCCTTCTTACTGAAGGCACCTCAGTTCACCGAGGCTCTATCCTTCGCGGCCACAATCCTTATTCACGCAGGGAGACACCTTCTTCCTCCTAAGGCGCCTCCATCACTGAGGCTCCTCTGTTGCTCCAACGCAGAGGCTTCAGCCAACTGCTTCGAGGTACTCCAAACCAAACCAAGGCACCTTGAGTGAACAATATCTAAGGCACATCAGGTGAAAAGTATCTTAGGCTTATTTTATTTCTAACTCCTGCAAAGATATATTAGCACACAGAGAACTATATAATAGAACCTACAAAATAGAATTAACACAATTATAAGTATTATTAATTAGATCATGTCCTCTTGACTAGGACCTAGTCTTGGTCTCAACTTAGACTTCCAAAATGGATCTAAATTAGACCAGCGCCTAAAGTCCCTAGCGAGACTTGTACTCACTAGATTTCTCCTTCAGTTTCTTACCTGACCTTACCTGCTAAACATCTAGTTCTTCATACTTATTTGGACTTTCTCTGGTCACCTTCCTGCAACACCAAGTTAGTACAATAAATATAAAATATTAAGGTAAAACAGTGTTAGCAGTATTAAGAATTCGCTAGTCTGGTCAATTGATCGACCGAAAATCAGTCGGTTACACATGCTTGGAGTTTACTCTCCTAAGATTTCTCATTACCTAAGGTTACCCCCTAGGGTTGTCTATCCTTCAATTTAGGACTTATCCTTGCTAGTCATCTAGTTCTAACTATACTTCTCTCTTCCAAACATCAAGTCATATTTGGATTAACCCTTAGTCAACCTGAAGATACATTGGCATATTGTCAAATATCAAAACCTTAGAGGTTGATTGTACCAACAAATTCTTCATTAATCATTGATTAATGCAAAAATATTCAGGTGGCAAAAGGTAAATTTTACCCTGACCAGTCCGACATTCAACGCAAAGTCGTACTCGCATATAAGTCAATTTGGTTCAGTACAATATAAGTCCTAGATTTGCACCCCTTACACATACATGCATAAGAGAAAGTCTCTCCCCATATATTTGTTCACATTATTAATACATGTACAACAATATAAACCAACCATAGTGCTTTGAAACTTTCAATATGGGACTAAACTCATACACAAAAGAGTCTCCTTCATCTTTTTCCATTCACATATATCTAACAATTATGAAGAGCAATCCTGTGGAATACTTAATTGCTTGAGTATTCTATAACATCCACCTATGTGAATATAGGAGATGGTGACGTTTCTAGTGTGATATGGCTAACTACATAAATATTCATGAAAAATCAAGGTAGTAAAACACAAGGCTAATCTACATGTCACCAATATAAATACCAAGGATAAGGAAAGTCTATGTATAAGATCACTTTGGTTAATCGAATAAGGTCGTTGGTTCAAAATTGGAATATCAGTCACCTTAGTTAGCATTTGAGAGATCTTCATCATGTAAAGGTTTAAATCCATTGAATACCTTTATTTATGTATAAGGTTTATCACTTGATAATTGAAAGTTCTCAAAATTTTATTTTTATGAAAATAATTGACGATTGTTGATGATTTCTATTAAATGGAAAAGAAAGAAAGAAATAAGGAACTTGAATAATTATGTATGTTCAATTGTGTCCCTCCACTTATTGGTGTCTTTTGATATTTGAATAAAAGATTATGATCCAAAAGATTGTCTTTTCATCGACAATATTTGAAACACTGTAAAACATCATTCTACAAACAATCCAACAATCTTCATAACAAAAACCTTTACTCTTAAAATTATTTACTTTCAAAGTGTTATTTGTATATTGTTATACTTCAGCAACAACATATAAACATTCAATCGTCGAGTTTGAATAAATTCCAGATATTCAAGGTTATTTTCAATCGTGCATTTTGAAAGCAATATTATTAAAAAATTCATTATATCCTAGAGGAACATTTACTTAATTAGTTCAAGTGCATCATCGTGATAAGAGCAAATGGTTTTTTAAAGAAAGCAAATGTACGTATTTTAGATTAATTATCTAATTTATTGAAAGATTTATGAAATTCCATGAAAACGACAATCCCTAACCAGAGGAAAATTGAAGAAGTAAAATTTTATAACAATCGACACCGATAATAATAATTTCCCAACATAAACAAAATCGATCAGATTTTCCATTAACAAAAACTAATACGCTTGCTTAATGCCACTGCTAAAAGGGAAGGTCAGTCGACCGGACCATGTCTTAACCAGCATGCATCATGCATACTAGTTGCTTCTGAACGCGATCTAAGTTGTCTCAATCAACTTAACTAATGGAATTTCATAAATCATATATTTATTAGGACGGACATCGCCAAACCCTCAATTCAATCCAAGAGAAAATATGTACTTTTTCAAGACTAGTAGGTTATTACGGATCAATTTTCTTTAATAAACAATTGATCTAAGAATAAGAACGTTGATTGATAGACCGTTCGTTGTTAGGACTTCTGATTATCCAGGATTAGCCTATCTAAAATGCCAATTAAAAAATGGACAGTAAAAAAAAATCACTTTATGTTCCCCTAAAGAACGAGAATTTTACAAAGGTTCAATATTGCCGAATCGAGGGGTTAAAGGCAGCCGAGGGATGAAGATGAGCACGGAAACCAAAGGGGCTGCGATGCCTCCGCTCTGGGAGGACGCGAGCGGCGGCGAAGGGGGAGGAAGAAAGAAATGACGATCGCACGGCGGCGGCGGACTGACGGGGGAAATGTGGGACCCTATTCGGCTTAAAAAGCAAGCGAGCGCAACCATCGTGGGGGTGGGCCCGTGGCTGCTAAGCAGAATCCTGAATTCTGGCGTGAAACAGACAGCACAACCAAAAATTTTCCAACCTCTTGAACTCTCTCTCTCTCTATTTACATCCTAATGCGTCATTGTCAAATTAATTCGGATTATATCGTTAAACTATTTAAATTTAAATCTTTACCCTCGGCGATTAGACTAAATATCTGTAGATGGAGTCGAGACATAACAGTTGAATAATCTACATGGAATATTTTTCTAACTTCACGAGGGGTTCATATTAATTAATAAACAAGATTGAGCGAGCAACCCTTTCACTGACTTCTATCGTTTTTCTATTTAAAATGATGAAAAAATAAAGAAGAAGAAGAAAACGACAAACTGTAGTTATACCAACTTGCCCTTGCTAACGAATTTTCTACTAGCCATGCCACGTGGTGGTTCCATCGAATCATGGAGAACGTACCATTTCAAATAAACTTAAACTAAGTCATATAAAAAAATCAAGTCAAATTTTAAGAACCATATTTCGAGATTTGATTTATTTTAGCGGCATCGAATGCGCTTTAGGGCATCCCTCATGGGGATTAAATTGTTAGTTTAAAAAATAAATCTCTGTTTTTAAACTTATTACCGTTTTGTGGCTTGGATTTTTTATTTAAATAAGAGGCTTGATTTCAAAATCAAAAACCAATGTTTTACTAAATTTTAGTGGGTTTCATTAATATCTAGCTATCGTATTCAATTAGATATATATATATATATAACAATTTGATACTTTGAGTTTGAACATCCTTATTCTATATATTCATGGCCAATTAAATGTAAGTCTCTTCATATGGGTCTAATGATTAATGTATGAAGTGTTATCATAATGAATTTTGAGATTTAAATCTCGATAAAATTGAGATAAATATTTTTTATGTATTAATCATTATTTTAAAAACTAATAATCATTCTTGATTTATCTCCTTCGTATTGATCTTACGACGAATTGACATGACATTTGTTTACAGCTAAAGAGATAACGCTCAACTTCGGTGAGCAGGATGACAACTTGTCCACCATATTAATTACATTAATGGCGAGATCTAAATGCTTTCAGCTTCCATCAACTACCGCAATAATATCTGTATTTTAAAGTGGAAAGATAATTTAATTTATTATCGAGTGGGTTCCTGTAACGTAATACTTGAACTTCTCAAGTTAAAAATAAATTTAAAAAAAAAAAAAAAAATTTATTACACGGCGTGTGAATATCCGCGAATATTGCTATCCAAGGAAAAGTTTTCATCCGCCAAGAACTCCTCGATCCTTCCGAGCTCCTCCCAGATGATGTCTCTCTCGAAGTCGTTCGAGCTCGGGCTCTTCTGCTGCAAGCTCGAGCAGAGCGGGGGAGATTGATCCGCCGAGGACTGGCCGGCGACGTCCAGCTTGTGCCCCGCCAACTGGCTGTTCTCTTGGTAGTAATCCTCGGCCTGCGGCAGATCCCCTACTGGGGAGCCGTCGCCGTCGCCTCCGCCGCCGCCGGAGGAGCTGCAGCACATGAACTCGTCCGGGTCGAAGCAGTTGGTGACGCTGCTGGACTCCGGCGGCGACTTCGTCGGCGTCGAGGTCTTGTAGCTGTTCGGTTGCTTTTTGTACGAAGCGCTCCGCTGGAAGATTCTGCAGATCGTCCACACCTCCTGCAGGGAGATAAATTCCAGTTTAGCGTCAATAATTTTGTGCTAAACACTTGTCGGCATGAAATTAAATGTTAATTAATCTCAACTTGTTGAGAGAAAAGCCAACTTAGGCGAGCTTTTTTTTTTTGTCGTCGAGCAAGGCCGGCCGCCTTCAATTATTTAAGTTTAATTCGGCTCAATTCGATTAATACATCGAACGTGGAAGAACAGTTAAAAGTTCGGTGGGTGTTACCATATCAGATCTTGTGATCAAAATTCGGCTGCTCGAACATGTTTTTCTTGTACCTTGACAACGAATGAATCATCATTTTGCACGTGAAAGAATAGTTGGAAGTACAAAGTAGTGGAGTGTTCATTTCCGTCTATCGATAATGGCGCATTACGTTCATTTCTCTAAAATTAAATATTCCTAATGAATGATAAGGAAGCTTACAGCTTCTTGCATGCTAGCGGCGCCGTTCTTGGACGCGGCGGCGGCAGAGGAGCAGCCGGAGTCGGATTTGCTGCCGACAGGAAGGCGGAACTCGTGCATCATCCAGTCGGACTTGGTGCCCTTCCCGGCGTGGCCGCGGTAGTAAACGAGTGACTTCTTGAGGCCGATGCAGTGGCCGGAGGAGTGGATGGGCCGGTCGATTCCGGTGGCCTTCCAGAACCCGCATCCGGTGACCCTGTTTGGCCGGACGCTGTTCCTGTACTTCCTCCCTCGCCGGCAGAAGAAGTACCACTCCTTTTCCCCTGCCGTCGTCATCATCTCTGCTCGCCAAAATTTAAGGAAACAAAAAACACAATTAATCATCAGCTAAAAGTTCTCGATCTAATTAATCATACAAATATCGATCGTCAAAAATAATTACTCGGCAAATCCCAAGGCTCGTGCTTGTAGATATCCATCTCCTTGATGATCTCAATACTGAGCCGCTTCTTTTCCACCTTCCGCCGGAGGTAGAACCCGACGAGCTCCTCGTCGGTGGGGTGGAATCTGAATCCTGGGAGCATTCCGTCCTCCTCCTCCTCCTCCTCCTTCACCGCCTCGGATATTTGCTCCGGCGCCTCGTGATCCTCTGCACTTTCCACCTTCTTCATCTTCCTCTCCTCTTCAATTTCTCCACCTTTATTATAATTTCTCTATTTTTCTTTTTTCCTTTTTTTTTTTGGCTTTCAAGAAGTGGAAATTAGGGAGATAAAAAAGATAGATCTTTGAAATAAGGAGATGGTAGAGTTGCTTAGCTATGCCCTTCCTTATATACGATTCTTCCTGTGGACTTCTTCATAATCAAGCGACGTAGTGCACAGTTAAATAAACTAAACTAAATGAAAACAACATTACTATAGTGCGGGTCAGTTGGGCGAAACGTCCGGACTTGATGTATGACTTTTGGAGAACATGTAGAAAAAGTATATCGAGATTTGAATATGATGCATTAATACGGTAAATAAGACAGGGCCCTCGGTTAGGATTGAAGTTCATAAGGTTGGTTGAAGTGGCGATCAAATTTAAGAAGAGGTTAACACTCAGGTTAATAATATCAGGTTAATAATATCATTTGATTTAATTGAGTGGTCTAGTCAATCAGGTTATTGGGTCGATCGAACCTTGAGTTCCTTAAATCGTCGAAAAAGCCTCGTGCTATATCAGTGACATTCAAAGATGATTCAAATGTCTCCGCCAAGTATTCTAGCCGATTGGACTAGAGGTCTGATCGAACATACTGGACACATGGTCCGACCGGAATAGACTCTTTACACAAGTATAAAGGTTGAATGTAGGCTGAGTCCTTAAGAGTGGCATCCATCCTTTATCTGACCTAATCATGCCAGCAAGCAGGAGCCGATCGAACTACAAATGGGGCTCAGTCAGCCACCGATCAGCTTATCCGTTAAGCATATAGGTGACCCACATACTCAATGGCTTAATATTCTTTCTTGGTATTTTCTGTGATGCCTATCAAAGAATCAAGGGAATATTCCTTGTGCAGTTTGTGTGAGAAAGCTTCTACACTACGAAACACAGAAATGGTAAGTCCATTTTTGAAAAGTTGTCAGAATGATTGAAGGGTTAGTCTTTTTTGGCAATGCTTCGAGATTCATGTACAAAGGAAAACTAACATTATAAAAGAGGGCCTCCATCCACAGGTGCAGGTACGCAAGATTACACATTCAGAGTTCATTGTTCTTCACTACTATTTTCTTGCATCATTTTCCTCTCGGACACACGTTTGACTTAAACGTCGGAATGCCTACGTCGGAGACCCCTCCCTGGCCCGGTTGCTAACATTTTCTCCCTCTATTTTTTTTTTTTTTTTTTTTGCATGCAGGATTGCACGACATCTTATGTTTCCAACGCGGAGTCTTTTCATAGTCAAGGTCACAGCCATGTGCCCAATGTTTCATCTCCCCCGATTTTAGACATGATCAAATTTGACAACATCTGTAAGAATCTTAGCCTGAATCTGAGATGCGGAGATCGAAGAAACTGGACAACTTATTATAGTTACTTTGTCGCAAGAAGATTTGGAGATGCAAATAGCCACCCAAGCACAGATATTGGTACAGCATCCAAGTGTCCTTTGCAAAACAACCCCGCTGTATCAATGATGTGTTGGTGCAATATCCCCTGGGTCAAGGTTGATCAGGTTGACTAAGTTTGAGTTGGCTTAAGTTTGGGTCTCGATACTTGGGTTTCGATGTTTAACAATATATGGAGATTGCAGGAGCAATCGTCTGATTGGGGAGATTGTTGATACAATTCCCCTCTGGTCTAGGACTGATCAATTAGATATGAAGAAGAGTCAAGTAGGTCAAAGGTTTTACCGGATACTTGACTAAGAAAGTCCTAACTGGAGGTTAGGCAGGTAAAAGACCTAGTGAGTAAAGCTAGGCAGTTGGAAAATCCTGGTGAGTGAAGCCAAATGAAAGACCTAGTGAGTGAAGATGGGCAGGTGAAAATCCCGGTGAGTGAAGTCGGGCAGTAGAAAAGTCCTGGTA
Source organism: Zingiber officinale (assembly GCF_018446385.1). NCBI lineage: Eukaryota > Viridiplantae > Streptophyta > Magnoliopsida > Zingiberales > Zingiberaceae > Zingiber > Zingiber officinale. The sequence continues at coordinate 150,107,930 of NC_055987.1, forward strand.
AGTGAAACTAGGCAGATGGAAAGTCTTGGTGAGTGAAGTCAGGCAGATGGAAAGTCCTAGTAAGTGAAGCTAGGCAAATGCAAATACCTGGTGAGTAAATCTAGACACGTGGAAATCCAGGTGGGTCAAGGTTGACCGGACACCTGGTGTTGGGAACTCCAAGTAGGTCAAAGGAGTGACCGGATACTTGGCACAAGGAAATCCAGATGGGTCAAGGGTGACCGAACATCTGGTGGAAGGGAGTCCAAGTGGGTCATGGAGGATCGGACACTTGGCACGAGGAGAAAAGTCCAAGTGGGTCAAAGGATTGACCAGACACTTGGTGAAGAAATCCCAACAGGTCAAGATTGACTGGATGCTAGGCATGAGGAGTTCCAATAGGTCACGATTGAATGTTGGAATTGGGGACCTTTGAGCTTGAGTTAAGCAAGTCAAGGGTGGTCAATCGATCAACCGATCGATTGAACCAAAGCCCAATCAATCCGTCGATCGATTGGGAGAGTGTTGTGATAAACAGCAGCCTAATAGATCAGCCAATCGATTGGGCACTTGAATCGCGAGCATAGAAGCTTTCCCAATCGATCAGCCGATCGATTGGGCACCGCCAATCGATCGGTCGATCAATTGGTGCTGGTTTTCTCGCACAGGCGCGAGGAAGCCTGAATCGATCAGTCGATCGATTCAGGCAATTTCCAGCAGAGCACAGAAGCGCTCTGAATCGATCAGTCGATTGATTCAAGCCTCCTTAATCAATTGGTCAATCGATTGAGATGTGACCGTTGCAAAAGAAGCATCGAGTGCTGCGATAAACAGCAGCCCAATCAATCAGCCGATCGATTGGGCGCTTGAATCGGGAGCACATAAGCTTCCCCAATCGATCAGCCAATCGATTGGGCGCTTGAATCGTGAGCACATAAGCTTTTCCAATCGATCAACCGATCGATTGGGCACCGCCAATCTATCGGTCGATCAATTGGGGTTAGTTTTCTCGCGCAGATGCGAGGAAGCCTGAATTGATCGGTCGATCGATTCAGGCAATTTTCGGCAAAGCACAGAGGCGCTCTCAATCGATCAGCCAATCGATTCAAGCCTCCCCAATCGATTGGTCAATCGATTGAGATGTGACCGTTGCGAAAGAAGCATCGAATTTAAAGCTGTTTTCCTCGCAACAACTCAGTATCTCTCCACGGTCTTCTCTCACGATTCTCACAGGTTATCACCTCCAGTTCTTGAAGTATCTTGGAGTCAGGTGTTGCTGCATTTCCAAGGTCAAGAGGCATTCTAAACAAGAAGGAGAAGCAAGCTAGGGTTTCCTCATTGTAAATCTTGTAAGATTTGTTATTATATTAATTTGTATTTCTTTCTTCTTGTATTGAGAAGTTGTACAAAGCTTCTCCGCCTTCGGTAGTTACCAAGAAGGAGTGTTTTTCTTAGTGGAGAGTGTGTCGTATGTGGATCCTTGGATTAGTCACCTCTTCTTGAAGTGAATACCAAGTAAATCTACGTGTTAGCGTTGTGAGCCTTATTTCGAGTTCTTTGCACTGCATATCAACAACACCGAAGCAAGCAAACGAATCACGATGAGCTATTCACCCCCCCCCCCCTTAGCTATAAATCGACCCTAACAACTGGTATCAGAGTGAGGTCGCTCTTCACCGGAATCATCGCCAAAAAGGGCAACAAGCTAGAGGGAGAAGAAGTTGAAGCAAATTTCAACAAGTCAAAGACTTCATCAAAGGCTCAACTTCAAGATGGAATTCCGAGATGGACTCAGATTTAACACAAGGGTGCTTCCACCATTCACATCAATGACAAGCTTCAATTCTTGGAAATCAAGAATTGAAAATCTCTTCATGATGGAGATAAAGCAATGGTTTACTCTAATGGAAGGCTTTGAAGCTCCAAGAGATTCAAAAGGCAAAATTCTCAAGAAAAACAAATGGAGCCAAGAGCAAATTCAAAGAAGCTAGCCCAATGACAAAGTGACCAAAGTGTTGGTCAACATATTACCGAGCAACATTTTGAAGCAAATAGGAGAATTTGAAGATGCCAAGGAGCTATGGAGAAAATTAGCTAAACTCCATAAGGTCCTCTCCACTGCTCCAAATCAAGAAGAATCCAAAGAGGGTGACTCATTGGATCAAGATCAAGAGGAAGAGGACTCCGAAGTTGAGAGATGCTCAACTTCCGAAGAAGAAATCCAAGAAGTTTCGTCCTCAAAGGAGTGCAACCAAAAGAGCAAGGAAGGAGTATACTCTCTATTTCATATGCAAGAGGATGAAGATGAAGAGGCTTCCACCTCTAGGATTGAGGGGGAGCATCATTCACTAACACCGGAGCAAGAAGAGGCTTCCACCTCCGAGTTAAATGAAGAAGAAGACAATGCCAACTCCACAAATCAAGAAAAATCAAATGGAGGATCATGTGTCATCCCTACAAGCAAAGAAGGTATAAACATTTCAATATTAAATAATAAAAATCACATTATATGTTTGAGTGTAGGAAAAAAAGACACTACAAGAGTAAGTATCCTAAATTGACCAAGAACAAGGACCAAGTGGCACTTAAGGGCAAAGAGAAGCCCAAGGAGACCAACCCCGTGACAAAAAAGAGTAAGGAACACATTGTGTATTTCTTGTGTCATCAAAAAGGACATTATCAGAGCCAATGTCCAAAGGGGAAGAAATCGGTCAAGGTCAAGGGAGGAAGCTCAAGTTAAGGAGGAGCTCTCAAAAGCAAACCCAAGGTATCATTTGTTGAGTCTATCCCTTTAAGTCATGATAAAAAAGCATGCTAGGTCTAGTTTATATCATTTTAATGCTATTTATCATGAAAATAAGAAGCATGATAGAATTAAGGAAAAACATGTAGCTTATCATACTAAAACCACTTAACCTAAAGTTAGAAGGGTAGAAAATAATTTAGGCAATGACTCTAAGGATTCTAGATATTTGCTTAAGAAAAGGAAAAATCAAGGCTTTAGTGAAAAATCTAAGGTTGAGGTATTATGGAAGGAAAATCAAGTCTTGAGGTCAAGACTTGATAAATTAGAGAAGACCCTTAGAAAAATCACACTTGAAAAACAAGGGTCTAAGAATAATAACCTAGGGATAATTAGACAAGAATCATCCAATGGTAGGAGGGGTTTGGAATACAAATCTCAAACCAAGAAGAATGTCCCTTCTCATCATAGGGTTTCATATAGTTATGGAACCAACTCTAGGTCTAGGGGTCAAGTCAAAGATATAAGGGAAGTTATCCCTAGAAGTATTTTTGCTAAGACCAACGTAGCTAAGACTTCTAACAAGTCAAAGAAAGTCACCAAGAAGGTCACAAGGGAAGCTATCCCTAGGGTTGACCTAGAAAAAGTGACCAAGGCTTCTAAGAGGCCTAGAAAGGTCATTAGGAAGGTATAGGGAAGTTATATCTAGTGAATACCTAGAGCATCCAAAGAGCACCAATAGATTTTGGATTCCTAGGAGCATACTCTCTACACCCTAGATGGGTTAGAGAGTGTCAACTATAAATGGGTAAGGGTGGTTAACTCAACTTTGATAAAGTTGACACTTGGAGACATTTTCAAGATTTTTGTTAACCTTTGAAAATGAAAAAGATAAATTGATTACTCTTTGGAGGAGTAAAATGTGTCAAACTTTGAGGAAGTGGACTTAATTTTAATTGGCACAACTAATCAAGAGTAAAAGAAATGTCAAGTTGGGTTTTGATATTTTCTTGAAAAAATGTAGGCAATCTAGGATTAGATTTAATTCTAAGTTTAACTAAGGATTAAGGATACTTAGATAGATTATCTAGGTATATTTTATTTATGCTAATTGTCATGATTGTTTGCCCATCATATGTCATAATATCATATTTTACATTCATGCTTATTATGAAAAATATAACAAAAATACCATGTCATGTCATATATACATCATGTAACTAAAGTATGTCTTCTTTTGAAAATTACTCATTTTGATGTGTGCCATAAAATCATCATGCATTATTTTAAATTCATTGTAATTAAGGATAATGACATTTACTAACAAGTGACATCCTAGGTGGATGTTCATAATTCCTAAAATGTCTAGATAGATATGCATGATCCCTAGTTTAGGGAAAAACCAAAATCTACATCTCACAAAGACTATAAGGTGACTTGTATGTGTTTTAGGGCACATTATATACAAGTGAAATGTTAGGATAATGAACAAAACTCAAGATGTTGATTTAGTGCGTTTATTGGAGTTTTGATTTCATCAAAACACATTGTTATGTGTCCTCCAATCATTGGGAAAGCTAATGTACAAGTCATGTGCATTGAGCCCAAAAAACATGGTTGGAAATTGGTTTTAAAAATCATTTTAAATATACTTTGAAAAACATTGGTAAAGGATATCTTTTGATAGTAATCATCATTGAAAAGTTAACACAAATTAGAAGAAAATATTGAAGTTTTCAAGATTGTCTCAATCTTTGAAAATAAGGTGTATTTTCCTAGAAAACTATTTTTCTATGATAGTATATATCCTAAAGAATATCTACAAGAAGTTTCATGATTTTTAGAATTTTTAAGACATTTCTGAATTTCACTAAAATTGAATTTCAAAAAATTATATCCCCAATTGACCAGTCGATCAGCTGATCGATTGAGATGTGTTTTCCATGAGTAGAAGCTCACTAAATCAATCAGCCGATCAATTCATTCATGCCTGGATCGATCGAGCAATAGATTCAGAGGCATTTTCTGTGAACAGAACCTCACTGAATCGATTAGTGGATCGATTGAGCAAGTGGCAATCAATTGAGTCCCAGCCCAATCGATTAAAAAGGCTAATTTTGGCTGGAAAAGTCTGATTTCAGCGCTTTAAGTCATTTTTAGTCCCGTTAACCACTCTCATCCCCTTGGAATATATTTATATACATTTGAGGGTGGTTTTCATGATGAAAACAAGAAGAATTGGTTAAGGAACACTAGATTGAAGGTTAGGATGAGGTTGGTCTCAATATTAAATCTTTTAAACCTCAAAACTTCAAGTTTTTGGGTTTCCTAAAGGTTTAGGAATTTCAAGTCATTGTTGGTGTAATGACAAAGATTTGGAGCATGTCTTTAGGGGGAGTTACTCTTTAAAGACATGAAAAAAATTTCCAAACACCATGGAAGGTGGTTTAACCTTCATTAGAGTAAATGAGTGCTAAACAACAATGGAGAGTGGGTATCTTCATTGTTGAGTTATGGATGCTCTAGGATAAGCATTATGAAGTGAACAATACTCAAGGGTGAGCATTGGATATAATGAAGGGTATGGAACTTTCATTGTTGGAATGATAAATGTTCTAGGATGAGCATTGCGAAGTGGTTATTGCTCAAGGTTGAGCATTGGACACAATGAAGGATATGGGACCTTTATTGTGGTGTTGTGAACTGTTGGATCGTAGATTCGATTGAGGAGGGGTGAATATCGATTAAAATTAAATTCTCGAGTAAGCAGCGGAATAAAAAATGCAAAAAAGAATGACACAAGTAGTTTTACTTTGTTCGGAGCATGTGTCGACTCCTACTTCAAGGCCCGCACGCAAGGGTGCTTTTGATGGGTAATTCACTGGCAATTCAAAATTGTTTACAACTTAAAGTACATGAAAGCTAATGAAAAAAAACAATACTGACAAGAAAAATAAGAATGAAAAGAGCAGAGCGTTGTCAGACTATCTTCGCAGCGTCGTAGGAGCACCATAGAGTGAATCGTGAGTTGTTTTTTTACTCCAGCCTTGACCCTTCTTATATAGGAGGTTCGGGGCGCCCGGAACCTTCAGGGTGCCCTGGATGTGACGTAGCCGAGCCAATCAATGAGCTTCACTTGGCGAGGCGACGTTGGGATAAAATTTCACCTCCGGGGGCCCGGAACCATCTCGAGCGCCTGAACTCTCATTTTCCAGCAGATTCCTTCCTGCAAGAAAATGTTAGTCCGGAGGCAAATATAAGATATATATCCTACAAAACAGAGTATTAGCACAGTTAAAAATCAAACAGAATATTAATTAGATTCCATCTCCTCGAGATCGGAATCTAGTCACGATCTCGACTTAGATATCCGAAATGGATCTAAGTCGGATCGACGCCTAATGTTCCCTTCCGGGAAGGCGCCCTCTGTTAGAGTGTATACTAAAAGCCTAGCTTTTGTAAATATTTATTTTGAAATAAAGAATCACATTGGTCAAAAATGTCTACATTTATATGTTGAGTGTAGTTGTTCAATTAATTTATATTGTAGATAACATGGTGTGTGGTTTCATACACAGAAGATCATGTTATCAGTTCCTTATAAATTATAAACAGTAGCTCGCGACTGAGATGGAAAGGAACAAACCATCAGAACAGTCGTAGTGTAATTAGGTATTAGTTTATCTTGACTATATAATTATACTAGTACACTTATAGTGTATTGAGTAGGATCATTTAAGGTAAGTTCTTTTTGTACTGACTTAATAAAAGAACAAGACCTTAGTTATTATGGAAGTGTGTGTTCTTAATCCTAATATAATAACAAGCACATATATTTAGTATTTATTTCTTTAACTTATCAAAGGGTGAGATTTAGTTCAATAAATCAAAAGGTCTGATAAGTTGGGAAATGATATTACTTATAGTGTATGTTGTTGAGGAAACTGTGTCCTAGTAATCTAGGTTGATAATGTCCCCAAGAGGAGCTCATAAAGATTGTCATGTTAAACCCTGCAGGTGAATTTAGTCCGACATGACGATAAGGTTGAGTGGTACTACTCTTGGACTAAGACATTAATTAAAATGAGTTGTCAGTAACTCATTTAATTAATGGGCATTCGACATCTTAAACACAGGGAGATTAACACACTCATAATAAGAAAGAGCCCAAAACATAATTTGGGATTGGTGTGGTAGTTCAATAATAATTCTTTAGTGGTATGAATTATTGTCAAAGTAGGGATTTTCAAAACACAGGGAGATTAACACACTTAAAGTAGGGATTTTCAAAAAAGATTCTAAGTGAATTTTTGTCAAAGTAAGGATTTTCAAAATAATTTTGAAAAAGTTTTTCTAAGAAAGGTTTTTAAAATAATTTTAACAGTATGGATTCAAAATAATTTTTCTAGTTTTTTTTTAAAAAAAAATACTTTTTAAAAAACTTTTAAAATTATATATTTTTCAAAGTAATTTTTAAAATTATTTTTAAGTTGTCCAAACAAACCTTCCTCCTTAACATGATATCTTTATTGGAAAATAATCATTCAATTACCAATATCCTTAATACATGTATAACCGTTAGTTACTAACTATCTACTAGAAGATAGTAGTGTTCACTTGGTTAGTCAAGTTGAGCAAAATTTGATCTAGCTTATTGTTCATTAAGAAGGATTATTTCACTTGATCACTGTATTTTAGTATTTTTCACCCTGACTTATGTTGATGCTCTGATATAAGTATATGAAGTCTAGGCAAAAAGCCCACGCATCTCAGGTCATTCTGTGTTTTTAATACACAATCAAGGTATACCTAGTGTATTTGTGAGATACTCGTTTCCTAGATCTATAGGATCATGCTTTCTATGCATTAGATCTAGACTAGGCTAAACTAATTTTACAATATTAGAGAAATGGAAAATTTTTGAAAACATAAATAAATAATTTCCCTATAATTTGTAAAACATTTGAAAATATATTTGATAACAAGAGTCCTAGTTTATAGTGCACATTCCCAGTTGTCTTTGTAGATTACTGAATTCAAATTTTGGTAGTAGTTTAGTAAAAATGCCAGTCAAATTTAACTTAAACTCAATATAGTTGAGTTCAATGTCTCCTTTGGCGATGTGATCTCTAATAAAGTGATTGATACGGTGATGAGATGAGAGGTGGAAGGGTATTTTAGTCATTTGACATAAAGAGGGTTTTCATTTTGGTTTTGCTCTCCGCCAGAGGAGGTGTTCGTTTTGGTTTTGCTCTCTGCCAAAGGAGGTTTTAAGGGGTCTTGGTTTTTCACTCGAGGAGAGGGGACGCCGCGGCAGGAGGGCTTTGGCTGCGTGCCTCCGCCACCTCCGCCGCTCACCTGATCGCCGCCTCCGGGAGCCGCCAGGAGGAAGGCTTCAGGGGGCTACCTTGGTGATCTGGGGGGTCACCGCCACCCACTGGAGGGAGCTCAAGCATGCTGCCGGCGTCGACTACACCGATGCCCTCACGCGAAGTCTCTTCCGCCGGCCACTAACACCCCTCTCCCCCATGGTATGCAGGTCGTCAGCATTGCAAGCAGTAGTGATCGAACCGCGTCACCGCCTCAGGCCTTAGGGTCGCTGCTGCCTTGGACCCCGTGTGGTGCTTCGCGCCAGCTCCGGCCCTTCTGGTCGTCGCCTCCAGCGGCAGCCATCAACCGACCCATGGCTTCCACTGCCACCATGGAGGCGCACTGGATGTCTCCTTCGTCGTCTCACATGAAGGCACTGGGTTTTGATCCGCCGCCTCATGGAGGTCGACGTTGATACCGGTCGATGATTCCGGCACCGCTGCTCTCCCCTTCTCGTGTATACACATCGTCGCCACATAGCCCCAAGTTGCATCCAATTTCCATCGTCACAGCCAACCTCCGAGCCATAATCGTCCCCCATCATCGCAAATGGCCTCCGATCCGCGTTGTCATACGCTTCCGACGCCGATCCAGTATTTGATTCATGTCAACATGCATTTTTGGCATTGATCTAGGCTTCGAGCCACCGCTATGTTCCGGCCATCGAGCCGCTATCCCGTTCCGACTCTGCGTCATTGTTGTGTTTTTCAGCCTTCGCACCACTATTACGATTGTGAGTTGTAGGTATTATTCAGCCTACGAACCGTTATCTTATTCCGGCCTATGTGCCGTTGTCATATTTCGACCTACACGTCGCTATTGTATTCTGGCTATGTGCCACCTTTCGGATCCATGCCGCACTCGATTTCATGTCATCACCTTTGAATCGAGCTTCTCATCCAGCTCACATTTACCTACTCTTCTAGATCACAATGACTCGATCAACCTTATGCCCAACTCACCTATCGACCAGAGGGTGCCCCCCCCCCCCCCCCCCCCCACGGGGCTAGGGACATACCTCGAGCATCAGGGTACCAAGGACCGGGGCAACCCGGTCGCTGGCCATAGGTAGCGTTGACTAAAGACCTTCCGACGACTTGGTCAATATGGGAGACAAATCATCACCCCTCTTCACTCCGGGTCATGAAGATGCGGTCAGCATTCTAGCCACGTCACCGATAGTTCCATCTTCTCATATTCCCGACAGGATCAATGATATTTGATTTCAATATGCTTGGTTCTTGAATGATACATTGGATTTTTGGTTAAGTTGATTGAATTGATATTATCAATATGAATTTTTATATTTTTATATTCTAAGTTAAAGCCTTTTAATGTATGCATCATCCATAATAGTTGTGCTACACACTCACCCATTGCTATGTACTCAGCTTCAGTAGTAGATAAAGCAACACAGTGTTATTTTCTACTAAGTCAGTTGACAAATGATGGTTTAAGTAATTGGCATCCACCACTTGTATTTTTATAATCTAGTTTACAGCCAACATAATCTAAGTCAAAGTAACCTATTAGTTCAAAATTAGATGTTCTAGGGTGCCAAATTCCTACATCTGGTGTGTCATTCAAGTATCTAAAAATTCTTTTTACATTAGTTAAGTAGGATTCCTTGGCACAGGTGTAGTATCTAGCATACATACTAGCTATAAATAAAATATCAGATCGACTTACAGTTAAGTATAAAAGGTTATCTATGACACACCTATAATATTTTAAATCTACTGGTTTTCCACTTGGATCACTATCTAAGGTTGTGCTAGTTGTCATTGGTATTTTTATTTCTTTAGTATTTTCATTTCAAATTTTTTAAGTAATTATTTTATGTATTTTTATTGATAAACAAAATTTTCTTCATTTGTTTGTTTAATTTGTAATCTTAAGAAATATGTTAGTTTATTTACAAGGCTCATTTCAAATTCTTATTCCATCAAGGTTATAAATTCTTGTAAAAATTCTAAGTTGGTTGAACCAAAAATTATGTCGTCTATATATACTTAGGCTATGAAGATATCTTGTTTGAGTGATTTCACAAATATGATCAATTTGACCTTGGTTAAACCCTTTAGAAATTAGATAGGAAGTCAACCTTTTATACCAGACCCTAGGTGCTTGTTTAAGACCATACAAGGCTTTTTTTAGTTTAAACACATGGTCAGGATGATCTATACTTTCAAACCCAAGTGGTTGATCTACATAAACTTCTTCTTTTATTAGCTCATTTAAGAATGTAGATTTAACATCCATTTGATAAAGGTTAAATCCTTTATGGACTGCATAGCTTAGTAGCATTCTAATAGACTCAAGTCTAGCTACTAGAATATATGTTTCATCATAGTCAAGTCCCTCTACTTGACTAAACCCTTTAGCTACTAGTCTAGCCTTATTTCTAACAATTTCCCCATTTTCACTTAGTTTATTTCTAAATACCCATTTTATTTCTATTACCCTTTTATTGTTAAGTAATGGTATTAAATCCTAGACTTCATTTCTTTCAAATTGGACTAATTCTTCCTGCATAGCTATGATCTAGTTTGGGTCAAGTAGGAATTCTTCTACTGTTTTGGGTTCGATTTTAGAAATTAAAGATATTTGACTTAAGTTTTTGAAAGATGATTTAGTTTGAACTCTTAGGTTTAGGTCACCTAAAATTTGTTCAATTGGGTGGTCTGAGCTGACTCTTATTGTTCTAGGCTCAGTTTGTGTTTGTTTATTTTCTTGTGATAGATTTTGTTCATCTTTGTATTCATCTATTGGGTTTCACTTGCTCCCCCTAGATTAGTGCTAGCTCTAACGAAAATAATGTTAGGATCTTCGTATGCGGCTAGAGAGGGGGGGTGTGAATAGTCGACCTCAAATTATCGTTTCTTCCTACAATTTAGGTTAGCGCAGTGGAAATACAATGTAGAAACGAAAGTGGAGAAGATCAAACCTCAAACACGATGGTGTAACGAGGTTCGGAGATGAAACTCCTACTCCTCGGCGTGTCCGTAAGGTGGACGAAGCCTATCAATCCGTCGGTGGATGAGACTCCGGAAAACCGGCTAATATGAACTCCTTCTGGGTGGAGAAACCTCGCCACAAACTTCTTGCAACAGCAAGATAGGAGTACAAAGATACAGCACAATACAAAGGCAGTAAGAATGGAAAAACACAGCTTGCCTTCTCGTCGATTGGATTCCGTTGATGAAGCAACAACTTCACGGATGCCCAACAGCAGCTGAACCAGCCGGAGGAAGCTCACTCGAAACTTCAAGAAATATGAGCTCAGCAAAGCTCAGTAAGAGCAGAAGGAACCAGGAAGAAGCAGATCACCTGTAGAAGCCCTCGACCTCTTTATTGTAACGACCCAATTTTCCCTATTTTGAGTTCTGAATATCTTTTAAAAATATTTAAAAATGCTTTTGAAATATTCTAGAGATTTTAGGAATTTTTAGAGTATTTTTATGCAATTTTTGGAGGTCGTTTAGTAGGGTTACAAAAAGAAAGAAAGTTTGACAAAGAAATCGTTGAAGGCGAGGTTCGAACCCACGACATCGGGTCGGACTGACTCAAGCAAAATCGGCTCAACCAGCTGAGCTACACGATTTTGTTAACCTTATATGGTGAGAACTAAGTTTATAGCATAGTTAATGATTAGGGAATAAATTAGGAAGGAAAATGGTTGCAGCCGAGACTTGAACCCGTGAGCTGCGCCTTAAGCAAAACGCAGTCAACCAGCTGTGCCAGCGAGTTATGTTAACTCAAGAGGGAGAAATATAGTTAAGTTGTAATTGGAACCGACAATAACCCTAGTTATAAAGCGAGGACTAAAGTGATTTTCGGAAAACCTAAAATTTCTTTTCCTCTCCTCACCTCTCGTGTGTGACGGCGGCAGATCAGGCGGAAGGTGAAGCCGACCTAGGGTTCCTCTCCGGCGGTCGGCAAGGGCTTCTTTTCAGAAGCCGTTCACGGATTCGTGGTCTCCTCGTCAAGGAGAACACGCGGATAGGAAGGGATCGCAGAGATCTTCACATCCTCCGAACCCTAGAGCGTTTCCTTCGGATTGTAAGTCCAAGAACCTGAAGTAAGTGCTTCTCACCTGCGGTAGGAGTAGCTTTTGGGTTTTTTTTGTTTGCATTTTCTTGTTGTTGTGTAATGAACGAGAGCAGCCCTTCATTCTAGCCTATTGTCCAGATTTCAACCCTTTGCTAGTATTTTAGTTTGGGTTTTAATTCAAGTTCTTTTGCTGTTTTTTTTTAGAACACGGACAGATTTTTAAGTGTCTTCCTTGATTGTTACAACATGCTTAATTAGATGTGTTCGCCTTACATTGCAAGCATGTCTAAGTAGCTATGCTTCTTTCCAGTCATGGCATGATTAAAGGATAGTTAAGATTCAAAAATAATTTGTTTCACAAGCTTGTCATTTGGAACCTATTACTGCCGTGAGCTTCCTAAGACCATGTGGGTTTTAAATTCTGATTGAGGTTGTTTTGAAAATATATCCAGATACATATTAGTGGCATATGGTTTTAGAATCCCGTGCATAATGTATATATGTGAGAAATACAAGCAAAGTAAGACTAGGGTCACAAATTGATCTTGAATTCCAGAATTTAGAATCAAAGCACACTAAGTGCTTAAATAAATGCCAAGGCATTTTATTACAAGAAGTATTTAAAGAAGGATATAAAGAAAAGTATTTTACTTTTAAAAAGGGCATGTACCGGACACAAAGTCCAAGGGATGGGCTCCAAGTTGCCCCTAGACATAAGGTCTAGAAGTGTCTTAATGGTTTTGGGATTAGCTACCTCAATTCTCATTAAGAAAGGCGCGCAAAGTGGTACAATGCCGGGCCCAAGTAAAGTTGAATATTATTTTAAAGTATAAAAGTATTAATTTGGAAACAAACAGAACAAGTTCTTTTATCTAAGTTGCAAATTTTAGCAAATTAAATTATTGTTTCCTTTAGAGATGCATGATGTAGTTCTATTTGCTATTTTCATGTTGAGCATGTATTTCCCTGCTTTCTTTTATGCTTATGCATTCCGTATTGGATTTTGTGAGTAGAAAGCACTTACTAAGCTTTTAGCTTATAGATGCTACTTTTCCTCCTACTGCAGATATGGATAAAAATAAAGGAAAGGCTAAAATGGCATAGAAGAAGGCGACAAGGAGACACTGGTGATGTGTGTGTGGATGGGGGAGATGGAAGATTTGGGGACCTTGCTTTTAAATTTCTGCAAGTTAAATTATTTAGGTTTCTTCTTAAATAACTAGGAGAATTAATAAAAAATTCAGATTCTTTATGCTCTCCCTGTTTTACTGTATTGAAGTTGGTCAAATACTTTTGTTTTGTTGAGTTCTGGAACCATTCGGATGATTAAATGCATAGATGATGCTTGGTAAAATGCTTGGTTTTAAAATGCTCAGAAGTTCTCCTTATGCATGTTGGAAATTTTCACCTGCTGTGAGACATCTGCCGTGGAGAAATTTAATCTGTAGAGATCTATATTTTTTTAGCCTGATTACATTGCTGGACTTATTCAGATCGTTAAATGCTTTTGCTGATTACCCCTTTATACTCTGCTGGAAATGTAATCTACCATGAGGTTCGGTTTTGGATTGCATTGGTTAAGCCTGGAAAAAAAAAATGCCTCTGCCGAAATACTTATCTGCCTTTGGGATTTCTATTGCACGCTGGAATTGGTTTCTGGGTTGCTGTAGTGAGGATATAAGATTTGTATTGCTATGTGCGTATTAGTATTTGACCACTTGTAGTATGCTGCCTTATGTACTGCCAGTATTGATGCATGCTGTAGAGTATTAGCATTTAAAGGTTTAAATCTGCTATGAAGTTTATTCTTGTTGAATGGAAATCTGCCTTTATTAATGAATCTGCTATTAAGTATTTAACAGAAGTAACAAGCAAGTTTCATTGTCTACATGCTACACTTAATTATGTTACACCTTTTTTCATGTTTAATTAGTAAAAAAAAAAAAGTTTTAATGACAGCAGTTTAAAGTTCTAATAGACATGTGAATTTCTTGATATATAAATGGGTAAAAGCATCTCTAGTGTTAATAGTGAGTAGCATTAGTTATGTGAAGATAGTAGAATCGGTAGCGGTCACCCTCAGAGAAGTAGTAAGGAGGGTGGTCGTTACAGTTGGTATCAGAGCAGGTCCATTTTCCAGCAACACACACACATCAGCATCATCCTTGCCGCTTTCAAGTAAGAAAGTATTTAAGTTCTTTCTTTAGTGCTTTCCTTTATTATTATTATTTGCAGTATGGATGGATTGTTTATAAGTGATTAAGTAAGATAAGAGTTTTTAGCTGTTTCCTTTCTTAATATATAAATGTGTATGTTTAGAAAGGGTAGAGAAATTATCAAATTTTCTTATTTGTTTAACTAGATGTCGAGAAGAGGACGTCCCCGTACCACTCGTACTGAGGACCAAGTTCAGGAGGAAGAGAGGCCAGGCTCAACTGAGCCCAATCTTTCTGAAGTTGTTGCCCAACTTCAGAAACAAGTAGCTGAGCAGCAGCAAGTAACTGCCAATCTGATGGCAAATAAACAACCAGTCCCTCCTACTCCTCAAACAGTAACTGTGGAGACTCCAGTGGTAACTGAGGTTCCACCAGCTGCCCAAGGAGTCGTCACAGCACCCCAGAGACAAGAATCCTACCTCATTCAGTGGCTGAAACTGAAACCAGAAAGTTTCTCAGGCACAAGTGAGCCCTGGGATGCCTAGGCTTGGTTCAAAACACTGGAGAGCACCATGGAGCTTCTTGACTGGCCAGAAGTCGAGAAAGTCAAGTGTGCCTCCTTCTACCTGACTGGAGATGCACGCATGTGGTGGGAGAGAGTAAAGAGCAAGAGGGCAATCAATCAGATGAAATGGATTGATTTTGAGACAGAATTCTACGACGAGTTCTTTCGCCAAAAGATCACCAACAAGCACTACGAGGAGTTTATGGAGTTCAGACAGGGGGATCTGACAGTGGAGGAAGGAGTTAAAAGATTCAACAGGCTAGCTCGTCTCTGCCCAGAACTAGTAAGTACAGAGAAGGAGCGAGTCAGACTAATGCTCAGAATGCTGAAGCCTGTGATATCACTTAATGTGAGCAGTGGGACTCATCAGCCCCTGACTGGAGAAGAGTTGGTCAGTAGAGCCTTAGTAGCTGAGCACTACCTGAGCAGCATGAAGGCACAAAGAGAGCAACACAAGCCAATCAAGATGGAGACCAAGACTGGGGGAAATCAGAAACCCCAGTCAAATAATCAGAACTGGAAAGGCAAGGGCACTAAAAGAAAGCAGTGGGATTCAGGAAGTAACCAGAAGGGAGTACCAGAAACCAAGCAGACTAAGCTCCTTCCCTGCCCTAAATGTGGGAGAACACATCCAGGAGCCTGCCTCTTGGGTAAGACTGGATGTTATTCTTGTGGTCAAGAAGGACAGCAAAGAGTGTCCTAACAAGTTCAAAGCACCCCCAATACAATATGGAGTCAAGCCTCAACTACATTATATGCAACTCTGGAAGGACCTCGGATCGGTCAAGGAAGGTTGGAAGCTCTACCAGTTCCAGCCTTTGACAATGCCAGTATTCTCCCTTACCAAAGAGGAAGCTGCTAGTGCCTCTACGGTCGTAACAGGTCAAGTAGTTATTTTTCAGCATATAACTATTTGATACTGGGGCGACCCATTCTTTTGTATCCATACCTTTTGCCAAAGAATTACAGGTACCTACTGAAAGCATGAATTCCAAGTTCGACAACCCTACCTTCGGGAAGTCATGGAATCTAGTCAGTGGCTTCGGTCTGTACCAGTCAGAATTTGTGTTAATCTGGTAGTCCTCGCTATGCAGGATTTCGATATCATTTTGGGTATGGATTTTCTCAGCAAGTACAGTGCTTCAGTGGACTGCTGCAGAAGAAAAGTGATCTTTAGTCCAGAAGGTGAACCATCCTTTGAATTTACAGGAGCACCAAAGAGGAAGACCCAGAAATTCCTCTCTTCCCTCACAGCTCACCAGATGCTAGCTAAAGGGTGTACTGGTTTTCTTGCATTCATTGTGAGTACAGAAGAAGAAGAAAGACCTAAGCAGGAGGAAGTTCGGGTAGTCTGTGAGTATCCAGAGGTATTCCCAGAAGAGCTACTTGGACTACCTCCAAACAGAGAAGTGGAGTTTGAGATTGAACTGGTTCCTGGTACCGGTCCAATTTCAAAAGCTCCATATCGCATGTCTCCAGCAGAGCTAAAAGAGTTACAAGAGCAACTTCAGGAGCTACTCGACAAGGGTTTCATACGCCCTAGTCACTCACCATGGGGAGCTCCTGTGTTGTTTGTCAAGAAGAAGGATGGATCTATGCAAATGTGCATAGATTATAGAGCTCTGTATCAAGTGACCATCAAGAACAGGTATCCACTGCCCAGGATCGATGATTTATTTGACCAATTGAAAGGGGCAACAGTGTTCTCCAAGATAGATCTGCGCTCTGGGTACCATCAGTTGAAAGTGAAGGAGAGTGATATACCCAGAACTGCTTTCAGGACCAGATATGGGCACTATAAATTCGTGGTCATGCCTTTTGGTGTGACTAATGCACCTGCAGTCTTTATGGACTTGATGAATAGAGTGTTCAGTGAATACCTTGACAAGTTTGTCATTGTGTTCATCGACGACATTCTAATCTATTCCAGAACCTCAGAGGAGCATGACACGCACTTGAGAATAGTCCTGCAGATCCTTCAGCAAAAGTAGCTCTATGCTAAATTCTCAAAGTGCGAGTTCTGGTTGGAGCAGGTAGCATTTTTAGGTCACATTGTTTCAAAAGAAGGCATTCAGGTAGATCCAGCCAAAGTAGAAGCGGTCAGCAACTGGAAGAGACCCAAGAATGCCAGGGAGATCAGAAGCTTCCTTGGTTTAGCTGGGTACTACAGGAAATTTGTGGAGGACTTTTCCAGGATAGCCTCTCCACTTACAGCCCTCACCAGGAAGGACAAGAAGTTTGAATGGTCAGATAAATGTGAGCAGAGTTTTCAAGAACTCAAGAGGAGATTGATCAGTGCTCCTATACTGACTGTTCCAGAGGATGACAAGAGTTTTGACATCTACAGTGATGCTTCCAAGATGGGCTTAGGAGCTGTACTCATGCAGGAAGGAAAAGTTATAGCTTATGCTTCCAGACAACTCAAAGACTACGAGAAGAATTACCCCACTCATGATCTAGAGCTGGCAGCTGTAGTCTTTGCACTGAAACTCTGGCGACACTACTTGTATGGAGTCCAGTGCAGAATCTTCACAGACCATCAGAGTCTTAAGTACTTCTTCACTCAGAAGGACTTAAACATGAGACAGCGCAGGTGGTTAGAGTTGGTCAAAGATTATGACTGTGAAATCCTCTACCGCCCAGGTAAAGCTAATAAAGTGGCAGATGCACTAAGCAGAAAGTCCAGTGTATCCTTGATGTCCTTATCATCATTAGCCCTGCCACTACAGAAGGAGTTGTCAGATTTCGGACTTGAAATTATTTATGGGCAACTTTCTGCATTGACGCTAGAGTCAACCCTGCTTGAGGATATACAGAGAAAGCAAAGCGAAGATCCAGATATTCAAAAGATCAAGCAAGGGATACAAGAAGAAGGAAGTTCAGAATTTCGAGTATCAGACAGTGGAATTCTTTATCAGGGAAATCGCCTTTGTGTTCCCAATGATGAAGAGTTGAGAAAGAAAATTTTAGAAGAAGCCCATAGTACACCATACGCCATGCATCCTGGTTCTACCAAGATGTACCAAGACGTGAAACAGAAATTCTGGTGGTCTGGACTCAAAAGAGATGTGGCTAAATATGTTAATACCTGCCTGACATGTCAGAGAGTCAAAGCAGAACACCAGAGACCAGGAGGAGTTCTACAGCCTCTTCCTATACCAGAGTGGAAGTGGGAAGACATATCCATGGACTTCATAACAGGTCTCCCAAGAACCACAAATGGATATGATGTGATATGGGTGATAGTGGACAGATTGACCAAGTCTGCTCATTTTCTAGCCATCAAAGTGTCTCACTCTATAGAGCAGTTAGCACAGCTGTATGTTAAAGAGGTGATAAGACTTCACGGAGTTCCCAAATCTATTATTTCTGATAGAGATGGGCGCCACCTCTCACTTTTGGGAGTGTGTTGACTGCACTAGGCACCAAGCTCAAGTTCAAGACAGCCTTCCATCCTCGATGGATGACAGAGCGAGTAAATCAGATCCTAGAAGATATGCTCGGGCTTGTGCACTAGATTTTAAAGGCAGTTGGTGCTTAGGTGAGTTTGCCTACAACAATAGCTATCGGCTACCATCAAGATGGCACCATATGAGGCGTTGTATGGCGAAAGTGCAGATCATATGTTGGCAAGAAGCGGTGAAAGAAAAGAAATGGAAGTAGAGTTGGGCAGACAGAGGTGATAGAAGAAACCACTCGGGCTATCCGGAATATCAGACAGGATTCGCGAGATCGCGTAGAGAAAAGCTATCTTGACACACTGTAGGCCACTGGAATTTCAAGTAGGAGATTCAGTTTTTCTCAAAGTTGCTCCTATGAAGGGAGTGATGAGATTTGGCAAGAAGGGCAAATTGAGTCCTCGCTATGTAGGACCTTACCTGATTACAGACAGGATTGGGAAGGTAGCTTACAAGCTGGAATTACCACAAGACATGTCAGCAATACACAATGTGTTTCATGTCTCCATGTTAAAGAAGTGCCTCCATGACCCTAACCAAGTGATTGAGCCTCAGTCAGTGCAGATCCAAGCGGATCTTAGTTTTGAGAGTAGACCTACACAGATAGTGGACAGAGCAATCAAGAGACTAAGAAGCAAAGAAGTACCACTAGTGAAGGTCGTCTGGCAGAACCAGGAACACGAGGAAGTCACTTGGGAGCGGGAGGACAGTATGAGACAGAAATATCCAGAACTATTCTAAGTTCGAGGACGAACTTTTTATAAGGTATGGGGAATTGTAACGACCCAATTTTCCCTATTTTGAGTTCTGAATATCTTTTAAAAATATTTAAAAATGCTTTTGAAATATTCTAGAGATTTTTAGGAATTTTTAGAGTATTATTATGTAATTTTTGGAGGTCGTTTAGTAGGGTTACAAAAAGAAAGAAAGTTTGACAAAGAAATCGTTGAAGGCGAGGTTCGAACCCACGACCTCGGGTCGGACTGACTAAAGCAAAATCGGCTCAACCAGCTGAGCTACACGATTTTGTTAACCTTATATGGTGAGAACTAAGTTTATAGCATAGTTAATGATTAGGGAATAAATTAGGAAGGAAAATGGTTGCAGCCGAGACTTGAACCCGTGAGCTGCGCCTTAAGCAAAACGCAGTCAACCAGCTGTGCCAGCGAGTTATGTTAACTCAAGAGGGAGAAATATAGTTAAGTTGTAATTGGAACCGACAATAACCCTAGTTATAAAGCGAGGACTAAAGTGATTTTCGGAAAACCTAAAATTTCTTTTCCTCTCCTCACCTCTCGTGTGCGACGGCGGCAGATCAGGCGGAAGGTGAAGCCGACCTAGGGTTCCTCTCCGGCGGTCGGCAAGGGCTTCTTTTCAGAAGCCGTTCACGGATTCGTGGTCTCCTCGTCAAGGAGAACACGTGGATAGGAAGGGATCACAGAGATCTTCACATCCTCCGAACCCTAGAGCGTTTCCTTCGGATTGTAAGTCCAAGAACCCGAAGTAAGTGCTTCTCACCTGCGGTAGGAGTAGCTTTTGGGTTTTTTTTGTTTGCATTTTCTTGTTGTTGTGTAATGAACGAGAGCAGCCCTTCATTCTAGCCTATTGTCCATATTTCAACCCTTTGCTAGTATTTTAGTTTGGGTTTTAATTCAAGTTCTTTTGCTGTTTTTTTTTAGAACACGGATAGATTTTTAAGTGTCTTCCTTGATTGTTACAACATGCTTAATTAGATGTGCTCGCCTTACATTGCAAGCATGTCTAAGTAGCTATGCTTCTTTCCAGTCATGGCATGATTAAAGGATAGTTAAGATTCAAAAATAATTTGTTTCACAAGCTTGTCATTTGGAACCTATTACTGCCGTGAGCTTCCTAAGACCATGTGGGTTTTAAATTCTGATTGAGGTTGTTTTGAAAATATATCCAGATACATATTAGTGGCATATGGTTTTAGAATCCCGTGCATAATGTATATATGTGAGAAATACAAGCAAAGTAAGACTAGGGTCACAAATTGATCTTGAATTCCAGAATTTAGAATCAAAGCACACTAAGTGCTTAAATAAATGCCAAGGCATTTTATTACAAGAAGTATTTAAAGAAGGATATAAAGAAAAGTATTTTACTTTTAAAAAGGGCATGTACCGGACACAAAGTCCAAGGGATGGGCTCCAAGTTGCCCCTAGACATAAGGTCTAGAAGTGTCTTAATGGTTTTGGGATTAGCTACCTCAATTCTCATTAAGAAAGGCACGCAAAGTGGTACAATGCCGGGCCCAAGTAAAGTTGAATATTATTTTGAAGTATAAAAGTATTAATTTGGAAACAAACAGAACAAGTTCTTTTATCTAAGTTGCAAATTTTAGCAAATTAAATTGTTGTTTCCTTTAGAGATGCATGATGTAGTTCTATTTGCTATTTTCATGTTGAGCATGTATTTCCCTGCTTTCTTTTATGCTTATGCATTCCGTATTGGATTTTGTGAGTAGAAAGCACTTACTAAGCTTTTAGCTTATAGATGCTACTTTTCCTCCTACTGCAGATATGGATAAAAATAAAGGAAAGGTTAAAATAGCATAGAAGAAGGCGACAAGGAGACACTGGTGATGTGTGTGTGGATGGGGGAGATGGAAGATTTGGGGACCTTGCTTTTAAATTTCTGCAAGTTAAATTATTTAGGTTTCTTCTTAAATAACTAGGAGAATTAATAAAAAATTCAGATTCTTTATGCTCTCCCTGTTTTACTGTATTGAAGTTGGTCAAATACTTTTGTTTTGTTGAGTTCTGGAACCATTCGGATGATTAAATGCATAGATGATGCTTGGTAAAATGCTTGGTTTTAAAATGCTCAGAAGTTCTCCTTATGCATGCTGGAAATTTTCACCTGCTGTGAGACATCTGCCGTGGAGAAATTTAATCTGTAGAGATCTATATTTTTTTAGCCTGATTACATTGCTGGACTTATTCAGATCGTTAAATGCTTTTGCTGATTACCCCTTTATACTCTGCTGGAAATGTAATCTACCATGAGGTTCGGTTTTGGATTGCATTGGTTAAACCTGGAAAAAAAAAATGCCTCTGCCGAAATACTTATCTGCCTTTGGGATTTCTGTTGCATGCTGGAATTGGTTTCTGGGTTGCTGTAGTGAGGATATAAGATTTGTATTGCTATGTGCGTATTAGTATTTGACCACTTGTAGTATGCTGCCTTATGTACTGCCAGTATTGATGCATGCTGTAGAGTATTAGCATTTAAAGGTTTAAATCTGCTATGAAGTTTATTCTTGTTGAATGGAAATCTGCCTTTATTAATGAATCTGCTATTAAGTATTTAACAGAAGTAACAAGCAAGTTTCATTGTCTACATGCTACAATTAATTATGTTACACCTTTTTGCATGTTTAATTAGTAAAAAAAAAAAAAGTTTTAATGACAGCAGTTTAAAGTTCTAATAGACATGTGAATTTCTTGATATATAAATGGGTAAAAGCATCTCTAGTGTTAATAGTGAGTAGCATTAGTTATGTGAAGATAGTAGAATCGGTAGCGGTCACCCTCAGAGAAGTAGTAAGGAGGGTGGTCGTTACATTTATAACCTGCACCTGCTCACCTGGCGACAGAGTTCTACGAAGAAGACGGAGATAGCCGTTGTGACTCAACGACTATGCTTGGACCGATCACCTGATCGGTCCAGGAGAGCCCTGATCGGTCCACAGACCGATCAGGCTAAGCCTGGACCGATCAAACCATATCCTGATCGGTCCAGGAGGGATCTGATCGGTCCCTGGACCGATCAGTCCTTTCTCTCCTTTTCCTCTGTGTTGCTTCCTGATCGGTCTCCAGACCGATCAGATAACTCACAGTACCATACTGATTGGTTACTGATCGGTCTGCAGATCGATCAGCCATATCACTGGATCGGTCACCAGACCGATCCAGGTTTAGAGCTCCCAACCCTAAACCCTACCTGGTCCTGAGAACGAGCTACCGAGCCCTCTCTCACCTAGTTTGGAGAACGAGCTACCGAGCCCTCTCCGACTTCGTCCAGTCCATAGAACGAGCTACCGAGCCTTCTCTGACCTAGTCCGGAGAACGACCTACCGAGCCCTCTCCGACTCCATCCGGTGGTCCAGAGAACGAGCTCCCGAGCCCTCTCTGACTTCCCATGCCAAGCTTCCATACTTGGACTTCTCCCGTGCCAAGCTCCCTGCTTGAACTTTTCCGTGCCAAGTCTCCATACTTGGACTTTTCCTGTGCCAAGTCTCCATACTTGGACTTTTCCTCGTGCCAAGCTCCCTGCTTGGACTTTTCCGTGCCAAGTCTCCATACTTGGACTTTTCCCCTTGCCAAGCTCCCTGCTTGGACTTTTCCGTGCCAAGTCTCCATACTTGGACTTTTCCCCGTGCCAAGCTCCCTGCTTGGACTTTTCCATGCCAAGTCTCCATACTTGGACTTTTCCCCTGCCAAGTCTCCATACTTGGACTTTACCGAATCAAGTCAACTCAAGTCGGGTCAACCAGGCCAACCTTGACCGAAGGTTGCACCCACAATCTCCCAAGTTTGTATTCTTGTCAAACATCAAGATACAACTTTTCTATTCTCGTCAAACATCAAAATACACCTCGAGTCAGGTCAACTCGAGTCGGGTCAACCAGGTCAACCTTGACCTAAGGTTACACCAACAATCTCCCCCTTTTTGATGTTTGACAAAAATCATAATCAAGTTAGGTTAACCCGATAACCTAACTTAGGTTTTCCAATAGTTCTCCAATCAATGTTCTTCCTTGAACATTCTCCCCAAACTCCAATGTTCTTCCTTGAACATTCTCTAGACATTTCTCCCCCTTTTTGACACACATCAAAAAGAGTGAATCAAGGTTAAGAGTTTCTTCCTAATGAAAGTCCCATACCTTTCATTGAAACCCTTAATTTCCCCCCTTGATACTAAAGACAATAATCAACTTAGTGATAATCTCATATCACTCATCCTCAGAAATCGAGTAAAAACTCCCCCTAAAGGTCAACTCCCCCTTGACCATTGCACCAACAATGTCTTGGAGAGTTTAACCCTTTAGAAATCACCAATCTAATCAGCTGTAATTTCAGAAATTTCAGACAGCACATTTCAGAAATTTCAGACAGAATTTGGCACGCCCGATCGGTCACCAGACCGATCAGGAGCTCCCTGGATCGGTCCAGTGATCGATCCAGCATCCCCTGGACCGATCAGGGAACCTCCTGATCGGTCACACATGTCTGATTTCCAGAAATCCCTACAAAATTACAGAAAATTCTAAAAATTATAAAATTTTGAGGATACATTCTTCATAACATATACTATCATGGAAAAATAGTTTTCTATGAAAATAACTTCCATTTTCAAACTTGATACAAAGTTTAAAAACTTTGAAATAGTTCAAGTTTACCTCAACTTTGTATCAACTTGCTCAATGATGAATGCTATTACTAGAAAAGCTTCATCAAGGTTTTTCAAATCAATTTTGAAATGATTTTAAACCATTCAATTTAGAACCATAATCTTAGGGCTAAATATACATGACTTGTACACAAGCTTTCCCTATGATCCTCCATTTTGAATTAGGTTCATCTAGGTACAAGAACTATGCACCTTGATCCTAACTCATGATCCTAATATCTCACACACATCTAAGGTGTATCAAATACATCCAAGTCAATTTTGATGTGAGATATGGTTTAGGTCATCTTAATCTAAGTTCTCATGCATTTTCTAAACAACAATTTGATCTCCATATCAAATTGTGTTTTTATCCTTAAATCAAATTAATTGATAAATGCAAGAGATGATGACATGACATAAAATAATATCATAAGTAAAAACATGTGCCAATGTCATGATGTCATGTCATAGAGTATGAAACTTAAATAAGGCATGACATATAACTAACATAAGCATTATCATGACATTTCAAATGATAGTAAATTAGATATGATGTCATGACATGGCATATGGCAAACAATATATGGCAAATAACATAGAAAATACCTAATTCTAGATTTAGTTGCCATTTTTGATAATTTTGATCATTTTACCATAAATTCTATATTCCTAAGTGTAATAGATCTAAAATCATATACTAGAGATTTTAAGATCACTATGTGCCAATTAGATTGACCCTAGAAAATTCCTCAAGTGTGGTTGGCACATCCTAATCACCTTAGGAATGAGTAAAAATTTTAAATTTCATTTTCAATGCTTGATTACATCTTGAAAATTCCTAAAATGTCACCTTTTGCCATGATTAGGTTAACTACCTATCCAATTAAGGTTGGCACACCCTAACCCATCTAGCGTGATGGAATCACGCTCCTAGGAACCCAAAACCTATTTGAGCTCATTGGGTTCACTAAATATTCACTAGGGATGACTTCCCTAGCAACCCTCCTAATGACCCTCCTAGGCTTTAAAGCCTTGGTCATTTGGGACTCATCAAGATCAACTCTAGGGGTGACTCCCCTTGTGACCTTGGTGATGGTCTTCCTAGCCCTAGGTCTTGTTCCATAATCGAATGGAACATTATGATAAGTGGGCTTGACCACTTGAGACTTAGGTTTGTGACTCAAACCTCTCATGTCCTTAGGCTTTTGTTTTTGACCCTTAGACCCTAGAGTTGACTTCTCCAAATTCTTAAGGGCCTTTTCTAAAGTGTCAAGTCTTGACCTCAAGACTTGATTTTCCTTCTCTAATACCTCAAGTTTTAATTTGTCATTTTTCTTTGAGGTATTCCTAGGCATATGTCTAGTTGTTTTGGGATTCCTATCTAGGTTTTCCTTAACCTTAGATGAATTAATTCTAGGGTTGGTACTTCTAGTATTGTCCTTATCTAGACTAACATGTTTGACACCTAAGCACATGTATCGGTTTCTATAGTTATCATGTTTATCATTATTGACAAATGCAATAAAGCTACTAGCATGTGTCTTATTAGAATTGCAAGGATATGCCTTAAAGGGTACCTTAGGGTTTGCCTTAGCTCCCCCTATAGATGTGCTTGGTCTCTTGTCCTTGTGAGGTTGCCTCCCCCTCGGACATTGGCTCCTATAATGTCCCCTTTGCATGCATTGGAAGCACACCATGTGCTCCTTGCCCTTGCGTATCGGGACTCCGGCTTCCTTGACCTTTGGCGCCGGTGGAGTCTTCCTAATCCTCTTTGGACATTTACTCTTGTAATGCCCATATTCCCTACACTCAAAGCACATTATATGTAATTTATTTGAATTTAAGTTGCTTGAGTTACCTAGGGTTGAGGATGGATATACGCTCTCTTCTTCATCCCTTCCGGAGGTAGAGGCTTCTTCTTGCACCAATCTTGATGAAGAACTCTCCTCCTCTTCTTCCTTAGATGTTGAGTAGACCTCAACTTCTAATTCCATACCTCCATGATGTGAGCTACTTGGCTCACTTGACTCCTCTTCATGACTTGAATTGGAGCTCTCCTCATGGAACTTAGCCAAGTTGTTCCACAACTCCTTGGCATCGTTGTATCCACCTATCTTACACAAGATATCATTAGGTAATAAAAATTCAAGGATTTTTGTTACCTCGTCGTTGATTGTGGATTGGTGGATTTGTTCCTTCGTCCATTTCTTCTTCTCAAGAGGTTCTCCCTTTTTATCCACCGGAGGAGTAAAACCTACTCGTACACAATTCCAATTCACTAAGTTAGTCATAAGGAAATACTTCATTCTTACCTTCCAATACGCGAAGTCATCGCGATCGTAGAAGGGTGGAATCGTGATGTCTTCTCCAAGTAGATCCATTCTCTAGCTTGTGCTCCCCCGGGTGTTAATCCGACGAAGAGCAACCTTGCTCTGATACCACTTGTTAGGATCTTCGTATGCGGCTAGAGAGGGGGGGTGTGAATAGCCGACCTCAAATTATCGTTTCTTCCTACAATTTAGGTTAGCGCAGCGGAAATATAATGTAGAAACGAAAGTGGAGAAGATCAAACCTCAAACACGATGGTGTAACGAGGTTCGGAGATGAAACTCCTACTCCTCGGCGTGTCCGTAAGGTGGACGAAGCCTATCAATCCGTCGATGGATGAGACCCCGGAAAACCGGCTAATATGAACTCCTTCTGGGTGGAGAAACCTCGCCACAAACTTCTTGCAACAGCAAGATAGGAGTACAAAGATACAGCACAATACAAAGGCAGTAAGAATGGAAAAACACAGCTTGCCTTCTCGTCGACTGGATTCCGTTGATGAAGCAACAACTTCACGGATGCCCAACAGCAGCTGAACCAGCCGGAGGAAGCTCACTCGAAACTTCAAGAAATATGAGCTCAGCAAAGCTCAGTAAGAGCAGAAGGAACTAGGAAGAAGCAAATCACCTGTAGAAGCCCTCGACCTCTTTATAACCTGCACCTGCTCACCTGGCGACAGAGTTCTGCGAAGAAGACGGAGATAGCCGTTGTGACTCAACGGCTATGCTTGGACCGATCACCTGATCGGTCCAGGAGAGCCCTGATCGGTCCACAGACCGATCAGGCTAAGCCTGGACCGATCAGACCATATCCTGATCGGTCCAGGAGGGATCTGATCGGTTCCTGGACCGATCAGTCCTTTCTCTCCTTTTCCTCTGTGTTGCTTCCTGATCGGTCTCCAGACCGATCAGATAACTCACAGTACCATACTGATTGGTTACTGATCGGTCTACAGACCAATCAGCCGTATCACTGGATCGGTCACCAGACCGATCCAGGTTTAGAGCTCCCAACCCTAAACCCTACCTGGTCCTGAGAACGAGCTATCGAGCCCTCTCTGACCTAGTCCGGAGAACGAGCTACCGAGCCCTCTCCGACTTCGTCCGGTCCAGAGAATGAGCTACCGAGCCCTCTCTGACCTAGTCCGGAGAACGACCTACCGAGCCCTCTCCGACTCCATCCGGTGGTCCAGAGAACGAGCTCCCGAGCCCTCTCTGACTTCCCATGCCAAGCTTCCATACTTGGACTTCTCCCGTGCCAAGCTCCCTGCTTGGACTTTTCCGTGCCAAGTCTCCATACTTGGACTTTTCCTGTGCCAAGTCTCCATACTTGGACTTTTCCCCGTGCCAAGCTCCCTGCTTGGACTTTTCCGTGCCAAGTCTCCATACTTGGACTTTTCCCCGTTCCAAGCTCCCTGTTTGGACTTTTCCGTGCCAAGTCTCCATACTTGGACTTTTCCTGTGCCAAGTCTTCATACTTGGACTTTACCGAATCAAGTCAACTCAAGTCGGGTCAACCAGGTCAACCTTGACCGAAGGTTGCACCCACAATCTCCCAAGTTTGTATTCTTGTCAAACATCAAGATACAACTTTTCTATTCTCGTCAAACATCAAAATACACCTCGAGTCAGGTCAACTCAAGTCGGGTCAACCAGGTCAACCTTGACCTAAGGTTGCACCAACAAATAATTGGTTGGTATTGAGGTTGAGTTGAGTTAGATTCTTTAGAGTTAGTTATTTCATCAAATTTTACATTGGTTGTTTTCTCAATTCTTAGAGTAATTTTATTGTAAACTCTATATCCTCTACTGTTTAGGGAATACCCTATAAAGATTTCATTTTTTACTTTTGAGGTAAATTTTTCTAAGTGTTCAATTGTGTTTAATATGTAAACAGGACATCCAAATACCTTAAAGTATTTAACATTAGGTAATTTATTATAGTAAATTTTAAATGGGGTTTTATTACGTTTCTTATTTATTGTTCTATTTTGTACATAGTAGGATGTACTAACAGTTTTTACCTAGAAATATTTTGGTAGTTGATATTCATTAAGCATTGCCCTAGTAGCTTCTTGGAGAGTTCTATTTTTCCTTTCAACTATTTCATTTTGTTGAGTTGTATTAGAACATGAGAATTCTTGACGGTAACCATTTTCTAAGAATAATTTAGTAAACCTATGATTTTTAAAATTTTTCACCGTTATCACTTCTAATTCTTTTAATTTTTGAATCTTTTTAGTTTCAGTTTGTTTTCAAAAATTACTAAATATTTCAAATATTTTATCTTTATTTTTTAAAAATTTGATCCAGATGAATTTTAAGTAATCATCAATTATTATTATTAGACAGTATAAATTTCCATTTATAGATTTAATTCCATGTGAGTCGAATAAATCTAAGTGTAATAATTCAAGTGTTAAATTGGTTTGAGTTTGATTAGTTGGTTTATGGGTTGATTTGGTCTGTTTTCTTTATTGACAAGTATTACAAATTGTCGAATATAAGTTGGATAGTTTTGGTAGTCCTCTTACTAAGCCATTTAGTTTGGTGAGGTTTCTAAAGTTAGTGTGAGACATTCTACTATGCCACAACTAGGTTTCCTCTTTTTGTATCAGGTGACACTTAAGTGAGGAGCTGGCTAAGTTAATTGTATAAATATTATTATTCCTAAGTCCTTTTAATTTTATTAGAGGGTCTTTCATATGTAATTAAGCATTTAGTGAATATAAACCTAACCTTATATTCTAAATCACACAATTGACTAACACAAAATAAGTTAAATTTGAAATTTTCAATAAGTACTTTATTAATAATGAAATTAGATTCTAGTTTAATGTTACCTATTCTAATTACCTTCAGTTTGTCATTGTTTCCTAAAGCAATTATTCCTAGTCTTTTGAAGGTTAATTTTGTAAACATTGCTTGATCCCCAATCATGTGTCGAGAGCAACCACTGTCCAATATCCATTTAAATTCCTAAAAATATAGGAGAAACAAAATTTTAGCTCAAGTGTGCACTTAGTTTAACTTGATTTATTTTGATTTTAATTTAATTTATTTTATTTTAATTTATTTAACTTAATTTATTTTATTTATTTTTATTTAATCATTATTCATCTCACCCGATGTATATTTTTAATCAGGAAATCTTATTATTTTGTGAGATGAGTTAAGTTAAAAGTTTAGGGTTTGGTTTAACTTATGTTAGATTCAAGTTGCTTTGGGTTCAGCAAATAGTCATTCTTTGGATAA
Organism: Zingiber officinale; assembly: GCF_018446385.1. Classification (NCBI taxonomy): domain Eukaryota; kingdom Viridiplantae; phylum Streptophyta; class Magnoliopsida; order Zingiberales; family Zingiberaceae; genus Zingiber; species Zingiber officinale. The sequence continues at coordinate 150,137,254 of NC_055987.1, forward strand.
CCTTCTAAGCTGTAGTGAGTCATCTGAACATCATTAGAGTAACCATACCTTTAAAAAATTTTAAATATCCACTAAACTTAGTACAAAACTTTGGTCAAACCAGCTAGGATTAATTAGTAAGCGGTAGCTTTAGTTAATTCCACTAAGCCAAATGCACCAGGTCGAAGTCATATCTTCTTAGACATGCATAGATAGAGTTTCCCTGACCTACTATCATCCAAAACTTCTCCAGTGCTATTTGTCAAGTTAAACTTTTATCCCTATTTAAGCTAGTCCTAATTACCCAGCCTGGTACACTATTATTTTGGAGGTGCCAACTAATTTGGAGTCTCCCCCTGAATTATTAAACTTTAGGTTTAGGTTTTAGGTTTGTGTTGGTTGGTTTTATAGTTGTAATAGACTTTAGTGTAACTTGTGTTTAAATTAAATTTGTAGTTATTTGATTTAAATTTAGTTTTTTGATTTGAGTTTGATTCCATTTTACATTTTAGGTTTAAATTAATAGGTTTAGATGAATTTAGTTTTAGATAACAAATTTTATTTTTAGGTACATAAAATTAATTGATTCATACTTGCTTGATTAAACAAGATTTTGGAACTCAAACTTTAGTTTGTTTTGAATTTTGACTTATTAATGAGATGAAAGTTTTATTTGTAGAGATAGACTTATATTCGAGCCCGGATTTATTGTATACAGCTTTTTGTGTTTTAAGAATTAGGTCAAAAAATTTTGATCTTGTGGTGAAAGTTTCTAATAATCCTTTGAGTTTATTGATTTCACATTTTAAAATTGTATTTTCCTCCTCAAGTTTTGTAGTTTGATTTAGATTTCCATTTTCAATTTGTATCTTGAGGTGTTGATTTTCTTCAAGAAGTGTTTCAGTTTATTTTTCATATCTAATTAATTTTTTATTCAGACATGCAATTATTTTTTTAAAAATAGCAGTTAAGATAGACGATACCTCGTTCGAACCTTCGGAAATGAGTGTAGACTCATGGCTTGATTCATCTTCGAACTCATCGTCTTGATCCACCTCGTTTTCTAATTTCGATCTGGATGCTATCAGCGCGAGGTAGTTGTGATGCTCCTGATCTTCAACGTATGATTCTTTGGAAGACACCTCATCCCAAGTCACCTTTTCTTCTTCCTGCATTTTGATGTTAAGTAATTTATTCAAAAATGAATCCTTTTTAGTTACCTTTGCCTTGTTTGTTCCTTCATGCAACTCAATGAGTTTATCCCAAAGTTCCTTTGCATTTTTATGTGAGCCAACGCGGTTCAATTCCTCCTTCGTGAGTCCGCACTGGATCATGTTCAACGCCTTGAAGTTGGTTTGCGCCTTCTTTTTCATCTCCGAATTCGAGTTTTCTGGGTCCATCGGAATTCCAGTGTTGTTGTCGATCGAAGGCTTGTATCTTTTGCGGATGTTGAACCATTGGTCGAAGTCTGTCTTCAGGTACACTTCCATACGCTTCTTCCAATATGGGAAGTCATCCTCATTGAAGAGGGGGGGACGAACGGTGTTGTATCCCTTGTTTGGGGTCATTAGTTTATGAAAGAAAAACTTAAAATATTTCCAAGACTTGCTCTTGGGATAAGTAGTGTTGGAAGGAAAAAAGACTTGATTGGTATTGCACCAATTCAAGTTATTGCAGAAAGAGACGAGAAGATTTTTCCAAAGAGGTAATTGCACCAATTTAGACTATATCAAAAAGCTCAAAATTGAAATAAAAAATTAAAATAAGGTTTTGAAAGTCACCCGCTTGCCTGATTGATACTTGCACCAATTCAGAGCCAACTTGGCTCCTATACCACTTGTTGGATCGTAAAGACGCTAGAGGGGGTGAATAGCGATCGTTGTTTTTTAGAAAATCAAGAATACGCAGTGAAAAAGAAACATGAAAGTTCAAACGCAAACACAAGTTTTTACTTAGTTCGGAGCCTTCGACGACTCCTACTCCAAGGTTCGTACTCATTGAGTGATTTCATTGGGCAATCACTATAAGTTAGAAAATAAGTTATAAGGATTTGATTACAAGAACTGAAATGTAGAATGAAGAAGAAGAATGAACAGTATATTCTCCCACAGGCTGACATGGATAGTTCATATAGGGGTGTTGTCATAGATAAACCTAAATTGATTCCCAATAGGTACGGAATGCCCCGTTGGTTATCTCATCCATTTGCATGCACTACTATTGCAGGAGAAGACCTTATGATTTATTCCCTTCCAAGAAGAATGGGGTCATCCTGGAGGGGCCGCCAAGGTTATTGTTTCACCTTTTTTTCCACATGGAGGGAGAGTATATTACACACCCCCCAAGAGTATGTGCCACGGCAGGGTGCCTTCTCAGTTTCTCGTACATCAACATCTAAGAATTGAGTTCTAGATTCAGCAAATATGTTAACAAATGAATTTTTTTTAATGGACAGTTGACCTAAGAATGTTGGATTGATGGGCCGCCTACTGTGAGCGCTTCCCGATTTACCCTAATGATTAGTAAAAAATTTCCATGGGACGAAACTAATTACCTCTAAAATTAATCAACATAAGTTGGATATCATCCCGAGTGATGTACCTAGGTTGATCCCTGGCAATCGGTCGTGAGCACCAACATCAATGCCTTACCTTTAGCATAGTGAATCCAAACTTATCTCCTTTTCAATATTGTCGACCCCAGGTTAAGGCCCGAATAGGTGTTAACGTAGCTCTGCCCGTGCTTGGTGTCAACTTCTAAAAAAAAAGAATACTGGTTGCAGAGTGATAAATACTTTCGGATTTATTTTGATCGTTAATGAAAAATTTTCAAAGGATCGGATCGAACTGATCACCTCTCGAATTAGTGGATTGTAAAATTAAATATCTAGATTACTTAGTTAAAAAAAAATGCTGGAATAGTATAATGGAAGAAGACTAGGAGCATCCAGGATGGAGTGTAGTGATAAAATGCTAAGAGAGTAACAATTTCAAAATTTGGGATTCCGATCTCGATCTATCTAAATTTTATTTTGAAGGTCGGCAATATACTTTTGTAATTGTAAGATTAGATATTTTTATGTAAAATTAATTGTAACTTTTGGCATGTGTGGTCGCCACATGACGCGCTATGCGTTTCCTTAACACTCCGTTAATTACACGTGGAGAAGCATGCATGATATATGAGATAAAGCTAACCGGACTAATTTAGGACAGATGGGAATGCGAGAGATGAGAATTGTCGTTTAATGATAGTTTAAAATATCACATGATTGAAGAGGAAATTTTTTTTTTATTTTTTTATCAGTTGAAATATTGTTGAATTATTTCGATCTGAATAAATTAATCAAGCAAGCTAGCTAAGATGGATTGACTTTATTTTCTAAAACAGATAATTCAGTCAAAAAAAAATACTCTATATCTAATCTTACATCACCTATTAAATCGAGTACGTAAGATAATCATAAAGTAACAGCAACGGCCGATCGAGCGATGCACTGATTGATAATTGGTTAACTGTGAAGTTCTTAGTCATGTTCTATTCCTTGAGTTGCCCTTAAGTTTAGGCAGGAGGCCACGTGACAATGGATTGACTTGAGTTTTCAGGACGTCGTCGAAGTTAGTTATCACATACTTGAATGATTGAGAAATTATCCTTTTAAAATGACGGATTTGTAACAAGGTAATTTTCCATGTAATTTTTATTGGTAAATAAATTTTTATATGCAATTTTTATACATGAAAATCTTTGTTTTTAATCCTTAGTTAAATATATTTACCTAATTGTTCATGATATTTTTAGGTATAAAAAATCTAAAAATCAATATAAATCCTCTTAAATTCATTACATTAAATTAGAATCTAGTATATTTTCTATCAAATTGAGTACAATTTTTTTTTCACCTCAAAATATACTCAATTTTAGTTTAATGTATTGAATTTAATAATAATTATACTCATTTTTAGACTATTTGTATCGAAAATATGAGAGTTAATTTCGATAGAAAATATATTCGATCCTAGTATAGAGTGCTGAATTCTATTGTAAAGTGCTGAATTTAACAAGAATTATATTTCTTTTTAGATTTTTTATACCTAAAAAATAAGAGGGATAATTTTAATAGAAAATATATTATAATCAAAGATTTTTCTCTAATTTATCATTACAACAATAACAAAATATAAAGTAATTAATGAAAGAAATACAATATAATATTAAACAGAATCAATCATTCATATTCATGATCGTCTCTTTTGTGCAGCGAAGTTTAACAGTGCGTGGCACGGACACTGAGACGGGTTCGATTTGAGGAATGCGACCCGAATTCCAGTGAAGCGGGTCCGATTCCAAACTCTAGCGTGTCCTACAAGGCAAACCAAAATCCCGATTGTCTCGCAATAGACAAGAAAAAGACAGAGAAATCGATGTTGAAATTGAAATAAATCCGAACGGTTGAATTTCGACGAAATTGCCCTGTCTCCATTTTCTTTTTCTTTTCCTTTTTTGTTTGAAATTTTTTTTATTTATTTTATTTTTAAAAAAAAGAATTTTAAGGGTTAAATCTGATTGCAAAAGACGAAGTCACCTTAACGGTCCTTTTTAAAAAAAAAAAATAGATAGAAAATGCGAGATGATTTAAAATAATAGTTACGTCACCATTAACCGACTCACGTCCATTGAGTGGCCGATTAATCTCAGTGCGACACGTCACGTTGCCGATTGATCTCTAGATGACCCGCACTGCGATCGGATAGCGTATCATTAATTATTATGCGGAAGGAGTCAATCCAATTGACTCAAATCTCCTAATTTTTTTTTTCTTTTTAATGTCAATTGCTTGTTTGAATTGTTTTTCATAATTGTCATGCTCCTATTTTTTTCTTCGCATTTTACGTCGAATTTTATATATTAAGAATTGAATCGATTGTCCTATTTTCTTGATTGCATCATCAAACATTGATACTGATGTGGAATATTTACTTTTCAACATTTGATTTTTTTTATTTATTCAATTTCCAATTTTTCTGGTTGCTCAAAATAATAGTTATAACGAACTAAGACTACGTTTACCAGGAGGAAAAGACTGAATAGTATGAGTCAAATGTCAAGCATGTCTGCCTTCTGCTGCGCTCGAAGAGATTTACAAATTATAAGTCAAGAGAATTGAATTAATCCACTTTCCTTTTCTGTTTTTTTATAAGATTTATAATAATTAGTGTGTTTTTTAAATGGATTTGTAAATTTAAAATATTAGTTATACTCGTGAGTGTGTGGTGGAATGATAAAAAAAAAACTTTAGTAGAATCCATAATCTTTTAGCCATTTTATGATGCATCCAACTTTCGAGAATATATATCAAAGATGTATTATACTTTGATATTCACTAAAATATGTATTTGGTGATTAAGATATATATTTTCTACTTAATTAACTCTACTAACTACCTAAAAATTGAGTGTTTAATTTCTTTTAAAGTATCATTTTTTTTCTTAATGTCTTTTATATCGTTGCGTGCACACACTGCATATTGCATTGTCTCAACTACAAGAATCAAATTATAGTCCTTAGATAATTAGTTAATTCAGTAGAATGTCTCAATTTGATACGTAAATGACATTGATTCCATTGTCTTCTAGCTTTATATTCAAATGCACAATAGCCACATCATTTGACTCTCTAATAAACTTCTCCAAGTCCCAAAATTGTTAGTCAACATACATACAATTGTCAAGCCATGCACATTTACATTTACATTGTGCCACATTCAATCTTAAAATTTTAATCTTTCAATTATGTCCTCCATCATGTTTCCCATTAAATAATACTTGTATTTTTAAACAAGTCTGAAAAAGTTTAAGACACTCCCTTGGAATAGTGCTTATTATACCTCAAGTTCTTTCACAAACATCTTGTTATTTGCATTTACTCTTTAATTTGTCTGGATGTCACCGTTCTACTTATTCAACTCTACCGACAACCTATGGTACGATAGTTTCTCAAAAGACATTTTACTTTTTATATTTATCAAATGATGCACTTCTTTCTCAAAATATCTTTTTTTATTAAAAGTGTATTGGCTCGACATTTCTGAGTTGCTTCCTTGAATAAATAGGTGAACCATTTACTGATCTACACCCGCAACCAATTAATGCACGCATGTGTTCCAAGAGCTAGGCAGAACAGTCTACTCTTTTGGTTGTTTCTTTGGATAGATTTGTTTGTCTGTCTGTTTGTGCTCAGCCTGCCATTGTGGACTTGACACAAGCATGCAGTATGGAAAGAACCTTAATTGATCAATATGATAGGTTAATAGTTTGATTCTGAGGAATAGGGCAGTCAAAAGTAAACAGATGCGAAGTCAATTTTGCTTCATTTTTATTATTATCTTTTTACTCGGTCCATTAAATTGGCCACCGGTTGTTTGAGGGAAGAAGTGTCTGACTGCCTCCTCAGATTTTTAAGATGGCCATTCACACAGAGAGAAGATAAGTAAATGAATGATGACTGAAAAAGCAAGTGGATGGAGTGGATGGAGAGATGAGTTATACAAGATATAGGGATGTATACCCCACTAATCCTGAGATTCTATCTCAAGATCCTTATATGATAAATAATCATCCACTTACCATCTTAGCTATGCCTAGGGAGGCAATTTACAAATTATTCACGATCACAGTAGCAGTGGCCCAAGTCTTTGATGTATAAAATGGAACAAGAATCAAGACTTACACATGGCACGTAAATCAACATGTAGTTCTTGATGGAAGGAAAAGCACTATCCATTGCAAGTAAATCAAGTTCACTATCCTTTTTAATCCCTCAACAGGCAAATCAAAACATTAAAATTCAAATTCTGACATGAACACCACACATAAGCAAATCTTGCTATATAATAACGCGCGTTACATTGACCAGATTATAAATGATAACAATAAATTTTCTATAAGAAATAATGCAAAACAAACGACACCACCGAGATTACTTTGTCCGAGCTATGGGCCATCTGCTGTCGAACTCACGACAGTTATGTCCAAGCTGCTTTCTTCATTTTCAGGGGAGATTTCCCGGACATCAGCTATTCTTGCATTGGATGACCGGAAACTGGCCCACTCTACATCACCAATTGAATGAATTTCAACTCCATCTTCTGCAAGCTGAACTGCAGTGCCGTCAGAAACTGGGACTGATCCTGAATCACTTAAGCAAGCTTTATCCACATCATCAGTGACAGAGCATGACTCTGATCTTTCATCACAGATTTGCTTTGGATTACTTTGAAATCTGATATTCGTGAAGTGGAATGCATTTACACAAGCACTTTCAAAAATGAAAACAGGTACAAGTGAACCTTGATAATAGTACTATGTACGAAACAAAGACACTTATAAGAAATAATCTAAACGTTTTGTTCCTCAATATCAGGAAGTCAATGAAACATGCTAACCATCCAAAATGTCATGAAACTAAAGGTCGTGTCCCCTCAGAACGGTCTAGTGGCTAGCGTATGAGATGCTGCCACCATGAGGTCTGGGGTTCAAATCTCGGCATAGTCGAGGTAAATGCCTTCCTCATACGCCAGTCATTATTTCAAAGGCTAGTAGCCACCTGTGATTTACGTCCTCCGTGTTGGCCCTGGGACGGGTTAGCGGGGGCGCTTAAGAAGAGCGTAGTCACCTTTTGCCACCATGATACTAAAGGTGGCCCCACGGGGGTGCCAAGTTGGCTAGAGGGTGATAGATTTGCTACAATGGAACAGAATCAAATCCCGACAGACGCATGCCCTCGGAGAAAAACTCTTCCCACCCACTAGCCATTTGGCGGTCGGTTATATGTTGACCTCGTGATTTACATCCCTTCATATAACCCGAGGACGGACTGTGAGGGGGCGTTTGAGATAAGTGCAATCACTTTTTGCTACAATGAAACTAAAGGTAAAGCTAAACACATGAAAATCTAGCTTCAATGTTTAGTATAGAGCTAATAGTTATAAAATAGAAGCATGTCAGTTAAGAGTGGAACTTGGTTGACGTACACATTTTTGTATGGACTAATGCAAATGGTACCTAGAGGTTTGTGCAGGGTCAGAGCCTTTCCTCTGTCCAACACAGTTTAACTTGTGTAATTTAGACCTGTTATTCTGTCACACTTGTATTATAAAAGAGGATTCATATATCTGTTGGCCGTGGGCATAAGAAACCTTGCCACACAAGCACTTTTCTCCAGTTCAATCTTGTCTTGTGAATCTTTTGCTCGTCTTATTTCTGTTTTTCTTGCTTCTCTAGAGTAGTACTTCCACAAAGGTTTGGAAAGAGACAGGCCAGGAATGAATGAGAGTCATGTGATTAAGCAGTGTTAAACTGAATGTACTGAAAGATATTTTCAACATCCTCTAGGAAAAATAAAAGGGTCTCTGGATGAATATTTAGTTACATTTAAACTGTATATGTAGGTGAACTACAAGATACCCATCGACATGTTACTTCAGCAACTAGCCTTATTATCTTAAAAATAATTTGCACTATACTCTCTATTTGTTTCCCCCATTCTGTGCTATCCAAGAACACAGATAAAGATAATAATCATTGGAATGTGTAGGTGACATGAAGAATGCACATAGATGCCAAAGAAATTCAGTAGAAAAAAGTGCCATGGAGCAAACCTATCAACTTGTGATTGCAAAAGAGTCATAAGTGCAAGGAGATCCTCTTTTTCCCTTACAGCAGCAACTGCTTTTTCTGAAGCATCCTTTATCTTATCCTCAGCATTAGCTTCTATAACTTTAGCCCTTTCTTCAGCTCTGACCACTGCTGCTTCTAACATAACCGCTTGTTCTCTAGCTTTTGCAAGCTCTGAACGCCATAGGTTTCCCTCCTGTAGTGCAGAGTCTCTCTGTTTAAGTAACATTTCTTTCTCTTTGCTGAGCACCAACACCTTTTCCTCTAATTCACTTAACTGCAATTTTAATGTAACGACAAGAAAAAAAAATTTCTCAGCTAGACTCAGTAACAAGCAAAATTAAAAGCATGATACTAAGGGATGTACTGAAGGGAAGTCTTGGCGCAACGGTAAAGTTGTTGCCATGTGATCAAAAGGTCACGGGTTCGAATCCTGGAAACAGTCTCTTGCAAAAAACAGGATAACGCTGCGTACAATGGATCCTTCCCCGAGACCCCGCATAGCGGGAGCTTCGTGCACCGGACTGCCCTTTTTTTTTATACTAAAGGATGTACTGAACCCCCAATAAGTTACAGGTAGGCTCAACATGGAAAGTCACCAAATGGACCTGATCATATATCTATGTGCAAAGCCCATTCAAGATTGACTATATAACAAATGATAATTTGATTCCCACCTGATTTGCAATACTACACATTTGCCAATTTTAAGTTCAGGAATAACCTATTCTTGTAGTATGTGAAAACCTTTACCTCTCATAGGTTTAATTTAACATGAATAAAAGTGGACACATTATTGAACAAAAGTTCAAGGGAAATTACTTATTTCAATCAAGAATAAGGTTTGCCATATATATATATATATATAAAAACTAAGCTTGCTCAAAAAGTTATCACCAAAAGTGTTTACATTATGTCTCATGTCATCTTTTGATTTTGATAAACATATTATAAAATTTTCAATTTTCTTTTCTACCTTCCTTTTTTCTTGTCGAAAATAAAAGATTAATTATTCTAATTATTTCCTCTGTATGAAGTAAGAACTAACCACCGTGTATGAAATGATAATCTACATCTGAAATGCTGAGCTGTGCTAAATTTGTGTTCATCTAAATTAATCCTTACATTAGCAACAACATTATTTTAGCAAGCTAATCATTGCGAAAAAAATGGGATCAAGATCTTTCATTGTAACCTTTTCATCCAAACATAATTGATCAGTTAGAACAAAATATGAAACATTTAAGGGTAACAAACATATTTGGATATTTTGGTTGGGTTTTTCATTTATTATATATATATATATATATATATATATATATATATATATATATATATAATTTCAATGATATTAATCTCCCTCAATCAACACTAAGACCAGAAGTTGATATGCACCAAGCATATGTTAAAGAACACTTTATAGACCAAATTAAGAAAATAGAAGCTGTAGTTACCTTAAGTTGTGATATCTCAAGATTCTTCTCTGCATCCTTGGTTAAGTGTTGAATTTCCTCACATGCAATTCTTCTCGCCTCATCCATTGCACGAGCAGCAGAAGCAGCAGCTTCAGCAGCTTCAGCAGTCTCTGTCAGCTTATCTGCAATCTCTTTTATTGTGGAATCTCTAGCCCGAATATTCTTAGCTAGCTGCTGTAATTCCTCATCTTTCACCCTTAAGGTTTCCTGTGTGATTCAGGAAGAATATAAGGGAAGTTGGAATTTCTCAAACACAAAAGATAAAGATAGGAAGGATTTCGAGTCTATCAAGAATCAAATACTCTGTTCATCACAGCACAGATAGAACTTTAAAAATGTAAATGGAGATTAGCAGCGGAATCTGTCATGAAGATAGGCATATATGTTTGAGTCTCCAACCACCTTTCACAAATTAAGTACAATTTGTAAGCTCAAAACTATTTAATTCTACTAGTAATCATGGCTAGATACACCCTCTGCATAATCAAGGTGAAACCATAGTGAGAAACAGGTAGCATCTTTGACTCAAAAGCTAATAGACACTACCTAAAAGCTATTGGCTTCTTTTATACAACAGAGGTAGATCTACTTAAATGATGAGAGAAAAGGAGAAAGTAAAGTTTTGTCCTAGTGAAAATGATGATTGCCTCCCTCTTTTTCTCTCTAAGGTGATTGGATCTCTTAGATAAATTAAATTTACAGTATCCTATAGGCTACTACGGTAGCATAGATATTGATACTCTTTTGAGTAATAATATTATATGATGTTTTATGATATAATTATAAGATTACGAACATTGATTATGCAATTGATTTTTCACTATTTATTATTTTATATAATTTTAAGTTATTTCATTGTTGTGGTGAATTTATTATAGAATAGTTTAGTTACTAGATCCTTTCTAAGTATTTGTAATTTTGACTTTGTCATATGGCATGTAACTTATATATCATGCATATGCAAATCATATATCGATATTTTGAAGGTGTGCTTTCACTTCTCCTCAGCAAGCGCCTGCACCTAGGCCCTAGAACCTCTCAAATTTTAGTGTAAGCTAGATCATTAAGGCATGCAGGAAAAAGAATAGTTGTAAGAAGTTCAACAAGGATGAACTTTTGCAATACTACAGATGTTAACTTGTTTCATTTACTATACAGTAAGATGCATGAACTTAAGTTCATTCAATTTTGGCTTCACATGCTCACTTATATAGGATCCTTGTTATGTGTCCTCAATGGACTCTTATGCATAGGTTATTTTCAATGCAGTTGTAGTTTCAGGCATTGATCTTTTTCCCTCAAAGAAATGCTCTGAAGTATTTGGTTATGAAAGATCAATTCTTTAGATAGCTACAATAATTTCATAACAGTAAGATCATTAAGGTAAGCTTCATTGGGATAACCATAATACCTTCATGACAGTAAGATCATCAAGGTAATCTTCATTGGGCTTATTAGTCACCAAGCCCAAAGCTGCTCTCATCGAGATTTTCATTGCTGCTTCAATTTCTTTTGATGCTTCCATTGCAGTTGAGTTAGCAGCAGCTACCACAGTAGCAACTGTACCAAACTTTGTGGATCCATTCCCAGTCAAGTTATTTACTGCATCTCGATGAGCTCGCAGCACCAGCTGGGTTGCACTGATGACAAAATCAACATCAGAAAATCAGATATATTCCAAAACAGTTTGATAGGTTTAAAAACACAGAAATTATAAGGAATCAATTCAGGACTCAAATAAACAAAGTAACTGAGGTTGTACTTGCTATTCTAAAATGTCAATTCAAACGGATCCAAGTTAGTCACAACAGCTATCTTGTGTGGTGTATGTTGTGGTAATGCAAAATTATGTTTGAGCTTCCACAATCTTACTGTAAAGTGGATACCCAAGCTTTTGCAGCACCAGGTGTCTCAGCACAAAGGAAATAGTCCTTCTTCTGAGGAGTTGCAATGTCTTAAAAGCTAATTAAGAAATCAAATCAGATGAAGACCCAAAAGCAATAATATAAGTGATGATAAGTTAATGAAAATCAGAACAAGTATTTTGTATAAGATCAACTTAAAATTAAGGCATATGGATACAGAAACAGCAACCATCATACTTTGGCAACCCACTGCAGTGAGGAAAAGTAACAGGTCAGAAACCAAGAGATCAATAAGACAGCATGAATGCACAACATTCCATGAGATACTCTTACTGAAAATTTATAGGAGACATGGTGATTGTGCTGTTTGAATCAAAAACAATAGTGCCCCTGACAACTGCTTCATTTCTCCGAGTCCTATGCCAAGAAAGAGTAGCCTTTTCAGTACCCTAAAAGCATCGAATGGCTATAAAGTAGATTATTATACTGAAAGAAGGCATGGTGTCCTACTTGTATTCCATCTTTCCAGTTGTTGGATCCAGTATAACCCATCGCTCATTCCATTTTCTTAACTGAGCAACAAAAAGGTAATTAATTCAACTTTAATCAGATGATTCAGAACTCTCTACTAAAACTAATGCATATTGAGAAGCCAGTGACAAAAAATTAATGTAACATGAAATGATAGGATATGATACACAATAAGCAGTATTCTGATGTTACTCACTTGGCTGGATTATGTAACTAAATATCAGAAATCAAGATTAGATGTATACAGACCATACATATTCATACCATACACTTGTTGTGCAATGTCCTTAGGCCACGTGTCCAAACCTATTTGTATGCATTATCATATTGGAGAACTGGTCCTAACTCCTAATAATGCTTTCTCTGTTGGAATGTATACTAAAAGCCTAGCTTTTGTAAATATTTATTTTGAAATTAAAAAATCATATTTGGTCAATATCTACATTTATTTGTTAAATGTAATTGTTCAATTAATTTATATAGTAGATAACATGGAGTGTGATGTCACACTCAGAAGATCATGTTATCGGTTCTTTATAAATTATAAACAGTTGCTCACGACTAAGATGGAAAGGAACAAACCATCGGAATAGTCGTAGTGTAATTAAGAATTAGTTTATCTTGATTAATAAATTACACTGGTACACTCTAAGTGTATTGAGTAGGACCATTTAGGTAAGTTCTTTTTGTACTGACTTAAGAACTAGACCTTAGTTATTATGGAAGTGTGTGTTCTTAATCATAATATAATAACAAGCACATATATTTAATATTTATTTCTTTGACTTATCAAAGAGTGAGGTTTAGCTCGATAAATCAATATGCCCGATAAGTTGGGAAATAATATTACTTATAGTGTGTGTTGATTATAGAAGGAATCTGTGTCCTAGTTATCTAGGTTGAGAATGTCCCCAAGAGGAGCTCATAAGGATTGTCATGTTAAACCCTGCAGGTGGACTTAGTCCGACATGACAATGAAGTTGAGTGGTACTACTCTTGGAGCTAGATATTAATTAAGTGAGTTGTCAGTAACTTACTTAATTAGTGGACATTCGTAATCTTAAACGCAGGGAGACTAACACACTATAATAAGAAGGAGCCCATAATGTAATTCGGGATTGGTGCGGTAGTGCGATAATAACTCTCTAGTGGAATGAGTTGTTATCGATGAACTTGAGTTGTGTGTTCGGGGCGAACACGGGATACTCAAGCTCATCGGAAGACCAAAACCAATTTCTCCTCTAGGTCCCTGTCGTAGCTTTATTATAGCCTCAAGTTCATCCAAATGTAAGGCTCTTCTTGGTGTCCAAGAAGTGGGTCGGTCCAATGCTTGGTGACCAAGCAAGGGCCACCAATCATTGGGCGGCCCTTGGTGACCAAGCATAAAGGGGCCGACCACAATAAATCAAAAAGGGAGGGTTGTTTTGAATTTTTAAAATCTTCTCTTTGTAGAAAACTATAAGTTTTAAAAAAGAGATTTTAATTTTTAAAACTTTCCTTATTTGAATTAGGCCACATGTCTTAATAGAGAGTTTTAAAAGTTTTAAAACTTTTCTTTTTTAACCATCCTCATGGTTTAGGAAAAAAGGAAGATAAGTTTTAAAATTAAAATTTTCTATCATCATGATAAAAAAGGAAATTTTATAAGAAAAGTTTTAAATTTTAAAACATGGTTTTAATTTTTAGAACTTTCCTTTTTTAACTCCCACTTTAGGAAAGAGAGCTTGTAAATTTTATAAGAGAATTTCTTCTTGTAAAATTTTTAAAAAATATATTTCCTTTTTCCCTTGATGAGGTAGCCGGCCACCTTGCTTGGTGCCCAAGCAAGGGGCCGGCCATAATTAAAATAAAAATCATCACAAAATCAAAATTGGTGATTGATTCAATCAAGAGGAAAGAAAAGGAAAAATAAAAAGGGAAAAGGAAAAACTAGAGGATGATTTTATTTTTTGTAAAAAGTTTTTCCTTATTTGCCTTGGGCAAGTAATATAAAAAAAAGGGTGAGGGGGCTTCATGAGACACAACTCTTATTCTCTTGCTTGGAGACCCTCTTGGTGTGGCCGGCCCTCTCCCTTCTCTTTTCCCTTTTGCTCTCTTCTCCTTGGTGGTGGTGGTGGCCGGATTTTAGAAGAAGAGGAAGAAGTTTTTGGGTGGTGGTCATCTTGGAGAATCATCGCCCACACGACGTCCAAGGCAAGGCGAGGCGAGGAATATGGCAGAAGATCTCGAGGTCATTAGCTTACAAAGAGAAGGTATAACTAGTAATTTTGTTCCGCATCATACTAGTTATTTTCTTTGTAAGAATTCTAAATACAAAAGGCAATTAGATCTAGTTTATCGAATTTATTTTTCGAGTTTGTGTTTTCTTCTTTTTCGAATTTGTGATTCGATTGTTCTTTTTGGTTAACTTAGAATTATTTAAGGAAATTAAATATTAGCTTTCCTTAAAAGGCTTTGACTAGGCGGTGGTGGTTGCTCCCATATCCAAGAAGGTCATGTGCCTCGCCATGCAATCCTGGAAACGAATTTTGGAAATTAATATTTAATGGAATTAATAACATAGGTGGATTTGAATCAATAGTGTTAAGTTCCGCTTGCGATTCAAATCTAAACCATTAAGAACAGATAAGTTAAATTTGGAATTAATGATGTTAAGTTCCGTCTGCGATTCCTAATTTAACTTCTAAAGAACACAATAGGTTATTTAAGGAAAGGTTCGACACTTGTACAAAAATTTTTGTATAGTGGAACCGGTACGTTTTCCTAGGACTAACCAACATACTCCAGCTTGATGACTTCATTGATTTGAATACTATTAACAGTAGTCCTATATGGAGCTTAATGGAGGGATGACAATCAAGTGTCCATGCTTCAGCCGAACCCCTTAGGACATGCCAGGCTCACACTATCAATTTCTTTCCTCTTGCTCTTTCTGGACACTTTCTGGACACATGGCTATCATGTGTCTACTAAAATGAAAGTATAACAACTGTACCCACAAATGTCAAACTCCACACTCCTAATTTTAACCACCCACTTTCTATGATTGCCCTTTTCACAGCGTTCCTTAAATCCAAGAACGAAATGCTTGGTAAGACGCAAGTGGGTGTCACATCCAAAGTTCAAAGCACATTCTTCTCAGGTTTTCACTCCCTTATGGTCATCAACATCAAAGTAATTGGTTGCTGTTGGTTTTAATCCTAGCACAAAAGAGGCAGAGCAGAGAGCGGAATGAAATGGTTAGAGAGAGACAACAAAGCTACATATCATTTCCTCCCAGGCATGGTAAGGTCTTCCCTGATTCTGGCTGGACCAAAAAAAGAACTCTTCGTATCCTTTGAGGGTCGATGGAATTGATGGCTAGGACAAACACAAGTTGATGGCAATGATGATGATGACAACGATGACGAAGAGGAAGAATGCTTGGTCCAACTCACTCAAAGTCATATATGTCCCCCATGGTTGGATTCATTTTGTGCAATTTTTTATGTTTGGTCCTTATCGATTGGATAAGAAAGACTTGTTAGTATTTGATGTAGCACAATGTGTGCCATCAAAAGTGAATTTTGAGTATTGTGTTATTTAAATGAGGCTTTGATAGAGGCTCATTAACAACTAGGCTTTGGATGCTTGAGAGATTGAAAAGGAGGCTTGCTTAAGAGAGATAAACACCTCCCCCCTCTCTAAAATTGTGGTCTGGAGGGAAAGCTGAAACGCAAAATCAATGGGATATGATTCTACAAGAAAACTAAGATACTAAAGAATTTATAGTTTTGGTGATAAAATCAACAGCATGACTTTACAGGACCTTTAGCCCTCTATGGTTATATTCGAATGATCAAGAATGAAAAAAAATAAAACCTGATCATAAATTATTCAATAAACTAATTTCAAAGATCTAACTTTAAAAGGCATACGATTGATGAATGGAATTTCTAAGAGCAGAATGAGATTCAAAGCCACACCGTCTCGGATCGCTTAAGAAGCGGGCCCTGCAGCAAGCACCTCCCCGATCCTGACGTCAGCTGCCGCTTGATCCTCTCCAAGCTGCTTTCGGTGCCTTCTACCATCTGTTCCCCAAAACAAAGAGCCGTAAAAAGACATGACCTTGAGCGTGAGAAACATCACAGAAGAGGGAATGCGAAACCCCTAATCGGGTATCAAAAACACCATTACGTACCGTGGAACTCCCATTGGTAGCCATTAGCAAGGAAACCGGAGATTGGATCTGCCGCGTAGGAAAAATTAGGTTTTAGATAAGAAATTAATCAGGGAAGGAGAGGAGGGTGGAGGGCTTGTAGTTGAGACTGTTGGGTGGGCTCGACGACCAGCGGTTGCCGCCGACATATACGCATATAACGCCTGTTATTTGAGGGCAGATTGCAGAAGCTCGGCAGAGCCGTTATATAGCGAGGGATTAAGTAGCAATTCGAAATAAAAAATTTAAAAAATATATAATAATCTCAATTAGTCTCGTTAACTTATCCCTCATTAACGAGGACAGATCCTTTGGACCACTTTTTATGATCTAAGGATGATCTCTTAGTATAGATTGATGAAATGAATGATCCCTATTTATAAAATAGGTAGGGATCATTCATCTCCACTAATCCACATCAAAGAATTATCTCCTAGATCGTAAAAAATAATCCAGAGAATTCAGGCTGCTCATTAACTATCCCTATAATGACCACATTGATAATTTGAAATAGTTGTTATATAAGAAGGTAATTAACTAAGATAAATATAATCCACTCGAATAATCTTTGTTTGATAGTCAAACCAATTTTTTTTTATAATCACCTACTAAAGTATCAATTATCAAATCACATATATTCACTTTCCATTTTATTTCTATGAATCGACTAATAAAAAAAATCAGTCCAATCGATTTTCTATTTAAAAATCAATTGATATTTTATATCGATTGAAACGATTTATCTATGTAACAACTGATTTTAAAAATCAATCAATTGATTTATTTTTTTATCAAAATTAATTTTGGATAAAATTGATTGATAGATCAAACGACTTTGGATTAATATGAATATCAATTTGATCGAATATATTAAGAGCAGTGATTTTTAAACATGAATTAAATTTTTTAAATATATATATATTCAAAAAATCACTGCTTTCAATATATTATGTCAAAATGATATTTGAGAGCATAAATATAATTATAAAAATTATATGAACACATAGGAGTTGGTTTCATGTCAATCCGAGATCGTTTGGTCTATCAACCGATTTTGACCGTTTGAATAATTTAATTCTTGTTCAAAAAATTACTGCTCTTAATATATTAAGTCAAATTAATGTTTGAGAACATAAATATAATCAGAAGAACTAGATGAATATATAGAAACTAAATTCATGTCAATCTGAGATCGTTTGGTCTATCAACCGATTTTGACTGTTTAAATAATTTAATTTATGTTCAAAAAATTACTACTCTTAATATATTGGATCAAATTAATGTTTGAGAGCATGGATATAATCAGAAGAATTATAGTTGATTTCATATCAATCTGAGGTTATTTGGTCTATCACTGAATTTTGGTTGTTTGAATAATTTAATTTAAGTCAAATTAAAGTTTGAAGGCATAGATATAATCAATAGAATTAGACGAATATATAGGAACTAGTTTCATGTCAATCTAAAAATGTTTGGTCCATCAATTGATTTTGTCCAAAATCTACTAATGGACCAAATGATCTCAGATTTTGTCCAAAATCGATTAATTTTTTTGAACACGAATGTATTTGAAAAAAAAATCGTCTTCAAAAAATCATTACTCCTAATATATTAGTTCTCCTAATAATCAGGAGAACTAGTCGAACATATAGAAACTAGTTTCATGCCAATTAGAGATCGTTTAGTCTATAAACTGATTTTTTTCAAAATTAATTTTGATAAAAAAAAAAATTAGTAGATTGATTTATTCAAAATTTTAACACAAAGAAAAATCAATTCAACTTATAAAATATCAATCAATTGATTAGCGGTAAAATCGAAAGTGGGTACATGATGTATCCTATACGATTTGATGATTGTAATACTTTATCTACCAGTTTGATAAAAAGATATAGTAAGATTTATAGTTAACCTGATTACGAACTGATAGAAAATTTTGATTGATAATTTTAATACTTTATCTACCGGTTTGATAAAAAAGATATAGTAAGATTTATAGTTAACCTGATTGCGAACTGAGAGAAAATTTTCATAGATCAAATCATCGGGAATAACTGAATACTTAAATTACGTTAAAAAAAAATAGTTAAATTTATTGAGTAAGGTGAGAAATTTAAAGAATAATTTTATATGTTCACTCATATCGTCCAATGATCGAATCCATCAATTTTAATTGAGATACATGGGAAGGCTCAATATTTAGCTTCAACAATTACCTGTAGTTAATGGATGAAATTTTACTTTTCTATGAAATATTTTCTTTTCTACGAAATAATAAATTTGCCATATAATAATTTTCTTCATAAAATATTGTACAAAGATTTTTACATTTGCATGATTACTGCCTATTAAAGTGAAAAAAAAAACAAATTAGCTCATAAACAAAACATAATATCAGCATTTTTTTCAGATTTAGCTATATGTTTAAGGCACAGCTTAGATATCCAATCTTGCACCAGTCACTTGAACTGCACATTGATACTGCATAAAACCACACCAAATCCCAGAATCCGCAAGTGTCAAGTAATTTTCTAAAAAGCTGATATCTAACCTTTTACAGTAAGACGTCATAGATACAACCAGCTAAAAGCAACTGATGATCGAATGTTGTTTGTAATGATAAGTACAATTGACTGCAATATAATCTGATTTCGAGGGAGGGCGAAGCAGATTTTGTTGACGAAATCATCTACACCCACCCACTTATTGTTGCTTTGTTACATAGCAAGACGTCTATCTGACAAGAAAACCAAGAATTGTGATAATAAAGAAAGGTAATCAATTACTTACGCTAGCACTTTCTTAAAAATAACAGAAAGTCTAGCAGATTTCTGTAACTCGGGAAATTTTCTAGTTTGCTTCATATCAAAGATAAGATGGTTTGCTACAGGAAATGGTCTGCTATTTAGATGATACCATAAATGCACGGTGCATCCAGCTGCCATCAAGACACTGTAAAAAAAACCTTCTATGTTTGCAGAGTTTGTAAACAGACATCCATCAAGTGGCAACTAGCTTCTGCAAGTTTTAAGATAGTAGTTGACAAAAGTTATCAGTTAAACAAGCAATGAAGTATCAAAATATGACAGGAACAATACCCTCAATTAGGTGGGGTCATCAAGGATTCCTATCCCAGCGGATGAGTGCTCAGAGGGGAAATACAGTCACTATCACAAGTATCCACGATGGCTAGAGTAGCCTTTCAACGATGCCTCTTGAATGATCTTATCCTTGGTGTGGAACTACTAGAATTTGCTCCCGGAAAAGTAGAGATGGGTGAGACCTGTGGCTGAGAATATGATTGCATGTGAGAACTATGCTTAGCATTTCTGACTATGTGGACATTAGCAGTTCGGACATTGTCTGAAATTAAGGATCTCAGGAAGCCACCAGGTTGAATGAAGCCCCCTTGTCTTTTTCCCTGAATAGATTTATTCATGTCAACTTTATCTCTAGGGGATTGCTGTCGATATGGTGGTGCATCAGCAAGTGCACTAGGCAATCCGTCACAAGAAAGAATACAGGCAATAGC
Organism: Zingiber officinale; assembly: GCF_018446385.1. Lineage (NCBI taxonomy): Eukaryota > Viridiplantae > Streptophyta > Magnoliopsida > Zingiberales > Zingiberaceae > Zingiber > Zingiber officinale. The sequence continues at coordinate 150,157,509 of NC_055987.1, forward strand.
ATACACTGACGCCCCCAAAGCAGGTGGTAGAACTGCCTGTGGATTCTTTGCCTACAAATAGCATTCTTATGAGCGTAGAAAGGGGAGAAAAAACTTAAGATTGGGACCATTTTAATTACAGCAAAGCAACCAATATAGAACCACTGGTACACCTAACATGACCTACACCATAGCATTGTAAAGATTCCTCATTATTGAACCAAAAAAACGTATGCAGAATAAGCTAGTTCTTAACCTATCACTAGGGGGAATTTCACCATTGCTTATCTAAAGAAGCATGCCTGCCCGTGTGGGCTCAATCCTTTTGGGGGAACATTTTATCGCACTAAGATGTTTTTTCCCTTCCTTTCCCGAGATGATAAGATTACAACATTGAGTGTAGTGAAAGCATGACTAATCAGAAGTCAGAACTAATGTGTATGATCATAGTACATCAAACTGGCGTGTAATAGATGACTAGGGCATAGAAATGAGCTTCATCCAGGTCCTGCTATTCCATGCAACTATTAAATTGAATAATTCTGAGATGATTTTATTTTAACTGTGATAGGTTTGACGTAATAGCCAAAACAGACTGCCGAGGACCTAAGAACATCCCGACCAATATCAATCAATGTTTTTAAACATTATTGATAAATTATGGGTAAAAAAACCTTTACTGCTATATAATGCATGCAGATTGATATATGTAACATAATCAAATGATGCAAACACCAAATAACCCAAAATAGTTGGAAACAAGAAATAAACAGTTGGGCATAATGAAAACTTATGATAAATAGCAAAAATATATATATATATATATACCTTGAATAGGATAGCGGAAAATAGACGCTCACGAAGGCAATATATCTGCGCAACATCAAGGGCAGTTGATTCAAGTCTTAACCATCCATCAATAACTACTGAAACATTATTTTCAGGAGAAGACATTATTTCTTCCCCATGACTAGAGGATACAAGTTGCTCCATCTCATCTTCCTCATCACCAGAATCATCAACATCTTCATCACTATCATCAGGGCCACTTGTAGGAGCAACAACCATTTCCACTGCAAGAAACAATAATGGATATGGACCAACAAGAGAACAGTTTCTTATATACATTCCCCCATCCCCACGAGTAATTTCATCATAAAGAACAAGTGGGCACTCGGCTTGCTTTCTTAATGAAAAATCAAAGTTAGAGGAATGGGGATGCAAGCGAGCTTTGGCACCACCAGCAGTCTCCACTATGGCTCTTTTATCATTCTTTCGACGTGGAAGCAATCTCCCGATCATTGGATACGCACCAGCCACAAGTACAGCCCGTAGAATACCAGGATCGTGAGCATTTACACTACAACTTGACACATTTTGTGGAATAAATCCATGTTTTGCAAGTTCGCTTTGAAGCTGCTTCCTCATGCTAAATAGCATATTCATTGTGCTTGATGAGATATAATACCTAGAACAGAATTGTGACTCCAGACCTCTACCTTTTGCCTTCTTCCAACAATCAAATGCTGCAACAACAGCAAGTTGATCACTATAACCACCATACAAGGAAGCCAATTCAAGTTTCGCTAGGGCAGCTTTCTTCCTCTCATCTGGAGCCACTGGAAGAAGGAATGGTTCTCGATAATCAGCTGCACATGCTAGAGTCAATGCAGGGTCCAAGCAATTCATCAAAATTGCAAATAAAAGCATCTTGCTAGTTGAGGGATGGACAGGAAGGGAACCAAGCTTCTCCCCAAGATCAGTCAGTTTTTCATCATTCATTAAGGCACCAATATCTTGAAGAACAATTATTGCATTGCGAATTGTTTCAGAAACAGGAGGATCAAGTGTTTTTTGTAGAAAATCTGCTACTTTACAATTGGGATCAAGCAATTTTACCTGCAGCGTGAGTTTAAAAAAAAAAAACTAACTTTTAGCACTAACAACAAAGTGGAAAGCAAAAGAAGTCAATCTTGCCTGCAAACAAAGTTCCTCAATAGGCATCCTTTTTATCTCAGGAACTTGGTACTCCGGCAAAGATACTGCACGGAATTTAGAAAAAAGGTGGTAACAGGTCCCTGGCTGACAACGACCAGCACGACCCTCACGTTGTCTTGCACTAGCTTTTGATACCCAAGAAGAATGAAGTGTAGATACATTGTTATATGGATCATAATTTTTTTCCTTCATTCGACCACTATCTATTACATATACAACATCATCAATTGTAACAGCAGTCTCTGCAATGTTTGTTGACAAAATGATTTTACGAATGCCAATAGGCGGGCATTTAAAAACCTTCTTTTGCTCTGCAGATGGAATCATAGAATGGAGAGAGAGTATCAAAAACTTTGATTCATCTTGAAAGAATGATGAAGCAACCAACTTTTCTCTGGTTTGATTAATGTCATCCCATCCAGGAAGAAAGATTAGAATTGCTCCTTCTGTCGAATCAGTGCAAATCTTCCTTAAGAGTCGCTCTATGAGCAGAGTGTCGATATGTTCTGGATTAATACATGCAAGGTACTCATTTAGCAGCTTCTCCTCCTCTACTGATTTTGAGTTATCTTTCTCCATATGTTTCTTGATAATTTCATATACCTGTATCTGATTCTCACATTCAGCCCAATCTAGAGCGCATCTACCATTGTTGTCAGATAAAGAACAATCAGCACCATAGGATAGAAGCATGCAGACATCACCAACTTTGCCCTTTCCTGCAAATACCATCAAGGGTGATACACCCGTCGAAGAATGTCTGTAGTTGTAGATTCTCTGTGTTTGCTCAGAAGAAATCAATTCTAGCAAGGGATCAAATTCTTCATTAGTTAAAGCCAAAGTTACTGCTTCGTCCAGAGAATTTCTGTATTCTTCAGACAGGGGGCTACTCTCGTCAGAATCAACTGCAGCATGGTTTAGATGATTATCATCCATAGATTTCAAGATAGAAAGCACGTCCTCCAAATAAAAAACCGTGACCTGAAGAATAATGGTGTCAGCTAGTGTTAGCTCAAGTTATGAAAGCGTCTTGATTGTTGGTGTTTATTCACTAATTGACTTAAAGTATCCTCACAGGATAAGTGAAACCCGGAACTTGAATAATGGGGCATCCATAAAAGTAGTTGGAAAATCGCTCAGCATCAATAGTAGCACTCATGAGCACCTGTTAGTTTAAGATACAGATCATGCATCAAAATGAGACCATAGAACATAATGAGCACCAATGTTGGTTGTTATTGAGCAACTGCAAAACAAGCATGAGATGCAGCACAAAGTGAAAATCAAATATAGACTTACCAATCGTATATGTGGATATGAAGGCAGCAAATCTCTGACGAACAAAACAGACAGCAATAAATCAGAATGGAGTATACCTTCATTCCATAAAAATGTCATGCTTATGATATTGCAAAAAACAAAAGCATATAATTAAAATTCTATCATTCTTGGACTAATCATATATACTAATTCCATACTACATGCCAATTTAGAGCTTCCTAACCCAAACGAGATCCGCAATATGGAGTTGACTTGGAGAATTTTGTATATACAGTATGGGAACAGTTTAAAAAAAGAATAAATCAATCGGGCAACTAAGTGGTGATTTCCAAATACCTGAGTATTGTCAGCATAAAATCAGAAAATCTATCCCTCTCGTGAATTTCATCCTAAAAGACAAAGTAATTGGGAAGCCACAAATTAGAATAAAAAGTAACACAGAAGATCTGGCACATTAAAGCCTCTGGAAAACTATGTTCTAGTCTCAAAAGGAAATTTGATACATATCATTCAATATGATTTTCAAAGTAAAATCACAGATACCATGCTGTAAAAGAATTCCAAAGGTGCAGCTTGCTCTTACTAAAGTATTTTTAAAAAGAAAGTACGAAGACAAGACCTTTAAAGAAGCATGTCAATTAGTCGGTCCTGAAGGATAAAAGCTTCAAAGATCAAGCATAGTAGTTATGCATTAACAGCACACTTTTCTCCAACAAACTCATAAAAACATATTTCCTCCTTTTAGAAGAAAGAATCTTGAATAGGTTAATCCATTACCTAGAAGCTCAAGTCTCGCCTATGACTAGTGAGGTAGCCAGAAAATTGTTTGAGTGGAGTTATAAGTTTAAGGGTAAAATTTTAAACCTGAAATAAACAACATGATGCCTAAAAAAGTCATGAGTTCACAAGTAGTTAAGAAAAGAGACAATTTATATCACTTTTCAGCAAAATACAAAAACATATCTTTTCAGAACTATCATTGGAGTGATTTCAAATTTTGAAATCATTACAAAAATAACTTTATTGTCTATATCATCAAATATATTTTTTTTATGCCATCAATAATCATTCATCAGCTGCTTGATCAATTGATAATATAGATGGTTCTTCACAATATTCATTGTAAAAAATGAATATTGATGCTCAATGTATTAACAAGGCAAATCAATACAAATTTTATAAGCAAAGGACTTCTTCAATGAATAGAGATTTTCAAGCATATAGCTTCAAAGCTGCAAATGACCACCACCACTTAAACAAGCCTATAGAAATTCAAGACTTGAAGCTGAAGTGTCATCAAAGCAAAGAAAAGCTTAGAAAACAAGGAACAGAGAGGCGAGTACCACAGAAGATGACAGAGAGTAGAGGGTGGACTAAAGAGGAGGCTAGAAGGGAGGGGTGAACAGAGTAAAGCAAGCCTCAAAAGAGTGATGGGTGAATCATGATTCCAAAAGATGAGGCCACCAAGTGAGCGGACAAAGTGCTGCAAGTACAAAAAACCTAATGATGGGGTTAATTTAGTGGGGTCAAGTAAAATTTAGTTTAAGAAGGTGGACAAAGTGCTACGAGTATAAAAGATTTAATGATGGGGCAAAAATTTAGTGTGGTCCAGTAAAATTCAGTATAAGAATTATATTTTTATATTTATTTTTGTAAAATAAAGTCCAATGGGTCAATTTATCTACTAGGCCCAATGTGGCTACATTCCTCCGTGTGATTAATATCGTTTCACCAATTCATTTGTCATGTTTGGGCCAAAGTGGCCCACACATAAACAAAGAGTACCAAGGATGAAAATATATAGATTTGTCTCTTTCATTCCAGCTCTTTTGGGATAAGTGGATTAGTGAATCAACTTTATCAAATACAAATCCACTTCCTAACCTTCTTATATTGCAATATCAGGTGGTAACATGGGGTGAAAATAAAATACAAAAATGTAATCTTTTTCTCTTCAAAAATAATGCTGTGTAGTGCCACAATCATTAAAACGCTCCTACAAATTTATTTAGTAAATAACCTGTCTTACTCTTATGATTCATAAGCTTGCCAAACTTGATGAAACAAGTTCAAGTTCATAAAAAAAATGATATGACAATCAATTCAAACATTATCATACTAGAAACAACAGCTTTACCACAATAACATGAGTTATTCCTTGGAAACAGTCTTCCAGTAAACTGTTCCCACTGTCAGTGCTTGACATACTCGAACCTCTGCTAATCAACAATCTCAAAAGTACTCCATTTGTGCAGAACATTATTGACGATTGTTTCCCACCCTTCGACTCCAAGCGAATCTAAGTAAAAAACAACTAAACTTCAGATTGTTTGAAATACACACACACAAACAGTTTATCTAGGAAAAAAAAATGGAATTTCAATAAGAGAAAGCTCTAAAGCAGCATAATTGAAAATGTAGAGATGTCTTCAAAGTAGTAATTGAGGTGGAAGGATTAATAGAAGCCAGAGGTCAGTAAGTCAGTAATAGTTAGTTTGGGTTGCATTTCTTCCAAATTGAACTTCCGCATCCCTATTCACAAAACATAAATGGTAGCATAAAGGAACCAATAGAAATTAGCATTAAAAATATAATATACTAGGATTTAAATTAATATATGCACATAATAATGTACATATACTAGATAAATGAGTAGTACATGCACATATACTAGGTATACTACTATACTATATGTGCATATACTAGATATACTCAGTCACTAACATGAATCTTCAACTTCTGAAATTTTCTTTAGAAAAATCAAAATACCAATTTTGGATAAGAAGAGATAAGTTGATAAAAAAAAATGCTAACCCTGTATCCAACAGTCTCTCCAACAGTTTCCCCTCTTTCATAAGAGATCCTTTCAGCAACTGTACATCCCACCAACTAAACAATTAGAACATGATTTAAACACAGAAGTATAAAAAAATGCTGTAGAGTAATGAGACCTGAAATAGCTGATATCCGTCTTGGCTGTGTGCATACGATCTTGCAAGTCTCACCTTTATCCCACATATATTCCAACAGATACTGAGGAACCTGATTTGAATCAAGGGCAGTTTAGTGCAACTAAACAAATTAGAAAAAAATGGAGAACAGACATAATTGACTTTCAGTAGTAAATAACTGAAATCAAGATTACTTGAAACAGAAACAATAGGTCAAGCATGGAAGCCCAAGGCAGCAGGCTATGTTAACTACTATGGTTACACTTCAAGGTATAGCATAATGCTTGACATAATCTACCATCAAACTAAGGGTGGTCTTGGCATACAGAAGCATTAATCATTCATTATCAATAACAAGGAACAATGCAACAGCACAAGAAAACAAGAGTTTCCATTTTGCAAGCTGTGTTTTTTCAGTCACTCCATCAAAAACTAAGATCTGAAACAAAAGTGAGATTAGAAATTGAAGTTGGGGATATAGCTTTAACTCAAAGAACAATATTTTTGGAACGAACCACCTAGTTAAGCATTCTATAAAAATATAGGATGTCTTAGCAGAATGGTTTTAAATAAGACATTTCCTAAAGTTACAAGAAACTTGTGGGTCAGGATGCAAACTTTCTGAACCAACAGATTCAGAACAGATGAACATAGCTGAGATGCCAAAGCCCACATGAATAAAAGATCCAGTAGCATGTTTCTATTAAAACTTCATGAATATCTGAAAGAACTCTGACTCAAGACAATAAACTGAATGGTTAATAATGGACCAAGTATCAAGATTCCGAGTTCAAAAACATAAATTGAATTGGGAAAATCAGTCAAAACCAAGAATTGATCAAAATAAACTGGTTCTCTGTGTACAGTTAAATCTTTTTACTTTGTCCTTATCTGTTGAACCAATTAGACTGGCAAGTTCAGCAACCCAATGTCAGGCTTTGTTCCATAATCAATCATCAACGAGAATGTTCATACCAATTACTTGGAATCAGCTAGATGGATCTTACCTAACCATCGTTATTCAAGGTTACATCACAAGTAATATTCCAAATCAACTATCATTGTATTCGTTTTAACAATAGATTAAACTCTTACAACTTTCACTCTAATAGATTAAACTCATCAAACTCTAATAGATGTTGATCACCAAAATCATCTTAACATATTTGTCTTTCATTTTATGATCTATAAGGCTACACCTAATTCTTTTGGATAATAACATCTTTATTTAATCTAACCTCATACGTTCATTTTAGGAATTCTCTATATTATTATTATTTTTCATGTTTACTTCCCAATGGAGAAAAGGCTTTATTGCTTCAGTCAGTTGCTGGGTGCAGAACCTCATCATCAATTACAGAAATAGGGTTACATTTGGTTGCAGGATGCCATGGTTTTGATGGAGAGAAAGAAGACAGTCCAAGTTTAGACCCATTATTACAAGAAAGTTGTAGCTATGTTCTACGTGTTTGATGTGTACAGAACAAGTAAGACTGTAAGAGGTAGGTCACTCTAAGGTAAATATAAAAAGAGATTATGCAATATCAAAACTTGAATAAGATAAACAAGCATTGACAGCAATTATTAATCGTGCGCAAGTGTGTGTACACATATTAGGAGATGCACAAAACGCATAAATAAAGTTGGTAATGTCTCTAACATCGTTACCTCATTATGAAATTAGGATTAGAAAAGCATCAAAGAATTATAAAAAATAAAATTAGCATATATAAACATTATATTAAGACTAACTAAAGATAATGAATGCTAAAATTGCATAAAATGTAGGGGGAAAATATGAATATAACATAGTAGTTATTGTCAGTAATGTATCAGAAATATAATTTGTGCTGGCAGATTAACAAACTAGTAATAATATGGCATTATTGATTAGAAATAAATATTGCATTACTGCTACAACTGGATACAATTTTTTCAATTATTTATAAACTTTTTTTTTACACAAGTTGCTATCCATAATTTGATAAAATCTATTAATTCCATGTTAAGAAAATGACAACATCTCTTTCTAATTAGGTATCAATAATCTGATAGCAATTTATTTTAAAACGTCAGCGTTTACACATTAATTTAATAGTATAAATACTTGACAATGTATACAATATTTCAAATGATATTATAGTACCATAGTTGCCAATCATATTCAATAAGTACGTCTAAATAATTATTATCTTACATAACACTTTCTGATTTTAAATTATTGTGTTTAAATTCCAATCCACCAATTTGTTGATCTGATATTGCCTATATTTGGCTCGGGCAATCACGATATCCATACTGATTTTGCAAACTACAAAACTTTAACCTATAAAGTATCAAGAATCTATTTGATCATATTGACGATATCTTTTCCAGTGACTCCTCGCTGAGTAATAGTTTCAATATATCTAAAATTATTATTTACTAAAGTTTCAAGTGAATAAACAAGTCTATTCTGTAAAAATGCAGGATAGTTTAATTAGAATAGTAAGTACATGTTTCAAATTTAAAACAAAATATCAAATGGTGAATGTATAAATATTTATATATGGAACAAATGATTATCTTTGTCCTTGAGATGCTAAAAATATCAAAACAGAAATAAATTTGGAGAAGATGTGAGCAGCATAAAAATTAAGTTAAAAACCACAATATGAAAAATAATTAAGGGGCATGTGCAAGAGGCATATAAGCATAGAAAGGAACCTGAGTGGTTTTTCCACAACCAGTTTCACCGGATATAAGTACAACCTGAATTAAAAATCATATTAGCTGATCAAATTCATCAGGATGATATACAAATAGGCAACATATCCACAAAAGGAAGACAGATGAGAGTGATCATCTGTTCATAACAATCTAGAATAGCCATTTAGCCAACTTGTACATTATTGGGGTTCCTTTAATTTTAAGTGTTAATTAATTCAGCATGGCAACTTCATAATTGAATAGTTCAGTGTCAACTATCCACTCTATATGGTGGTCCTATGGGCACAATGAAGTATAAAATTTCCAATTTCTTTTAACAGTAAAAATAGACCTAATAAGCTGTTTTTTTTCCCTCATACAAATTAATTTTCTAATATAATAAAAGATTTCATATGTTTACTGTGGCATATAAGTAAAATCAAGAAATTTTAGGACACCTGTTCAACATTACTAGCAACTGGAATAAACAATAGGCAATGTTTTGCTATCTAAGAAGTATTATATTTGCTTAAATCTGCAAAGCGTTTTTTCTATACCCAACTAATAGCAGTTTTGAAGAATAATTTCACAAAGCAGCAGCAGCATCAAGCCTTGTTTGTCCAACTATTTGCTGGTCGGCTATATGAATTTTATCTGTTCATTGAGCTCTACACAAAGCTATTCCACTATCGATATTAAAATCAATAAATCTTTCATTATGGTAACTAATATTTTCTTTGGTGCAACTTACACCCATAATAATTTCACTGGGATGCTATCCGAAAAAGGTAAATCTGCAAGGTTTCAGTTTTCACCTTGGAACATGCAAGATACATGGTAGTTCAATTAATCACATATTAAGGAAAGAAATTCCAGTAGGGCATTGTTACCTGGTTATTTTCCAGTGTGGAAGTAATCAGATGTTTGAACGATGCAATTGGAAGTTTAGCTCTATCTTCCACAACCTGTAGAAATATCCACCATAACTTAAAATCATGACAAATCAAGTTAAAATAAAAAAAAATGTTAATAGCATCTCTTGGAGGCAAGACGTTATAACCTAATACTAGGAGTACAGATTTAGTTTAAGTTCAAATGTTCTTAAATTAAATTTTCATAAATCATTTTCGTTCAAATGTTCTTAAATTAAATTTTCATAAATCATTTTCTTGCTTATTTAAGAATAAATTATAAGTTATTTCAAAGCATTGAAGTAATTAATATTTGATTTGAATAATTTCGAGCTAATTATTTATGAAGTTTTACATTGTGTATGAAAATAATAGATCAAATCATATGGATTACTAGTTAATATAGTGAAATTTTTTAATCAAGAGTAATTGTGATAGACCTGAAGAATTTTACTTGAGCAATAGTTTCCTGATTATTTTATTATTTTCTAAATTTAAATAACAATGTTTTGTTGTTATTAATATATGATTAGGTCATTATTAAGTCAATATAATTATAATAATTTCGAAATTATGTAAAACTGGTCATTAAAGTAGGTTGACCAACCTCAAAAACTTGAGCTGTTAAAGAGACTAATTTATATATTTATAATGTTAAGGTTGCGTACAATGGATCCTTCCTCGGGATCCCGCATAACGAGAGTTTCGTGCACCGGGCTGCCTTTTATATTGTTAACAGGAGTTCTTCACATGTGGGTGGCACTCCATCTTCATGTGTAGTGGGTACTTGACTTGATTGGCTCAACCTCCCAACACATGAATTGATAAATATGAATATTTATATGTTTCCCACATAGGTGAAATTCAAACTTAAAAGCTTCTACTTTGATAAGATATAAGAGTTGATTGGTTAATCACTTGTCCAAAAGTTCAAGTTGTTAGGAAAGAGACCACAATATATATATATATATATATATATATATATATATAGTGTTAGCAAAGGTATTTTTAAAATTTATAATGAAGTATAAGTGATTATATTTTGTCTACTTTACATTAATTAAGATATTTCAAATTTATTAAAATTGTGATTTGGGTGCAATGTTGATTTGGTCATACATTTAAAAGATTATTATCCCATAAAAGCCTATAATGAGCTCTCTTTAATAAGCCATTCATCTTCAATTAATATTTCATGGAACCCTGGAAGAATTTGTAGTAGGAGAACATATCATCATCTAGGGAGGGAGGTTAGCCCCTGACTTCTAATGTGATATTGTAGTACTCTTCTCTTTGATTGCATGTTTCTATTGATTTATTCCCAAGGTAGCTAACATGTATTGCACTCACATACTAACTCCTTTTTGACCTTTTGAATCCATTAATCTTACATAATGGATCCTTACTCCTTAGCACTTGATGTATTTTTGGACTAGGACTCGATCTAAACATAAGGGCTCCGGAAGTTTAATTAGCATTTATAGTAATCTCCCAACAATCATATTAATCTTACAAAAAGCTTTAAACATCTGAGCACAAGCTAAATTAGATTTAGATGAAACTTAAAGATATCTGTCATATATTTCTATAATTAGCTAACAATCATTAGCAAGATTAATATTTAATCCATGAACTAATTATAAGGAGATAATTAAATTATTCAATTTCACAAAACCTACTTATAATCCCTATAACTGTGTTGTACTACTAATATATTGCCTAGTATCTTAGTAATAAACAATTTTGACTGACTACATATTTATTTAATTAACAGATTTTTCTATTATGTTAGTTAACATTATCTTGTTGAATAGATTGTCTAATATGCTAGTTAATAATGTGATCTGGCATGCCAATCAATAATTTTATCTAATTAAAGCACCTGTACAAGCTAAGTGTTAGGGTTGCAAGGTTGCAAACATAGTCCCACATTGAAAACACATGAGAAAGATCATGGCTTTATAAGAAAAAGATATTTCCATTGGTATGAAACTTTTGGGTATAACCCAAGAGCAAAACCATGAGAGTTTAAGCCCAAAGTGGACAATATCATACTATTGTGGGGGCATCTAAATTCTTTTGGTCCTAACAATTGGTATCAAAGCAAGGTCGCTCTTCACCGGACTAATCGTCGAAAGAAGCATGAGCCAGAGTCATTATCCAAGATCGAACCATGTGGATAAAATCTTGAACAAAGTACGGGAGGCCCTGAACCTCCCCAAGCAGGTCAATGACATGATGCTTGAGGGGAGGCACTGAGTAAGTCAAGAGTGACCCGATGCTCGAGGGGAGGCCCTGAGCATATCAAGAATGACCCGATGCTTGAGGGGAGACCCTGTGGTCCTTTGTTTGAGGAGGGGATTGTTGGGGTTGCAAGGTTACAAATATAGTACCACATTAAAAACATATGGAAAAGATTATGGGTTTATAAGAAAAAAATATCTCCATGAGGCCTTTTGAGTAGAGCCCAAGAGCAAAACCATAAGGGTTTAGGCTCAAAGTGGACAATATCATACCATTGAGGAGATATCTAAATTCTTTTAATCCTAACATTAAGACCCAAATTCAAAAACATTCTAATGTAAAAGTCTAATTAACTAATAAGATCAAACATTTTGGCAATAATAACCTTTGTAAGATGTGTCGAATTACTTATTTTAGAGGCTAACTCGTCCATCTTCTGTTGAATGTCAGATTTTCCCATTGATGGCCTACAAAAGCTAGTATCTGGTTTCCACTGTCTTTTAGCAGCATTTGCTTTAGAGTTGGGTGCTGCATCTTCACTCAGGTCTGTATCATCAGGCGGATAACGCATGAAAAGATCTTGTATAATATTTTTTGTCTCTTCTGACAATTGCAAGCCAGCATTAACTTCTTCCTTCTTAAGGGATCGGTTTTTCCTTTTGCTTTTGTATACAGAAAGTTGCCTTCTTTCTCCATACCTAAATCAGGTTTAAGGTATTAAACAAAGGCACAAAAAAAACTCATGCATCAGTACTTAAGAAGCATAGAGTCAAAGAAAAAATGGACCTATTATTCATTACAAATGTCAAATATAAAATCAAAGGGAATATTACAATTTTGGTATTAATGGTGTAGAATGGATCCAGTTCAAGTTAAATGATGTAGTACAATGTTAGACCATTTTTTAGTTTTTTTTTTTACCATTTCCTGTCTAATTGTTATTTTATTTTCCGTCTAAGTTTATATGAACTTCTAGTTAGATTTACTTCTTAAAGTTGAACTTGTCCCATTTGTTTAGACTTCTTAAAGTTTGAACCTAATCTTTTTCTTATCTCATTAAGCTGGAAGTTTTATCATTTGATGAAGTTTTCTCATTTGATGCCGTGATAATTATTAAGAGAGTTTAAAGTCACTAATTACAATTTATGAGCCAATATGCATACAATATAATAATCAAGTAGCTACTTGGGAATGATCATATCTAAGCTACACCTGAACACTTTTCATTTGTATTTCTCTTTTGCCACTAATCTGATTGATTGTTTCCATTTAATCCATAAAGAATGCCCTCACAGGTTGGCTCCAAAAAATAAATGTAGTCATATGACTGCAACACATTCTAGTAAAGGGTCTACCGTAAGAGTTCAAGCGACAGTGGAATGGCATTTACATCCAGGAACTTCAAAAATCTTGTCTGATAATCAGGAAATAAAGAGTAAATGCAAACATAAGAAAGAATAATTATGCATGTTTAACTCACCCAGAACTTCTCGATACCATGCCCATTTTTCTGCACATCATATGAATTAATGCACGCTCTTGTTTTGACAAACCTGGTTCAAATGTGTAAACTGCAAAACAAAGTAGAAAATCCATTGATTACATGTAGAGACAATTTATAATATTCAGATGTACACCCCAAAATAATAACACAGGCAATAATCAAATATATAAAAAAAATCAAGGTTTCAAAATCCCATGCAGGCAATTTATGGTGGACCACTTCATTTTACCTAGGTCTTCAAGTTCTAGATGCTTATATGGCTTTCATCCCAGAGAAGGGCTCCAGATCAATCTAAAACCTACAAGCATATGAGAAATTCAATGTCTTTCTCAGCTATTCCTGATGAGTCGGATGAATCTACAATTAATCTCCTAAAATAGTGAGCATGGTCTCCGTTCTATCGTTCCTAATACAATTCCAGAAAGCCTACTTCTCAAAACCAAGTAAAAAAAGGTTCTTTGTTATTAGCTTATATTTGCACACTATGCAGATTTAAACGTTACGTAATTAAGATTGTTAGTCCGCCCAATGCTCGTGAAGTTGTTTGTTTTCAGGCAAGAAACCTAAGCATTTCACCCTGGGAAATCAGGGAGAGGAGCAAGTGCAATCCACAATTTCAAGAAGATAATTCAAGAACGAGGAGGGCGAAGCCAAGCACTAATATCTAAGGGGGCGTTTGGTACGCGCATTTTCCATTTTCATTTTCTGGAAAACGCGCGTTTTCTGGAAAATGGTGTTTGGTTTGCGTTTTCCGCGCGCGTTTTCTAAAAATTTGGCTATCGTTTTCTAGAAAAACAGAGAATGACAAAAAGTCGTTTTCTGTTTTCTAGAAAACGCGCGTTTTCCAGAAAATGAAAATGAAAACGGTGCAAACCAAACGCACCCTAAAAGTCTCGAGGAAGGAAAATGCCAAGAGACAGAAAACAACGTGAACGAAACTGCATTTTTATGCAGGGAACTGATAGGCACCTTCATCTTGGGATGCCTGGAACTCCTCAAGAATTCTCGCAATTCGAACGCGAGAGGCCTCGGAGACCGGTCCCAGCTGCTGCTGTTGCCCTCCTCCTTTTCCGTTCTTCCTCCCCATCGTCTTCCCTTCTAGTTCCTCCCTCCCCTCAGCGAAACAAACGCCACAGGACGAATCTGGCGTTCGGCCGCCCCCGGTGGCCCTCCGCCGTGTTCTTCCGGGAGCTCTCGAGAAGGCAAACTTGTGGGGGGTCTCCCGCCTGTCGCCTCCGTATCCTTTGTAGGTAAGCCAAGAAACCTAACCAGATGCAAAACACCGAGTGAGCGCCAAATACACGCTTCTACTGCTACTTAATCAGTATAAAGCCCACGATTATAATTTAATTCATAGATTAATTGGGCCGTAATCAATCTGTTAGCCCATTTTCTTAATGTGGCCGATATCATTTTGTCCATTGTCCAATAGAATTCTATTATGCGTATGCAAATGTCAAATTCATCCAATTCTCCGAGAAATATTTCATCGAACTACATATCAATTATTCTATCTACAAATTTTATACTAAATTTTAGATAAATAATCAGGGCGTCTCAACTGTTTCAGAGGCTATATATATATATATATATATATAATTTTTTAAAGTAAAATTATTAATAAAATTTTATATTCAAGTTTTTTTATAATAATTTTTAAAATTAATAAAATATAAATTATGTAATCTTTAAACATTGTTAAAAACTTTATTATTTTAATTAAATTTATTTTTTAAAAAATAAAATTAAATATATCAAGTGTATTTCATTCCAAATTTATTCTTTTTTAAAAAAATATTTAATTCTGAAAATACATCTAAATCATTAATATCAAATAATATTTTATATTTTAAAAGCGTTCTTACTAAAAAATTTTATATCTAAAAATACGTTTTTTTAATTTATATAGTAAAAAAATAACTTGATGTTTAAAAAAGTAGCAGTGTTTTGCCTTAAAATCTTTCAATTTTTGTTAGAAAAAAAAAAGAAAAGAAAAGGAATATTTTTTATAGTAAAAAAAAAGGGGGAAATGACATAAGATCACCTACAACTAGAAAAAGTTAACTTAAAAAAAAACTAAGATATATAATTTAAAAAATCAACAAATAAAATTGAAATCATCTAAAATTAAAAATAAATATTTTTTAAATTGATCTAAAATCGAAGTGAATGATTTTTTTGAAGAAAATGTAAATATATAAAAAAAATTAGGGTCCCAATTTAAATTAACTGATCAAAATGAATAGTATTAAAATATTAATATTCAAATTCAAGTTGTAAAATACATGAGATATTTAAATTTGATTTGAAATTTAAAAATATAAATAATTTTAACTCAAACTCGTTTGAAATAAAATTCGGGTTGAAATTGTTTAAATTTAATTGGAATAAAATCGAACAGTAGTTGAGAATAATATTTAAATTCAGTTTAAAAAATTATCAAATATATTTAAATTCAAGTTAAATTTAATAATTTTAAATATAAATTAAATAATTTTTAAATCAACTAAAAAAATGAGGAAGTTACGCTCATTTGTACCCCTAAGGCTGCATTTGGTAGGGGTGATAGGATTAGGATTATGTTTTTAAAAAATTATTAATATACCGTTTAGTAGAGTTGATTAGGGTAGGATTATGATTGATTAGGAGTAGGATTCACAATCCCCAGGTATGAGGAGTGATTAATAATCTTATCCCTAATCTTATCCTAATCAACCTAATTTTAATTCTATCACACTTATCAAATGAAACCTTAGGTTATGTTTGGGAGGAATTGAGGAAGGAGAGAAAAAGAAAAAGAGAGATAGAGGGTTAAGTAAAGATAATTTTTACCCTTGCATACTTATGAATGAGTACGATTTCTTATAAAAAGTTTATTTTATTTTAAAATATTAATTTTCAAATTAACTTATTTATTTAGTTATTTCATTTTTGTGCCATCGCTCCTCACGCCGTGTGCCATCACCACCTAGCATCCTATCGCTCACACTTCATGATGTTGATGACGGCCCTTGCCACATATTTCTCTGAAAATATGACTCAAGAGAACATAATTCTCGTCTCCTCGGGGTGGTGCGATGGTTAAGACATGGGGTGTTGCCACATGAGGTTTTGGGATCGAAATTTGGCATGACCGAGCATGACCTCCCCTATGTCTTGGCCATTTGCACTAATGGCTAGTAGTCACCCGTGATTTACCTCCTCCATGTTGGCCTAGGGACGAGTTGGCGGGAACGCTGGGGGCGAGCGAATCATCTTTTTGCCACAAGAGAACATAATTCTCCATTGAGGACAAGGCCACAAGGATAGGGAAGGACTTGTCTAAAGAGCATGCCCTGTCTTCTGTTACGACCTTCCATATCTACAAAATTTTACAATCTCTCTCTTTATTTTAAAAGATAAAGGATGCTTTTATAATGGTATATATTTAACGTTCAATCCTTTCTTCCTATTTCCTCCAAATAAAATAATACATATTAAATTACTAGATCTTTGTTCACCCCCATTCAAACGGATTTACTAGGAGTCACCCGATCGTTGAAAGCGCTGCCTCCAAAAGCTGCAGACAAAGAAGCAAGAGACAGATCCCTTCTCGGTTTCTCCCATCTCGCCTAGTAACCAACGATTCATCGTCGGGGATAACATGAAGTCTCTCACTGCCTCAGCTAAGCTAAAGACGTCGAACCTTTTTAAATACCAACCAAATACCTATAATCGACTTCACTTTTCAAAGCTAGCTCGTATCTGTATGGCTGTATGATCATGATCTAGTCGACATTTGCTTGTCATCCATGGCTCGTTGTTTATGGGAGGAGGAACGGGTTTTCCTAGGTCTCTCTCTGTGCCTATTATTAGCTTTCCGAATCCATCGATACGTTGTTCCCAGGTCCCAGGGAAAAAGGACCTGTCAGTCTCAGCCGATAAAGAAAGATAACCGCTGGCCATAGCAGTGACTGCATGGACGCAAGTCCATGCCAATACCATGGCAATGGACTAAAGCTGGATAAAACACTGCAAGCAGGTCACATCAGTACACCATGGCATGGCATGATTTTTGATGTCGATCTAATTAAGTCTCGAAGCAAAGGAGTGGAATTTCGCTTTGATTTTTTCTCAGCATCTGGTGCAGTGCACCCATTTGCTCAGCGAGCAACAGGGAGGGGGAATAGTACACGGAGAAGAGGGTGGAAATGTGAAAACAAAAGGGGGGGCAAGTCAGTGAGAGATTCTCACTGCCAGTCCCAGCGAAAAATAGAGAAGAACAAAGTAGGAAAACGATGGTGTCTTTTGAGAATTCATTCAGCTTTGAATGGAAATAAAAGCAAAAGGGTTCTTGGAATTTTTTAATAAACACGCATTCTCTTTAATGCCACAAGAACTCTGTTCCAGTTAGACACAACACGCGTACAGAAAGTATACATGATTCTGTTCCAGTTAGACACAACACGCGTACAGAAAGTATACATGATTATGAATGCGATTGTGATCTTGGCTATATTTAAATTTGAATTCTAGATCTTAAGTTATAATATTACATGTGCTAACCATTATATTGCCTGAGAGGATTTCAAAATAATTATTCATGATGGTAAAAGGCGAATACGTTTGCCCCCAGTATCCCCGTCAATCCATCCCAGAACCAACACGGAGGAGGAAAATATGGTGGAGAGTACGTATCTGAACGGACCATTTTTCCTGAAACTTGGCTCCCTCGTCTCAAGATCACTACTCTTAGTTCTCAGGCAATCGACCCTCATAGCCATTCAGATCTTTTGGGACAACTCCTCGTGCCTAATGTTTACTACTTTAGGTCTACTCTCGAACGGTGCTAACGTCGGTCAGACCCATAGCTCAACTTCTCACTTTTCATGGGTACAATTCCCAGTCTATTATCGGTCAACTCCCATGCTAGTCTGATCCCTAGGGTTCAGTCTTTCACTTCTCATGGTCACAGCTTTCAGTCTACTCTCGATCGATCCTTATGTCGGTAGGACTCCAGGGCTCAACTCTTCACTTCTCATATATACGACTCTCAATCTACTCCCAGTCGGACCCAGGGCTCAGCCCCTCACTTCTAATTGACATAGCTCTTAATCTATTCCCCGTCGACCCCCGAGTCGATCGGACTCCTAGGGCTCAACCTTCACTTCTTATGGGCACGGCTACGAGTCTACTCCCAATTGGTCCCAGTGCAATCAAACGCTAGGGCTTAGCCCCTCACCTCTTATAGGCACAGTTACTAATCTACTCTTAGTCAGGCCTTGAGTCGGTCGGACTATTGCTAGGAGACAAAACGGTTAGGAAATCACAAACACTTGTTAGGGAATAACGGCTATTTATCATAAAATATTTTAATACTCTACCACATGCATGTCATGGAACCTACCTCTACCCAATGAAGATCCGTTATATATCCTCCATCACCTAACATACTATGACACGAGACATTCTTTGAAGCATCTGTTGGTGCGGTTAACACTAACGATCTAACTCAAGTTTTGATGAATGACAAATTAGGTTAATTTAGGCTTGTCGTTATCTAACACTCTGACCGAGTGTGCAGGCGAAGTCCAGACAGGTCGACGGGCTGACCGGATGTCTGGCACGAAGTCCAAGCGGGTCGATGAGCTGACCGGACGCTTGGCATGAAGTCCAAATGGGTCGACGGACTGACCGAACATTTGGCACAAAGTCCAAGCGGGTCGACGGGCTGACCAGACGCTTGGCACGAAGTCTAGCTAGGTCGAGGGGCTGACCGGATAGCTGACGAGAAGTCCAGACGGGTCGAAGGGCTGACCGGACGTCTGGCGGGTAAGTAAAGGTAAGTCACTGGAAGGGAGTGACTGTGAGGGCGCGTTCCCGAGAAGGGAACATTAGGCGTCGATCCGGTTTAGATCCATTTCGGATATCTAAGTCGAGATTGTGACTAGATTCCGGTCTTGGAAAGATAGAATCTAAGTCATACTCTTTATATTAAATTTATAAACTGTGCTAACACTTTGTTTTGTAGAATACATATTATATATTTGTCTCGGACTAACCTTGTCTTGCAGGAGAAGAAATTTATGGAGAAAGGAGGTCCAGGTACCAGGAGGCAAATATTATCCATTTCGCGGCGTAGACACGTGGAGCTCGCTGGTTGGGCCTGCCACGTCACGTCAGGGCGCCCGGAAGGGATCCGAGGTGCCCCGAGCCTCATATAAAAGAAGGGTCAAGGGTGGAGCTTCATAATAACAACGAAAATCTCTCAGACTGCTCTACTGTGCTCCTGCAACGCCGCGAGGCCACTCCGACAAAGCGCTCTCTTCAATTTAATTCTTTTCATTTTGTCGGTATTTTCTTTTCTGTCAATTCTTGTACTAAATTTGTAATTCCATTTTTCGAATTGACAGTGATTGCCCAACGAAAGTACTCAACGAGTATGGACATTGGAGTAGAAGTCGACACAGGCTCCGAACCAAGTAAAAAGGTTCTGTGTTAGCATTGTTCCTTCTTTTCCACTGCGCTTACTCTTATCAAAATTTTTATAATCGATATTCACCCCCCTCTATCGAACGATCACGGTCCAACAAGTGATATCAGAGCAGGTACCGCTCTAATTGGTGCAACCACCAATCAGACAAGGGGTAATTTGTTTTTAAATTTATTTTTTCTATTTTTCGGATTTCAAATTTTCGTAAAACTCCAAATTGGTATTATTATTACCTTTTTGGAAATCTCCTTCTGTCGTAATTAAATGTAAATTGGTGCAACACCAATTTAGTTATTTTTATTTAACTCTTCCCACACTGCTAATCCAAGACCAAGTCTTGGAACCTCTCTATTTGTTTTTTTTGTGCAGATTAAAATGTCGCAGATCGAGGGCTTCAGCACAATGCAACCTCCCCTTTTCAATGGGGATGATTTCCTGTACTGGAAGAAGCGAATGGAGGTGTACCTCAAGATAGACTTCGACCAATGGCTAACCATCACAAAAACCTACAAACCTCCAGTCGACAACTCCGAGAATCCACTAGATCCAGAACAGTGGACTTCGAACATGAAGAAAAAGGCATCAACAGAGAACAAGGCTATCAACACTTTATAGTGCGAATTAACAAGAGAAGAACTGAACTGGATCGGACCACATCAAAACGCTAAAGAGCTGTGAGACAAACTGATCGAGCTGCACGAAGGAACCAGCGACGCCAAGGTAACAAAAAGGGATTTATTATTAAATAAAATATTTAATATAAAAATGCAGGAAGGAGAAACAGCGAGTCAACTGCACGCGAGGATCAAGGATATCCTCAACGGGCTCCACACAATAGGCCACCAGATGAACAACAAAGACCTTATCAAGTATGTGTTAAATGCATTTCTACGTAATAGTTTGTGGGCATCCATAGTGGATGCCTACAAAATTTCTAAGAATTTAACTAAGCTTAAATTAGATGAACTATTTTGTGAATTGGAATTACATGAGCAGACTAACATTGGGGCCAAGAAAGGTATTGCCTTATATGCAGGTTCCTCCAAGAAGAACAAGGCTGAACCTGAAGAAGACTCTGACCAGAGCTCTGAAGATGAAGAACACCTGGTAAACCTAGTAAGGAAGATGTTCACCAGGAGGAAGAGAAGCTTCAGCAAGAAAGATCTACAAAAGATCAGTTCGCCAGCCGATACAAGGAACGTGACATGCTTCAGATGCAACAAAAAGGGGCACTACAAGAACGAGTGCCAAAGACTGAAGATCGACAAACCAAAGTCGACCAAAAAGAAGGCCCTCAAAGCGACGTGGGACGACTCCTCCTCGGACGAATCGGAGGTAGAAGATCAGAAGCACCAGAGCCACCTCACGCTGATGGCCTGCGAAGCTGAGTCGGAAGATGGGTCCGAACCCGAATCGAGCCACGAGTCCGTACTCGTTTCCGAAGAGGTATTCCTAACCTTAAACCGAATGTTTTTTAAAATTATTTCTTGCTTAAATAATAAGTTAGTTAAATTAGAAAATGAAAACAAATTGCTCTTCGAGGAAAATCAAATCCTCAAGGAACAAGTTGTAAATAATAAACCAACTTAAGATCTAACACTTGAGGAGGATAATTCATCATTAAAATTAGAAATTAATAATTTAAAAAATATGTTAGAAAAATTTACTACCAGATCAAAAAATCTAGACTTAATCCTAAATAATCAAAAAACATGTTATAATAAAACTGGACTCGGATATAAGTCGAACTCAAATAAAACTTTTAAATCATTAATAACCCAATACAAACCAACGAATAAAGCCTCAGTTCCGAAAGCGTGTTTGACCACGCAAATAGGACCTAACTAATATTATATCCCTAAAGATAAAATATATTTCGTAAAATTAAATAAATCAAATCAAAAACCATAATACAAATCTGAACCAAAAAATTTAAAATCTAAATATACTAGAACTCACCAAAATTTAAACTATCACCAAGTAAAATATAATTATAAAAGGAATAGACATAAACCTAGAACTAAAAATTAAATTAACGGCCATTAATTCAGGGGGAGACTCCAGAATAGCTGACACCTCCAAAACTAATCTACCCGGCAGGGTAACCCTAACCAACTTACCCGACAGGGTAATTAGGACTAGTTAAAAAGGGTTCAAGTTTAACTTGAAAAATTGTACTGGTGAAATTTTGGATAATAGTACGTTAGGGAAGCTTAGTCTATGCATGTTTAGGAAGATATGACTTCGACCTGGTGCATTTGGCTAAGTGGAACTGACCGAAGCTACCCTTTGTGGATCCTAACCAGTTAGACCAAGGTTTTGTACTAAGTCCAGTGGATATGACTATTTGGAAAACCTCGAAAACATGGTTACTCTAATGATGTCCAAGTGACTCACCATAGCCCAGAAGTTTATCTAGAGAACGTTTATTTGTTGAACCCAAAGGTAAACCTGAATCTAATACAAATTAAAAACAAACCCTAAAATTGAACCTAATTAATCTTACAAAATTATATGATTCCCTTATTGAAAACATATATCAGGTGAGATGACTAAGGACTTAAAATTAAATTTAAATTAAATTAAATTAAATTAAAATTAAATTAACTTTAAATTAAATTAAAAATTAAAATTAAATTTAAATTTAAATTAAATTAAATTAAATTAAATTAAAATTAAAATTAAATTAAATTCCTTTTAAACTTAAATGTTTTTTTAATTTAAAAATTATTTTAAAAATTAAAATCAATTTTTTCAACTTAAAAATTATTTTAAAATTAAACTTATTTTTTTAACTTAAAAAATATTTTAAAAAATTAAATTCATTTTTTTAACTTAAAAATTATTTTAAAATTAAACTTATTTTTCTTAACTTAAAAATTATTTTTTAAAAAATTAAAATCATTTTTTTAACTTAAAAATTATTTTAAAAAATTAAACTCATATTTTTTACTTAAAAAATATTTTAAAAATTAAACTTATTTTTTTTAACTTAAAAATTATTTTAAAATTAAACTTATTTTTTTAACTTAAAAATTATTTTAAAAATTAAAATCAATTTTTTTAACTTAAAAATTATTTTAAAAAATTAAACTCATTTTTTTAACTTAAAAAATATTTTTAAAATTAAACTTATTTTTTAAAAAATTAAACTCATTTTTTTAACTTAAAAATTATTTTAAAAATTAAAATCAAATTTTTTACTTAAAAATTCATTTTTTTACTTAAATATTATTTTAAAAATTTAAAATCAATTTTTTTTAACTTAAAAATTTATTTTAAATGTTTTTAACTTAAATTTTTTTTTATTAAACTTAACTTGGAAATTCACTCTAATTCAATTTACTCTCATCAAATCTAAAGAATGACTATAAGTCTAAAATTTAGACTAACCCCAATTCCTACCTATTGTAGGAAACTAAGTGGATTTTAGACAGTGGTTGCTCCAAACATATGACTGAAGATCACACAAAATTCACTCAACTCACCTATAAAAGCCTAGGAACAGTTCCTTTGGAAACAACGACAAACTCAAGGTAATTGGTATAGGTAATATCGAACTACAAATTGATTTTATTTTTACAAATGTTTTGTTGAAAATTTCAAGTATAATCTTTTAAGTATCAGTCAATTGTGTGATACTAGGTATAAGGTTAGGTTTTTATCTACAAAATGCTTAATCAAACACCTAGACAATCCTCACATAAGCCTAAAAGGATTTAGAAAAGACAACATCTATGCAATCAACTTAACCACTTCTTACACTAAGTGTTACTTAACACAAAAAGAAAAAAACCTGGTTATGACATAGAAGAATGTCACACACGAATTTTAGAAATATAAGTAGACTAAATGGATTAGTTAGAGGTCTACCAAAATTATATAACTTAGATTCAACCCTATGTAATGTCTGTCAACAAGGTAAACAAACAAAATCTACCAACTAATCAATCACAAACCAACTCAATATTAGAACTGTTACACTTAGACCTATTTGACTCCCATGGAGTCAAATCAATAAATGGAAGTCTATACTGTCTAGTAATAATAGATGACTATTCTAGGTTTACTTGGGTAAAATTCTTAAAAAATAAAGATGAAACCTTTGAAATATTCTCAAATTTCTATAAACAAATTGAAAATGAAAAAGATATCAAGATTAAAAGAATTAGAAGTGACAATGGGGGAGAATTTAAAAATCACAATTTTAGTAAACTTTGTCTCGAAAATAGATATCATTACGAATTTTCATGTCAAAAAACCCCCCAACAAAATGGAATTGTAGAAAGAAAAAATAGAACCCTACTTGAAGCATCCATAACTATACTAAATGAATATAATCTACCTAAATATTTTTGGACAGAAGCTATCAGCACAGCCTACTATGTGCAAAATAGAACTACACTAAATAAAACACACAATAAAACCCCTTTTGAAATTTACTATAACAAACAACCCAATATAAAATATTTCAGAGTATTTGGGGGCCCAGTCTTCATTCTAAACACAAGAGAACATTTAGGAAAATTCACTTCAAAAGTAGAAAATGGAATTTTTGTAGGTTACTCCCTAAATAGTAGGGGCTACAGAGTTTATAATAAGGTTACCCTAAGGATTGAAGATACTATCAATGTGAAATTTGAAGAATCGAATGAAAACCTAGAACAAACTCAACTACAACCAATTGAATTTATTCAAGAAAATACTTCTGGAGGAACCAACAAACCCCTAAATCATGAAGAAGAAGATCAACCTCAAGATAATCAACCTACTAGAACTATAAGAGTCAACCCTAATCATCCAACTGATTAAATAATTGGTGACCCAGATCTAAGAGTTCAAACTAGGTCATCCTTTAGAAATCTAAGCCAAATATCATTAATCTCAAAAATTGAACCCAAAACCATAGAAGAACCCCTACTTAACCCAGATTGGGCCATAGCTATTCAAGAAGAACTAGCTCAATTTGAGCGTAATGAAGTTTGGGACTTAGTACCACCACCCAAAAACAAGAAAGTAATAGAAACAAAATGGGTATTTAGAAACAAACTGAGTGAAACTGGAGAAATTACTAGAAATAAAGTTAGACTAGTTGCTAAAGGGTTTAGTCAAGTAGAAGGGCTTGACTATGATGAGACTTATGCCCCAGTAGCCAGATTAGAGTCCATTAGAATATTACTTAGCTATGCAACCCACAAAGGGTTCAGATTATATCAGATAGGCATTAAATCTGCGTTCCTAAATGGACTAATAAAAGAAGAAGTCTACGTAGGACAACCACCTGAGTTTGAAAATCTAGAACACCCTGACTATGTCTACAAATTAAAAAAGGCTTTATATGGACTTAAACAGGCACCTAGGGCATGGTATGAAAGACTAACTTCTTACCTAATCTCTAAAGGGTTCAACCAAGGTCAAATTGACCCTACCTTATTTGTCAAGTTAATAAAGGAAGATATTTTTATAGCTCAAATCTACGTAGACGATATAATATTTAGTTCAACAAATTCAGAATTTTTAGATGAATTTACAAGCCTAATGAAACACGAGTTTGAAATGAGTCTAATAGGCAAATTAACCTATTTTTTAGGGTTACAAATCAAACAAACGAATGAAAGAAATTACATTTTTCAATAAAAATACACTAAGGAATTACTTAAGAGATTTGGAATGGGAAATACTAAAGAGATAAAAACACCTATGACAGTAAACACAATCTTAGATGATGACCCCAATGGAAAACCAGTAGATTTAAAATACTATAGGAGTGTCATAGGTAACCTACTATACTTAACTACAAGTCGACCAGATATTTTATTTGCAGTTAGTATGTGTGCTAGATACCAAACCTGTGCTAAAGAATCTCATTTGACTCAAGTCAAAAGAATCTTTAGATACCTTAAAGGAATAACAAATGTAGGAATTTGGTATCCCAGAACCAATAACTTTGAATTACTAGGATATTCTGACTCTGATTATGCCGGGTGCAAATTAGGCCGCAAAAGTACAAGTGGTGGGTGTCAACTACTGGGTCCATCACTTGTTAGCTGGTTTAGTCGAAAGTAACACTGTGTTACTCTATCCACAACCGAGTCAGAATATATAGCTATAGGAGAATGCGTTGCACAATTATTATGGATGATGCACACCCTAAAAGATTTTAACTTAAACCTTATAGATGTAAAAGTTTTAATTGATAATATTAGTTCAATTAACCTAACAAAAATCCAGTGCATCATTCCCAAACTAAACACACTGAAATTAGGCATCACTTTATCAGGGATCATGTCACTAAAGGAGACATTGAACTCAAATACATTGAGTCCAAGTTAAATTTAGCAAATATATTCACAAAACCACTCCCTGAAAGTGAATTTAGCAATCTACGTAAAAAATTAGGGATGTGTTTAATAGACTAGGATTTTCAAAATTATTTTCAAAAAATGATTGTTTTAAATCCTAGGTTAAAATCATTTTTCAAAACCTTCCCATTTGTAGAATTTCAAAAAGATCTTTTAGCCTTAGACTAGGTCAATCCCTTAGAAATCATGTTCCCCTAAGACTAGTACTTGAGCATCTCACCAATGCCCTAGACTTACCTTGTTTGTGATTGCCAAATATAGAAAGGGGTGAGATGTATAGGCCAGTTGCCTGGACTTAAGATACTTATGTCAGTGTATCGATATAAGTTTGGGCGTTAAATACCAAACATATATTAATCAAGTTAAGTTATTCAGATTAGTCAAACACTAACTGATTACAATGCACTTAACTTGACTAACCAAGTGAAAGCTGCTATCTTCTGATAGTCAGTAAGTATCTAATTGGTTAGACAGCTAGTTTAAATGTCAGACTTAGGGGGAGAATTACATCAACCTACTTTCACACTTAGCACCAAAATTATTTTTCTCCACCTTTAAAATAATATCTTTTCTAAAACTTTTTTAATCAGTTTTGAGATTGAATTTCAATTTAGAAATTTGAAGCTTTTACAGTGTTAAAAAGTAGATTTTTCAAACTTAGTTTTGAAACTTTTGATTTTGAAAACTTATGATTGAAATTTTTTTTGATAAATCTAGTTTTGAAAACTAGCTTTTATAAACTAGGGGGTGTATTAAAACTAGACTTTTAATGACTTTTAATGACTCTTCTAAAATTTAAAAGTCTAGAGGTATTGAAATTAGACTTTTATAAACTCTTTACAAATTTAGTGGTATTCAAAATAGATTTTCAAAGAGTTATAAAAAATCATGTGGTATTCAAACTTGACTTTTAAAGACTCCATAAAAGTTTAAAGGTATCCAAAATTGTAATAGATTTCCAAGGATTCTTAGAAAATTCTTTAGTATATATTTAAATGCCTTAGGTATTACCATAAAAAGTAAAAAATTATCTTCCATTTTACCTAGAGATTTTGACGGATTTTAATCGCACTAAACTCTCTCAAGATGTCTCTAGGGTTGTCTCCTCTCACGATAAAAAAAACCTCCTCTCACGACTAAAAAATTCTCCTTCAAAGGTATGATTGTTACTGTTTCGATTGTTCGTCTACAATTTTTCCCTTATTTCATAACGATTGGTACTGTTTCAATTGTTCGTCTATATATCTACAATTTTTCCCATCCCGATTGCTACCATAAACCTATATATCTGTCTACCGTCTCTGACACAATCTCTAATGATTAGTATATACTTTTTTCAACTCTATGGGTCAACGTAAGTAAATATTGAATTATTATACGAATAGTGGAGCAAAATTTTTTTGTTTGATTTCATTTTTTAATGGGTGTTTGATTTTATTTTTTCTTTTACAAAGCACAATTTGTATATGAAAAATTAATAGTAGAATTTATTATATCTCTAACGATTATTATTATATGAATAGTGGAGCAGAATTTTTTATTTGATTTCATTTTTTAGTGGGTGTTTGATTTTATTTTTATTTTATGGAGCACAATTTGTGTATAGAAAATTAATCGTAGAAACTTCGTGTAAAATATTTTTCTTTTGTGGTTCATAGGCAGTTATTTTTGTATCATTTTAACTCAAAATCGACTTTGAAATGTTGCTGGTTTTGGATTTATATAATTTGGGAAAAATGGAGCAGCTGCTCTATGTTCTGTAATTTCCAATATTCATTTTAGTAAAGAACAAAGGATAAAAGAAAATATCAATTATTTATCAATTTTTATACATGATGGCTTGCTTTTATAAACATGTGCAAATATGTAATCGAGAATGTATGAACTTTGAGGCATTAGGAAGAGCATATAAATAACATAGTATTTTATTTTCATTGAAGGAGTCAATGAAAATCTCATATAATTTAATAGTGAAATTAATAAATTAAGAAGCATTTGATTGTTGAAATTTTCTTTTTTCTGCTTAATTGGGTGCATAAGCCAAACTTTTATTATAAAACAGAAAGAATATTGTTATATATGTGCTCATCCACCATTTTTCTATCTTATGCATGCTAAAGAAGTACTATCAATGGGAGATTCACAAGCAAAATATAATATATGGACTGCGGAGGAGAGCAATGAATTATTAAGACTTATGGTTGATGCTGCAATGCGAGGATGGCGTGATAGGAATGGTGTGTTGAACAAAAGAACAGTGGAAATAAAAATACTTCCCACTCTTAATCCAAAACTTGGGTGTGAAAAGACTTTTGCACAGTATCAAAGTCGTTTGAAGTGGTTCAAACAACGATATAACAACTACTGTAAGCTTATGCGTCATAGTTCTGGGTTTGGATGGAATTCTATGACAAAGAAATTCACAGCTAGTGATGAAGTATGGGAGGATTATTTTAATGTTAGAATAATAAATTATATATTTACAAACTGTATATTTACAATTAGAATTTGAATTACACTTATGATTTTTGTTCTTTGGCAGTCTCACCCTAAACATGAACATTATCGGACTGATAATTTTGAGGATTATGAAGACTTAAGACTTGTAGTTGGGAATGGAACTGCTACAGGAAAATACGCAATTGGACTTGGAGATGACACTGATGCGAGAACCTTTGAAACAGAAGAAAATGGGGGTACTAACTTATTAGATGATTACGTGTTTAATCACAACAGTGGTGAATTCATACAAAGCAATAGGCAAGAATCTTCATATCATCCTCTATTTTTTGAGGACCTTGCTTTACCATTACCACCTCAACCTATGAGTTCTGAGGTTCCACAAGCAACTAGAAAATGAGATAGGAGCGAATTTGAAGCAAAATCAAGCACTTCAAAGAATATAGACCCAGATGTTTTAAATAGGCTCTCTTACACCATTGAGAAAGCATCTTCTAAGATTGAATTAGTTGGCATTGCAGATGATAACTGTTGGGATGCTATAAAACAAGTCCCAAACTTGGATAATCGTACTCGTTACAAGGCGCTTGACTAGCTCAATACTAGAGCAAAGAAGGTGGCTTTCTTGAAAATGACAATTGAAGAGCGTTTGGAGTGGATAGATTTTAAAATGAGTGAATGAGTAGTTTTTGGGGGCATAAATTAGTAATTAATGTTAGAATTTTTATTTATAGTATTTTGAATTGGTTTCTAATTATTGAACTAGTAGCGCATTATTAGCTCTTGAATGTTTTCTAGTTCTACAAGTTTTGAATTGTTTATTGAACACATCTTTATTTTGGTTGTGCATGGTATATTTTTTTTATGATTTCGTAGATGTTCTTTCATTTTAATTGCTTGTTAATGTGAGGCATTTAAATGGCAAATATCAATATGCATGAAGTAGATGAACAAATGGAAGAAGAAGAATTGCAATAAGAGTTGCATAAAACCACTGAGTCTTTGTTGATGGAAATTTCCAAGACCCTCTATGTGCTATATCAATATATAGCAAACATACAAGACGAATATGTTCATCATCCCTTAAATAGACAACCAATAAGTACAAGTGGATATAATTATATTCATAGAATATTAAAAGAGAATCCAATAAACTTTCGAGAAATTTATAGAATGTACCCAAACATATTTTTTAAATTATGCAAGATCCTTAGAGAAAGAACCTCCTTACAAGATACAAGACACATCTGCGTCGAAGAAATGCTTGCCATGTTTTTACTTGTTGTTGGTCATAATACTCGGTATTGCTTGATTCGTAAAACATTTGGCCGATCACATTACAATACTAGCCAAAACTTCAACAAGGTGTTGAAAGCATTGAAGAGCATTGCAGTAGATATGATGGTCAAACCTGGATCTGCAGTGCCAGAAAAAATAAGAGAGAGTACAAAATTTTACCCTTACTTTAAAGTAAGTATGAAATTCTTTTATTATTATTATTAGTGATGACGATGGTGGTTATGTTATTGTTGTTGTAGGATTGTATTGGAGTTATTGATGTCACTCACATTCTAGCTATGGTGTCTGGGCAAGATATTAACAGTTATCGTAACCGTCATGGAGAAATTTCTCAAAATGTTTTAGCAGCTTGTAACTTTGAGTTAGAATTTATATATGTACTCAGTGGGTGGGAGGGGTCTGCCCATGATTCACTTGTGTTGACAGATGCTTTATCAAGAAATAATGGGCTTAAAGTGCCCGGAGGTATTTTTTTTTGTTCTATATGTTTCTTAACTATTTATATTTTTGTAATTTTAAAGAATATATATGTTACTCATTGGTTATTTGATACTACATATATATGGTTTGACAGGTAAATATTTTTTAGTGGATGGCGGGTATCCAAATCGACGTAAATTCTTGGCTCCTTTTCGAGGTGTACGTTACCATCTTCAAGAATTCACTGGTCAGGGTCGTCACCCTGAAAATGCAAAAGAGTTGTTCAATCTTCGTCATGCTTCTTTGAGGAACGCTATTGAGAGGATATTTGGTATATTTAAATCGCGGTTCAAAATATTCAAAACAGCT
Source organism: Zingiber officinale (assembly GCF_018446385.1). Taxonomy (NCBI): domain Eukaryota; kingdom Viridiplantae; phylum Streptophyta; class Magnoliopsida; order Zingiberales; family Zingiberaceae; genus Zingiber; species Zingiber officinale. The sequence continues at coordinate 150,188,447 of NC_055987.1, forward strand.
CCGTCATTTCCATATACAACACAAGCAGAGCTTGTATTGGCTTGTGCCGGATTGCACAATTTTCTTCGCAGGGAGTGTCATTCTGATGAATTTTCAATCGAACTAGATAATGAAGTCTCATCATCTTCATCAGAACAAGTTTATGAAAATGACAACTTTGATCAATTATTTTCTCAAGAACAACAACGAGTGAATGCTAACTCATGGAGAGAGAGTATAGCCAATCAAATGTGGAGTGATATTGATCATGTTGTCAATAACAATTAGTTTTTTTTCCATACAAGACTATCTTGGTATGTATTATTAAAAACTATTGATTAATGAATTATATAAGTTGAATTGACTTGAAGAATTTAAATTTGATTTTAATAAATTGAATAGTGATTCATTCATCATTTTTCTTAAATTAAAGTTAATTTGATTTTAAGCTAAGAAGAATTCACTTATATAAATAAATAATAAAAAGTTGAAGATGTTATCGTTCATTTACTAGTTAAAAGAAATCAATAAAAAAATGACATAATTATACAAGTTACAAAATCCATGAAAATCTAGAACTCTATGAAAAATATTACGAATGTCTATAAAAATCTTGTAAAAAAAGTCAATAAGAGTCTATGAAATTCTGTTTATAAAAGTATGTGGAATTCTATTAAAGTCAATAGAAATCTATCAACTCTATAAAAATCTATTATTTTAAAAACTCATTAAAAGTCATTAGAAGTCTAGAATGAATACACCCCCTTAAGTTTTTAAATTGGATCTTCTAAACTAAGATTTTAAAAACTGATTCTTTTACAAACTTATTTTGAAAATTTTAATTAATTTTGAAAAAGCAGATTTTTCAAACTTAGTTTTGAAATTTTGATTTTGAAAACTTATATTTGAAAAGTGTTTCAAAGTTGAAACTTATTGAAAATTTAAAACTTGATCTTAAAATTTGAAACTTATATACTTATACTTGAAATTATCTTGAAAATTAGCTTTTCAAATTTTAAATTGGAAAATTCTTTCTAAGTTTGTAAATTCATTTTGAAAATTAATTTTGCAAAAATTATCTCAAAATGTCCTAAACTCATTACTAAGTTACTTTGCTACAATTAGCCACTTTTCAAAACTTAGTTATGTTACAAAAGTTAAGTTACAATATGGTGAAATTTAAAATTCCCCCAAGTTAATTACCTTGACATCATTTCTTATAATTTTTTCTGAATTTTGTATTGGTTAATTCACTTAGGACCTTATTTGATGAATGCCAAAGGGGGAGGGATAGGTGGTTAAGTTAGAATAACAAAATTTCAAATTTAAGAACTAACTTAAACCTTAAAAAAACCATGCTAATGTCAAATTTAAGAATTAACTTAAACAAAAACCATGCTTGTTTTCCTTTTGCATATCTTTTCACTAACTTAACCAGGTTGTCATTCCATCAAAAAAGGGGAGATTGTTGGTGTGGTTATCACTAAGCACTAACGGTCTAACTCAGGTTTTGATGAATGACAAATTAGGTTAAGTTAGGTTTGTCGTTATCTAACACTCTGACCGAGTGTGCAGGCGAAGTCCAGACAGGTCGACGGGCTGACCGGATGTCTGGCACGAAGTCCAAGCGGGTCGACGGGCTGACCGGACGCTTGGCACGAAGTCCAAATGGGTCGACGGACTGATCGAACATTTGGCACAAAGTCCAAGCGGGTCGACGGGCTGACCGGACGCTTGGCACGAAGTCCATCTAGGTCGACGGGCTGACCGAATAGCTGGCGAGAAGTCCAGACGGGTCTAAGGGCTGACCGGACGTCTGGCGGGTAAGTAAAGATAAGTCACTGGAAGGGAGTGACTGTGAGAACGCATTCCCGGGAAGGGAACATTAGGCGTCGATCCGGCTTAGATCCATTTCGGATATCTAAGTCGAGATCGTGACTAGATTCCGGTCTCGGAAAGATAGAATCTAAGTCATACTCTTTATATTAAATTTATAAACTGTGCTAACACTTTGTTTTGTAGAATATATATTATATATTTGTCTCGGACTAACCTTGTCTTGCAGGAGAAGGAATTTCTGGAGAAAGGAGGTCCGGGCGCCCGGAGGCAAATATTATCCATTTCGCAGCGTAGACACGTGGAGCTCGCTGGTTGGGCCTGCCACGTCACGCCAGGGCGCCCGGAAGGGATTCGAGGCGCCCCGAGCCTCATATAAAAGAAGGGTCAAGGGTGGAGCTTCATAATAACAACGAAAATCTCTCAGACTGCTCTACTGTGCTCCTGCAACGCCGCGAGGCCACTCCGACAAAGCGCTCTCTTCAATTTAATTCTTTTCATTTTATCGGTATTTTCTTTTCTGTCAATTCTTGTACTAAATTTGTAATTCCATTTTTTGAATTGATAGTGATTGTCCAACGAAAGTACTGAACGAATACGGGCCTTGGAGTAGGAGTCGACACAGGCTCCGAACCAAGTAAAAAGGTTCTGTGTTAGCATTGTTCCTTCTTTTCCGCTGCGCTTACTCTTATCGAAATTTTTATAATCGATATTCACCCCCCTCTATCGAACGATCACGGTCCAACAGCATCATTATTGCAGAGGTTATGAGGGGTGATATAAAAAAAAAAATCCTCTCTGTTGGCTAAATACGTGCACACATGCATCTACTACTATTCTACTGTTCAAACTTTTCGCTCTACTCTGGTTTTAACTTGAGCGTTGAAGTACCTGTATCAGAGACCCCTTCTTTGATTCTTGTATTAACATTTCCGTATGTTTTCTCTGTGGTGTGTGCAAAATCATGAGTACTTTCTCTTCCACCTGCTCTCCCTACAATTGACGAAGTATGAGATTTCCGGCTCATCGTGGGGTTCCAATCGCTACTCTATCAATGTTACTTGTCATTCCTATCCTCATCATCAACCCCTCTATGCCACTCAACATTCAGACGGAATCAATTCTTATTCTTTTGACAAAGAAGAAGAAGGATAAGAATAAAAAAATCCGCACATAATCTAAAAATATTAAGCATCATCTTACTGCTTCCTATTTATTTCGCCGACGACCAATTATAGCAAATAAGAATTCTTTGTATGGTCTCTAATCTTTTTCTTTGATTGCGAGAGGCAGGAAAAACCAAACAGGCAAGCCTTTCATTTTCCACCTCAACTTGCCCCCCTTTTTTTGTTGATTCCCTATGTTGTTCTTGCTTTCTTTAACTTTTTTTTCTTCTTTCCTTTCCTTTTCTCTTCCTCATCGCGAAGCAAGTTACCAAACCCTTTAAATAAATGACCGTATATATCCCACTACCTCAACCCATGCCGATGACCCCGAGTGGCCGAGCATGCACCAAAGCATATAAAACACGCCCTTTCTAATGGCAGTTGAAGCCCACCACCTTCATTTCCTCCCTTCTCTAATCCGCTCGAACAGGTAGAAATCTCCACCTTCGTCTCTGCTCCTCTAGATCCCATCCCATGTTCTAATTCTTTTTATTTTTATGTTGGATTGTAATTTGCGCAGGGAGATTTGTCATAGTGGAGAGAACGAACAACAAATGGGATTTGTTTTGCCGTCCTTCGATTCTAGTTTCCTTCCCGTTTACAATTATACTGCGGTTCCGACGACTGCCGCGGATAGTGGGCTCACCTTCAACAACGTCGTCGCCGGCGCTTCGCCGTCGAGGAAGCGCCACCGCCCGATCTGCTTTCTCGGAGACGACGCCTACTCCGTCTCTTCCCATCTGCAGCAGCAGATACTCGATATTGACCGTCTCGTCGCGCAGCATGTAATTTTCGTGGTTATTTTCTTAAAGTTGCGATTTTTGACCGGTGATGGATGGTGATTTTCTTGGCGATGGCAGACGGAGAAGGTGACAGCAGAGGTGGCAGAGAAACGGCGGCGGCTGACGAGCCAACTGCTCGCCGTCTTGGAGGCAGGCGTGGCAAAGCGGCTCAAGTCCAAGGACGAGGAGATCGCGCGCCTCGTGAAGCTGAATTGGGCGCTGGAGGAGCGCGTGAAGAGCCTGTGCGTGGAGAACCAGATGTGGCGAGGCGTGGCGCAGAGCAACGAGGCGACGTCCAACGAGCTGCGGAGCAACCTCGCGCAGGTATTGGCCGCCCAGGCGAGGGCAGAGCTGGACGCGGCGGCGACTGCCGACGACGCTGAGTCCTGCTGCCCCGGCGACGAGAACGATAATGCTGCAGGACAAGGGGAAGAGCAGAAGGCCGTCGCCGTGGACTCCTGCCGGCGCTGCCGCGCCCGACAGCCATCGGTGCTGTTGCTTCCGTGCCGGCACTTGTCCCTCTGCGAGGTGTGCGCTCCGGCGGCGAACGCGTGCCCCATCTGCAATTTCGCCAAGAATGGCAGCGTCAATGTAAATCTGTATTAACTTTGAGCCAAAAGAAAAAAAAAACAAATGAAAGTACAAAAGTAGCTCCTTCTTTCTTCAATCGATACAAATTCCTTCAATTAAATTTTGTATAAACATGTATTTAAATTAACATTGATGAACATGAATTCCGGAAATTGAACAATCAAACTTCGACGAAATTGATACAGAGGCTTCCAAATTTTCAATCTTCGTAAATGGTATCAGAGCTCTTACGTTCCCATCCCTGCAACAACATCTGCAGAGCTGGAATAAGAAAATAAACACCCAATGTTCCCACCTACTGCTGCCAATCCAACATCAACAAAATCTCACTCACCTGCAGAGTCAAAAAGAAAATAAACAAGAAAATAAAAGGAAAAAACTATCACCTCGTGATCTTAATCAATGCCTCACCTTTCTCTGCACCAATGTCCCCAGCTCACCCACTCATATCAATGGCCTCCCACTCCAAAACTAAACAGTGCATTCCTTTATCGCTGCCCGACTCCCCACCCCACCAAATCCAGTCCACCCACACCTCGTGATCTTTGCTCATCATTTCTTCCAAAGTGTAGAAGTCATGTCTTAGCTTCCATTACTAAAAGGAAGACAGAAGACTTGTCTGTTTGCCATGCCTTTGTTCAGTGTTCACCGTTCAAAGTTCAAACTGTTCTGAATGATAACAGTGAATCCAGGAATAAATAATAGAGAGAATGGTACATGTGGATTTGAGGACCTGCATGATTTCTCCACATCCAATTCAGATTAATCCTCATAGTTCATACTTTTTCTTCTTCCTATCCGTTCCTTTCCTTTGTTTTTTACCTTTCTATCCATCTGCCTAACATTCTTGTCCTCGGAGCGAAGTCCTCCTACCCTAAAAATGACCTTTTTGTGCTACAGCAATAGTGACTCTTTCCGGAAACATAACATATTGATGTCTTCTAAGTATATATTACGTTAGATGTTCAAGCATAAGATTATTCTTCCAAGGAAAAGTAAAAGTTTCATGATTCTCGTATCTCATTAAAATGTAGGGTTTTTATTTTTCTAAAGGCAATTTAGGTAAATTTTTTAGCTAGCTAATGGCTAGTATAAAAGCTTAGCAGGGCAAAAAAGAGAGAGAAAACATCCTTGAACAACGAATACACTTCAGTGTTAAGTGCCCTATGAATAATGCTTTTTTGCTTGTGATTTTGAATTCACTAAAATTTTGTATAGATTTTTTAATGCTTGCATTGTTGGGATAAAAGGGTTGATCTATACATCAAATTATAATTCTATATCGGCTACTATATTGATTTACCTCCGAGATAAATATCTCTCCTATGGGTTAGTCACTATTCCAAAGGTTAGTAGCCGTCCATGATTTACCTTCTCCGTGTTGACCCTGGGACAGATTGACGGGGGCATTGAGGACAAACGTATTCACCTTTTATCACTATAAATGACCCTAACCTTGTTCGATGCTCTTAAGCATAAAGGTTTAATTAAAATTAAGTATTGGTCTTCACGGTCGTGGGGGCTTTCATTTGCATCTATTTATTTGATTATATCCAACCTATTAGGGAGTGTATTATTGGGATAAAGGGGTTGATTCAAATTATAATTCTATGTCGGCCAAAATTTGACAATTTAAAATTTGTAGTTGGGAATTTTTAATTTAATTTATTATTTTTTAGTAATTAATTTGATTAATTCAGTTGACATGGATTTTAAAATTGTTTATTTGATTAAAATAAAATAGATTGAATAAATTAAATTTTTTGATCCAATTAAATTTGTAGACATTGATTTTTTTAACCAAAATCAATTATTTATTAAACCGACCTAATTTTTTAAACTCTAATTAGAAAATTTTGATTAATTTAATTAATAACTTATATTTTATCGATTAAGTTGTTCAATTTGTATTAAAAATTTTAATCGATCCGGTTAGTGAAAAAAAATCAATCTAGTGGTCAAAACTTAACTTTGTAGTTAAAAAGAAACTCATTGTTCATTAGTTGGTTTCATTCCACTTATTAAGTATTATGTTTTGGAGAGATTTTATTTGCATCCGCTTTTTTATTATATCCAACTCGTTAAGAAGTGAACCCAACACGAACTCGAGTTTCGTTAAACTTAACCCACTCAATGATAATTTCATAATTTGGATGAAGTTTGGGGCTAAATAGGAACAAAGGATAGGATCTAGCGTTTTGCTCGCCGCATATAGCACTATAATAGCTTATTTCTCGGTTGAGAAGGAACTTCCGGAGGGTTATGCGGTGCAGTGCGGTGTTGAGGTCGTAGGAGGTCAAGTTTAAGATAACATGAATGACATTTCAAAAGTCAAATTTAGGATAAAGTGAATTTGGTTTCAATTATGTTAGATTGAATTTAATGGTTCGGATTATTTAATTTTGATTAATTAGATTAATAATTGATATTTTTTCGGTTCGAGTTATTCAATTTTTATTTTAAAAATTTGATTTGTTCAATTAGTTTTAAAAAAAAAGTTCAGCTCAATTTAAGTTATTCAATTTATTTTTGTTCAGTTTTAATTCAATACTCACCTTTGTTAACCAGTGATAGTTAAAATAAACTCATTGCTTATTAGTTGGTTTCATTCAACTTATTCGCCTGATCTTCTTAATTGTGAATGAACCCAACTTTTTTCAAATGCTCTTAAGTATGAAGGTTGTTTTGGGGATTATGATATCACGGTAGGATATTCAGATTATTATTCAGGTATTCACAGTTCAATCCTTAGTTATGAAGTATTTATAGAATTTTTTTTCCACATAGGATACGCAATCAAAGGATATAACCTTTTTTAACTGTCCACGTGCTCCCTGATTTACTCCAATAACTAATGAAAAATTTCTATGAGATCAGATCAATCATTATAAAATTAGTCAAATTAGATTAACGAGTTTATCAGCATAAAACTCTAATTAAACTTAAGCCGTAAAATTAGTCAAATGAGATTAATGGGTTTATCAGCATAAAACTCTAATTAAACTTAAGTATTGATTTGAGTGGGAGCTTTCATTTGCATCCGACCTATTAGGAAGTGAGTCGTTGGAATAAAGGGGTTGATTTACCCATCAAATCATAATTCAACGGCGATCACTATATAAGAGAAAAATATAAATTTGGTTGCCACCAAGAATATAAATTTGGTTGCCACCAAGAATATAAATTTGGCAATTTAAAATTACAGTTTTTTTAAAATTTATTTTAAAAAAATAATTAAGTTTGATTTTAAATTTTTCATTCAATTAAAATAAAATAGATCGAATAAATTTAATTTTTTAAACTAAGTCAAAGTTGTACTACCTCATTTTCTTAACCAAAATTGAATATTTATTAAGTCGAACTAAATTTTTAAATCCTAATTAAATTTTTTAAATTAATTTAGTTAATAATTGATTTTTATCCTATCGAATTGTTTGATTTTTATTAAAATTTTTAATCAATTCGGTTAATTAAAAAAATGATTTAGTTAAATTTAATTTATTTGGTTTAGTGCTAAAAACTTTATTGGTTTCCATTTAACTTATTTCGAAGTTCACCGGAAAATTACGTATTATTTTTTGTGGGTGTTTTTATTTGCATTCGCATTATATCCGACGAGCACGGATCCTCTGGTCCGTAAATTATGGATCAAAGGATGATCCATGTTTTTAGACCATTGATTTAGATGAACTCCATTTATTTAAAAATGAAATTCATCTAAATCAAAGATCCTCATGTAATAAATTATTTTTTGATCTGTAATTTACGGACTAGAATATCCGTGCCCATATCCGACCCATTAATAAGTGAATTCAGCCAAAATTTCGTAATTTTGATGCAGTCTGAGGCTAAATCGGTAAAAAGATAGGATCTAGGTTTCGCCCGCCGCATATGTCACTATATTAACTCGTGAAGGAACTTCCTAGGGTTGGTTGTGCGGTGCGGCGTTGAAGTTTTCAGCAACGATGGTCAAGTTTAGGGTAAAATTAATGGCATTTCGATCGAATTTATTTTTCAAGGCGATTATGCACATGCATTTTCGTTTCTTTGTTGGTAATCGTTCATAGGAAATCTGTCAAGGCATTGTGTTTGTGTGTGTGTGTGTGTGTGTTTTTTTTTGTAAAGGCACTGTGTTCGATTGTGTTTTGGTGCGGCACCGAGTTTTTCTTTCTCGTTTACAGTGCATTAATATGTTCATGGTTTGGGATGGTGGCAGTTTCATCAGTACCAGGTGGTCGGCCGAGCCCTTCCGACCGAGGCGGACCAACACCCGAAGATCTACCGTATGAAGCTCTGGGCTACCAATGACGTCCGAGCCAAATCCAAGTTCTGGTAGTTACTCGTAGATTTCCCCTCTTAATTGTGTCCGCTTCGACATTGCTGATAATTGATTTTCCATCGAATTTTGGGAATTTCAGGTATTTCTTAAGGAAGTTGAAGAAGGTGAAGAAGAGCAATGGTCAAGTTCTTGCTATCAACGAGGTTTATTTCCTTGCTTGTTTTGTCTTCTTTTGCTCAAAGCATATGTTAGGTGACTTAACTGTCGTTCATGTGCTCCATTTATCTTTCTTATGAATCTTGTTTGCTTTTCTTGCTCATAGTTTACTTTTGTTTGAGTTTGCTGCGATGATTAAGGGTGTAGTTGAAAAGATTTGGTGTTCCAAGTATAATTAGTTAAACAAGTAATTGGCCTGCTAACAGATTTCGGATAAATATCTCACAGAGAGGGTATATGAATGTAGTAAAACAGCTGACCATGTAAATTTAATTTCTTAATAGAACCATACTTGATTCTATTAAAGTGATAAAGAGAGCATGACTAAGTTATTAAGAGATTTACATTAATAAATATGGTGAGAAACATCAATATTATTACTCTATTTTTAAAATAACTCAGAAAACATTAACTAAATGAATACCTTAAACTTTAAAATATAGGGGTTTCCTTCATTTTTTCTGTAGTTCTGTTTTGGTTTGTGGCTATCACCTTTCCATAGGATCAACATGTATGTTTTTGATATTTTTTTGATTTGTTTATTTTTTTTGTAAAATTCTGATTTTCCTTTAAGCTGATTTTTTTTTTTTGCTTTTCTTATGCTTCTATATCCTTGATACTTCCTTTCTTGGCTAAGCATTCTGCTTTTCCTCTTTTAGTTGTTGAATTACCACAGAGATCTGATATATATATAAAGTTATTGAGTGGTTAAGCCCCCATATTTTGGCATAAATGCTTCTTTCTGCAACTTAAGTTTTTCCTTCTTCAAAATAAAACTTTCTTGTGGGTATTGTTTCAATCCACAACACTGTAATGTGTAATTTGTAATTTGTCCTTCCATCACTTCGTTGCTCGCTAAAGTGACAATAAACAACTTGATTGCTTGAATTGAACCTGTTTTTTTCTTTTGTGTGTGCTTGACTACTCACACAAACTGGTTTTTTAAGTTATACTTTCAAGTTTCGTGGAATTGTCTTATGCTTTCAAATTGTTTTTGGTTTGATTACTCCTTTTGAGTATATGCTTCATAATCTGGTCAGCAGGTCTCCTTTTTTGCCTGTTTGATTCGTTCCTTGAAGCTATAGTAGGATTTTGATCCTTCAATCTCTCCTATTTCAAATTCATTGCTTTTGGAGATGATTTCGGCATCTCTGGAAGTGGAGAGACTGAATACACCATTTTTGGGTAACTAATCAATTGGCTGTACAGGTTGTTTACAGTGGACTTATTTGTGTACAATATCAGATGGATGTATCAAATGTGGTATTTAGCAACTCACGAATCTGTACTCCACTATTTCCCTGCCGTCTTGATCTGATTTTTTAATGCAGAATAGTACAGTGATCTGCCTGCATCCCCTAGGCAACTTCTGGTTATGAGATTCAGAACAGGATTGACAGTAGATTGGATGACTCTGTTGCACCATGCTTACTAATATTTTCTCTAGTTAAAGGAAGTTAGTGAAATTACCAATTTTTACTTAATCTGTGGCCTTATAGAGGATCATTCTTGACTACTGTAGATAGTCCATGAGTTTCTTGTATCTTACCAAAGCTACTTTTTTTGGACCAGTTTAGTTTTTGAATTTTCTGGGTAGGTTGATTGAATGAAAAAAAATAATGTTTAGCATTTGTGTAAGATTCACGAAGGACATCCGAAATTGATTCATTTTTTTAACTTGTTATAATTTCTTCTGAAGTGCTAGCTGCTTATGACATTTTTTGTCTACGATATTGAAGATCTAATTAGAGCTGCTGTTTGGCAGATTTTTGAGAGGAAACCAACAAAGATCAAGAACTATGGTATCTGGCTGCGTTACCAGAGCAGAACAGGTTACCATAACATGTACAAAGAGTACAGGGATATTACACTGAATGGTGCGGTTGAGCAGATGTATGATGAAATGGCGTCTCGCCACCGTGTCAGGTACCATGGCATCCAGATCATAAAGACGGCCACCATCCCTTCCAAGCTCTGCAAACGTGAAAGCACCAAGCAGTTCCATGACTCGAAGATCAAGTTCCCTCTAGTGTTCAAGAAACTCAGGCCCCCCACCAGAAAGTTGAAAACCACCTTCAAGGCCTCTCGCCCTAATCTGTTTACTTAGACAAGGATAAGTGGAAGAGTTATTCGTGAAGTTTTTATTATCAGTGAACCATTTTAGCCTCGTCATGTGTTATGCATCATCCTTTTTGTGGTTGTCTGACTCGGATTGTTACTTTCAGATAAGTCAAATCTTATTTCAATGATATTTTTGACAGTAAAGATTTTAATTGAGCCAATCATGGACTCTACAATTTATCCTGTTTAAATGTGCTTGGTTGCATTTCATTTTCTTTGAGCATATGATTCTGTAGACATGAAAATCATCTTCATCGATGTAGATACACATTTTGATTGATCTAAGAGAGATCAATTATCAAAGTTATCAACTACTTTTTAAGTGATCGCAACACCTCAGTACCTGTTCTCACTATGGTGATAATTATTGAAACTTAATTCAAATGAATTGTTTATTTCTTGGTGCAATTTAATCATCTTACGCAGAGAAACTTTTGATTTGAAGAACCTATTGATACATAAGTTATCAGAATGTAATTTTACTTACACAGACGAGGTTTTCTTAACACAGCAAGCTGCGATAGGATGTAAAGAATCTGGATCAAGTGCTCTTGCATTGTGCTTAATTTAAAGATCACAATCAAACATCCTCTCTCTACTGTAAAGAGAAAATTCCCCCCTTTGTTTCTTTTAATTCCCCAAAATTTTCCTTTCTAGAAAACAAAACGACAAACAAAAGATTGTGAAGCCATTTACCTAAAATGTTGTTACCTTTTTCTCTGGCTGACTGCTGACTAAATTATTTCGGTCATTTGCTTGATCCCAGACGAAGCTCCACCAATTTCTGAACCTTATGGCTTTTTCTCAACACTACATGCTCTCAAGTGCAACCTCAGGTAACTAGTTCAGACGAAGCTCCACCAATTTCTGAACCTTATGGCTGTTTTCTCAACACTAGATGCTCTCAAGTGCAACCTCAGGTAACTAGTTAGGAGCTCAAGTCATCTTAATCTTGCACGAGCAAGAAATACTATCAAGAATCACCTAGTTTCACCCATGTCTTTTCGGCTAAGTCTTGTCTATACAAGATTGTGACAGTGTTTAGTGCTAACCTATCATCTTCATCATAATTTTTGACATACAATTGCTCATTGTAACATGTTTTGATTAACAAAAAAACATCCTTGGTGCCTTCAAGGTGCCTGTATAGTTTGTTATTGCTAGAAACCAATAAATTCAGCATCTTATTCTTATCGCTTTTGATTTAAAGAGTGAAGTATCTGAGGAATCTCTATTCAACACAAGAAATGCAAAGTGCTGGGAGCCATAATAGGTAAGCTAGTTATCTTAATGTGGCCCTTGGTAAACAAGAACAGCATCATGGCAGTCTTTGCAAAGGAAGCATGATGCAAAAGAAACATGTTAAAACTTCATAAAGACATGATACAACTAATAATTGAGGCTACCAAGTACCAATGTGATTAATTGAGAAATGTTAATAAAAGATTAGCCAATGATAGCCGCAGTTCCTACCACTGTATCAGTCAGAAACATTTAGACTAAACAAATGAAGAAAGGAGCCTGAGAAGATCCAAAATTATCTATCTGGTCACAACAAGATGTCGTCTTTCGTAGGTAACCTTTCAAAGAAGGTCGTCAACGGTGACGGAAGCCGATCCCGAAGGCTTGGCGGCCGCAGAGCGTACAAACCCCACGCCGCCACCAGCACCTTCGTCGGCACCGAGTACATCACCGCCGCCGCCAGCAAACAGAACATCAGGAACAGAAACGACGCCCGCGGGTCCCTCCAGCTCAGCAACGACTCCGCACGCTCCGCCACCGTCGCCATGTCCCCCAACCTCATCTGTACCCGCCCCGCCACGCTTCGCAGCCTGTCGTACCGCATGCGAACCACCTCCGGGCTGCGGCTCGTCGGGAACGTGTCGAGCTCCTCGTCCAGGTCGTCCGCGCACACCGCGTCGACGTGCGACAGTCGCAAGTCTATTTGCGGTGGGTGGCGCGGCCGCGATCGGTATCGACAAAGCCCGACGACTGCAGTCGTGAAGAAAGCTGTAGGCAGAATCAGCTCCGGGGAGAAGATGAAGAATAAAAACACCATCGTAAAGACAGCGGAGTGGAAAGGGCGTTGCCAGCTGCGGACGAACTCAAACCACCGGCGGATAGCTGCCAGACCGGAGAAGACCAAGACAAGCCTGAGGAAGTTGGCCTTGCTCCGACGCATGCTCCAGAGATGGGATCCGTGGTCCAGCATGTACTCGACCACCTCTCGTCCCAACGGCGGCTCCGCCCTGCCAAGCCGCGCTGTCACCGTTTGGATGGCCTGGAAGCGGAGACGCTCTATCTGGTTGGTGGGAACCGGCTCCGCGTAGTGCATTTTCGGGAGCATCGGACGGGCATATGCGTGGAGCATGCTTGCCGCATCGGCGCATGAGAAGCGGACGGCCAGCTGGAGCTCCCCTACCTTACGCACTCCCGACGGGTGCACCGCCAGCAAGGGGTAAGCGTGAATGTACACCCGGTCCGTCTGCAGGGTCGAGAGGCGGATGCGAACTTTCCCAATGCGCGCGTCCATGCCGGGCGGGCCATGGGCGACGCGGTTGTTGTCGAAGACGCCGATGGTGATGACGGTGCAGGGGTCGAACACCTCCCAAGTGTACTGCTCGTTCCAACGAGGGCTCGTCGAATCAACAACAGTGCATGTCCGAATCCATTTCGGCCCGTATTTGGCAACGCAGTAGGTGCCACCGGGCTTCGACGGCGCCAGGCCGGAGGCAGAGAGGATCCCCAGCTCCAGAATACCCACCGGCCGCTCCCAAAGCTGCCTCGAAGTAGGCTGGAGATCGCTGTTGTGCGCCGCTGCTTCATCGAGAACATGATAGCCACCGTCCAGGCTGAGGCGTAGATGGACGCGGCCGCCGGAGTGACCGGAGCCCTGCCCCCGGTCGAGCGCGAACCAACGCGACGCCACCGGCTTGTCGTCCAGCCTCCGTTCGATGGCCGACACAGGCACGGTGAGCCGGCCAAGCAACTCCTCGTGGCCAGGGCCAATGCGGTCTTCCACGGACACCGTCAAGAGGTCGTCGAACGGTTCGGCCACCACGAACAGGAGGTCTTCGTTCCAGCTAGGGTTGGGCAGCGCTGACGGTAATTGGGTATGGAGCACATAGACTCCCACCTGAGCTTTTGCGAAGAGCTTAGGTAGGCGGGCGGGGACCGAGCTGGAGACGACGAGGTCCTGAGCCTCGATGATCGACACACGCAGGTACCATAACTTGGGGGCCATGTACACCTTGGCCTTAATGGAAGCCAAGCCGTCGCCAACGACGCCTGCGGCACGCGAATGCCAGGCTTCGGCGAAGGCCTCGTCAGCTTGTGTCCCGAACCAAACCGAGAGCATTACCTCCCCCTTCGCCCGCCCTCCGACCTTCCCTTCCATCCGATACCACTGCGGTGCCAGCGTGCTGTCGGGGAGAACTCGCCGCGGCACCTCACCGAGATCGAAGGCGAGCCTGCCGATGAAGTCATCCTTTGTGGTCGGACCACCGCCCTCTCTTACGAACACTTCCACCGCCGATGACTGGATGTTGTCCCTAGAGAAGGCAAACACCTGATCCCAGTTTGCGTCTGTCCTGGCAGAGGGCCGCGTCACCCCACGGTAGTTGCCAAGCTTCACCTCCGCATGAACCATTCCGCCTGCGAGTGGGAGATCGCGCGCCCGAACCACGCGCACATACAAGTACTCCATCTTCTCCACCAGGTCGTAAGTAGAGCTCGACTTGTCACGTTCGCCGCCGCCTCCGAGCAGTGGTTGAGTCTCCTTGAGAGCGAAGTCATGGGGGCCACCGCCGCCTCCTGCGCCGGCCAACGTAAAAGTCATAGGGTAGGGGCGGTTAGGTGCGGCAAGGGCGATTTGCTCGGTGTCGGGTGGTACGGAATCTTCCTTCCGAGCCGGCTGTGGCGCCCGCTTCCTCGGGAGTGGAGGAACGATGACAGCTGGGGAAGATTGATTGTTGTTAGAAGGATTAACACCGTTCTTCTTTTTCTTCCCGCCGCCGTCTTTCTTGGCGAGAGCCAAGTGTCCGTCGGCCACAATCCGATATATCTTCAGGGTGATTTCGCCGCGAATATGGGAGAAAAGGCTTCTCTTTTCAAGAGGGAAGATCTGCGGCACAGCCTGCTCACCGGGGGCGGGCACGCCGGCGGCGGGAACCCTGACCTTCCCAAGAAAATTTCTACCCCCGGCGCCGTTCCCCTCAGCGCCGCGCTCATTGTAGACTCCAACATCAATGGAGCGGTAGGGTAAGTCGTCAGGGTCAGACACATCGAACAGGAGTTGCTCGTTCCACGCGGGATTGAGGTCCTTATGCTTAGGCTGCGTCCGCTGCCGCTGGTATTCGAACTCTACCTCTACGTACGGCGAGGACGAACCCTGCCCATCCTTGGGCATCAAGTTGTGCGCCGCGAGCACCTCCACCACCAACTTCTCCTTCCCCATTCCCCCTCTTCTTCGTGCTCACTGGCGTAGCAGCGCTGGATGCAGACGATGTGGTGTCGTCTTCACCCGGCGGGATATTAGGTTAAAACGAAAAGGGTAAGGGTATAAAAAGAACCCAAAAATCCAATTGTGGAAGGTTTTCAAAGTAAAATAGACGTATGGGTGTGGATAGGGTCGACAACAGGCGTACGTCGGCAACCGTGCCGGTGGTTGGTCGCTACGACGGTCCGTCCGTCCGCTCTCTCGGGCGGCGTGCGGAAGTCACAGCACGGGGGCGAGCGAGGGTCGGTTTTGCGACAGATCAGGGTACACGTGTCAACATCAGATTGCCGCCATCGCTGCCGCGGCGTCCAAAAGAGCCTGAGCCGGAGCCCTCTGCGCCTGCGCGTGCCCTAGCGAACAGGGTCGACAAGTTCGATGACCTGATAAAATACGGCATGAGGTCTGCTGTGCCCGCGGAGGCAGCATCGCTTCCCTGATCCGCGAAGAGATTGGTCGAGCCGACGCAGGTCTCGTTACGCATTCGGTCTCGCGTCGAGTGCCTGCGGGAACAGCTTGGGAAGGTGGGGTTGCCGTACGTTCTGGGACCGCGATGTCGGGGCCGAGGACGCGAATTTGACCGTTCTTTAAGGAACACGGATCCGGGTTTCGGAGGGACAAAAGTCCGGATCCGTTTCTGGTCTCAATTAAATACGGTTGGATTACGGTACACATTATACCGTTGTGGGTTCATTTAATACGTAGGATACGATGCATGAAGCTGGGGTTTCCCGTTCCGAAGGGGAACGTAGTAATAAGTGCCGCATACAGAAAATTTTTAAAAAAAGGACGCACGCGCGTAGATTTTTAACGGTATTGTGTGGCAAATATGGCTGGATGATGATGAATGGGCAGATACGGAAAATTAAAGAGATGGATGAAAAGAAGATTACGCTTTTATTTCCTTCCTTATTAGGATTTATGAGGTATTAATTAATTCGTATCTTTAAGATTAGTTAATTGTCTTTAAAAAAAGGGGACAATAATTCATATTTTTTCGACAATAATTGTTCTACCATCTTCGTCAGAGATAGAGGATAATTTGTTCAACTGAAATGAGTAAAAATAAATTTCAAACTTATCTATTGCGAAGACTTTAGTTGATAATCTTAAAGTGTTAAGTAGGGAACTGTCCGAAAGACTGAATTGTGCTATCAGTATGGCTGAGCTGCCTTGTAAAATCGAGTTATTAAGCTATAGTGCTGCCGAATTATAGAGTCGGCCGGGATGCCGAGCCGGGAAAGCGAAATAGAGTACTTAGAAAGTAATCCTAAATCCGAGTAAATTTTCTGAGTGCTCGGCCCCCTCTAGCGATTTTTGAGTGCTCGGTCTCCTCCGATAGTTTCCTTAAAATATATATTCATCCATTTTCAACTATGCTTCAAGATTACGAAAGATGTTAATTTCTCATAATATAACATTAAAATCACAATTACCACCAAGCATTGGGTTGAACTGAGGAAGTGTAATGTCCTCAATTTTTTAAAAAGTTCATGTAAATCATATGCATGAAGAATTTAAATATTCTAAAATAATTCAAATACATATTTATTTTAATGGCTAAAAATATGTTTATTTAAGTTTAAATTTTCTAAAAAATTATAGGTTTTCTATTTATTTACAAGTCGATGTTTATTTTATTTTAAGAACCGATTTTCGACAAATTAAATGGTTTCTTATAGACTAGTCAAATAATTTCAAAAATTTTAATATTATTAACCATTTATGCAAGTTGTATTTGACTTCAATTGAGCCAAATTAACTAAGGTTAGTGAACTTAATTAACCCTAAGTTTAAATACTCAAAATCGTAATCTTCTTAGGTATTATTTTCAAAAAAACTCATCATCAAACCTAGGGTTCCTAAAGGGGCTACAACCATGGAATATATCACAACAAATAATAGTGAGAAAAATATGATTTTTAGAGAAGGAAAAGTGAAGCTAAGCCATCCCTCAATCGTGCACTCCGACTCCTCTCATCGATATTCAATATTCAAGTGTTTAAGGCATATTTTTTAAAACCTTTTTTTTTTTTGCATCATTCAATCCATATTATGTATGTTTTATATAATTATGCATCCAAAATGATTATGTTAAAGTTTTATAGGTGTTTGATGTATTTGTACAAAATTTTGACGTTTTTATCAAAGTTTGAGATTTGCTGTAGATTGTTAGGGACAAGGGCTGCCGTTAAGGAGTAAGGGAAAGATGTCTAGTGGTCTTAGAAGTATTTCATGTATGATGGAGGGGTTTGGACAGAGAGGGAAGTGGCCGAACCCAGGGCTAGGGTTTTTGAGCCATGAGGTTGCAGGTTAAGGGAAGGAAGGGGAAGGGTTGTGCATGGCTAGGTGCAGTGATGGTTGTGGGTCATGTCAGGATCCAAAGGAGTCCTAGGAGAGGTGCTAACCGGTCTGGAGTCGAGGGAACCATGGAGGACTAGGCTATGGGCTTGTTCTCCATCTAGGGCGCATAATTTGAGGAAAAAAGGGCTAAGACCGTGCATGAGATGTGTGCAGGCTAGTTGCTGGTTTGTCGTGGTCCAGGAGGGTCCTAGGATGATTGTAAGGGTCTAGTCGACTCATGGTTCAAGTTGGGAAGGAGATTTTTTAAGGTTTGAGTCGATTAGGGTAAAAAATGAGCCTAGGATTTGCATGAGAAGTTAAGTCGTGTTGAATGAGTCGAGAGGCTCGACAACATGTTTGAGGAATTTTTAGAACTAACTTTGTATATGGAATGGTTTAGGAAGGGCTTGAGTCGAAGTTTATGGTAAAAAGTTGAAAGGGTAAAGTTTAGGAGTTTATGAGTATGATAAAGGGTAAAATGGAAAAGGTATGTTTGAGGGAAAAAATAGAAGTCTTGGCAGTGTCCTGAGTAACCATAATAAATGCTTGAATAATTATATGAAAAGTTTTATAAGTTTCAAGGTTTTTTGTTAAATGTATAAAATTTTCGGATACATGCTTATTTCATGAAAATGAGAAAAAGGTGATTTATTTTTAAAAGAAAATGAAAGAAAAGAATAAAAATATTTTAAAGGAATGTGATTTTACTGTGACAAAGAGGATGTGTAAGAAATCCATTGAAAACGTGGATGGTGAATTTACAAATGATTGATGGAAATACCACGAGGAAAAAGGCCTAGAGGTAACCCGTCTATGAAAAAAGGCTTCAGAAGAAGTCCAGTATCGGATTTCCATATTTAGGTCAAAGGGATGCGACGAAGAAGTGGTCTCTGAACTCCGCCGCCTAGTACTATGATTTTTTTTATACATTGATCAATTGAATAGAGGATAAAAGAGTCGCTTTCAATGAACAAATTTCACCTAAAATGTTTATGATTAATGATGAGGAATAAGTTATATGATACTTAAAGTATTTTAAAGATTTATGTGAATGCAAATGTAAATGATTTTAAAGTTAAATGTATTTTTCTTAAAAGTATTTTTAAATGCATGTGAATGTATATTTATGTATTAATTGTCATAGTTTGAATGTGTTGAGTCATTAGACTCACTAGAATTGAATGGTTATAGGTGAGGATGAGACTGAGGTAGGAGGCTTTGACTCTTGATTGGACTGGGCTCAGCAGTATACTCTTGATGACCTTGTATTTTCGCATACAACTATGATTTATAATTTTATGAGAGGTTTCATGATAGAATTAAATAATTTTTAAGTTAAATGTTGGATTTTTATTAACTTGTTGATTTTAAATAATTTTGGATAATATGAGTTAGGTTGATGTTAGATGAATGGTAAATTTAAATTTTTATTGCAGTTGAGATTTATTTTAAAAATGAAAGAAAATTAGCTTTTAAATGTTATACTATATTATATTATATATATAGTATTTTCTCTGTCATATTTTTTCTTAAAAATAATTTAAGTAAAGTGGAAGTTAGAGTCATTTTAGGAAGTATCTTATTGTTATCACTGGTAGAGCTTGTTGGTGTAGCGGGGCCTACAAGAGGGGGTAAATTGCCTAATAAAAAAAATCCTTTTTCGTTCTTTTGATTTGATTAGTAATACAATAAAAATAACAATAATAAAAGAAATAACAACTTAAAAAAAGTAGGTAAAATACAAGAATTTTACTTGGTTACAACCTAGCTAGTTGTTAATCCAAGGCGTTAAAAAGCACTAGAAGATCTCCTTCGTTGAAGGCGGAGAAGTCTTTTTATACACGTTGACAGCTCGAGAATGACTAGGAAAATTATTACAGAAGTTATTTAATATTTTCTATCTTCAAGGGTCTTTTTATAGCTCCTGAAAAATCTTATCTGTGAGTGGAAGACGCTTTCAAAAGGGTTCAAGGCGTCTTCAAGTGGATAAAATTTTATCCACAACTCAACGACAACAAATGGTTATATTAGGCTGGTACTGTTCACTGAAAGAGCCTTCAAGCTTTTGAAGATACCTTCGTACTGTTCATAGAATGCGTCTTCCAAGCCTTTAAAGGTGTCATTATACTGTTCATAGAAGATGCCTTCTAAGCCTTTGAAGACACTTTTGTACTGTTCATCCGAAAATGGTTAACTTCCCTTGTTAATCATTTTTTTGCTCCGTTCACTTGGATGATGCTCAGGCCATTTGGAATTGAGCTTACCCGAACCCAACTCCGGCCTTCTCCTAAAGCAGCCTTCCTCCCAGCTTCTAGTCCCTCAGACCACTGCACACATCATTCTCATTCGTCGGTGTACTCTTTTGTAGCATCTCATCCTTTGGATGCACCGAGCTCTTCGACTCCCTTTCCGTGCTATCGTTCTCGCTAGCTGCATCTTTCGCTCAACTTGTTGTGTTCCTAAGCTCTTGCACACTTAGACACAAAGATCAAACACAATAGGACCTAACTGAACTTGGTTGACTACATTAAAACTACTCCGGGGTACTTACAATCTCTTCCTTTTTGATGTGCATCAACCCAAGTTCAAGTTAGGGTTAAAAATATAATAACATAACCAAAGTAGCTAACAAATTGCTTGCAAATAAGTAAAATTCTATAAAAAATCCTAACTCCCCCTGGACTTGTACCTAATTTCTCCCTCTTTGATCACATACTATAAATGCCTGTCAATGTATATTTATGTATTACTTGTCATAGTTTGAATGTGCTGAGCCATTAGTCTCACTAGAATTGAATGGTTGCAGGTGAGGATGAGATTGAGGTAGGAGTCTTTGACTCTTGATTGGACTGGGCTTGGCAACACTCTTGATGACCTTGTATTTTTGCATAAAACTATGATTTATAATTTTAGGAGAGGTTTCATGAGAGAATTAAATAATTTTTAAGTTAAATGTTGGATTTTTATTTATTGGTTGATTTTAAATAATTTTGGATAATCAGAGTTAGACTGATGTTAGATGGATGACAAATTCATATTTTTATTGCAATTAAAATTTATTTTTAAAATGATAATAAATTAGCTTTTAAATGTTATGTTATATTATATTATATATATAGTATTTCTTAGCCATATTTTTTCTTAAAAGTAATTTAAGTAAAGTGGAAGTTAGAGTCGTTTCAGGAAGTATCCGATTGTTATCACTAATAGAGCTGCCAAGCGGGTGGACACAGAGAGAGAGAGAATGGGGGAACGAAAATGGTTCACTCAGTGGTTATGAATTCTTACATTAATGCATTCGTTTAGCATCAACAATAAACAAAAGAATTATTCACGTGGTAAAATATTGGTAGTTCAACTTGAGTAAATTTTACTCCAATCGATCTAGTATTCGACACGTGCAGGTCATGCTCGTACAAAAGTTAACTTAATTAAGTACAATCCAGACTCTGGATTTACACCTCCTACGGGCTCATACATGAAAAACCTCTCCTCATACATTTCTTCGCAACATCAATATTTATGAATCAATATAAATCAACTAAAGTACCTTAAAACTTTCAATGTAAAACTAAAGTGTTATTCACAATGAAGACTCCTTATTCCTTCCCACCTCAATTCCATTCATATTTTCAACACAAATCAATTAGTAAATTAGTAAGACATTGGGTTAAAGTGTTCAACTTTTTTTCTAAATCCATGGAGCATTAGATAGAGGGTGTAAATGATGAGTCTTCCTAGCCAAAAGCTCTTCAAAGTTTATAATCTTCTATCTCACTCAGTTCATATTTAATCATTCATCAAGATCATCATCATATGCAAAATCGATTTGGAAATATAGGATCAATAGGATAGATTGGATTGTAGAATCATATAATCTTATCCAAAACCCTTAAAATTTTATGGTAAAATATTATTGTAATTATACATGATTAATGATTAGAAAAATAACTAAAAATGTCATTTGCATATAAATAGATTAATAATTTTGCATATACATGTAATTATCGACACTTGACACCATAGATGATATTATTACATATACAAGTTTAAATTAAATACTAATTTAAGTATCATTCTAGCTCAATAGCACTTAATAATATTTATATTTTCATATCACAAAATAAAAAATTATAAAATTTCTATTGACACAATAATAATAATAATCGTATTCAACCTCAATAATGTTCTCTTAGTTCACAAAAATACATAAGAATCATTTGTAATGTAAGAGAGTATTGACAATATCGATCTTGTAAGATAGTATTGATAATTTCGATCCTAATGATCTTGTTCCTACTCCACCACAAACGATTCCAAATGATCCATGAGTGATTTGGTGTTGGATCAAAAGCGTTAAAAGGGAAAGGGGGGGGGGGTGAATAGTGCTCGTAGCTTTTCATATTTTTCGTAAATCGATCAAGAGAAAACGTAGTGGAAAGTATAGTTAAGAAAGAAAAATTACACTTTTCTTTTACTTGGTTTGGAGCATGTGACGACTCCTATTTCAGGGCTCGTGATCGACGATCGCTTTTGTTGGATAATTCACTATTAATTCGAAGTATTATAAAAAGATTGATTACAATATAAATGCGAATGTATAAAAGTTACCGACAACTAAATATTTGTTAACACTTAAGCTTTTTTTTTATTTTTTGATAAGGAGCATGGTAGCACATTTTGAGTTTATAGAAAGGGGGAGATAGTATCAATTTTTAAGAAAGGATACCATATCAGGCTCACGTTGGGCCTGATATTCAAGCATATCAGGTCCAACGGTGCCTTCTTTTTTTCCATCACTTGCCACCACATTTATGGAGCTTTAAACCATGATTTGCTAGCACAGATGGAGTCCTTGGAATTCCAGAATCTCACTCAAACTGAAATGGGTACAATCAGAGGTGTGTAGGTCCATCAGTGGGTTTTGACCAAAATCCACTAATGACCCTCCCCTACTTGGATTTACTTGAAATCAAGTTACCTGTGAAGGTCTTGGTGGGAAGATGGTATATATGGTGTCAAACAGAATTTATACACCATGGAGTAGAAGTTATGACTCCGTGCTAGTTGACACATATTCCACTTATGGTCATGCTATAGACTTAAATTCTATGGTAGCACCTTCTAATTTTTTTTTTTTTTTGATTTTTTGATTTTTTGATAAGGAGCATGGTAGCACATTTTGAGTTTATAGAAAGGGGGAGATAGTATCAATTTTTAAGGAAGGATACCATACCAGGTCCACGTTGTGCCTGATATGCTCTCATATCAGGCCCACGTTGGACATGATATTCAAGCATATCAGGCCCAACGATGCCTGATTTTTTTCCATCACTTGCCACCACACCTATGGAACTTTAAACCATGATTTGCTAGCACAGATGGAGTCCTTGGAATTCCATAATCCCACTCGAACTGAAATGGGTACAATCAGAGGTGTCTAGGTCCATCAGTGAGTTTTGACCAAAACCCACTGATGACCCTCCCCTACTTGGATTTACTTGAAATCAAGTTACCTGTGAAGGTCTTGGTGGGGAGATGGTTATATGGTGTCAAACAGAATTTATACACCATGGAGTAGAAGTTATGACTCTGTGCCAGTTGGCACATATTCCACTTATGACCATGCTATAGACTTAAACCCTATGGTAGCACATTCTAATTTTATTTTTTTGATTTTTTTATAAGGAGTATGGTAGCACATTTTGAGTTTATAGAAAGGGGGAGATAATATCAATTTTTAAGAAAGGATACCATACCAGGCCCACGTTGGGCTTGATATGCTCTCATATTAGGCCTACATTGGGCCTGATATTCAAGCATATCAGGCCCAACGACGCCTAATTTTTTTTCCATCACTTGCCACCACACCTATGGAGCTTTAAACCATGATTTCCTAGCACAGATGGAGTCCTTGGAATTTCAGAATCCCACTCGAACTGAAATGGGTATAATCAGAGGTGTTTAGGTCCATCAGTGGGTTTTGACCAAAACCCACTGATGACCCTCCCCTACTTGGATTTACCTGAAATCAAGTTACCTGTGAAGGTCTTGGTGGGGAGATGGTATATATGATGTCAAAACAAAATTTATACACCATGGAGTAGAAGTTATGACTCTGTGCCAGTTGGCACATATTCCACTTATGGTCATACTATAGACTTAAACCCTATGGCAGCACCTTCTAATTTTATTTTTTTGATTTTTTTATAAGGAGTATGGTAGCACATTTTGAGTTTATAGAAAGGGGGAGATAGTATCAATTTTTAAGAAAGGATACTGATCCTGTCCGAGCGCTGAGTCGACGGACGCTGGGGACGTGGTACGCTCCGCTGTCTCCGATTGGTGGCGTAGCTTCTTCGGCGAACCTGAAAAGAAGCCGAGCCGGGAGGGGTTTCCCGGCGACAGCCCTCCGACGCTCAAGTCAAGCAACGAGAGAGGCAGCGTAATGTTGCTACAGTAAAGAGTTGCGCATACCTTCGTCGACGTCTGGGGGTCCTTATATAGGACCCCGGGGAAACGCGAGCGCGCTTCCCGCTACGTGCACGCTTTCCCAAGCATACCTTAATGAGCCTATGTCAGAAAAGTACCTCTGGCGCCATTCCGCAATCGTCCGAGCATATCCCGGATGTGACGGTGGAAGCTTCCACCGTATGATCCTATGTACGGCTCGGCCGCCAACTCTGCTGCTTGTCGGCGGCAGGTGTCTCGAGGATGATGTTATCCTCTGTCTCCTTTGTCCTCTTGCGTTCCCTGTCTGTTCCAGGGCCGAGCGGGTCATCCTTTTGGCGGGCATATCACTCTACCTCGGTCGTATGCTCGGATTAGACTGCTCCTGCCTGTGTTGCCTTGTGCACCGGCCGAACGGACATACTGATCGGCCCTTGAAACCTTTTTACCTTTGAGCATTGGAAACCCGACCCCTAGTCGGGTTGTCTTTCATTCGGCGGAGGATTCAAGGCCGGTCGACCCCGCTACGTCCGGTCGGTCGTCCTGTTCACCCCGATCGGCCAGGTCTCCAGGTTGGATCTCTTGACCTTTGACCTCCACGTGCCGTTGACCTTCCGCCCACGAGGGTGCCTCCCCTTCAAGTCTAGTCGAAGGAGGCTCTAAATCCGACTGACTGGACTATGAGTTTGGTTGAGCGACATTCACTTTGCCGCTCCTGAAAGTGTATTTCCAATCGGCTCTAGGAGGCCCCTTAGACCGATCGGCGAGTTGATGACTATGCCTTGTAGTTTTGATTTCCATTCACTGCTTGTTGCTCTACTGTTTTGGGGGTGGTCGGAGTCGTCGGGTCTCCTCGGAATTCATACCAATCCTCATTAAGCTGCCTACACGCGAGTAATGGCGCTCATTAAATGCCGCCCAATTGTTGGTCGCCACCTGGCAAGTCCGTCCTCATCGTATGGCGAGGGCATCAACTTCGATTGGACAGACGTTGGTTCAAATCCGACGGTCCGATGTCATTGCTCCTTTCGATGACCTGGATCGGACGGTTGTGGTGGACTGAGCCCGGGGTTTATGAAGCGCCGACGCTGACCCTCCTTCCATCGTTCTTGCCTTCGCATTTTTGGTGATTCCTCTCGCGACCATCTTCCCGTCGTTCGCTTGCCTCGGTGCTCTGACGAACTTCCGACCTTCTCCTTCACGCTTTGCTCCCAGTAAGCCTTCTCCTATCTCTACTTTCTTCTGTTTTCTCCTTTCTGGTGGTCTTTGCATTCGTTCAATATAGTTTCAGTCTCCTCTGTCAACCCTTTCATTTTTCTTTTCTCGATCCTTCCTCCCTCGCTACTGTTCCGGCGATGGCTAGCACCTTGCAACCCTCTGATCCTCCTTCTGGCCTATGGTATATGACCATGGTAAGCCAGTTTGATGAAATTGACGCGAGACGCTTCCTCAACGAATTTTAACTCCCTCCCGACCATAGACTGGTTTTAGCCACCTCTTCCGATCAGCCCCACAATCTGTCGATCGACACTGTTTGCTTCTTCCGCGACCAATTCATGGCCGGTCTGCGCTTCCCTCTACATTCTTTTATCAGGGAGGTTTGTAATTATTTCCGCATCCCGCTCGGCCAACTTGTCCCCAACTCTTTTAGGTTGCTGTGTGGCGTAGTAATCCTTTTCAAGCTGCACGGCATTCCCTTAGTCCCCAAAGTTTTCCATTACTTTTACTATCCCAAACAGTCCAAGTGGGGTACTTTCCTCTTCCATGTTGGTGCAATATCCCTCAGGTCAAGGTTGACCTGGGTAACCAAGCTGAGTCTTGGTTTGGGTTTAGATGTTTGACAATAAGATATTGATTGAAGAAGAGTCAAGTAGGTCAAGGTTGACTGGATACTTGACTGGGAAGTCCTAACTGGAATGTCAGGCAGAGTGAAAGTCCTAGTGAGTGAAGCTAGGCAGAAGGAAATCCTGGTGAGTGAAGCCAGGTGAAAGTCCTAGTGAGTGAAGCTAGGCAGATGGAAAACCCTAGTGAGTGAAGCTAGGTGAAAGTCCTAGTGAGTGAAGCTAGGCAGATGGAAAAGTCCTGGTGAGTGAAGCCAGGCAGAAGAAAAGTCCTGGTGAGTGAAGCCAGGCAGATGAAAGTCCTAGTGAGTGAAGCTAGGCAGATGGAAAACCCTAGTGAGTGAAGCTAGGTGAAAGTCCTAGTGAGTGAAGCTAGGCAGATGGAAAAGTCCTGGTGAGTGAAGCCAGGCAGAAGAAAAGTCCTGGTGAGTGAAGCCAGGCAGAAGAAAGTCCTAGTGAGTGAAGCTAGGCGGATGGAAAACCCTAGTGAGTGAAGCTGGGTGAAAGTCCCGTGAGTGAAGCCGGGCAAGGAAGGAAATCCGGATGGATCAAGGATGATCGGACATCGGTGTTGGGAAGTCCAAGTAGGTCAAAGGATTGTTGGATACTTGGCAAGGAAGGAAGTCGGATGGGTCAAGGTTGACCGGACATCGGTGGAAGTCAAGTAGGTCAATGGGTGACCGGATACTTGGCACGACGAGTAAAAGTCCAAGTGGGTCAAAGGATTGACCGGACACTTGGTGGGAGTCTGACAGTCAAGGGTGACCGGATGCGAGGCATGATGTACCAACAGTCAAGGTTGACCGGATGTTGGTTAGGAGGTTTGGAACTTGGTTTTGGGCAAAACCAAGTCTGGATCGATCCGTGGATCGATCCAGGCATGAATCAATCGGTGGATCGATCTAGATTCTTCCCAGCGACGATCCACGGATCGATCCGTGGATCGATCGAGGTCCCGATCGATCGGCCGATCGATCGGGACGATCTTGCTTGCGCGATAAGCGCCGGATCGATCCGTGGATCGATCGGAGTTCGCGATAGGCGCTGGATCGATCCGTGGATCGATCAAGCCTCCGATCGAACATTGAATCGATCGGGATCCGACCGATGGCGTCGAAAGCCGCAGGCGAGCGTGGTCTTCGGCATCTCTTTACGAGCTCTTCTCAGATTCATTCCAGCTCCTCCACAGCTCTCGACAAGCACGTGATCGCCAGTTCTTGAAGGTTCTTGGAGGCTTTCCAAGTCAAGAGGCGGATCTATTGCAAGAGGAAGAAGTTAGGGTTAGGGTTTTTACGGCACATCTTGTAAGCTTTTGCTTAACTTGTATTTCCCTTTCTTCTTCTTGTATTGAGAGTGTTGTAGGGCTTCTCCGCCTTTGGTAGTTACCATAAAGGAGTGTTATTCATAGTGGAGGGTGTGTGCGTTGGTGTGGATCCTTGGATTAGTCACCTCTTGTGAGGTGGATACCAAGTAAAATCCTAGTGTTAGCGTGTTTGTGTTTGTTTCTGTATTTTCCGCTGCATATTCTTGAAGAAACAAGCAACGCCAAGCAACGCCGAACACCGAGCGAACGCGACGAGCTATTCACCCCCCCTCTAGCTACTTTTGGTCCTAACATTCCAGTCGCGGATCGGCCTCGTCTTCTTCGATAAGATGTCTACCTCGAACAAGCACTGGAAGGAAAATTATTTTTACCTTCGCTTTCCCGAACTGCCATCCTTTCGCACCTAATGGAAAACCACCGTGCCGAGCCCGCCTGACCTCGGTAAATACAAGAGCCAGCCAGATTATCTTCATGCAGCCAATCTACTGGTCGACCAGAGGTTCAGTATCGATAAACTACTTCACGAGGGGGTGTTGTACATATTCGGCTTGAGCCCGATCTGAACGAAGCTCCCGAGCAGCATGGGTAAGCACTTTCCTTGTCCCTTTTCCTTTTGGTCTAACTGATTTATTCTTCTATTATGCAGCTGACATCATGTGGCGCACCAAGGTTGCTGATCGGCTGAAGTTGAAGGCTATCGAAATTGAGGCGGTGGCAGCCAAGGAGATGGTCGATCGAGGCATCGAGCCGGTCGGCTCGCATGAGGGTGAAAGCGGAGGAACTCCAACTGAGGCCTGAGAGTCTGCCGCTCCGGTCCCTGCAACAGGAGCGGCCGGGGATGCTATCTCTTCGGCCGGTCAGCAGCCTACGTCAGAGGACGCGGAGCGGTCGGCAGGCGATTCCCCACTGATAATACGCAAGCGACGCCGGACGACCATTGCGCATGCAGAGTCGGTGATTGGGCCAGTCGACGCCCCCTTAGAGGCAATCAACCCGCTACCCGTCGCACATGAGGCCACCTCGTCTGATCGGACTTCCTCCCAGCTCGACTAGCCAGCAGCTTCGATTGGGGCGCAACCCGTTAGTTCTTTGCCCCGGGTTCGCCTTCGGCTCAAGCGCTCGGACATTATTTCTGCGCCGCTCGGCGAGTCATCCAGTCGAGCCGTTCTTCCCAATTTGATCCGATCGGTCGTCGAGTGATAAAGTTCGTCCTCCGTCTTCCCACCGAGGAGTTCCTTTTGGTGGCGGATCAGCCTACTGCTCCCGAGCATCAAGTTACCATCCGAGGGCCGCTTGCCAAGACGTGGGAAGATGCGAGGGCTCGAGTTGCCCTGATGACTCCTGGTCAGCTAGCGGACAGTCATATGCAGCAAGCCACCGGGGTATGTTTCTTAACACGCTATTACGACGACTTTACCAGGTTCCTGACATTATCCCATCCGAATGCAGCAATGGGTGGAGAACATTGCGGTGAGCAATCGTTTAGCCGAACTGGAGGAGGAGTTGAATAAACTCCAAATTTCTGGAGGGGCGTCGGCTGAGGGGCCCTCGTATGCTACGCTTAGGTCCGAGCTGACCCAGATAGAAAAACTACTAGCGACCGAGCAGCACAAATCTTCCGGCCTGGAAACCAGGGTAGCTGGACTCGAAGCCCAAGTCAAGTCCCATGACCACCAGATCACTGTGGCCACCAATAGAAAAAATAGGGTCGTTGCTGATCTGGACGCAATGAAGGTGCAGGTCCGAGCGCTGGAGCATTGCGTCACAGAATTGACCGACCTGCTATCTGCTGAGAAAGAGAGCCGATCTGCCACTGAAGTTAAACTACAGGCAGATAAGAAAGATCTCCAAGGAGCTCTCGACGCCTCCCGAGCGGCGCTAAAGGAATACCAGGACGGAGAAGTTGACCGCTTCAAGGTGATGAAACAGAACTACCTTCGATCGGATGCATTTGGTGACAAGTTTAGCGATCGGCTAGTTCTGTCCTTCGAAGGGGCCATCCGGGTGACAACTGTTTACCTGAAGGCCAAGGGTCATCTCCCTGAGGAGACCTCTATTCCTCCTCGAGACATGGCCGGCCTGCTGGAGGCTGTTCCGGAGTCCATCTTCGAGCCCATAGAGTGAGGAGCGTTTATGATTTCCTTGAGTAGACTTTTTTGTAACCCTTCCGATCGGCTCTAAGGGCCTGAATTTTAATGAAGATATGCCGTCTTTTTACTTTGTCAATACTTGTGTCCTCCGATCGGAGCGCGAACTACTGTCGTCCGCGTCTCCCCTTTTTTCTTCTCGTTACTCGTTTCTCGTCTTGCCTTGCTTTCCAAAGAAATTTTTCACGAAGTATTCTCAATAACTAGGCCGCTGCCTGAACACCCCCACTTCTTTAAATGGAATCCCCGTTAGATGTTCACGAAGTACCTTTGGTAACTTGGCCGATCGACCTCTCGACTCACGTGTCGACCTTTTTATTATTATTATTTTTGGTCGGAGGTTTTATAGTCGCTGGTTCGACTCCAAGGTTTAACGTCGCTGCTCGACGGTCTTCAGGCCGGGGGGTTTATAGTCGCCGGTTTGACTCTAAGATTTAACGTCGCTGCTCGACGATCTTCAGCCCGGGGGGTTTTGTCGTCGGTTCGACTCTAAGATTTAACGTCGCTGCTCGACGGTCTTCAGGTCGGGGGGTTTACAGTCGCCGGTTCAACTCTAAGATTTAACGTCGCTGCTCGACGATCTTCAAGCCGGGGGGTTTATAGTCGCCGATCCGACTCTAGAGTTTAACGTCGCCACTCGACGGTCTTCAAGCCGGGGGGTTTATAGTCGCCAGTCCGACTCTAAGATTTAACGTCGCTGTTCGACGGTCTTTAAGCCGGGGGGGGGGGGGGTTTATAGTCACTGGTCCGACTCTAAGATTTAACGTCGCTGCTCGACGGTCTTCAAGCCGGGGGGTTTATAGTCGCCGGTTCGACTCTAAGATTTAACGTCGCTGCTCGACGGTCTTCAAGCCGGGGGGTTTATAGTCGCCGGTCCGACTCTAGAGTTTAACGTCGCCGCTCGACGGTCTTCTAGCCGGGGGGTTTATAGTCACCGGTCCGACTCTAGATTTTAACGTCGCCGCTCGACGGTCTTCAAGCCGGGGGGTTTATAGTCGCCGGTCCGACTCTAAGATTTAACGTCGCTGCTCGACGGTCTTCAAGCCGGGGGGGGGGTTTATAGTCGCCGGTCCGACTCTAGAGTTTAACGTCGCCGCTCGATGGTCTTCAAACCGGGGGGTTTATAGTCGCCGGTCCGACTCTAAGATTTAACGTCGCTGCTCGACGGTCTTCAACAATGAGCTTATAGCTCGGATAATATACGCCCGGCCGAATGACACGGGGTCTTCGCCATCGAGCTTGTGGCTCGGATAATATACTCCCGGCCGAACGACACGGGTCTTCGCTGTCGAGCCTATGGCTCGGATAATATACTCCCGGCCGAATGGCGCGGGTCTTCACCATGCCTTTATACAACTATCCGAGGGGTGCACAATGTTCATGCCTTTGCTCTGTTCTTATAACTTTCATTCCTGCAGCCAAAAATACATCCGAACAGAATATTCATGAAAATATGTTACATCGACGCACCTTTCATCCGGCCCGATAGGGCTAGAGGTGGTTTGCACTCCATGGCCTATCCAACCGCCGTCCATCCTCATCCTCCAAGTAGTAAGCTCTCAATCGGAGCTTCTCGACGACTTTGAACGGTCCTGCCCAGGGCGCCTCCAGCTTGCTTACGTCCCCGACCGGCTTCACTTTCTTCCAGACCAAGTCGCCTACCTGGAATGCTCGGGGAATTACGCGGCGGTTGTAGTTCTGCTTCATTCTCTGCCTGTAGGCCATCAGCCGAACGGATGCTTTGGCTCGCTCCTCGTCGATCAAGTCCAATTCTAGCTGCCTCCTCTCGGAATTATCTTCGTCGTAGTTCTGGATGCGGACAGACTCTACGCCGACTTCAACTGGGACGACCGCCTCGCCTCCGTACACCAGGTGGAACGATGTTACTCCCGTTCCCTCCTTAGGGGTCGTGCGGATGGCCCATAGGACTCTCGGCAGCTCGTCCACCCAGCTTCCTCCCATGTGGTCGAGCCGAGCCCTAAGAATTCAGAGTATCTCCCGGTTGGCTACTTCGGCTTGACCGTTGCTTTGGGGATACGCTACAGACGTGAAGTGCTGCTCAATGCCATATCCCTTGCACCATGTTTCGAGCTGCTTTCCGATGAACTGACGCCCGTTGTCCGACACGAGCCGACGCGGGATGCCGAACCGACAGATGATGTGTTACCAAATGAATTTCTTGACCATCTGCTCGGTTATCTTGGCCAATGGCTCAGCCTCCACCCACTTGGAGAAGTAATCGACGACCACCAGTAGAAACTTACGTTGTCCGGTTGCCATAGGGAAAGGTCCTACGATGTCCATGCCCCACTGGTCGAACGGACAGGATACTGTGGACGCTTTCATTTCATCCGTCGGCTTATGCGAGAAATTATGGTACTTCTGACAGGAAATGCATGTTGCGACGGTCCAAGCGGCGTCTTCATGCAGAGTTGGCCAGAAGTATCCGGCCAGCAGGATCTTTCTAGCCAGAGATCGACCGCCCAGATGACCTCCGCAAGATCCTTGGTGTACCTCCTGGAGAATGTATTCTGCGTCCTCTGAGCTGACGCACTTTAGCAGTGGTCGAGAGAAAGCCTTTTTGTAAAGTTGATCTTCGATGAGCGTGAAACGGCCAACTCTCCTCCTTTGTAGCTGGGCTTCCTCCTGATCGGACGACGTGACACTTGAGCGCAGAAACTTCGTGATGGTTGTTCTCCAATCGCTCGGGAATATGAGGCAATCCATCCGGTCCACATGCGCTACTCATCTGCCGCCTGGTTCTCCGCTCGGGGTATCTTCAGGACCACTACCTCGGTGAAGCCGGTCTTGAGTTTTTCAAAGGCCTCCGCGTACAATCTGAGTCTTGCATTGTTTATCTCAAAAGCGCCCATGAGTTGTTGAGCGGCAAGCTGGGAATCCAAGTGGATCACCACCCAACTGACTCCAACATGCCGTGTGGCTTGCAATCCGGCTATGAGGGCTTCGTACTCTGCCTCATTATTTGTTGCCCGATAGTACAGCTGGACGGACAAATGCATCCGCTCTCCCTGAGGCGAAAGTAGCAGGATCCCAATTCTGCTCCCGATCCGAGTGGACGATCCGTCCACATATATTTTCCATGTAGCTTCGAGCTCGGGATTTTATACCTCAGTCACAAAATCTGCCAATGACTGTGCCTTTATCGCTGAGCGGGGTTGATATTGGATGTCGAATTCGCTAAGTTCCGTTGTCCACTTGATGAGCCGTCCGGATGCTTCAGGGTTCAGGAGTACTCTTGCCAACGGGCTGTTCGTCATCACAATAATGGTGTGCGCCAAAAAGTTGTTGGAGTGTATACTCAAAGCCTAAGCTTTGTAAACATTCATTATGAATAAAGAATCACATTTGGTCAAATTTTCTACATTTAGTTGTAGTTGTTCAATTAATTTATATTGTAGATAATATAGTATGTGGTGTCACATACAGAAGATGATATTATCAGTGCCTTATAAATTATAAACAGTAGCTCACGACCAAAATGGAAAGGAACAAACCATTAGAAGGTCGTAGTGTAATTAGGTATCAGTTTATCTTGACTGTATAATTACACTAGTACACTCAGAGTGTATTGAGTAGGACCATTTGAGGTCGCTTCTTTTATACTGACTTTATAAAGAAACAAAGACCTCGGTTATTATGGAAGTGTGTGCTCTTAATCCTGATATAATAACAAGCACATATATTTGATATTTATTTCTTTAATTTATCAATGGGTGAGATTTAGTTCGATGAATCAATAAGCCCGATAAGTTGGGAAATGGTATCACTTATAGTGTGTGTTGTTGATTATAGAAGGAAACTGTGTCCTAGAGATACTAGGTTGATAATGTCCCCAAGAGGAGCTCATAAGGATTGTCATGTTAAACCCTGCAGGTGGACTTAGTCCGACATGACGATAAGGTTGAGTGGTACTACTCTTGGACTTAGATATTAATTAAATGAGTTGTCAGTAACTCACTTAATTAGTGGACATTCGATATCTTAAACACAGGGAGACTAACACACTCATAATAAGAAGGAGCCCAAAAATGTAATTTGGGATTGGTGCGGTAGTTCAATGATAGTTCTCTAGTGGAATGAATTATCATTGATAAAATTAAATTGTGTGTTCGGGGCGAACACGGGATGCTTAATTTTATCGGGAGACCAAAACCAATTCCTCCTCTCGGTCCCTATCGTAGCTTCTTATTTATAGAGTACTATACCCACCTATACCCACCTTCTATACCCACCAATAGGGGGCCGACCAAGCTAGCTTGGGAACCAAGCTAAGGCCGACCTAGGTATAAATTGGGGTGGCCGGCCCTAGCTTGAACCCAAATTAAATTAAAAAAGAAATTTAATTTTAATTTTTATTATTATGTGGAAGATATAATTTAAAGAGAATTAAAATAAAATATCTCTCTTGTAAAAGATCTACAAAAGATTAAAGAAAGAGATTAGATCTCTTTCCTTATTTGTAGATTGGAGAGATGTTTTATTTTTCTCTTTAAAATTATTCACATGATAATAAAATTAAAATTATAGAAATTTCCTTTTATTAACCATGAAGAGATTTTTAAAGAGAAATTTTATTTTTAAAATTTCCGGAAACAAATAAGGAAAGTTTTAATTGTTGATTGAAACTTGTCCAATTTGATTCCTCTTGATGTGGCCGGCCATTAGAGTTTATTTGGGAAATTTTATTTTATTTTTCTCAAATAAATCATATCAAGGAAATTAAGGAAATTTTATTGTAAATAAATTTCCTAATTTGCCTAGGCCAAGGAATATAAAAGAAGGGGTAGGGGTGCCTTCATGAGACACAACCTCTATTATTTTCTCTCCCTCTTTTCCTTGGTGTTATGGCCGGCCATCATCCTCTCCCTCTCTTCCTCTTGTGGTGGCCGAATACTTCATCCCTCTTGGAGTTCTTGTGGTGGCCGGATACTACTTAGAAGAAGAAGAAGAAGGAGAGAAAGCTAGCATCTCTTGGAGCTTGGTTAGTATTTTTGGTTTTCTTCTTTGGTGAAGTTCTTCCTTTGTGGCCGAACCTTGCTTGGAGGAGAAGAAGGTGGTTGGTGGTTTCTCATCTCGGTAGATCGTTGCCCACACAACGTCTGAGGTTAGAAGAGGAATACGGTAGAAGATCAAGAGGTTTTTCTACAAGGTATAACTAGTAATTTTTCCTTTCCGCATCATGCTAGTTATTTATGGAAATAATACCAAATACAAGAGACTTACGTTCTAGAATTTCGAATATGTTTTTCGATATTGTGTTCTTTTGTTTTTTTTCTTTTCCTTGTGATTTGATTGTTCTCTTTGGTTAACCTAAAGTTATTTTAGGAAATTAAATATTAGCTTTCTATAAAAGGTTTTGTCTAGTCGGTGGTGGTTGCTCCCATATCCAAGAAGGCTATGTGCCTCGCCACGTCAGTACTGGGAACCAATTATGGAAATTAATATTTAATGGAATTAATAACTTAAGGAGACTTAGGTCGAACGTGTTAAGTTCCGCAGGAGATCCAAGTTAAAACCTAAAAGAACAAATAGATTAAGTTTTGGGTCAAACGTGTTAAGTTCCGCAGGCGATCCAAAATTTAATTTAAAAGAACACATGGTAGCTAGGAAAAGGTTCAGACCTTTGTACAAAATTTTGTACAGTGGAACCTATAGGTTTTCCGAGTAGCAACCAACAAAAGTAAGGGCGCAACCTTCGAGCGGCAAGCACCAAGGCGAAAGCCAACTTCTCGAGACCGCTGTAGCGAGACTCAACATCCTTTAAGATATGACTTAAAAAATATACAGGTTGTTCCTCGCCGCTCGGCCTTACTAGTGCTGAGCCCACAGCATGCTCAGTTGAAGATAAATAAATACGAAGTGGCTCACCTACGGCCGGTTTTGCCAACACGGGTAGGGAATTCAGGTAAGTTTTCAGTTCCTCGAATGCCCGATCGCACTCCTCGTCCCATTGAAACTTGGTGGCTTTATGGAGAATCTTGAAGAACGGCAAGCTCTGGTCGGCGGTCTTAGAGATAAACCTTGACAGCGCCGTTATCCGACCAGTGAGACGCTGCACCTCTCGAAGATTTCTGGGAGGCGGCATGTCTTGCAAGGCCTTTATCTTGCTGGGGTTCACCTCTATACCCCGCTCGGTCACGATGTACCCCAGGAAGCGCCCACCTTTTGCTCCGAACATGCACTTCTGTGGGTTAAGTTTGACGCCATATCTTCTCAATGTTTGGAAGGTCTCCTCTATGTCCGCGTAGAGATCGGCCGCCCGGAAGGACTTGATAAGTATGTCGTCCACGTACAGTTCCAAGTTGCGTCCGATATGCTCCCTAAAGACCTTGTTCATCAGACGTTGGTAGGTGGCTCCTGCGTTCTTCAATCCGAACTGCATTACATTGTAGCAGTAGGTGCCGTCCGCCGTGACAAAGCTGACCTTCTCCTGGTCTTCTCGGGCGAGCGGCACTTGATGGTAGCCTTGGTATGCATCCAGCATGCATATTAGCTCGCACCCGGCCGTGGAGTCCACCAGCTAATCGATCCGGGGAAGGGGTAGAAGTCCTTCGGGCATGCCTTGTTCAAGTCCCGGAAGTCGATGCAGATTCTCCACTTGTTGCCCGGCTTGGAAACCAGGACCACATTTGCAAGCCAACTCGGGAATTGTTCTTCCCTTATGTGGCCGGCCTCCAGAAGCTTCTCTACCTCCGCCCGGATGATTACATTCTGCTCCGCGATGAAGTCCCTCTTCCTTTGCTTCACCGGACGAGCGTCCGGCCGGACGTGAAGTTCATGCTGCGCTATGCTCGGCGAGACCCCTAGAAGCTCATGGGTTGACCAAGCGAAGATGTCACAGTTTTGCTGGAGGTATTTGATCACCTTTTCCTTCTGCCTCTCCTCCAGATCGGATGCTATGAAGGTGGTGGCCTCCGGTCGGGAAGAGTCAATCTGCACCTCCTCTTTCTCTTCATAAACCAAAGAAGGAGGTTTCTCGGTTATAACATTTACCTCGACTCGCGGCATCTTCCGAGCGGACTTGGATTCGGCTCGGACCATCTCCACATAGCATCTCCGAGTCGCCAGTTGATCTCCCCGCACCTTCCCTACTTGATCTTCCACCGGGAACTTGATCTTCTGGCAGAAGGTAGAGACGATCGCCCGGAACTCGTTGAGCGCCGGTCGCCCCAAGATAACGTTGTACGCCGAAGGAGCATCAACCACAATGAAGCTTGTAGTCCTCGTCCTTCTGAGCGGCTCTTCTCCCAACGAGATAGCCAGCCGGACTTGGCCGACCGGCAAGACTTCGTTCCCCGTGAACCCGTAGAGGGGGGTTGTCATTGGTAGTAGTTCAGCTCGATCGATTTGCAATTGGTCAAAGGCCTTCTTGAATATTATGTTGACTGAGCTACCTGTGTCATTTAAATACGGTGAATAGTATAGTTGACGATTACCGCTCGAATGATCAGGGCGTCATCGTGGGGGACTTCGACTCCTTTGAGGTCCCTGGGCCTGAAGTTGATCTCGAGTCCGCTCGCACTCTCCTGGCTGCAGCCGACTGCATGTATCCTTAGCTGCCTTGCGTGTGCCTTCATGGCTCTATTGGAGTCTCCTCCGGTCGGGCCTCCGGCAATGATGTTGATCTCGCCCCGAGATGCGTTGTCCCTGTTCTCCTCCTCCCGAGTGGAAGGTCGAGGTCGTTCATGCGACGCCCGATGTTGGCCTCTGGGTTGTTGACGATACTGCCGCTCGGGGGATCTCCTTTCTATCCTTTGAACGGGGCTCCTTTGTCGATGTCGTCGATCTGGTGAAGGTGATCGGCGGCGGTAGCTCCTTGGCGCAGGATGAGCGATGGGGGGGAGGCTCCGACAGTCGTGGGTGTTGTGAGTAGCTGACTGATGGAGTGAACAAAACATTGGGGTCCATACATTCCCCTTGGGCTTGGGCCGCTCAGCCGCGACTTGCTGGACGGCGTGCGACCGAGTGTGCTAATGACGACGAGCGGCTTTAACTCTCGGTCCTCTGGGTGGCTGGTGACTGATGGGCTGCTTCCGCTCGGCGAGAGCTGGTTGGTCACTCTGGGCTTCTTTTCTTCTCGCCGCCTGGGCTTCCTCCACATTGATGTATTCGTTAGCTTTATGCAGCATGTGGTCGTAGTCCCGGGGCGGCTTCCGGATGAGCGAGCGGAAGAAGTCACCGTCCACGAGCCCTTGCGTGAACGCGTTCATCATTGTTTCCGAGGTGACCGTTGGAATGTCCATGGCCACTTGGTTGAAGCGTTGAATGTACGCTCGGAGCAGCTCCCTCGCGCCTTGCTTGATGGCAAACAGGTTGACGCTTGTCTTCTGGTGGCGCCTGCTGCTTGCAAAATGATGGAGGAACGCCGTTCGAAATTCCTTGAAACTTGTGATGGATCCGTCCGGCAGTCTCTGAAACCACTGATGCGCCGATCGCGAAAGCGTGGTGAGGAACACTCGGCACTTCACACCATCTGTGTACTGATGTAGAGTGGCGGTGCTGTCGAACTTACCCAGATGGTCATCTGGGTTGGTTGTCCCGTTGTACTCCTCGATCGCGGGGGGCGCATAGTGCTTTGGCAGCGGATCGCGAAGAATGGCGTCTGAAAACTGCCGATTGATCCGCTCGGGTGACGAATCTGTTCGGGGCGCTTTTTCCTTTTCTGACGTCCTGGACGGGTGCTTCGTCCGATGAAGATCCCTTGTCTTGATTGGCTTGGCTACCTCCGAGGGCGTCTGGAACAGAGCCTGATGAAAAGGTATCGGGGCGGGCGGTGCCCCCATCTGAGTGCCGGTCGACCCCTTATTTTGCCCCCATATTGAGAGCTACTCCTGCCTGTCTTCGGGTGGGGCCCGACCCCCCGAGGCTGATGTCGCCTGCTGCGCTGCCCGCTCGGCCTGAGCTTTCTGCTGCTGCTCCACGATTTTTGCTGCTCGCGCTTGGACGAGTGCTTCGAGTTCTTCGGGAGAGAGCGTTACCAGAAGTTGACGTCCAGCTTCTTCCATCTTCTTGGCTCGGATTCAGGTGCGTTCCCACAGACGGCGCCAATTTGATCCTGTCTGAGCGCTGAGTCGACGGACGCTGGGGACGTGGTACGCTCCGTTGTCTCCGACTGGTGGCGTAGCTTCTCTGGCGAACCTGCAAAGAAGCCGAGCCGGGAGGGGTTTCCCGGCGATGACCCTCCGACTCTTAAGTCAGGCAACGAGAGAGGCAGCGTAATATGACTACAGTAAAGAGTTGCGCATACCTTCATCGACGTCTGAGGGTCCTTATATAGGACCCTGGGGAAACGCAGGCGCGCTTCCCGCTGCGTGCACGCTTCCCGCTGCGTGTACGCTTCCCGCTGCGTGCACGCTTCCCCAAACATACCTTAACGAGACCGTGTCAGAAAAGTACCTCTGGCGCCATTTCACAATCGTCCGAGCATATCCCGGATGTGACGGTGGAAGCTTCCACCTTATGATCTTGTGTACGGCTCGGCCGCCAACTCTGCTGCTTGTCGGCAGCAGGTGTCTCGAGGATGATGTTATCCTTTGTCTCCTTTGTCCTCTTGCGTTTCCTGTCTGTTCCAGGGCCGAGCGGGTCGGCCGCTCGGCGGGCATATCACTCTGCCTCGGTCGTATGCTCGGATTAGACTGCTACTGCCTGTGTTGCCTTGTGCACCGGCCGAACGGACATATGATCGGCCCTTGAAACCTTTTTTCCTTTGAGCATCGAAAACCTGACCCCTAGTCGGGTTGTCTTTTATTCGGCGGAGGATTCAAGGCCGGTCGACCCCGCTACGTCCGGTCGGTCATCCTGTTCGCCCCGGTCGGCCAGGTCTCCAGGTTGGATCTCTTGACCTTTGACCTTCACGTGCCGTTGACCTTCCGCCCACGAGGGTCCCCGTCCTTATCACCAGATCAGATACCATACCAAGGCCACGTTGGGCCTGATATGCTCTCATATTAGGCCCACGTTGGGCCTGATATTCAAGCATATCAGGCCCAATAGTGCCTGATTTTTTTCCCCAACACTTGTCCTCTGTGAAGGTCTTGGTGGGGAGATGGTATATATGGTGTCAAACAAAATTTATACACCATGGATTAGAAGGTATGATTCCGTGCCAGTTGGCACAGAACAATGTATCTCTTTTCTTTTCAGATTTCCATGCCTAATGTAAAGATTGATGCAACCATTGTACACTTGAAACCTAGTGTTGTACCTATCCTACTGGGATTTCTGAAAATTCATTTGGAAAGGTATATATGGTCTCAAAACATAGTTATAAACCCTTGGTAAGAAGTTCTTTGTCCGTATTATTTGGAACACCATGTGTTTCTTGCAGTTTCAGGACTAAGAACCAATTTTTTTCCCTCGTAACTTAGTTACTTTGGTGTTCCATAATTACATGCCTAATTCAAATTTCAAAGTCTATCTTGTGCTCTTGAAACCGAGTGTTGGTCCGAGCCTATTTGATTTTCTAAACAATCCCAACCGTTACCATGTTTTTAGTTTTGACAAGATAGATATGGTGTGTAGTAAAACTTATATACATTATTTCTCTTTTCACTGATAAGCACCAGCATCGCAATTTGAATGTCACAGGATATTATGACTTATATTTGACTAATCACTATGCAATATAATTAATATTCAAGTGGTAGTTTATACTCTTCTCATATAATACATAACACTGTATTAAACAACAAAGACTACATACAAACATATAAAGCTACCTACACTACGTAACTTCATTTACATTCTCTACAAGTTTTTGCCTTACAAGACTATGGATATTTAATCCAATGTTTTAAAAAATTTATCCCTCAAAATTGATACCATTGCATCAATTCTAATCTTTTTCATGTCTCCTTGTGTGAAGTCCATCTTCATATCGTATAGGAGACATCAAATGTATTGCATTACAAAGAAGCCACAGTCAACGCTGTAAATAACAACACCATTTTAATGGTTAATATTTGTTATCAATATGTTCTATTCACTCTCTGTGCTCGACTTACCTGCCTTGTTGTTGTGGACATTCTATTGTGTGAGACACCCATTTATCGAACGGATAATGCCTTTCAAATTTTGAATCAATAGCAGCAATGTGGTCACGACTATAGAGTTTAAAATCTGATACCTGTAAGATTGAACAGGAAATTTACATTTTCCATCGACTAGCATTTATATTAGAATACAAACATACACATGAATATTGGATGCTTACCGCTGCTTCAAATTCA
The DNA here is from genome assembly GCF_018446385.1 of Zingiber officinale. Taxonomy (NCBI): domain Eukaryota; kingdom Viridiplantae; phylum Streptophyta; class Magnoliopsida; order Zingiberales; family Zingiberaceae; genus Zingiber; species Zingiber officinale. Next base: position 150,229,266 of record NC_055987.1, read on the forward strand.
TATTTGTATTTACTTCCACTTGCTAGAGAATTATACTGATTGAACGTCATTGATTTGGTGTCCACCATCAGCAAGTGGAAGTGTGCATTATCACTGCACAAAAGGTATAAAAATATACCTAATCTCTTCATTTTCTCTATCTGTCTTTATCAGGTGCTGGAAGGCAAACTTATTTGATGATTTCATTAATGACTGCAAATATGCAAAGTCATACATACATAACCAAGTAATAAAATGAATTTTAATTTTTACTATTCTCAAATAAATTCCTTATTCTGAAGAATGTTGAACAATATATAGACTTGTTGTATGTCCTTCCAGACGAGATTGCCCCCCTTAAATAGAATTTTACAATACGTGTCGATTACGCCCCCTCTTGTTAGCATTTCTCCATTCACACCAGATAACAGGGAATACACATTTAAACCAAAGGGTGGTTCCTCCCAAACTAAATCATTTATAACCCTACATATTAAACAAATCAATGATTATTTTTATAAAATTAATTTTGAGAACCATATATCAACTATGTAGTTAGAGAAGCATATAATTGTCTTGACTGATCAACTATGTAATTCACATACTTTAGTTTCTCTAACGATTTTAACAAGTACGCCACCTCTTGGTCTTGTTTTTTTTTCTTGGAAGTCTTAAATTGCTTCTTCACATACTATGCGCATAAACATAAAAGATATTTAGATAATCTATTAAATCTAACCAATTAAGATGAAATTTGTAGATATCGTCTTACAACAATGGCTTGTTTCCTCATTTTGTCATATTTGCCAAACATATCTGCATCCTTCTCTGCCTCTTCATCAGATTTGTCTTCCATCAATTCTACAATATCTCTTTCTTCTTCCATTTCATTCACATCAAATTTTCCTTTCCCCTTCCCCACAACATCAGGTTCTTTTACAACTTTTTTCCCTTCTCCTAGACTTGAAACTTTCTCCGCAGGCTCACTTATATGTATATTTCTACGCTGTCTCTTAGGTAAAGTTTTGAGCCACAATGGACTATCAATTGGAGTATCCCTGTAATCATAGCGACTTCTGTCACGTCCTCTCCTCCTTCTTGTTGTAACACTTACAGGTTCAAATTGAGGATCGTCTACAGGCTCGCTATATTGAGATTCCATGCCTTTATTTTTAACTATTTTAAGTAATTCTTTCACCCTCTCATTCAATTGCATGTTCTCCCTTGTTAGCTCTTTAATTCTGTTAGCTTGAATAATGCAATTATAACATCCCTTATTAATTTGGTTTCCTTCAGTGACTTCAATTTGTGATGTCTCCATTGTATGTGAACTGTCATCAAAGCTAACAAGGTTCTCAAACAATGAATTTTCATATTGGGTAAGGATTAGGTCTATGACAACCTGTAAGAATGTTAAAACATATGTTAAAACAAGAGTTTTTAACCAAACTATAGTCAAAGTATTCAAAATTTACCTCTTCAAAGGAGACTTGATCAAACAATTCCCTCACCTTACTAATATATGAAGGAATATCCCCCCACTTATTTATTATTGCTCCTTTTATTTTGTATGGTTTTTGGATTGGAACATACTCCAAAAATCATGCCTGATTCACCATCACAAGTGTTAACTATTGATAAATGTCCGTAAAATATTAATAAATTTCACATAAATTATAAACTTACTGCCAAAAAACCAGCAAACCCCTTTACGTAAGGGAGGTTAGTGTTAGAATGTTTTGTCGTAGTTGATAAAAATATGTTCTCAATCTTAGGTAATTGTGGAGCCATAAATTCATAGACAACTTCAACCCAGTTGAATCTAGCAAGATTTTCAAAATCATCTACTATATCTATGAGACATAAAGGGACCTTATATGTACTAGAAGAAAATAAGACACAAACAAATATATACAAAATATAGAATTTGCAAAATAATAAAACATCATCTTCTCCTTTAACGCGATTGCCATAAAATTTAAGCAACTCCTCAATTCTTGATCTAATAACTTCTTTTTTGCTTGAGAAGTATGTTAGAAAGAGGTCACCATATGCTTTAGTAGAATTCATCGGAATTGAAACTCCTCGGTCTGTAATACCAAGCAGCAATGAAACGTCTCTTCTTGTGAAGCCAACCGTAACCCTTGACCAAGTTAAATGATTATTTGACTTCTACGAACAAATAAAAAAGTATTAGGAACATCGTGGACATGATACGATGCCATATCAAGCACACGTTAGGCATGCTATTGTATCGTATCAGGCCCACGTTGGGCCTGATATGGCATCGTATCAGGCCCAACGTTGGCCCTGATGTGATATCGTATCAGTCCCACGTTTAGCAAAAGATTTAATTTTACCATACAACTACTTTGTGATTAAAATACGAAATTATATATTGTACCTGCGAATCTAAAGGTTTGACTACTTGAATCCTAATTTTGAAATATATTGACCAAAATCCCACGGATGTGCTGCATATCTTATATGTCCAAAAAAAATACTAAAGGGTGACTGTTTTATCAGTGCTATGTGTCGGTCATGTAAAATAACAGACCCTTGATGTGTTCCTTTCTTTGTGGATGTTTGAAAAAAACTTTTAAAGTGACCTAGGACACTGTTCCAATGCAGTTTCTGTCTAACATCAACTGAACCCTACAGTTTATACAAATTAAAATTTTTTAATCATACTCGTTGAGCTTCTCAAAATCACAGAGTTTGTAACTTTATACCTTTATAGCTAATTGATGTGAAGAGGATGATGATACACCTGATCGACTTCTTTGCGCCATTATGAGACGAGATGATTCACATAAACCCTAGAACCCTTCCTTGGTTCCTCGCGATCAGTCCTGTTTTTAAGCACCGAAATGCTTGATGTCGCCGCTTGAGAAAGACTCGACGTCACTAACCTAGGGTTTCACAAGAGGGAAGATTTTCCAATGAATTGGAGCTGCACTCGCAATGTTATGAACAACACTGAGCCATGCACGATTTGGAGGGAGGTAGAAAAACGATCGAAATTATTATTTTTAAAATCAAAGTCAAAAAGACAAAAAGTGGTTCGGATGCCTGGGAAATGACGGCTGACAGAGGAGATTGGCGGGAGGGGTATATTGGGTATTATACATCATTTACCTGTGCCTTTTGATAAATACAAAACGATGATATACTTTTTGATAAATACATTATACCACGTATGTCCTTTGATAAATTATCGTAAAAAGAATGAATAGTGGGGTGTATTTTGATAAAACGAATTATCAAGGGGTATTTTAGTAAATATACTAATAAATTTAAGAAAATATTAAAAAATCACAGCACTTGAGGATATTTAATTAACGAACCGAGCCCTTCACTTCTCGAACCCTTCGCTCACCCGCCCTGTCATGACGGACACCAACGGCGGCGCCGACCTAGAATCGGCTCAGGTGGCCAAGGCCGAGATGGAGGTCATCCCCCACACGGAGGTGGAGCCGCTTTCAGCCGCTCATGTAGAGCAGCAGAAGTGGCCTGGCTGGCCTGGGGACAACGTCTTTCGGCTGATCGTGCCCGTGACCAAGGTGGGGAGCATCATCGGACGCAAGGGTGAGTTCATCAAGAAAATATGCGAAGAGACCCGCGCTAAGGTCCGTATCCTTGAAGGAGCCATCGGCACTCCCGAACGCATTGTGAGTCTTATCTCTTATGGTTCTTCTAGGGTTTTATCTTTCACACAGTCACGAATTAGAACGGGATGCTACCTTCTCGTGCGTGACACCGTAAAAAACACTGGTTTGGGGAAGACATGTAGGGTTTTGACCCTAAAATTCTGTGCGCGAGGATGACTCTATGTCTCCGGCAGCAGTCGTGTCTTTTGTAGCTTTTTATTTTTTAACTTTACTCGAGTTCCATCTTCGAAGAACTGAATAGAGAGTTTATCTTTAGTTGCTTTTGAGCTCTTTTTATTTATTTATTTGTATTTCTTTTCTTCTCGCCAAGTTATCACCTTGTTTCTTTGTTTGCTCGATTATTGTTATGTAAGTTCTGCAAATTTTCCATCTTTGGTGTTGACCTTCTCTCCGTCCTCTAATCTACTGTCTCCTGGATTACCTTCTCACAAGTGTTAAAGATAGCTGGATAAATATGGTTGCGTGGTGCCTTACCTAGATTTTTTTCCCTCGGCTTATCAGCGATAATTGTTTTGAAGAGTCAGCATCAGCCTTCGTGCCTAAATTTCCATGGTTTTCTGTTTAAATTTTGTCCTTCTGTGCTTTTCCTATGGTCTGAATTGCTACCAAATTGTGAAGGCCATCTGGTACCATATTCAACACCCTTCTTTTACATAGTTAATGTTGCTTCATCTGTGTGAAAAATATAATTCATGCCTAAATTCTGTGAAAAACATAATTCATGCCTAAATTCCTGGGGCCTTCCAATGCAATATTGTTCAGAAATTCTCCTTAGGATAACAATTAATAAAGATCAGTGAACTTAGGAACAATGCAAATATGGTAGGTTAATGCCTTTCCTGAAAGATTCTTTAATTGAGGATGTGAGCCTAGGGTGGCACTGCCTTTGAGTTAGATGTAATGTCTTATGCATAGTTGTCAAAAGCGCAAGACACAAAAAAAAAGCGCTGTCTTGGGGTTTAAAGCGCAAAGCAAAGCGCTTGCTTTACGGAAAAAAAGCATAATAAACAAAAGGACTATTATATCTGATCTTGCCCGAAAGTCGATGAGATAGAAAGCTGGGGGTGTGGCGCTCCCGCTGACCGTCTGTAGACTCCGCTCCGACCTGCAACACAGATTATGTCAGTGCCGAGGCAGGGAAGCGGTCCCCGGTGTTGGCCCTTCGACGCTAAAGTCAGTCATTGGCGATGATGTAGAAGGTGGAGCAACAGCAAGAATGAACAGTAGCACGGATAATGTCTATTGCATATTGCGTACCTCCGTCGATGCTTGGACCCTCCTTTATATAGAGCTCCTGTAGCGCACGTGCATGCTCCCCAAGGCGAGCACGCTTCCCCAAGTTTCCCTTGAAAAGCTTGTCAGTAAAGTGTCTTTGATATAGTACCTTAACAGGCTGAGCATATCTCTGAAGTGACAGTGGAAGCTTCCGCCGTACGATCTTCTAGTTGACCATGCTCGGTGTCAACGACACTAAGGGGGTGTTTGGTTCTCTCTTAGGAATCGGAATGGGAATGAGTATCATAGTATTATGGAATAGGAATGAGTATGAGCTTGGGTATCATTCTTAAAAATGATGTTTGGTTAGTTAAATATTTTCAATCGGAATGAATCTAAATTTCCTTTTTTTCCTTTACAGGAAAATAAGAGAAAAAAATAGATAGGAGAGAAAGTTGAATGTGAGAGAAACATATGATGAGAGAAAATGATGAGAGAGAAAGTGTGATAAGAGAGAAAGTGTGTTGGGAAAAATGAAGAGAGAGAAAGTATGATGAGAGAAAATGAGGAGATAGTGCATGATAGGAGAGATTGAGAAGAGAAAAAGTATGATGAGAGAGAAAGTGTGTTGAGAGAGAAAGAGTGATGGGAAAAAATGAAGAGAGAGAAAGTATTATGAGAGAAAATAAAAGAGTGAGGAGAGAGAAAATACGATGGGAGAGAACGTGGGTTGAGAGAGAAAGAGTGATGAGAAAAAATGAAGAGAGAGAAAGTGTGATGAGAGAAATAAGAGACTGAGGAGAGAGTATGCAGAGAGAGAAAGAGTGATGGAACAAATAAAGAGAGAGAGTATTATGAGAGAAAATGAAAAAGTGAGGAGAGAAAGTATGATTAGAGAGAAAGTGGGTTGAGAGAGAAAGAGTTATAGGAAAAAATGAAGAGAGAGAGTGTGATGAGAGAAAATGAGAGACTAGGGAGAGAGAAAGTATGATTAGAGAAAATAAAGAGAGAGTATGTAATGAGGAGAATGAAGAGAGAGAAAATGTGATTAGAGAAAATGAGGAGAGAGAGTATGATAAGAGAGATTGAGGAGAGAGAAAGTGCGATGAGAGAAAGTATGATGAAAAAATAAGAAGAAAGTGTGTAATGGGAGAGAAAGTGTGATGGAAGAGAATGAAGAGAGAGAAAATGAGGAGAGAGAGTTTATGATGGGAGAGAATATAGAGAGAAAATGATAGAGAATGTGTGATGAGAGAGAATGAGGAGAGAGAAAGCATGTTGAGAGAGAAAGTGTGATGATAAAATAAGGAGAGAAAATATGATGAGAGAGAACAAGGAGAGAGTGAAATTAAAAAAAAAATTGAACAAATATACTAAGGGTATTTTTGTCTTAAACTTAATTCACATTCCTATTCCATCAAAATTCAAGGGAGAGGGTGAGTTTCATCCATACCCAAATTTTTGGGTTTCATTCCAAAATCTTGATTCCATTCCGATTAACCAAACACAAGGTTTAGGAATGAATCCATTCCCTCATTCCCAAACCTATAAACCAAACGCCACTTAACTCTCAAAAGAATGTTGATGGATAACACAGCGAGGTAGTTGCTAGGCCGAGCGGGATAGTCGCTCGGCCAGGATTTCACTGTTCTTGTATACCGCCCGCTCGGTTGGGACTTCGCTACATGTGTCGCATCCGCTTAGTTGGACTCCATTGTGCTTGTGTCACGCCCGCTCGGCCAGAGCTCCACTGTGCCAATGTCGAGTCCTGCTGCCTGGCCGAGCAGGTAGCTGCTACCCTGCTCGGCCCGACTTTTGCACATCGTCTTCTCCTTCCGACGTCCAATACTCCATTGAGCGTCGGTCATTTGACATCTCCCCGTGTCGAAGGCGGAATTGGACCGGGACTTTCTCCCCACGGTTGGAGGATGCTCGCCCAACCGGTCGATGATATCTGATCATTGACCTGTTCGCCCGACCGACCGACCGACCGACCGATGATATCTGAGCGTTGACATGATCACCTTGACTCTGACCTCCACTGTGGAACCTATCCTCCGCGGGGTGGGGTCCCTCCTTACCACTGCATCAATATCTATTAAAAGTCTTTGAAAATCCAAATGACCATAAACAAAATATTATTTGATGAAGCTGTAAATTATTCTAAAAATTAGAAATAAATCAAAAGTCTTTGAAAATGTGATAGAATTTTTTTAGAGTTTTTTTATAATTTTTTAGAATATAAATCTGATTTACATGAATTAATAAAATTTATTAGAATTTTTTAAATTTTAAATATGTGTTTTATATATTTTATTGTGATAATTTAATTAAGATTTATAAAAATTTGTTTCAATTGGGAGTTGATTAAATTATTTAGTAACCGTGATGCGTGTTACATTAACTGCATGCATTGCGATGCGCAAGACGTGTGACACGTGTTCAGTGCTGTCGGAGGCGCCCCGCGAAGCAAGCGCGGGACAAGTTTGACACCATCGGAGGCATCCCGCGATGCTTTCGGTGGCACCAGACACGCCCCGCGACGCTTTCGACGGAACCGGACGCGTCCCGTGTCTCCTCTTGTGGTGCTAGAGGTGTCTCACGACGCTTCTGACGGCATCGGATGCATCTTGTGTCTCCTCCGGCGATGTCATAAGGGTCCAGGACGTGTCTGATGGCATTGGAAAAATGCAAAGAGTAAAAAAATTAATAGAAAATAAATTCTTACCCGTGATCGAGAAGCAGATGCTTCCAGTGAGAGGCAGACCAAAGTGTCTGCAAAGGCGCAAAAGCAAAAGCATCGCGCTTTTGCGCGAAGCATAGTGAAACGTGCGCTTTAGAGACCTCGTGCACTTCCGAGGTCTCTAAAGCGCAAGGTTTGCGCCTCGTTGCGCTTAAGCGAGCGCTTTGCTCGCTTCTGACAACTATGGTCTTATGCATACTTTGACTGCCCATCAATAGCAATATGTTTCATGTTCTTTGCCTGCAACCTCTTGGCTTCATATGGGCAAGGTGGTCAATGCAAATTAGATGTGACTTTGGTAGCAGGTAAACAAAGTAGATGAGGAAGTAATTGCACAGGGAAACTTGTTCAAATGTTTTTGGTTGTTTCTAAAGTTTCGACCATTTCCAATCTAGATTGTGCTTGGATTTGATAGTTTTTGTTATTTGTATTTTAAAATTAGAGTTGGTTGATTTCATTTAGTCGTAGGTCGTCTTGGTGTATTTTATTTGAGGATATAAAATCTATTAAGAAGTCCAGATTATTGTTGGATGATCTAAATGTTCACAAGATTTGTTCTTGTTGTTGTTGTTGTTGGTCATCTCTCCCCTTGTTTAAGATTATTGACTAAGGGGCGGTATTGCCTTTGGTTTAGGTGTAATGTGTTGTGCATACTTTGGCTACCCATTAATAGCAATATGTTTCATATGACTTTAGCATTAGCCTATTGCCTTCATATCGGCAAGATGATCGATGCAAATTAGGTGACATTTTGGTATCAGGTAAACATAGTAGATGAGGAAGTTATAGCACTGGGAAACTTGTTCAAATGCTTTTATCTGTTTCTAAGGTTTAGATCATTTCCAATCTAGATTGTGATTGAATTTTATAATTGTTCTTTATTTGTATTTCAAAATTAGAGCTGGTTGATTTCATTTAGTCATAGGTTGTCTTGGTGTATTTTATTTGAGGTTGTAAAGTCTATTAAGAAGCTTTGATTATTGTTGGATGATCTAAATGTTCGTGATTTTTTTTTTAACTCTGTCCCATTGTTTAAGGTTATTGACTAAGGTAAGGACCCTTGTTGTAAGATCACCAATTATTCACGTTCCATGCCTCCTCTACACTCTCCATCTTCTATAGTAGCCCTTGTATCATCTTACACCACCTTTATTTCCATAGAGAATTAGCCGCATCTTTTTGCCTCTCCACTCTACTGTGACCCATTTCTTACTAGCCTCACCTTTCACAATTCCTCAAGCTAGCATCAGCTGTCAGGACCCACCCTATGCTTCTTTAGTGACCACGAGGATTTTAAAAGAACACTGTAAGAACTAGTATCTTGTACCTCTTATTGTGGACATGTTCAATCAGCTAGCTGGGACAAAGTACTCTTCAAAATTGCATCTTCAGTAGGATATTGGCAAGTAACTACGAAAGGAAATGAAGGCAAAACCAATCAAGTGACACTATGGAGCTTTCGAGTTTTCCGTCATTTCACTTGGACTCACCAATGCACTTGCTATGTTTTGCACCTCGATGAATCCAATTATTTGATATTATTTGACAAATTTACAATGGTGTACTTGGATGGCATAGTGCTCTATAGTCTATCGTAGAAGACTACCCTCGACAAATATATCCTTGTATGTGAAACTAAAGGAGTTCTACTTTATCCTAAAGGAGAGCATTTTCTTGGGGCGTCACATCGATTGGAGCATGAATAAAATGAATGAGAGCATTTTCTTGGGGCGTCACATCGATTGGAGCATGAATAAATGAATGAGACAAAAATCTCAATAGTTTTGAAATAGTTAATCCCTACAAAGACCATGGATATCAGAGCTTGTTTTTGGTCTTGCGAATTACAATGACATTTATAATTTATTGTTAATTACTTGGGGAAACTCTATTTTTTAAGGAAATGACAAATCTTTATATTTGTCCTCAAAGTGCACATTCAATGACTTGAAGCAAGCCATACTCAAGCTTTCTAATCATGAGTATGGGCTCTTGGTTGCATATAAAAATTGAAAACCCAATGAGACAAAAATAAAGTTATCCCATTCATGAAAAGGAAATGAAAACAATAATCCATTATCTATATCTCCAGAGGCATTACTTGTTGGTTTCACATTTTACATTAAATGCTAACAACATTGCACTTAGCTATTTCCGAACCCAAAATAATTCTTAAAATAAGCTCATGGTAATATTTCCTAGCTAACTTGACGACTGAGCAAACTTGGTTGGATAAATCTTGTCGTGGATGTTCTAAGTTGCAAGTTCATAACATTTACGACTTTTGGGCATGATATCCGGAATAAATTTAGTCAAGTACAATTCCACTTCACAAACAAGTTTTGCATAGGATTATAGAATGACCCTGACACCCAAGCTAATTTTCTATTGAAACAAATCAAAGAGGGCAAAACTCGAAGAATTTGGACCCAAGGGAGAGTCATCTACTCCAAAGAAAATTGTGACTTTGTCTTGAAGATACAAAGCCTTCATCTAGATCCACTCAAAAAATGTCATGACATTTTATTGGCATGAGCCTTGGTGTTTACCAATCTCTAGCTTTGCTAGGAAGGGTTGACCAAAGACAGGGGTTGATGTTGAGGAAATCACTAAGATTAGGCTAATCTGCCAACGACAAACATGGAGAGGTAGAGGCTAGCAAGTTTGTTACCATTGCCCAAACAATGGGAAAGCTTCTTTTTTGGATTCTATATCTAGTTTGCCTAAAATGGGAGAGCTTAAGTCAATAACTAATGGCTGAACTTTGGTAGAGATATCAAGAGATTGTTAGAACCTACACTTATTAGGTTCTCAAGAAGATGAAAAATTTAAGTTTCAATAAGGATCAAGTTTGAACTTTCTTCCTTCAGTGAATTCCAATGCAAGTTTCATATCAACTTGGTGTGTCGGTGTGTACATACAAAGGCTCCTTTCCTATCATCCATAAGGTGAGGGAGGTAGCTTACTAGCTGCAATTACCATGGTTCAAAATCCATTTGGTATTCTATATATCTTAAGTGTTACTGCACCTACTTGCACAAGGAAGAGTGCAACATCCTTATTCAACAATTCCCCACTGCCAATGTTGTAGATCAAAGATCAATCCCCACAGGTGTGGTACATCGATAAAACACTTGGGGGAACAAACAAGAGGATCAGAGAGTTTGAATCCTAGAAGGGATGAATATTTTAGAGGTCAACATCTAAGTGTGCATAAGCTGTGCTTTGGATTTACCTGGTAGGCAAACAGGGGGAAGGCCGTCTACTTCTAGGTTAATCGGGTGAATCCTAGACACTTGAATTATTGAAAAAAAGAGCTAGAAATAATTCTGATTTGAAGATTGAGAACTGAATTGGGACTTATGATACAATTTGAAGGTGATGAAGTGTCTATGCGCTTCTAGAAATAATTCTAATTCGACTCATCTGAGTCTAGTTATCCTTGTTGGTGGAGAAGTTTGTAGAATGTAACATATTAAAAGGTTTAGGTCATTTCCAGTTCTTGTTGATGGAAAGTTACATTAGAATTTAGAATTGGTTTATTTTGTGGGTTGTAAGCTAGGTTTGTTTTACTTTATTTTGGGGTTCTGAAACCTATAAGAGATTTATGGTTATAACTGGAACTGATTTATAGGTTCTGCATATAAATAAAATCTCTTCAATTCCTTTTCCATGATTTCTGATTGAGACATACACCTTTATCGAGAGATTCATTGATTGAGACACACATTTTTCTGTAGCGGCCCTCTTCTCTGCTGCATTAGGGAGGGTTGCAATTAACACGGTGCAAACAACCAAGCAACAAAGGAAAACATGTCATTTTCTCCCCAATTCCATCCTGTGGCTTTCCATCTGTGTTGGGTAGATTAATCAAGGAGAGTAGTTTCTCTTTTCCTTTTTCATCACTCATTTTTTCCCCCAAAGTGATCGAGGAAACCTTTCACTTTTTTTTTTTTTGCAATCCTTGTTTTTATCATTCCTCTTTTCTTCTTGAATATCCAGAATATCAAAAAACAACCAAAAAGGCTGAGGACTGAATTATATTGAATTTGTTATTTTCTTGACTCTACCTTTTGGGAAGTTTGCTACATGCACATGTTTTCATCAGAGTTTATAAAAGGATTTGATTTAAAAAGAATAGTTAATCGGATCGACATAAAAAGCTTCTAGGGTTCACTTGATATAAGGGATATAGTTTTAAGGAATTCCCATGTCAATTTGCCCAATTTCATTACATGTGTTATTGAGCATTTTGTAACTCATTTCTAATCACCAAAAATAATTTGCTTCCACATTGAATTTTGTGGAATGGACTTTATCATCTCATCTCAGTGAATGGCTATGGCTGTGTAATTGGTTCTTTTACATCTATGTAAAAAAAAAAAGGAAGAGAAAATACAAAAGGAAGATCAATTTTGTTTGCATATATGCCCATCATCTTTTGTTCCAACTTCCAAGCGCTCTGATTATTTGCAAAAGTTGAAACATTGAAGTGCAGGTACAGCTCTAATAGAAGATGACTGAACAGATCCATGTTTCTAAGACCATCCACTTTCATCCATTAGCTGATTTAAGGAACATACTGTGTTCTGACAGCATTTATTATTGTTGGAGATGCTACCTTGATGAATTTAGTTGAATAGGCTTTACCATATGGTCCAAGTGCTTACCAAGTAATTAGTAATTCACTTCTGTCAAAAAGCAAGCCTAAGCTGATCTGATGCGAAAAGTTGTACTCATCATTTAAGTCACCTCCTAGAGTGATTAATCCTTCATGTTCTTTATTTTTGTTCCCAAGTACTGTGTAATGATATCCTTGATAACTAGTGTGGTTTTGCCCTTCATTCTTAGGTTTTGATTTCAGCAAGAGAAGAACTAGAGACAGCATTATCACCAGCAATGGATGCCGCCTTAAGGGTATTTAAGCGTGTCAATGACATCTCAGAGGATGATGGTCCATCTACACTATGTTCAGTTAAATTACTGATCGCATCATCACAAGCAATTTCTTTAATAGGAAAGCAAGGTGCTTCAGTTAAAGCTATACAAGACAATTCTGGTGCTGGTGTGCGCATTCTGGCTAAAGGTACATCAGGACTTTTTTTTATAATCTATAGTCTATACACGTGACATGCAGGAGTTGACCAAAAATAGATTTTGCCTAAAGGTATAACATGATTTATCCTCTGCATGCATAGAACATGAAAGATTAACGTACTACCTCTCTTATTTTAGGTCTAACCTCACTTTTGACTAACATAAATGCACAGTAGTGTGTCATGTAATCCTGGTGTTGTATTGAAATGAATATGACTATTGTTTTATTTATATTTTAGAACTTTGATACAAAAATAATATTGTTCTAATTATGTAGGCACTTGAACGAGGAACCAATGCTGTTGAATAGGTTCTAATGATCCTAAATTCCTATGAATGTAACCAGTTTTAAGACGAATATTCTTTTTTTAGTGTTTGTTTCAATTAAAGCATTGATGAATAATAATAACTGAAATATTGTTATATTACAATTCATTTTTGATGTTACTAATTTCATTTAGTTCACTAGATGTATTGTTGAAAACAGTCGTGAGAAGGACATTGTAAATTTGGCGATTTAGTCTGACCAGTCCATTTGAACTTGTCCTAAGTTTTATGATCTTCCTGTGTAGTTTTTGCTAGTTTTTGATATTATCCTTGAACTGGAAATACAAAGTTCTCAGTACTTGTTGGAGGGCATATTGAACTATGTATGAGTCAACATTCTTCTTTAGATCTGGAACCATGCCATAGTATCCTTTTTCATAAAAGAGACAAACTAAGTTTTATCCTATGTATGCCTTAAAATAGCATCTGGATAGTTACAATTATCCAAGTGCTACAAGAAATATGTTTATTGCTTTGTTCTTTCCACCATAATTTCCTTTTTGTTACTTTTCTCCTTGATCATACCTTACACGTCAATTTTGTTTGCTAGAGGAGCTTCCATACTATGCAACTGCAGAAGAACGAATTGTGGATATACAGGGTGAAACTTCGAAAGCTCTGAAAGCACTAGAGGCAGTACTTGCTCATCTCAGAAAGTTTCTTGTTGATCACAGCATACTCCCTTTGTTTGAGAAGAGTGTAAGTTTATTGAGTCTTGTATCTTTGGAAAAACCAAGCTATTATTCAAGAATAGAAACTCATTTGAGTATATCTTTCTCCTTCCAGCTTGTGCCAGCAGCAGCTCAAGATCAGGCAAAAGATCCTCGGGGTGATAAGACACAATCCTTGATTCATTCTGCTCAACAAACTGGATCTGGAAAGGATTTCTCTGTTTCATCGAACTTGCTGCACATGGAAAATAGAATTCCAATTGATTTGCCATATCAACGTGCTAGACTGTCAATATATGGTCAAGATCCTTCTTCTGCCATACGTACTCCAGCACTAGGGCGTACGGCTAGTTCTTTGATTTCTCAGGTCCTCCTAAATGCGTATCCAGATCATCTGCTTGTTCTTCTTGATGAACTGCTTTTGTAGTTTCATTCCATGCATGTGTGGTTTTACATCCACATAGGTGTCATTTTTCAAGAGCCAACTTTTTATCTGGAATCCTTGCATTCTCTTTGATATTTTTTTTGCTGTGCAGATCACCCAAACGATGCAGGTTCCGCTGTCATATGCAGAGGAAATCATTGGTATTGGAGGAGGAAATATATCATTCATTCGCCGTACTAGTGGTGCAGTTATTGCACTCGAGGAGAGTAGAACTGTACCTGATGAAATAGTAATCGAGATAAAAGGCAATTCGACTCAGGTTCAAACTGCACAGCAGCTCATTGAGGTAATTTTTCCTATGTTAACTGACTGTATTTGATGCTGCAACATTTTCACTGATTCTGAACCACATTGTTGATTTGCATTATCACAGGATGTTGTAACTGGGCATAAAGAACCAGCACCTAGGAGCTATAGCAGCTACGACACTGATTACCGGTCATCTTACGCCAACTTATCAGGTTCAGGGTACTTATCTTCGCCTTTTAGAGGCTATGGATCTTCCAGTTTAGGAGGGTATGGAGCCTACCGACACTGAATACTAGTAAAACCTGGTGGGTTATTCAGTTAGTAGTTGTAATAGTTGTCCGAGGCTTTCTTTCCAAAACAAATTCTGTGAACCATGATGAATGATATTAGACTCTCATTTGGTGAAAGCTTGAGATTGCTCCGAATCCTCAGCAAATTTATGCTACCAAGTAGTGTATCGCATTTGGTAATGCTTAATGGATAATTAATTTATAATGTTATATCCGTTATCAAATTTCTGATGTTTGAACCGGGCAACAAAAAAAAAACAGAATTTTGGCTCTTATCAATCAATTAGTATTCTGATATTGAACTCGAGAATCATTTTTGGTCAGAAAAAGGTTGCAGTCTTGTTGACGGTAGAGGAAGCTATTTTCTTTTGAAAAAAATATATAAAAAATCATTCATCATAATTTTCTAAGAAGCCAAGTATATATTTTTGGATCTCAAAGTGACCTCAACGCGGAATTTCCTGATCACAGAAGCAACTGCAGCGATAGTTAGTTTTTTTTTTAAAAAAAAATTCGAATAGATTAATTTTGGTAATCATTATGATCTCATGGGAATTTTTTTTATCATACCTCGGGGGAATGGGAAATGATATCGGCAGCGACGTTTTATTGCGACACACCATTGCGACCCCGTTGGCAGCTTCCGTGGCATCCTCCACTTCAGCCCTCTCTCTCATCGCGACACAGCCTTTGCGTCAAAATTTTCGGCCGCATCCCCTTCGAGCCCTAACTCCCTCCTTCAGCCGCAGTCTCCAACCTCGTGAAGCCCTTCCATTCTCCACCCTCGCATTCTCCCTTCCGTTCTCCACCCTCGTGTCAAAATTTTCGTGCCATTCTCCACCCTCGCGCTCTCCCTTCCGTTCTCCACTCTCGCGTTCTCAAAGAGAGGCGTGAAGCCCTAACTTCTGCGGTGACTCAGTCTTCCCTGCAAGTCGAGCAAGCCGACGGCTCGCCTTCTCGAAGATTGGAGCGAAGCAGCAACCCAGTTCTCCTCCCTCGCGTTCTTGAACAAGGAGTCAAGCCCTAACTTCTTCGGCCGCAACCAGCCCTAACTGCCTCCTTATTCTTCTTCCCTCTCCCTTCCAAGGAATCAAAGCACATCAAATTATAGCATCAAGGAGCAGTGACTTTGAGTTTAGGTACATTTTCAGGTAATCAATTTCTTCTCCTTCTTCTTTAATGTTCAAGTTTTAGGTGGGATTAAAATATTTTGAGGCAAACTTGTCACTTGTATCCAATCTTTTGTCTATTTAACCAATCAATTTGTATACTATTGTTTTCTAAGTTTTTTGGAATCTTAATGGCTGTAGACTTTCATAGTAGTTAGATTTGAACTCAAATTATATTGAGCTATTATTTCTGCTTCCAGTTCATGTTTTTTTTGATAGAGTTTGGCTCAGCATCTAGCAAGATATTCTAAATCATAGCTTATGTCATGTTTAATCTCGTGTCATTCCCCTATTTGTTCGTATAGGCATGGAAAATTCACTTGTTCTTTTGGTCGGTTTTTAATAAATGTAGGTGAAGAAAGTGTAATGGAAGAAGGAAAAATTGATTCCTTTGAGATAAAGGATAAGAATGACCATGTGGATCAAGACCCATCAACATCTATTGTAAATGAAGTCAAGCTTCCTGAAATTGGAATGATATTTTCATCTGAAGAAGAAGTTCGTATCTTTTATAATTCTTATGCTCAGAATGTTGGTTTTGGTATTTGCAAATTAGGTGGTAGAAATGGAGATGATGAAAAACAAAAATATTTCTCTATTGGGTGTGCCAAAAATGGTAGGAAAGTATCTCAAGCAAAAAATATTTTATACCCTCGACCTTCTACTAAGACGAATTGCAAAGTTAAGATTAATGTTGCTATCCGAAATGATCAGAACTTTGTGATAACTAGTGTATGTCTTGATCATAATCATATCTTAAGCCCTGGAAAGTGACGACATTTTAGATGTAATAAAGTATTGGATTCAGCTACAAAGAAAAAATTGGTATTAAATGATCAAGCTGGAATAACCTTAAGCAAAGGTTTTCAATCTTTTGTAGTTGAGGCTGGAGGCTATGAGAATTTGACATTTCATGAGAGAAAGTATAGAAATTATGTTTCAGAAGCTAGAAGGTTGAGGTTAGGGAATGGAGATGCCGAAGCTTTGAGTAATTATTTTTGTCGCATGCAAAGTAGGAACTCAAACTTTTTTTATGTGCTTGATTTAGATGGTGAATCTCGAATAAAAAATATTTTTTGGGCAGATGCAAGATGTAGAGCCGCATATGATTACTTTTCTGATGTCGTGACTTTTGATACAACCTATTTGACTAATAGTTATGACATGCCATTTGCTCCATTTGTTGGGGTGAATCATCATGGTCAATCAATTTTGTTGGGATGTGGATTATTATCAAGCGAAGACTCAACAACTTTCATATGGTTGTTCAAATCTTGGTTGACATGTATGCTTGGACGTGCTCCAAAGGCTATAATTACAGACCAATGTCGTGCCATGGCAATTGCAATTCAAGAGATATTTCCGAATTCACATCATCGTCTGTGTCTTTGGCATATCATGAAGAAACTTCCAGCAAAATTAGGTGGTCATGCTCAAAACAAAATGATAAAGAAACAATTGAAGAACATTGTTTATAACTCGCTTACAATTGATGAGTGTGATGAGAATTGGTTGAAAATGATTGAGGAGTTTAATTTGGAGAACAATGATTGGTTGAAATCTTTGTAAAAAAAAGGGGATACATGGATACTTGTATATGATAAAGATCAGTTTTGGGCAGGTATGTCTACATCTCAAAGAAGTGAAAGTATGAATGCATTTTTTGATGACTACGTCCATTCTAAAACATCCTTGAAGCAATTTGTTGAGCAGTATGATAGTGTTTTGAAGAAAAAAATTGAGAGTGAAAAACATTTGGATTTTGTTTCTTTTAATTCTATCATGCCACTTATTCTTGGTCATTCTATTGAAGGACAATTTCAAAATGCCTACACTAACAACTTATTTAAGTTGTTCCAAGATGAAATAAGAGGGTTGATGTTTTGCAATGCCTCTTTGTTGAAAGAAGAAGGGACAACTTTGATATTTGAAGTAGTAGAAACTATGTTAGGAAAAAATGGAGAATCTGTAAGAGAAGTTTCCTTTAGGGTTCATTATACGGAGTTAGATTGCCAATTGAAGTGTGTGTGTCGTCTATTTGAGTTTCGGGGAATCTTATGTAGGCATGTGATCAAAGTATTGATAAGAATGAAGGTGATTGAGGTTCCTAAGAATTACATTATTGACCAATGACACAAAGATATTAAGCGTGGGTATCAAAGTATCAGTAACATCTATGATGATTATGGTTGTGGTGGAGAAAGACATCGGTATAATATTCTCACTCCATTAATACAAGAGGTTCAACAACTTAGCGCAAAAAATGATGACAATTTTTCTGTTTTAGTGGAAATCTTGAAAGACATGAAGGAAAAACTGATTGCAGGTGATCTTGAGCATTCAAGGGTTGAACAACTGAAAAAGTATCTACATCCGGTGCAAAAATGATACACTCTCCATTAAAAGTACGATCTCGAGGTCGTCCACCCACAAAGAGGAAACAATCAAAGATTGAACAAATTGTGAAGAAATCAATTGCAAAGGCCCGAAAGGAGGTAAGTGATGCATATAATAGATACCTAAATTAATTGTGTGGTCTTGGTTTAGCTAGTTTAAAATTTTTTCTATAAATTAATTGTGTAGTCTTGGTTGAAATTGTTGTAGGGAGTTGCTGATTTTGATCCAAATAATGTAGGCTTTAGTTACTAGGAGCTGCTAATGTTGCTCATATTGCTAACTGTGAGTTCCATCTTTATCAGACCTCCTACTGCATATCAAATTGACTCATATGTTGGTTCTTTTGTTTTATTTATCAGAGCAGGTTATTGGTGGTTGTGCTTGTATCAGAGCAGGGAGTTGAAATCTGACGTTTTTTCTCAACGTTATTGGTGGTTGTGCTTGTATTTGTTTTCTTCATTTTGTAATCTGAAGTTGAATTGGTGGTCGTGCTTGTATTCTTCACTTTGTAATCTGAAGTTGAATTTGGCTTGTAGCACTTCCCTTTTGGGTTTGAAAAAGTATTTAATTCTGTTGGAACATACGTTAGTTTTCTGCTCTGTCAACTCAATCTGGCATGGTGAACCTATAGATTGTGCACACATGGTCTGGACTGTTAAGGTGAGACGGCTATTGAGGGCATAGGTGCATATTTGTCGTGCCACTTGAGGACATTTTTCTTTATAAAAATGTTGTTTTGTCAGGTATGTTTGGTTACAGATAAGGAAACAAATAAACCATGAGGATATGGAGAGGATAAGGTACATTTCTTTATTCGTTGAATATGTGCATACACGTGACATGAAAAGTATGAAATTATTGTTCATTCGGAATTCTGTTTTGAATCTATGATGTTTGTGACATTTATCTATGCGTCAAGCAGCTGTATACAAGCAAGCTGATGGAAAGAGGCTTGATAACAGATGAGTTCTTGTGGATGATGAGCGTGGAAAAACTGTGCCAAATTGGAGGTCTCGAAGGTTGGGTGTGTTGGTTGCTACTCGGAAAACCTAGAGGTTCCACTGTACAAAAATTTTGTACAAAGGTCTGAACCTTTTCCTAGCTACCATGTGTTCTTTTAAATTAAATTTTGGATCACCTGCGGAACTTAACACGTTTGATCCAAAACTTAATCTATTCGTTCTTTTAGGTTTTGACTTGGGTCTCCTACGGAACTTAACACGTTCGACCCAAATCACCTTAAGTTATTAATTCCATTAAATATTAATTTCCATAATCGGTTCCCAGTACTGACGTGGCGAGACACATGACCTTCTTGGATATGAGAGCAACCACCACCGACTAGACAAAACCTTTTATAGAAAGCTAATATTTAATTTCCTAAAATAACTTTAGGTTAACCGAAAAGAACAATCAAATCACAAGGAAAAGAAAAAACAAAAAAAAAATACAACATCGAAAAACATATTCGAAATTCTAGAATCGTAAGCCTCTTGTATTTGGTATTATTTTCAAAAATAACTAGTATGATGCGGAAAGAAAAATTACTAGTTATACCTTTTAGAAAGATCTCTTGATCTTCTACCGTATTCCTCTTCTAACCTCGGACGTTGTGTGGGCAACGATCTTCCGAGATGAGAAACCACCAACCACCTTCTTCTCCTCCTAGCTAGGTTCGGCTACAAAAGGCTTAACCAAAGATGAAGAACAAAACACCAACCAAGCTCCAAGAGATGCTAGCTTTCTCTCCTTCTTCTTCTTCTTCTTCTCCAAGTAGTATCCGGCCGCCACAAGATCTCCAAGCCTTTGAGAGTTTCGGCCACCACAAAGAGGGAGAGAGGAAGAGGATGACCGGCCACTCCAAGGAATAAAAGAGGGAGAGAAATAATAGAGGTTGTATCTTGTGAAGGCACCCTCACCCCTTCTTTTATATTCCTTGGTCTAGGCAAATTAGGAAATTTAATTACAATAAAATTTCCTTAATTTCCTTGACATGATTTAATTGAGAAAAATAAAATAAAATTTCCCAATTTAATCTCTAATGGCCGGCCACATTAAAAGAGATAAATTAGACAAGTTTTAATCAACAATTAAAACTTCCTAATTTGTTTCCGGAATTTTTTTTTAAAATTAAAATTTCTCTTTAAAAATCTCTTCATGGTTGATAAAAGGAAATTTCTATAATTTTAATTTTACAACATGTGAATAATTTTTAAAGAGAAAATAAAATATCTCACCAATCTACAAATAAGGAAAGAGATCTAATCTCTTTCTTTAATCTTTTGTAGATCTTTTACAAGAGAGATATTTTAATTTTAATTCTCTTTAATAAATTATATCTCCCACATAATAACAATTAAAATTAAAATCCCTTTTTAAATTAATATGGCCGGCCCCTCTAGCTTGGGTTCAAGCTAGGGCCTGCCACCCCAATTTATACCTAGGCCGGCCCTAGCTTGGTTCCCAAGCTAGCTTGGCCGGCCCCCTATTGGTGGGTATAGAAGGTGGGTATAGGTGGGTATAGTACTCTATAAATAAGAGGCTACGATAGGGACCGAGAGGAGGAATTAGTTTTGGTCTCCCGATAAAATTAAGCATCCCGTGTTTGCCCCGAACACACAACTTAATTTTATCAATAATAATTCATTCCACTAGAGAATTATTATTGAACTACCGCACCAATCCCAAATTACATTTTTGGGCTCCTTCTTATTATGAGTGTGTTAGTTTCCCTGTGTTTAAGATATCGAATGTCCATTAATTAAGTGAGTTACTGACAACTCATTTAATTAATATCTTAGTCCAAGAGTAGTACCACTCAACCTTATCATCATGTCGGACTAAGTCCACCTGCAGGGTTTAACATGACAATCCTTATGAGCTCCTCTTGAGGACATTATCAACCTAGTATCTCTAGGACACAGTTTCCTTCTATAATCAACAACACACACTATAAGTGATACCATTTCTCAACTTATCGGGTTTATTGATTCATCGAACTAAATCTCACCCATTGATAAATTAAAGAAATAAATATCAAATATATGTGCTTGTTATTATATTAGGATTAAGAGCACACACTTCCATAATAACTGAGGTCTTTGTTCCTTTATAAAGTCAGTATAAAAGAAACGACCTCAAATGGTCCTACTCAATACACTCTGAGTGTACTAGTGTAATTATATAGTCAAGATAAACTAATACCTAATTACAGTACGACCTTCTAATGGTTTGTTCCTTTCCATTTTGGTCGTGAGCTACTGTTTATAATTTATATGGTACTGATAACATTATTTTCTGCATGTGACACCACATACTATGTTATCTACAATATAAATTAATTGAACAACTACAACTAAATGTAGACAATTTGACCAAATGTGATTCTTTATTCATAATGAATGTTTACAAAGCTTAGGTTTTCAGCATACACTCCAACAGGGTGGTGGACTTGGTACAACTAGGACTGGAAGTGAAGAATTTACTCAGAAGCATTCTGTCAGGTAAATGAATTATTTTCATATTTCGTACATTCATAGATTTTCTTAACAAATACAGTCTCCTGAATTGATAGATTAAGCTGGTTGGTTTTTACCTGGTTCTGTAAATTGATTGACTAGTGACTTTGTAAAGACCGTTGATTAGCTTGCATATCTTATACAAACACTCTAGAGCTGTTTTTCACTTGAGCATTATTGCTCTTGTGAACTATTGGGTAGCACAACTTGTTGAGCTTTTGAGCAGCAGGTAAGCATCATCCACCAATTGCTTGATAGGATAGATTAAAACTGATTTATATCATCGTTGCAAATCATTAACTAATAAAGATAGTTATTCATTTTAAGATTGTGTGGCCTGCTTGATCCACCTGACTCTGAAATTTTTTGATTGTGAGTCTAGATGAATTTAGTCAATTTGCTGGCTCTCTAATTTTGTATTGACAAAAAAGGGATACCACTAACTTTCCCCTAATTTTGTATTGACAAAAGGACTGCTTTTGTCGGTCTGCTTTTGGCTGTCGAGAAATGGTAGGGACTGAGGCATATCCATCTCGTACCCGAGCTGCAGAATTGAGTCCGATGACCTAC
This sequence comes from Zingiber officinale, assembly GCF_018446385.1. Classification (NCBI taxonomy): domain Eukaryota; kingdom Viridiplantae; phylum Streptophyta; class Magnoliopsida; order Zingiberales; family Zingiberaceae; genus Zingiber; species Zingiber officinale. Next base: position 150,251,607 of record NC_055987.1, read on the forward strand.
CACAAGGTTTCAACTGCTCAGAGAGGTTCTCCAATTGTTTCTACCTCATCCGAAAGGAGAACAACCGTGCTCAAGAACTACGAGACCACGCTGAAAGGCATTGAGGGCCTCAATTTGGATAGCGAGAAGAACTAGTTCAAGTCGCTGCCTGTTCTTCATTTGTGTGCATTTTGCAGTGGAAATCTGCACAAGTTGGGATAAACAGCTAGCTTCTTGTACTGCCCATGGATTATCTGTTGTATTTTATTGTTCTTTGGATTCACATTTGGATTAGCGAGGCTTAATGATGATGATTAAGAACACAAGATATTTTCTTCATTTTGTAACCTGAAGTTGAATTGGTTTGTATTTGTTTTCTTCAAGGAATTGGACTTGAAATCTGACTTTTTTTGTGTGTGTCTGTATTTGACTTCCCAAGTATCTGACTCTTGAATGGTTCCCATCCATTCTCTATCGGTTGCAGTTTTGTGTATTACAAATTGCAAGCTTTGGGTCTAAGAGCTATTTGATTATTTGTAAGTACTTTTTTTTATCTTGTTTAATTTAACAACAAAATTTGTTTGTAAACTCTCAACGAAGGCTATTCTGAAGAAGTATGGATTAAGTTGCTTCCTCCTTTCTCAGGTTACTCACTTCGTCGCACCTTTCATGTTTGATAGCTTGGATACTCTTCACTTTGTTTTGAATGACCTTCTGCCTCGAGAAATCAGAGTGAGAGAAATTAGTCCAGTCCAACCCCAGTTTCATGCTCGTTTCTCTACAACGAGCAAGACATATCACTACAAGATATACAATCATGCGATAATGAATCCTTTTCGGTGTCTTTTTGCCTACCATAGTGCTTATAAGCTCAATCCAGTTGTCATGAGGGAAGCTGTGGCATATTTTGTTGGAAAGCATGACTTTTCCTCTTTTGCCAATGCAGCACACAATGATCGGCTGGGAAATCCAGTGAAAGAAATTTTTTGTTTCGATATCGTTGAAACGGTAATCAATTATGCCCAATGCAAACAATCAACTCTTACTGCAGAAAATCTCAACAGTGGAATTTGTTTCTCCCAGGAATTCAACATTTCAATTAAACGGTGTTTATATTTGAACGCTCTCCCAAACACACAGACATTTCAATTAAACAATGCTTGTATTCAAACACTCATTCAAACACTTAGAAACATTTCAATTAAACACTTCGAAATTTCTATTGGAATAGTGTTTAATGATATAAACTAATAAACCAAGTTCATGTCCAAAATTACAAATACTTAGTCAATTACATTACAACACCAACATTACTTAATACTAACTAATCAGATGAACTAACAACACAATCAAGATTACGGCTAAGAGAATCAAGTTCACCATCACTATTATCCAAATGAATTTCGGTACATCTATTTTTCCCGAATTATGTTCATGAGAAGCATTATATTCACTTTCAATTTTGCCAAATGAACCAGTATTAGTCGTCATCCACTTTTGCCATCCATATTGGGCACATCTGTAATAGTATCTTCCAAGATTCTTGGCTGATCTAGAAAACACACCGATGTTCTTTGACCGCAATCTCTACACGTTACAGGTTGGAATCTCGTATTGTTGATGCTGCTGTAACTTGATGATGCCATGAAATAACAACCTACTAATCAAAATTTCATTATTAGATTAAAAAAATTATAACATTCATAGATTAAAGTTTACAACATTCAAATAAGGTTCAATATATCTAAACTATCACATTCCATACCACTAAGAGGAACTAATACAACATATAAAGACCAGTAGTAGACTAGTAACTATGAAAGATTTACTTTGATGAATCTGAAGGATTTTATATGGAGACTACTAAAGGTTAATTTCATCATTACCTTTCAAACAACTATAGAATAATTTTAAATAAGAATTTTCAAACAAAAATAGAACAAGGCTATACGTTTGACTGAAAAGCAGAATCAACCTGAAAATTAAATATCATTTTAAGATTCAATCTTGGGTTAAGTTTTGGAATGTGTTTGCAAATGTGAAAATAATTGGTCTGATTAGACATTTTAGCTCACATAAGCGTGAGAACTACTTGTGCATTGGTGTCTATCTGATATCTGATCTACCACATGCATGTGACCATTTTTGCAAACTCTTGAATAATATAAATTGTTTTATTCAGCACGCTGAGGTACTTGTCAAAGCACAGCAGGATATTGGAGACACATTGGGTGAACTAGGCTTGACATTCATCAAGATTGCAAAATTTGAAACAGAAAATGCCACTGATTTATCACAGAGAAGAAGAGCTGCTAAAATCAAACAGTTTGCAACTGCAGCTCTTTGAACAAGTAGATTCTATCGAGAATTAAATGGACAAACAGTCAAACATCTGGTGCTGGTCCATATACACCTAAAATAAGAAATTTTCATGGTCTGTTTTATAGATCATATCAGTCATACACAACAAGGCTATAGATTTTCACCAAAAAAACACTCTAAAACCTTGAGAGACTCAGGATGAATGTTGAGGTATTGGGAGACTGAAAATCCTGCAGAGGGGTTAGTTCTTGCTTTCTCCAAATCTATTTGTGTTTTTACTCTAAAATTATAAATAGACTTAAATATACTTGAATTCACTTCATGGGATAGACTTAATGCTTGCCAAATCTAGGTGTGTTGGGCATGAATATTTTTAGCCACTAAATCTTATTGAAATTGACCATTAACCTGTGGCTTTTGGTGATGTAAATGCTAAAAATAAGTGCTAGACAGGCCTCAATCTCTGCTTCCCCAAAGGGACAGAAGGGGCACATAGCAGGAAAAGAAAAGAATTACCAGAGTGAAGTAGTCTAGGGCTCTGGAGCAGTCCCCCTTGGCTTGGAGGTCAGGGGCGAGGTCGAGCAAGCGGACGCCGTCCGATATCCGGAGAGAGAGAGGCGCTCGCGTTCCTCTTGAGAAAAGAGAAAAGAGAACGCACTCAAGAAGCTTACCAGGGAAGAAGAAGAGGTTGCGACCGAAGAAGTTAGGGCTTGACTCCTTCTTCGAGAACGCGAGGGGGGAGAACTGGGTTGCTGCTTCGCTCCAATCTTCGAGAAGGCGAGCCGTCGGCTTGCTCGACTTGCAGGGAAGACTGAGTCACCACAGAAGTTAGGGCTTCGCGCCTCTCTTCGAGAACGGAAGGGAGAACGCGAGGGTGGAGAATGGAAGGGCTTCGCGAGGTTGGAGACTGCGGCCGAAGGAGGGAGTTAGGGCACGAAGGGGATGCGGCCGAAAATTTTGACGCGAAGGCTGTGTCGCGAGGAGAGAGAGGGCTAAAGTGGAGGATGCCACGGAGGCTGCCAACGGGGTCGCGATGGTGTGTCGCGGTAAAACGTCGCTGCCAATATCATTTCCCTTAAACTTTTTAAGGAAAATACTTAATAATTTTTGAAATATTTTGTAAAGAGAATTTTGAAACATATATTTTGAAAATCTATAAGTCTAAAAGATATTTCGAACCAATAAATTTTGAAAACATGAATTTTAAAAAAAAATCTAGGAAATATTGGTTTTGAAATAGATTCAAAAAATGATGTTGATGTTTTTTCTTAATTAAATAATAATCTAAAGTCCAAGCGGTAAATGAAATGTATAGGTTAGACCAAAGTTTTGGAATAGTTTTAAATTTACTTAAGTTTTCTCGTCATTTCTAAGTTATTAAACCAAATAAACATATAGTTGTGGGAGATGATTCAAATTATTTTGGTAATTAGGTTAACTTAATACTTGATTAATCATTAAAGTTTAATTTATGATTAAAGTTTAAAGTTAATTTAATTAAGGATTAATTAATGTTAAGTTTGATTTAGTTAATTGATGATTATTATTTGCTAAATTAACTTAAATTTGATTATTGAATTATTTAAGTTAAACTTAATTAAGGTTAGTTTCGAATTGATTAAAATTAATTAATTATTATTTGGATTTATCAATTAATTTAGGATTAATAATTTATTAAAATAATTGATTAATTAAATTTGAATTAATTTGAAAATAAAATAAAATGATTAGTTTAAGTTGTTGATCAACATCAGATTAATTAAAGTAATGTAATAATCAGTTGATTAATTTTAAATTAATTAATGTTAATTTTGAATTAAATTAGATTAGATGAAATTATTAAGATCATTTAAACTTGGATTAAGTTAACTTTAATTAATTTATGTATTATTAGATAATTTCTAAATTAATTATGTTTATTAAGTTGAGAATTAAGGATTAATTAATGTTAAGTTTGATTTAGTTAATTGATGATTATTATTTGCTAAATTAACTTAAATTTGATTATTGAATTATTTAAGTTAAACTTAATTAAGGTTAGTTTCGAATTGATTAAAATTAATTAATTATTATTTGGATTTATCAATTAATTTAGGATTAATAATTTATTAAAATAATTGATTAATTAAATTTGAATTAATTTGAAAATAAAATAAAATGATTAGTTTAAGTTGTTGATCAACTTCAGATTAATTAAAGTAATGTAATAATCAGTTGATTAATTTTAAATTAATTAATGTTAATTTTGAATTAAATTAGATTAGATGAAATTATTAAGATCATTTAAACTTGGATTAAGTTAACTTTAATTAATTTATGTATTATTAGATAATTTCTAAATTAATTATGTTTATTAAGTTGAGAATTAAATTTGGAATGTTTATTAAGTTGAGAATTAAATTTGGATTAGTTTGAATTTTGGGTTAAATAGAATTTTAAAGTTAAATTGATTAAGTTAAATTAATTAATTTCAAAGAGTAATGATATGCAGAGAGAAAAAAATCTCAGAGAAAAGCTCAGAGAAAGACACATAAATTCACGACCCACCATTTTTATTTTTGTGGGTCTCATCACTTTATGTGTCTATCTCTAAGCTTTTCTTTGAGATTTTTTCATATCATTTTTCAATTTCAAATTAATTAATGATTTAATTATTGTTTGAATTAATTAAATAATTAGTTTTGAGATAAAATTTTCTATTGATTTATTTAGTTTCTAATTTGTTGTATAATTTAAGATTAATTAATTTAGAATTAATTAATTAAGGTTTAATTTAAAGTTGATTTTTAAGTTAATAATGTAAAACAATTTAATTAGTTTGGATTATCTTAAACTTAATTAATTTAGGGTTAGTAATTAATTATGAATTTATTAATTAAGAATAATTGATTCATTTATTGATTAAATTAGATTAATTGATTAAGTTGATAAATTAACTTAATTTAACTTTAATTGTTAATTTTTGTTTTAAATAATTTAATAAATTAAGAGATAATTAATTGAATTAAATTAGTTTTAAATTAGATTGATTTGGTTTACATTATTATAATTGTTAGATTAATTATTGCTTATTTCAATAAAAGGATTATTATCGTTTTAAGTTAAAGTTATTTTAGTTTTGAATTTAGGAAATTTAATTTTAATCAAAGTAATTAATTGATCAATTAAGTTTTGAATTAATTAAGATTGCTTAGAGTTAAGGGTTAATTTATAGTTTTAATTTAATTTAATTAAGAATTTGATTATAGGTTTAATAATTTATTTGATTTGATTTAAGTATTATATTAAACTTGGAATAAGTTAAAAAAAATAATTTCATAATTTGATTAAGTTGAGAATTTTAGTTTTGATTAATTTATAGTTAAATTAATTTATTTTGATTAAGAAGATTAATTATGATTAATTTTTATTTAAATGTTTACTTTTAGATAATTATTTAATTAATTTTGGATTAAAGTAATTTATTAATTTCAAAATTAATTGATTGATTATTGGTTATAAACTTTATTAATTCTTAATTTTCTTAGTTAATTTTGTTTCATTAATTAAGGTTAAGTTTTATTAAATTATTTTGAATTATTAAGAATTCTTGAAAAGTTCGTTTAATCCTTATTATATTCAAACTAGCTTTGGGTTCATCGAGAAGGAGTTTATAAGACAAGTCTCTAGACTGTAGTGAGTCACAATAAATATCATTAGAGTAACGACATCTGAGATAACTTTCCAAAAACGACCCTCCCAAAAAACTTAATACTAGGTTTTGGTCTAACTAGCTTATATTTGACTAAGGTATCTTCAGCTAAATCTACTAAGTCTAGTGCACCAAGTAGAACACATATGATTTAGCTTAGACATGCATTCGACAAAGTTTCCATGATGTACTATCATCTCAATCCATTCCGATGCTATGTTATTAGGGTTTGGTAAACCCTTTTAACTAACCGTTCTAAGTTAAGCAGAAAAGTAAATCTAAACTTAAACATGCATATTTAATTAATCAAGTAGGGTGAACAGTTTTTCTATTTGTTCTCCCTGAGTCATAGCTTAGATATGGTCTATCTAAGAGATGAATCTGACTCTTAGGGACCCAGTACTAATCTGGTTCAATTTTTTTAGTTAAACATAATTTAGTGATCCATGCTTGGACTTGAGTTCTACTATTTTGACTAAGTAAAGACAAGTATGATTTGTTGGTTGTGTTTAGCATGTATTCAAGTCCAAATCTATTGTACACGACTTATTAAGACTTAAGCATCATATTTATACATTTGGATCCCAAGTCTTTTTGAACATCTTCTTGAGTCGCTCCACTTGACCTTTTAGGTTAAAATTTTCTTCCTCAAGTTTTGCAACTTGAGTTGAAGTTCTAATTTGAACTTGGTTAGTCAAGTGATTCAAGCTAATTTGCTCGTTAAGGTGGTCAATTTTCTTAAGTAGTAAGTTATTTTATTTCTCAAATTTTGTATTTTCAAGGTTTCATACTTCAAATTGAAATTACCTTATCGAGTCCTTCAGAAATGGATGTGGATCCATGGCTTCTTTCGGATTCGTCGTCAGACACTGACTCGTACTCATATTCAAACTCTTCAGTCTTTGCCATAAACGCTATATGACTTAAGTGCTTTGGTTTTGGTTTTGATCGGGGCTTAACTTCCTTGTTTGGTCCTGCATACAAAGCTAACTCTTTCTCGATTTAACTCAAGTTAGTCTGCTCATGTAATGTTAATTCGTAAAATAGTTCATCTAATTTAATAATGGAAAGATTCTTCACAACTTTATGGCATCTACAATAGATGTCCATAAGGAGTTTCGAGGGAATAAGTTAAGTGTATACCTAATGATATCACGATTCTCAAGTTGATGGTCGATGATATGTAGTCCATTGAGGACGTCCTTAATCCTCATGCATAATTGGCTTGCCGACTCACCATCTAGTTAATATTTAGTAATGAATTTAATAAAAGATCATGCTTTATTACCTTTGTGTTGTTTGTTCCTTCATGTAATTTGACTAACTTATCCCACAAATCTTTTGCATTGTAGAAGGGGCCAACTTGCTTTAATTCTTCTTTTGATAATCCAAATTGTAAAGTATTGAGTGCCTTTGAATCGATTTGTACTTTCTTGCTTATTTCTTTGGTCCATTCCTCCGGGTCATTGATGTGTAGCCGTATCGGATAATGAGCCATTGGTCAATGTCCGTTTTGAGAAAAACGTCCATCCTCTTTTTCTAGTATAGGAAATCACTTCCATCGAATGGAGGAGGACATACGATGGAATATCCCTCGAAATGTGCCATTAGTTCTTGCAACAACAATTGAGAAACAAAAAGGATTTATAAGATTCTTGTCTTGGGATTAGTAGTGTGAGATAAAGGAGAAAAGAGAATATAACAAAAAAATAAGAAAAACCTTTTTTAACAAAAAGAAAAGAAAAGATTTTAAAGTGCTTGAAAAATTGTTAAGTTAATTTAGAGCAACTTGCTTTAATACCAATTGATGGATTGAGATGAAGCGATTAGGGGGAGGGAATGAATATCGCTCGTTAAAAACTTTTCTTTTCGTATCAATTCGTAAAACAAATATCAAACTAAAATAGCGAAAAATAAGATATCAAAAGAAAGACAGGTGACTCAGATGATTACTTAGTTCGGAGCATGTGTCGACTCCTACTCCAAGACCTGCGATCTTTGATCGCACCATTGGGAAATTCACTATAACTCTTCTTTTCCGAAATCTTCGAAAAGAAGCAATTCGTACAATGCAACTGGAAGATAATAACACGCTACTATCTTCTTGAAATTAAAGCAATGCAAGCTAATAAAAAAATATACCGATAAAGAATAAGAAGCGAAGTTCGTCGGCACTTCTTGATGGAGCAGCTTGCTTGTGAAGATGGAGCACAAAATATCAGGAGCACGAACAAAGAACTGATTCAGAACAGATGGCAAAGTTACTTCGGCTCGGACCTTGAGCACCCCTTTTATAAATCTCGTTAGGTCGGCCGAAAAGTTGTTCGGTCAATTGATTCTTTTGGTCAATTGATCCTCCTATTGGTTGACTGAACACCTTACTTTCCTTCTTCGCTGAGATATGATCTTTGCGCATTTATGGTTTGATCAACTGATCAACTTGATCGGTCAACCGATCCCCTGAATTTCCATTCTAGTGAAGATTCGATCTGATCTTCTGTCATTTCTATTTTAGGTTTAGTCGATCGATCCTTAGTTTCAATCGACCGATCATATTGCGCTACCATGTTTGTAAGCTTGATCTGTTTCTCCATTTTTACTTGTTCGGTCGACCGAATCTTCGTTCGATCAACTGATAAAATGCTTTGATTGATCGACTGGACCCTTGTTTAAATGAAGATCTCTAAGTTGTGGACGTGTGGCCGCTGACAGCGCGTGATTCTGAGTGACCCTTTGAAATTCAAGGGGTTATATGATCCTGCAATACAGAGTTAGATAATAGATATTAATCCTATAAAATAGAATTAGATAATAGATATTAAATATGTATGAGTATGACAATTAGGGCTGTCTTGATCTCAAACTTAGAAACCTTCGTTGGTTTCTTCAGTTAGATCAGGGACCTATGGTTTGTCCCTTCCCGGGACATGACCTCCCCGTCACTCCACTCCAGTTGCTTACCTTAACCTACTTGCCAAACATTGAGTTCTCTAGATCTGTTTGGACTTTACTGCCTAGCTATGACTAAGACTTTCCTGGTTGAGTAAATAGCATGTACACTTAGTCAAATCATCATATCACAACAAGACCTAACTTGAATATTTGACAACATCAAAACTCAGGTTTGATTTTAGTTCACCCTACACCAACAAAAACCACATCTATAATATTCTAAATTGGGTAAGGGTGTCAAACCGATGCAATAGTGTAATGCAAGGATGACACTCGAGAATCTCAATAGTAAGGTACAATGCTAGGCTAACACTCGAGAATCTCAATAGTAAGCTACTGTAACAGACTTCCCCTTATAAAAAATTAATTTAATATTATACTTGATCTCAGCCAAAAAATTAAAAAAAAAAAGCTTTCTAACATCGTCGGCCCAAGGTACTTATAAAAGTTTCTCTACTCGTAGTTTTGTCAAACCTAAGATGTGGGATTAAAGAAAACCATGGCAGTACCAATTTTTATATAAAATAATTAGAGAAAATTACTGATAAAAAAATTTCTTAATAATACGCTGCAGCTGAGTCTCAAACACTAGATTTCTGATTGATTAATGAGAAAAATTATTAATAATATATTGCAACTGAGTCTTGACCTGATTGATGCATATAGAAATTACTAATAAAATTTAAAATTACTTTTGATGTGAAAAGAAAAAATATTATTACATAATTAATTTTAGATTTTACTAAATTAATTGAGAGTTAGTTATTCAACGATAGATTTTTAATAAAATATAAGATAATCCAAATTAAAGATATATTCACATCAAATTCTTAATGACAAGTAGATCCATTGAAAAATAATGATGCAAACCTAAAGTTGTAGAACGAAACGCACGAAAGGGACATAACAATGCCAGCCGTTAAAGTCGCACATGTATATTGGTTCTTACTGATGCTACTCATTGGTTGTTTTAAAAAATGCTTCCACTTCCATAGCCATGTTATCAACTTCCTCCATCTCCACTCCTTGCAGGTTTGTTCCTTCAACTCTGCCTGCAATGATGACATATTAGACAGACAACTATAAGAAGAAGAATAGGGAGAGAGCAAAAAATAATATGAGAACAATAAAATCTATTGTTTATTAATATTTGTCCTAAGGACAATACAATATATAATGTTAAAAAAGTACTTTATCAATTGATCAATTAATAAATAATAGAATTATTCTAAGAATAATTCTGAGAATTATTCTAATAATTATAACAAAATTATTAGAATAATCTAAATATTAATTTGATTTGATTTGGTGATTTGATCCGGTCAATTTTGATAATTCTCTTTTATCTCTTTTATCTCTTTTATCCCCGACAAACTTAACGGGAGATCTTTGATGTTGAGTTTGCTTACTAACTTGTTGAAACGTTGTCTGGATAATGGCTTAGTAAAGATATCAGTGATTTGATCTTCATCAGAAATATAAGAGACGAATAACTACTGAGTTGTCACATGTTCACGAACAAATTAAAATAAAAATTAATTTCCACATGTTTTGTACGAGCATGAAAGATAGGATTTGCTGTGAGTTATGTTGCTCAAATATTGCCACACCAAATTTTTTGGTGCAATATTTGATGCAAGATAAAGTTCAGAGAGAAGTGATTGAAGCCAAATAATTTCTGATGTTGTATCTATTGTAGCTTTATATTCTGCCTCAGTGCTTGAACGAGATACTGTATGTTGCTTTTCGAATTCCATGAGATAAGATTTCGTCCAAGAAATATTGCATATCCACTAGTAGAGTGTCTATCTTCAGGAGAACTTGCCCAATCCGCATCACTATATGCATGTAAATCTCGAAACGATTGACGATATAAAAGAAGACCATGTAGAATAGTACCTTTGAGATATCAAAGTATTTTTTTTACATTATCCCAATTTTGTTCAGTTGGAGCATGCATGAATTGACAAGCTTGATTTACCGCAAAAGTAATATCAGGGCATGTGGATCAAACAGAGCAAGAGAGGATGAAGTTGGAGAGTTGTTTATAGCAATTGGTATAGAGACCGAACGTGCTCCATCTATTTTGGCTCTTTGAAGAAGTCCAGTAATGTATTTGCTTTGAGAGAGAAGATAGACATCCTCATATGGAATAAGCTCAATACCAAGAAAAAAACGAGCAATACCCAATTCTTGAGTAGAAAGTTCTTGATTGAGAACACTTAATAAAGTTGTGATACCCTTGTGATCATTATCGGTTATCAGAATGATATCCACATAAATAAGAAAAAATATCATAGATCCATCATTATATTTGTGAAATACAGATGAGCCAGTCTTTAATCCAGAAAATCCTTGAGCTTGTAACTAATTAGATAGTCGATGAAACCATGCACGAGGAGCTTGTCGAATACCATATAAGGATTTCTTAAGTTGGCAAACATGAGATGGAAATTGTGGATGAATGAACTCAGGTGGTTGCTCCATAAATACAGTTTCCTCAAGATGACCATGGAGAAACGCATTTGAAATATCAAATTGTCGTACATGTCAATTAGAACTAACAGCTATTGATAATAATAGTCTGACAGATGTAATGTTGATGACTGGGGCTAAAAGTGTCATTAAAGTCAATAGCTAGTTGTTGACTAAATCCTTTAGCTATAACTCGAGCTTTGTGTTGTTCAAGGGAATCATCGGCTCGATGCTTAAGACAGAATACTCATTTAGAGTCCACAACATTCATTAAGGGAGTGCGCAGAACTAGACTCCATATTCCATTTCGAAGAAGTGCATCAAATTCTGTAGTCATTGTACTACGCTAATTTAGATCCTTTCTTGCTTGTGTAAAACAAGTTGGTTCAATAGATTTTGAAGAGACCACTAGAGCTCGTGGAAGGGGATATCAAGTTGTATTTGGTGGGCAACGCTTATAAATGTCACTAATGGGAAGCATGTGACGAGGAGGATTATCATCTGAATCACTTGTTGATGGCGACGAGAAAGTAGGCTGACACAGTGATGTAGATGACGGACTTACATTATCCGAGGATCCAGAACTAGAGAGCATATTATCTTTGACCGGTGAGGCTTCCAAGATTGGAGTAGCAACCTGAGGTGATTCTGATGGTATAGAGAGTTATTAGAGAGTTCCGGAGCAGGACCTAGGATATCATCACTTCTGACAATATTAGGTGGAATCAAGAAGGTGTCACTTGTATCTAGAGGAGAGATCGAAGAAGCTACCGAAAAAGGGAATAGAGACTTATCAAAAGTAGCATGTCATGATCAATATAATTCATCCTGTTTGTATATGCAAACAACAATAATCATGGTGCAAATTGCTATAACCAAGAAAAACACATTGTAGTGAACGAGAATCAAGTTTGTGTTTAAAATAGGGGCGTAACCATGGATAACATGCGCAATCAAAAATTCGAAGAAAAGTGTAATCAGGAGTTTGATTATAAAGTTTTTTCAAAAGGACACTTATGATTGAGCAATGGAGTAGGAAGTCGATTTATGAGATATACTGCATTGCTAACAGCTTCATCCCAAAATTTATGCGGAACCGATGCATGATGAAGAAGAGTTAAGACAGTTTCAACTATATGTCTATATTTTCTCTCAGTAGAACCATTTTGTTTTGGAGTGTGAGGACAAGAAACTCGATGAACAATTTCACAAGGACAAGATGGATAGAGAGCTTCATATTCGCCTCCCCCCCCAAATCAAAATGAAAAGAGAGTATTTTACGATCAAAATATCGTTCAACTTGAATTTGAAAATTATAGAATATATCAAATAAATCAGATTTCCTTCTCATAGGATAGAGCCAAGTATATTTACTAAAATGATCGATGAAGGTAATCGAATTATTAGAATAATCCAAATACTAATTTCATTTGATTTGATGATTTGATCCGGTTAATTCTGATAATTCTCTTTTATCTCTTTTAACAACAACATCATTACTAGCCTCAAAGTTAACCTATCAATATTCCTTTAAGATCGGAAAGAGAAGCTTCAAGTCGTTTGTGGCAATCAGGGATCATCATTCTTGATTTTGCTATTGCTCATCCATAAGAAAGGTTCGAATTGAAACAATTTTTCACGCCTAATAATTTTTCATCATTACAAAACTGAATCTTGCTCTTGTAATACAGTTATAATAAAAGATAATTATGTTTATTTCAGGCGTCCCTTATAGTTATCTCTAAATTATGTAAAAAGAATTAAATCATAGGATCAATTTATAACTAATTGTTAAATGACTAAGGGATGATAAATTATTCTTTTTTTCAAACAAAAAGCATGAGTAACTAAGATGTAATCATGGTAAAAGGATAGCCATCAGTCAAAGCCAATTCGTATATGTTATGCCCAAAGGATGTTCACATATCTCTATAATGGTATAATATTGTTTACTTTGGATCTAGACCCTCATGACTTTGCTCTTGGGTTATATCCAAAATATCTCATATCAATGGAGATATCCTACATCCTTTTAAACTCATGATCTTTACCAAATCTTTCCAATGTGGGATGATCCTGTCGGGAATATGAGAAGACGGGGCCACGGGAATGACGTGGCTGGAATGTTGATCGCATCTCCATGACCCGGATGGTGAGCTGTCTTTTGTGTTGATCAAGTCGTCAGAAGTCCTCTGGTTAACAGTACCTGTAGTCAGCGACCAGGTTGCCCCGGTCCCTGGTACCTCGATGCTCGAGGCGGACCCCACGAATATATGAGCAACCGTATAATAGTAGAGAAATGAAATGCATGAATAATGAGTACGGGAACGTACCCTGGCCCCGGGGGCGCCCTCGGATGGATCGATAAGCTAGTCGTGAGGCTGATCGAGTCGTCGCGACCCTAAAGGGTAGATGAGTGTGAGTCAGCTGAGGAGTTGGATCTGGGAGAGATGACACAAAATCCGGTGCAACATGGATCAAAAAGGAGCATGTCGGTTGAAATATGACGACGGCTCCTGAGTCGGAATACTACAACGGCTCACGGGCCGGGACACGACACGCAGGACGGATAATATAATAACTCATAATCATAATAGCGAAACGAAACACAGCGGCTCGGTGGTCGAAATACAACACACAGTGCAAGACGCAAGTCACAAAGGTAGAGTGCAACAACAATAGCCCGAAGGTCGAATCAGCGATGGCTCGAGAGCTGGTTCATCACCCGATAGGAGTGCCAACAGTGATGATGGTGTTGTACCCCCTTGACAAAGGTCGTAGGTCGGTTGGTGGCTGTCGCTGGAGGTGGCATCGGAGGGTAGCCTCGACCACTAGAGGTGGCAGCAGTGGTCGCTGGACTCGGCGGCGGCGGAGGCCGCTGGATGCGGTAGAGCTGCTGGGGAGGAAGAGGACTGCGGACCCCCAATCTGGCCGGCGTCGGAGATGACAAAAGGGGACGTCAGTGTCAGAGACGGAGAAGGGGGCATCGACCTCGGAAAAGAGGGGAGGTGGGGCGGGAGGTTGCTGGTGGCGAGAGAAAAAGGAGAGCATGGGTGGCACCGGAGGGCGCGCTGCGTGAGGAAGGCGGCGTCGAGTCCGTCCAATGGCGGCGGTGCGAGGAGGAGGAGGGGAGTGGCAGCCGCATGTGTGCTACGGAGAAGGCGGCGTTGATGCATGAGATGGCTCCGGCGTGCATGAAACAGCGTCGTGAGGGCACGGGGCTGTCGGCGTCGGATTAGGCTGGCGTCGGACTAGGCTGGCGTCGGAGGCAACGAGGATGGACAAATCCGTGCATCCTCATCCTGGCGGCGGAAAAAGCACGGAGGAAGAAGAAGATCCCCACTGCGTGAACAGTGCTGCCTTTTAAAACAAAACCCTACTCATGCCAAAAGATCGAAATGCCCCTCTTCTTTTCCTTAATTCCCTTTGGGCTCCTCCCCCCAATATATCTGCATCACAAGCCTCCCCTTCAAGTCTAGTTGAAGAAGGCATAAGTCCTACTGACTAGATAGTCTGTCGCAAAGGCTAAATCGTTCTCGATAACAAAGTCAAATTGCTGAACCTCTTGTATAATACCACACGAGCGGTCCCTATAGTAATGGTGTCGCACGAGAGGTGATAGCGATGTTGAGCGAACTATGAAAAAATAGTGCCGAGTTAATAACCGGCCAACTGTCGAGCGAGCGACAAAACATCAAGCGAGCGATGAGTAAACTAATAGTTTACCGAGCGGCACGCGGAATACCGAGCAAACCGGGCAGACGAGCGGGAGGTGTCAATCGGGCAACCGAGAAAGTGTCGGCCAATTGATCATAAAATGCTGACTAGATCATCTAGAGAATGTCGAGCGCTCAACCCAAGTAGTTTAACTGTGTGGCCGAACGGACGGCTGATCGATACCGGTCAGATGACTATGAGAGTGTTGAATGAGTGGCCCAGAGAATGTTGACCTGGCGATCGTAGAATGCTGGCCCGACAATCGAGTAGTACTGAGTGGGATAATACCGAGTGGGAGAGGATCGTGAGTGCAAAAAGCACGATGTCGACGTCCCGAGTGGGTGCGAGGCTCATGCGATAGAAGGGCATGGAACTCGCAGGATACCCTGGCCTGATATCAGTGAAGATACTTCAGTCCTAGATCATTGGAGATAACTCGACCCTGAATGGGGGAGATGGACGCTCTGATAAGTTGGTCTGTGACCAGTGGAGATTGCTCGACCCCGAATGGGGGAGACCTGAGATCCGATATGCTGGTCCGAGACCAGTGAAGGTCGCTCGACCCCGAATGGGGGATATATGAGATCTGATATGCTGATCCGCGACCAGTGAAGATCGCTCGACCCAGAACGAGGGAGATATGAGATCCGATAAGTTGGTCCGAGACCAGTGACGATTGCTCGACTCCGAACGGGGGAGATAGAATATTTGATATCCTGGTCCGAGACAAGTGAAGGTCACTCGACCCCGAACGGGGAAGATATGAGATCCGATATGCTGGTCTGCGACCAGTGAAGATCACTCGACCCCGAACGGGGGAGATAGAATATCCGATATCCTGGTCCAAGACCAGTGAAGGTCACTCAACCTCGAACGGGGGAGATATGAGAGCTGATATGCTGGTCCGCGACCAGTGAAGACCGCTCGACCCTGAACAGGGGAGATAGAATATCCGATATCCTAGTCCGAGATCAGTGAAGGCCACTCGACCTCAAACGAGGAAGATTTGAGATCCGATATGCTGATCCGCGACCAATGACGAAAGCTCGACCCCAAACGGGGGAGATAGAATATCCGATAAGACTGGTCCGAGGCCAGTGACGACCTTCACATGGGTTTAACATCGCCGCTCGACGGTCTTCACAGTGGTTTAACGTCGCCGCTCGACAGTCTTCACAGGGGTTTAACGTTGTTGCTCGACGGTCTTCACAGTGGTTTAACGTGGCCGCTTGACGGTCTTCACAGGGGTTTAACGTCGTTGCTCGACGGTCTTCACAGGGGTTTATAGTCACCAGTCGACTCTGGGGTTTATAGTCGTCGCTCGACTCTGGGTTTTATAGTCACCGCTCGACTCTAGGGTTTATAGTGGTCGCTCGACTCTGGGCTTTATAGTCGCCGCTCGACTCTAGGGTTTATAGTCGCCGCTCGACTCCTAGAGTATGTGGCTCTAATATAACTCAAACTCGGCTGATCGACACAGGAGTCTTCGACATTGAGCCTGCGACTCTAATATAATATAATCCCGACCGATCGGCACGGGAGTCTTCGATATTGAGCCTGCGGCTCTAATATAATATAATCCCGGTCGATTGGCTGGAGTCTTCGACATTGAGCCCGCGACTCTAATATAATATAATCCTAGTCGATCAGCACAAGAGTCTTCGACATTGAGCCCGCGGCTCTAATATAGTATAATCCCGGCCGATCGACACGGGAGTCTTCAACATTGAGCTCGTGGCTCTAATATAATATAATCCCAGCCGATTGACACAGGATCTTCGACATTGAGCTCGTGGCTCAAATACAATGTACGCCCGGCTGATCGGCACAGGGTCTTCGATCGGGGAACTATGGCAGATCTCATGTTCGAAAGAGAAAATATAACGGAAACACTGACCTGTTGACTAGCAGAGGATCTGACTCAATTTCTCGACTCTCGAATACCCGTGGAGTGAGGAGAATATGATATACTCATCGAAGCCCACCAAGGTTATGAGTATGACAGAATTTTCCAGCGTCGTCCATCTTCACGTTCCAGATCAGGCGGAGTTCCCACAGACGACGCCAATTATCATCTTGTCGGGAATCTGAGAAGACGGGGCTGCCAGAATGACGTGGTTGGAATGTTGACCGCATCTCCACGACCCGGATGGTGAGCTGTCTTCTGTGTTGATCAAGTCATCAGAAGTCCTCTGGTCAACAGTACCTGTAGCCAGCGACCGGGTTGCCCCGATCCCTGGTACCTTGATGCTCGAGGCGGGCCCCAGGAATATATGAGCAGTCGTATAATAGTAGAGAAATGAAATGCACGAATAATGAGTACAGGAACGTACCCTGATCTGGGGGGGGCGCCTCGGATGGATCGATGAGCTGATCGTGAGGCTGATCGAGTCGTCGCGGCCCTGAAGGGTAGATGAGTGTGAGTCAGCTGAGGAGCCAAATCTAGGAGTGACGACATGAAATCCGGTGCAGCATGGATCCAAAAGGTGGCATGCCGACCGAAATATGACGACGGCTCCTGAGTCTGAATACTACAACGGCTCGCGGGCTGGGACACGATGTTGGGACTTTCGAGCCGCAAAAATTGCTTTTTGCGTTGCGGAAACCCCGAAGTCCCATGTCACCGGATCCGTGCGAAGATAAAATTTCATAATTTCGTGTACAAGTTTCTCTAGTCCTAGATCTACCTTAGATCTACATGGAAGAAAGATATACCTTTGTAGCGAAGCCCTTCGCTTATCCCGCTCATCCAAGAAGATGTCGGATCTCAAGTGTGTCAAGTGAACACCCCTCTATGTGTATCCACACGAACGATTAGGTGGAGAAAAACACCTAGAGTGTGCTAGCACTCTTGGATGTTTCGGCCAAGGAGGAGAGGGAGAGAAGAAGAATCAAGGAGGAATAATGATGATCGATAATGAAAAAATAAGAGTAAAAATGGCTTAAGTATTTTCATCTAATGAAAATACTTAATGCTCATTAACATCATTAATGAGCCTTAATGAGTATTTAATATTCTTCATTAAATGGTCATTTTGAAACTCATTCGAAATTTGAATCTAAAATTCAAATTGAATTCCATTTATCATTTAATTCAAAATTCAATGAATATCATCATTAAGCCTCACTTGAGTCTAACTCAAGTCTACCCTCACTTGAGTCTAACTCAATCGAGTCTTACTCAATTAATCTAATTTGGATTACAATTAATCCAATTTGGTTCATCACATGGACCTAATCCTCTAGGTACATCAAATGAACCTAATCTCCATCTAATTACCCTTTGTGTGTCACCCTATAGGTTCTTGTAACGTTGGCAATGCTCCTAACCCCATTTAGAAACATAAGTAATGAGTGGTATCTAGCAGCACATCATTACTACCCAAGTTACAAGAATGTTGAGATCCAACATCACCTTGTGACTACTAATTGTGACCATTCACAATATATGACAAGTGTCCTTCTATCCTTGACATCTAGATTGATCAATTTGAGGCATAGACGGTGTTATCCTCTGATCAATCTAAATCTTGAACTCCAAGTAGACTCACTATAATCAAATGAGCTCAATATCTCATATTGACTCATTTGGGCATGGCCATGCACTTAGTGGTCTCACTCTATCAAGAATAACGATGTCACTCCCGTTATATAGGAGGGATAGATCCCATCTATATCACTTACATCCCTCCGCATAATTTGTTACATACCCAGTAATCGCCTTTATAGTCCACCCAGTTACAGGTGACATTTGACGAAACCAAAGTATGCAACTCCTTATGTAGGGAACCATGGTGACTTCAGGTCCAAGGACTAATAGTCATACTAATAGCCACATGAGAAAGTATATGACACTCATATAACAATCCATGATACTTTCTCATAGCGGGTCATTCAGTATACATTCTCCAATGCATACCCATGTGTCAACTTGATATCCTATATCCATGACTTGTGAGATCAAGTCATCGAGTTGACCTACATGTTAGTCTCGTCGCATTAACATTGTCCCTGAATGTTAATACTTGACTAGGAATGATTAAGAGTAGTGTTCTCTATATCATCTCACTATCGATTCAACCAATCGATTGATATAGATAAGAACCTTCTACACAAGGACGCTATTATACTTAGTTATTTGGCACCAATACAAGTAAGTATAATAACCAAAACAAATGCCTTTATATATATCGGAATATGATACAATGAGTCCATACAACAATCATCATATGATTGACTCTAGGGCTCTAACTAACACATGACACATAGGCCGGATAATACCAGTAACATACAATCATAATAGCGATACGAAACACAGTGGCTCGGTGGTCGAAACACAACACACAGTGCAAGACGCAAGTCACAAAGGTAGAGTGCAACAACAATAGCCCGAAGGTTGGATTAGCAATGGCTCGAGAGCTGGCTCATTGCCCGATAGGAGTGCCAACAGAGACGATGGCGTTGTACCCCCTCGACGAAGGTCGTAGGTCGGCTGGTGGTTGTCGTTGGAGGTGGCATCGGAAGGCAACCTCGGCCACTAGAGGTGGCGGCAGTGGCCGCTGACGGTGGTGGCGGAGGTCGATGGATGCGGCAGAGATGCTGGGGAGGAAGAGGACTGCGGACCCCTGATCTGGCCAACGTCGGAGACGACAAAAGGGGGTGTCGGTGCCGGAGACAGTGAAGGGGGTGTCGGCCTTGGAAAAGAGGGGAGGTGGCGGCGGGAGGTTGCTGGTGGTAAGAGAAAAGGGAGAGCATGGGTGGCGCCGGAGGGCACGCTGCGTGAGGAGGGCGGCGCCAAGTCTGTCCGATGACAGCGACGCGAGGAGGAGGAGGGGAGTGACAGCCGCGTGTGTGCTACGGAGAAGGCGACGTCGATGCATGAGATGGCTCCGGCGTGCATGAGACAGCGTCGTTATGGCACGGGGCTGCCGGCGTCGGACTAGGCTGGCGTCAGAGGCAACGAGGACGACCAAGTCTGTGCATCCTCATCCTAGCGGCGGAAACAGCACAGAGGAAGAAGAAGATCCCTACTGCGTGAACAGTGCTACCTTTTAAAACAAAACTCTACTCGTGCCAAAAGATCGGAATGCCTCTCTTATTTTCCTTAATTCCCTTTGGGCCCCTCCCCCCAATATATCCACATCATGGGATTTTGATTGAACCCCAACAATCCTCCCCTCGAACGAAGGACTATAATTACTCTCAAGCTCTGGTCTCCTGTGAGCATTCAGTCATCCTGACCTGTTCTGGGCCTTCCTATAAGTAGCTGGATCCGGTCAATCTTGACCTGTTTTGAGCCTATCCATGAGTATCTGATCACCCTGACATGCTCTGGGTCTCCCTGCAAGCATCCGCACCCGGTCACCTTGACCTACTCTGGGTCTCTCCGTAAGCATTTGGTCACCTTGACCTACTTCGGGGGCCCACCCTCATCTTCGTTCAAGGCCGTCCACATGATATCTGGTCTGGACCATAACTCTGATACTATTTGTTGTGCTCAAAGGATGTTCACATATCTCCATAATGATATGATATTATCTACTTTGGACCTAAATCCTCATAACTTTATTCTTGAGCTCTACCCAAAAGATCTCATACCAATAAAAATATCCTATATCCTTTTAAACCTACTATCTTTACTAAATTTTTTCAGAGACTTTAATTGAAACTAACAGTACGTCATAACAATTGATTGAACATTCCTACAACTGATGCAATTCACGCTAATTGGATAGATCGATACAAAGATCTGATACCTGAAATCAGTCTCCTAGACCCCACATGGCTATCTTCCGTGGCTATAGCATTCTTTATCTCTAATCTCTCTACCTACTGGTTGCAATTTTCTTTTGACTTAGAAGAAGCTAGCACGACGGTAGTTCTATTTCTTTCCTCTCTTTTTGATTTGTCCCCTCTTCCTGCCTAATTCAATTAACAATTTACACCTGTAAAAGAAGCCTTGTATAAAAGAAGAATACTATAGCAGCTGAGGAAACAATTTAGGACAAAAAAAAAAAAAAAAAGACAGGTAATAGGATCCAACCAATTTTATAAAGACTATTTTTTTTAACTGGATATCCGGTTCTCATAAGTTGACTAATCCCGGAATGGATAATCCGATCGAATATTTTGTCCATCAAATAAATTCCAACATTACTAGTATACCATCAAAATTACGTAATTTAATTATCGTAAATATATCCTATATGGAAATTGAACCCTAATTATTTAAAAATGCATTCTACTCTCATCACCATACCAAACACGAAGGAATTGTAACCGGATAGTTTTATCAAGACTATTGTTCATAATAAAATGAGTTTGACAAGCTTATAGTACCGTACATCATTGCATAATGTTGCATATCTCAGACTTTATTTTCAAATTTTATTAATGAATTCCTAAACATATTTACTCATCAATAAAAAAAAAACAGATTTCTCAAACATGTCCCATATTTTTATTTTTTTCCCAACTTTTTCCTACTTAACAGTTTTGTGCAATCAATCTTATTTTATTTCTATTGCAGAAGAGATTAGTAGGAACAATTGAACCTGATAAGCTAATTAACATTCGGATGTATGTCGTAGATATAGGTTATAGAAGAAGGGATGAATGTGATTTATACCCCAAATCATCCTTTTCCCGTGTGTATTAATTACTCCATAAGCTTCTAAACACACCCATCTACCTAAAAGGACAGCCTTATCGAATCGTCATTGATCCGGTGATGAGGAGGGGTCCGGTCAGCAGGAGGTCAAAGTCAAATTGGTCAACGCTCCGACATTATCGTCCGATGTCCTCTTTCCCGACCGGGAGGAAGAATCTCCGAGCCTACATGAGGCAGATGTTAGCACAGTTCTATCATGAACCGAGCTTTCGGCACTCAAACAGTCTATCATGAACCGAGCTTTCGGCACTCAAACAGACAAGGTATGCACCGAGCGGCCAGTCCGCTTGGACTCACATCGGCAAAACAGTGACAATCGAGCAGACTACATTCAGACATAGCTCCTCTGATCGACATAACAGCGGAGCCCGGATAGGATGTTGGCCAGGCGGCCATTCCGCTCGGCCCGAGGACAAGATCGCTCGGGCGGCCAAGGGCTGGCCGAGCGGCCCTTCCACTCGACCTGTAACAAACAAAAGGAGTATCAGAGGATATCCTTCTGGGAACCTGTGCCATCGGCAATCAACATGCTTAGCGGCATGGTCGGGCAGAAGATCGTACGACGGAAACTTCCGCTGTTTTGTCAGAGTTATGCTCGGGTCGTTAAGGTATTATGTCAGGGACACTTTTCTGACACATCTTTTCAGGATATGCTTTGAGGAGCGTGCACACCTCGAGAAGCGCGCACGCGCTCCCCGAGAGTCCTATATAAAGACTCCCAAGTTTCGACGGAGGTATGCATAATCACTACTGTAGCTACAGTTACTCTGCCATTTTACTTTCTCGTTTCTTCTACATCGCCGGTGTTTGACTTGAACGTCGGAGGGTTATCGCCGAGAAACCCCTCCTCGGCTCGGCACTGACGTTGTTGTGGTTGCAGACTTCATTGACGAAATGACGAGGAGTCCAACGGTCAACGGGAGCGTCACGTCCCCAGCATCCATTGCCTCGACTCTCGGACAGGATCAGTCATAATATGTAAGGGTACTACAAATCGGATTGTTCTCCGTGGAAATCGATTGGAATCGTAGCAGGACTTGTGGTTTCAAGCGAGCTTGACTGAAGGCTTGCTGCAGAGCTGTGTAGCAGGGAGATCGGATGCGTGAATGTCCTGAGCGAGACGACAACAAACGTTGATATCGTGCCCGACGGTAGGGAAACTTGTCGCATCGACGTGGCGAAAGGGCAGCGGTCGCTCCTAGCCAAATGACGCTCGAGATGGGTGTACAGTCCCTTCTATATTTGTGTGTGTGTGTGATACGTTGGGCACCCCATGCGAGTCCAATTTGCACGACTGAGGAGGCGTCCCCTCAATCGTGCAACCTGGGGTGCCTAGGTAGAGGTTAAAGAGGTTCCCTCCTATCCTATCCGATTTGACTTAGGGATGATAATTTCCTCTCTGATGGAGTTTTTGATATCCAATTTAAATGAAGGATAACAATTAACATGGAAGGACTATTAATATCTTATATCTGATTCGAATACCTAATTAAATTATATATATTTATATATATAACTCATTAACTATTTTTATTTAGGTTAGGAGTAGATTATATAGATTTTTAATCTAATTAAATTTTTAATTGTATTTTCTTTGTTTTTAATATGATGTTAAGTGATTGAGTCTAAGAAGTCAAGTTAATTGGTTAAATGTTAAGTAAAGGTAGAGGTTAAAGTGGTTCAGTAGACTCCTTTGACCTGATCCTACTTAAGGATGACGATTTCTTTTGAGCCCGATGGAGGTTTCGATATCTAACCCGAATGAAGGAGGGCATATAGGGACTACCAATATCCGTAGGTTATATACATGTTTATGCTTTTGTTGAATAATGATGGTTGGATGGAAAGAAAAAAAAATTATTAGTATAGAATATATTCGATTCTTTAATGGTATGAGGATGGAATGGATATGCGATACTCGATGGGTATGAGGTTAGAGGATATGAAATCCGATCCGAACCCAATCTATTTGACTCCTTGGGCTCGATCCATTTGACCCCTTCAACCTGATCCATCCAACCCTTCCTGTAATTACCCCGTGGTAATTTTGATGTGATCAATCAAATCAAGTTAGGTCTTGTTGTCTTTTGATATCTTGTGTCTAAGTGTGCAGGAACTTAAGAGCATAAGAAGTCGAGTGAAAGATGCAACTAGTGAGAAAGACGGCACGAGAGAGAGCCGACAGGCTCAGTATGTCTGAAGGACGAGGCGCTGTGGAAGAGTACGTTGGCGGATGAGAAAGAAGCGCGTAGCAGTTCCGAGGGACAAAAAGCCGAAGCGAAAGGTTGTTCGAGAATGTCATAAAATGGGTTTGGGTCAGTCCTATTTCGGATGGCCGGAATCACCCAAGCGAACGAAGCTAGATCAGGGAGAAAATGGGTAGTCAACAAAATGTTGACTGTCTGGGGCGCCTAGACCAAGTCCAAGCGCCAGGATGATCCGGGCGACCGGATCCCCTGGGCGCCCCTGGGGTGCCTCACCCGAGGGAAGTCGTATCAACACTGTTCAAGCGCCCGGAACCCTTCCAAGCGCCCGGACCGAAAAATTTATCAAAACGCAGCTTGTCGTAACCCGTTGTGACGTGGATAAAGTTCTATCCACGTCCAGGCATCTGGAACCCTTCCAGGTGTCCCGATTAGGGCTATAAATATAACTTTGATCCCAGTGGCTATATATAACACTTGTAAACAATTCTTTTCTTGTTTAGCTTTGTAACTGAGTGCCTCAATTGCTATAAGAGGCTTCTTCGCCTGAAGGAGATTGAATAGTGAGCTTTCAACGTCTTGAATTAGCAATCCCCTGATTGCAAACCAAGTAATCCTCGGTGTCTCTTTCTCTTTTTAATTAGTTTGTTAATTCATTTTATGCAAGTATTAATTTTAATCAAATTATAAAGATCGAGAAAGGTGCTCATTTTTTGTGCAGGGTAATTCACCCCCCTCTTGTCGGCCTCCAAGGGGCGTACACTTCCTACTTGATCACCCGACCCCTCTAACCCGGTCCATCCAATTATTCGAGTTCTATCCATCTGACTCCTCTGACTTGGCATCAAGCTCCTTCAGCTCAGTTATCCTCGATTGGGACCTACATCCTATGTGGCTCACTAAACCATTTCTCCCGTAGGATGTGGACAACATAGTCATTTTTCCCAAGGGCATCGACAACATAGCCCTTTCTTCCAGAAAATGTGGGTAACATAAGGACTCATATCGAAATGTGTGGGCATGTAAGTGTTCATCTCGGAATGCATGGATAACATAAGGACACTCTTTAAAAGGTCGCTTGTTTTTGCGGGCGTAAATACGCACACACAGATATTAAAACTCTTCTTTTCACGTTTCACTAGCCCCTGTACTAATGTGCTCCTATGCTAACTTGAGTGATGGAATGATCATACTGAGTTCAACTTCGACGCTCATTCTAACATCTTATTTAGTATTTTTAGAAATTTCATGATACCCTTTATCATCTACAAGCTTCTCCATGACCGTTATAGAAACAAGAACAATAGTATACTGATGATCGATCCCTCCAATCACATAGTCTTTGTAAAGCAATCCCACATCGAATCCCGTACTCGACCTGCGAAGACAACTCCCAGTATTTTCGCACTACTGCGTTGTGCCCATGGGAAAATAATAATATTTTTGTGTTTACGCAGAGGAAGAGAGGTAGAAAATAAAGATTTTTTTTCATTTTTTATCATATCGTTTATTGGGCAAAAATTAAAAGAATATATATATATATATATATATATATATATATATATATATATATATATATATATATATATATATATATATATATCCGTTACATTAACAACCCTCTTAAGATGCATACAGGTACACAGACGTCAGGCGCATGATGGGATAAATCCCAAGTCGTTAATTCCTGAGAATCGACCTCTGACTATTACGCTAGAGATATCATACGTCCACCGTAATGATGGGATAAATCTCAAGTCGTTAATTCCTAAGAATCGACCTCTGACTATTACGCTAGAGATATCATACGTTCACCGTCTGTACTGCGTCCTGAAGGCAAGAATGCCCTTTATCAAAAGATAAGCTGATTTGATGATGATTCTAAGCCCTAGCTAGAACGTTGGGACCACATTTTAAGATGTCCCAACATTTTAAGAGATCACAAACCCTTCTAAGTTTCTAACTTAAATGTAATTCTCAACATGAGTTTTGTTATTCAATCCTCTTTGATATAAATCTTACATTTACAGAGAGACGTAAAGTTAACAAAATGATACGAGAAATATGATTACTAACCGTGACTGCCCCCAATATAGCACACGAAACATGTTCATTGACTAGCCAACACCCAACAATCATGCACATTAAGAGACACGGTTTGATACACAAACAAATAATAGAAAACTTTTGAAAGTTTACCGGTCCATGGAGGAGGAAACGTACATGGGAACGAGATATACAAACAAGGCTTTATAGAGCTTAGAGAGGGTGTGCAGGGGAAAACCCGTATCTACATTAACCACTCAACTCGTGACAACCAATGCCACTAAAACATATAAAAAGTGCAAGAAACAAAAAGCCATTATTAATCTTATTCAACAGGACGGTAGTTTATGATTTTCCAGTAGACGTGTCATGTTTCTTGTGTAAACTCAGAAGAAACGCCTCTTGAAACTTCTGGTAGTTGCCTGGTACGAGTTCATGAGGAGTCCGACCCCAATCCCTACCCCGACACACATTCCCAGGCCTATTCCAAGGCCAACTCTAACTCCTGCATTAAACCATGATAGTTGTCCATCCTCATCTGAATACCAACCGCCATGATAGCTGTGTTTGACGGCCATAGTTGGATTGTATTCATTGGGTTCTTTCTCTGCCACCTGAAGGTTTTAGATCGATCAAGAACTGAAAATCTAGAATAGCCAAGTAATATATTTTATGATCCAAAAGGGAGTCCGGAAGGAGCTAAATAGGAAAACTTGTTGTGCATATTCTTTTATGTCTTCTCTTAAAGATATTGCATCGACCAAGCCAAGTGAAACCATAGTTCTTTATTATTAACACTCAGTAGCATTGCAAATAATACAAAGTGGAGTGAAATAAGATCACGAAGCTTAAATAATAGATCTGCTCAACAATGAAGTAACTATGATATAGCAAAATATAAAAGATTTAGAACACAGTTCACCTCAATTATAGCTTACCATCAGAGCAATTAGGACTAATTAAAAAGAAAAACTAAGCACGACTATCGCAGCAAATGGACTCAAGATATAAATACAGAACAACAAAATTATAGCCAAAAAACTCTTTTGAAAACTAGACAAATGTTTTTTGTTTTTCCGTTTTTGTTTTAACTAGGAGCAAAAGTGGAACCATCACCGACTAGGTTTGTCCTCTATATGACCATCAAGTTATAACAAGCAAAAACAGCCACCAAAATTAGAACATCTTTCTAATTCTAATGACAAATAACAAAGGATCCAGTATGAACAAATTCTATATAATACGAACCAAAATAAAATAGCAACAACGATCAAGACGGAAATCAAGCAGTAGAATCAATCAATGCAGATAGCATAAATATATTAACCCAGAAACTAGGAAACAGTTGGTAGTATTCTTCAACGTTATTGCACATTCTTCTATCTAACAATATCTCCAAGCAGTCAACTGGAGATGAGCATCAATCCACTGAAGTAGTGAGTAGTCGGTCAACCCGTCTGTTCAGAGAACAAAATATTTCTATCAAGCTCTAGTCGACTATGCTAAGGTCCAACTGGATGTACTGGATTACAGTTGACTTGACAGGTTATTAGTCTAATCGGCTGACAGATTTTACAGGTTGACTAATCTGAAGATTGTTAGCTACCCAATGGCTACAAGACCTATCAGTCGATTGGAGATGTTTGAAAACTAGTCATTAGATTTAAAGCCAATTCTAAATGAATCTTCAAGGTTGTTTGGCTTGTATAGTAGTGCACAAATTTTGTATTAATTGTTGTGTAATACGGTGGTTGAGCTAAAACAATGTTCAAATGCTTGGAAAATGAAGGGAACTACACAATGGCTAAAAGAGTCCGATAAGTCAATTGGAGATGTTCAAAAACTGGCCTTTGAAGCCACTTCTATATATACCTTCGAGGTTGTTTGGCTTGTATAGTAGTAGTACACGAATTCCCTATTACCTGTTGTGTGATACGGTGCTCAAGCTAAACAATGTTCAAGGGCTTGGAAATTAAAGAGAATGTCATTCTCTCTGAGTTCTTGCTAACTCTTCCCATCTTTAAGTATTTGCATATATTGTTCTCTTAATAGGCTGTGAAGTAGGAGTCAAGTTCCAAACCGCATACAATATTTTGTTAGCATTGCTTTTGTTCATATTGTTTACTTTATATTTCTGTTGCGTAATTATTTGACACAACTAATCGAATCCACAAATAAGTATCATGTGTACTAATGGGTTTACTTTGGCTTTGCACTGGCAAGAGAAAAAAATGAATTTTTTAATCACAGGTCACCAACTATTCATACCTCATCTCTATCCTGCCTGATCATCATCAACTACAGCAATCAATGTACTTAATTCTAAAGCATTCTGTTGAATAAACAAAATGTCCAATTGTTAGCTCCAACAGAGACAATCAACCAAACGATGCAGAGATCCATCAAATGTTAGACTGTGTAGTATAATTTAATGCAAACATTTGGAAAGTTGCACCACTTCTTGTCTTTTTTACTTCCGACAACAAACTTGAAATAAAATGTAGGCATATATACTCAATCCTAAAGCATGCTGTTGAAGTAACAAAAAACTTCAACTAAGACTATCGACCTAAAGATGCAGTGAGAAATCAAATGTTGGCCATGTATGTGTCATCTCATAGTTAACTTAAATTCTAGGGTGTCTTTTAATATCAAAATTGTTTAACAATGGTTCAGTGAAAACACAGATTCAATGGCATGAAGCTATAGTATGTCCCAATTATTAATCAAAGTAAACGTATTTGTAAATATTATGATCAGATGATAACAATGGTTTTGTAGCAGACGAGGTGATGAATAAATCTAACCTTCACCAATAAATTCAGTATCTTTTACTTGAATATAGAACTATAAATGCTGTAAGTCCTTTTAAATTGGCGCAACAAATCAGATAAATCCAATTAAATATCCAGATATAGTAAACTCAGATTTGTGATTACCGTTGATGCTGGCGAACTTTTATGAGATTCTAAGCCATAGTCCTTCGCTGGCTCCCCATCTGTTGCTTCTTCATCCTCTGGAATTGCGCCCAATGTTGCCAACCTAACAGACCCCCATCTGGGACTGAGCTGAATAGTCTGCGTGAGAATCAAAGGAACAGCAGCAAAACACCCGGCAACATAGACCTCGATGGAGGGAGATAATTGTAGCCCAGACTTCGAAGGCTGCATGAAAACAGAAGACCCGATTGATGCTGCTAAGTAGCAATCCATGCTCCATCCTGCCTTGGGATCTCTATCTGATGTTTGTAACCGATGATGGTCGAACCCAATCGCTCCGTTGCTCCACGGTGCGTCCATCCTGTCCAGCGAGCCACATAGCATGAGATTGCCCTGATCATCACTTACCTCGAAATCGATAGCTCCAATAAGACGAACGACATCGGTACTGATGTACGTCACATCGGCCGCATCACGATCGGCGCGGTTGCGCCGGAGGTGGATGGTCGTGGGCTCGGATTCGGGGATGCGCGCGTTGTTGATCTCGAGGGCAGCACCCCGATCGCGGCGGAGGTGCGAGAGGGCGAGGAAGGGCGGGGCGGCACCGGAGGCGCAAGGGGAGACACGGACGTAAAACAGACGTATCTCGAGCCAGGAAGAAGAAAGCGGACCAGGGTCATCATCGCCGCAGGGCAAACGGATTAAGGGAAGGGAATTCCGGCGGGTAGAAGGGACGGAGATGGCCGAGGAGGTGGGCCGTTCCCCTGCCACCGGCGTCGGAAGTTGAACCGTCATCACGGTGCACGACTGGGACCTAGAATTCAACAATTGTGGTTTCTTTAGACATCGGATTCGGTCTAGGGTTAGGGTTCCTGGGATCGAAGCGGTGCCGGAAGACGGAGGAAACAAAGAGAGAAAGAGACGCGAATGAATTGCAAAGGATAAGAAATGAATCCTGAATAGGATATATCATTCGTGTATTTTGCTACAATTTAAATATTAATTTTTAATAATGTAGGGTACTGAATTACAGTACGCGTCCTCGCATTAAAAAAAATCTAAACTAATTCGAATTTAATTACAAAGTATGATTTGATAAAATTAGGTAACCGAACTTGACTTAAATATCTATAAATATCAAACTATGAAATATTCACGGTCAACGTAGTTTAGATCATATATTAAGTTTCTTGGATTACTTACCATATTTGCAACAAAATCTCCCGTGTGTGCTAGATGTAAAAGTGTAATGAAAGTTAATTAGAAATCAATTGGGCCAAAAAAAAAAGGACGATTACCCTGTACCAAAATCCCGTCAATCAGTTTCAAGATTATGAGGTGAAAGATAAATCATAACAAATGAGAAGATACATCCTGATGCAAAGATTTATATCGTATCAATCTTGAAATTCAACTAAATCTTTCATTTATTTATTATCTCAGCTAAGTTTATAGGGACAAGTTAATTAGGAATCAAGTGACAAAAGATGATTTGCTCATCCTGAATGTCCCTGTCAATCCGTCCTAGGTTAATATGGATGAAGTAAATCACGGATGACTATTAACCATTAGTGTATGTGGCTAAGGTATGAGAGAAACATGTTTGAACGTGCTGAATTTCGACCCAAAATCTCATATGATAATATCTCATATCTTAACCATCGTATTATCCTGAAAGGATAAGTTAATTAGGAATCAACTTGTTGACTACATCAAACAATAATCATAATGTGTGGTTTCAATTTATTCATGATTTAGGATAAAATAAAATTAAAAGGAAATGCTCTCGTGGTTAAAATATGTACACCTAATGATAGGGATTATAAGTCTCCAGGGATATAAGTGGTAGATGTATCATAATGGAACAAGGGATTAATTTTTAATGGACGTATATTTTCAGAGAAAAAATCTCTCTCGCCCCATATCTAACTTGATGGTTAATTATAAACTGACCTCGTAATTTAACCTTTAACTAACTTGGGAAGGTGAGCTCCACTGGGTAGAAGAATTTACACTCCCATCAATTCTGAAATTTGACCCTTCACTTCTTGAATAAATTTATCATCTATTTATTATCTCAACTAAGCCCCATGGATAAATTAATTAGAATTAAGATCGTTGACTACGTCAATCAATAATTATCATGATCTTCAGATATATGGATATGTGGTTTCAATTTAACGTAGAAAGGATAAAATAAAATCTTGTGGTTAAAATATATACACCTTGTAATCGATTACGATAGGGATCATAAGACACACCATTAATGTGATCAGCATTTAATACAACTTTACCGAAGGCCTGATATAGAGTTTGCATCCTGAAATGAACTGATATCTTCCCTATCAATATTAGTTAAAAGTCCACCAAACCGGAAAAACTTTATCTGCTTATGATCATTTAGCTTGAATCGTTAATATCGACGAAATCTTATAGAGTTGAATTAGAAATTCAAATTTCAGGTTAAAATTAGCTTCACAACAAAAAAGGTGGAGCAAATATACAGAATCCATAGAAAAGCAAATTTTAAAGGTTAAATAAAAATTCTGAACGAGACTAGATAATTCACCTGCATGATATGGTTGGGATATACCTCTAGGGTCTCCCACATCACACTACAAAACATCACTTGTATTCATATGATAATACTGTCACTTCGGTAATCCTCAGTGACCAAGTTCTTGTAAGCATCAAATGCATAAAACAGAGGTATCTTAGCAACAATGATCTTGTTCGCAAAAGCATCAAATGCATAAAAAACAGAGGTATCTTAACAACAATAACAATTTAAGTTTAATGAACCAACAAAATGTACAGCATCTCTACCACCTCAAAACACATCCTAACCAATGAACGCAATTCATATTTGTAGCAATGAGTAGTATCATCGAAGACTGTGGAGGAACTGTTGAACAAATATGAGAGTCAGGTTAACAAGTCAGAGCCAGAGTTGTCAATTCCAATCAGGTATGAAATCTCAAGTGCATAGCATTATCATCTGCTGGAACCGCCCCTCTTTTTAGGACGACCCCTTCCTCTGCCAGAACTCTTTGCGGTTGTCGCCATCTTGTTGGCACCCCTTCCTCGCCCTCGGCCACGGCCTGAAGTCCTCCCTCCCCGCTTCTGTTTTACTCCATAAGCTTCACCATTTAAATCTTCATCATCTTCACTGTCTTCACCATCATTGTCTTCGGACTCTGATGAGTCTGAGTCTGAGTCATCACCTTTCCGTTTCTTGGAACCAGCAGATGACTTATCCTTCTTTTTAGGCGTTCTCTTCACAGCAGCAACGTCCCCATTTTTATTTTCTTCTGTTCCTGAAGCAAAGTCATCCAACAGTATCAAAATCAAACTGCCAGCACTTCCATAACAGTCTAAGCAGGAACGAGCATTGTTTGCAAAACGTCCACGGCCTATAAACCTTTTGATCATTTCAAGAAAAGATTGATTTTCTGTTATCACATCTTGTAAGATGCAAGTGAAGTAATGAAAGACGAAACACTTTCAAGACAGACGTAAATATCATCATCAGTGAAAATTTGCTTATCTAGGAAATGATGATTTCATTAGGTATATATAGGTTAAACAAAAACCTTGACTGGAAACATTTGGTAAAACTAACCTATCTACCAATCAAACCATTAAAAATGAACAAGTAGGTTTATACATGGAGCTGGTTCCAACCATTTTAAACCAGTTGGATGTTTGGTAAAGTTTGATGAGATCGACATGCTCTTCATACTAAGGTCCAGCCCAAAGTAGAACAATTTTTTTTTAAAATGGCTATGAGAATAATGTTTTAACCATAAATATTGTGTCAGTTTAACAGGTAAGCAACCTAGTAAGCTCTTCAGCAGGGTCCAAGCCAGTATAATCCTTTTATTTACCCATCTGGACTCGATCTGATCCATTTTTCCCGACTATCAATACTCAATACTCTTTTCAAAATTGACAACATGACACATCATTTTGTTATCACGCCTATCTATTTCAAAAGAAAGAAGGTACAACATGTTTTTCTATGTGCAATGAACTATCTATTCGTGATCAACATACTCAATAAAGAAGCAGGTTCGATGTTGCTTTTATAGTATTTTGCTATAGAAGAAAAAGTTTGCCACGGCATAACCATGAATTAATATTGCATAACTAGAGACATTTAAACAAAAAATTAATTGGATCAGTAATGCTATTTATTAGGTAGCCTTCTTTTCTATCTTGCTAAGAAATATGTTAAGAATACAGAAAGAAAAATGAAGTCTCATAACTTTTTGCTTGATAGAAAACTGTCTGTTCACAACATCAAAGAGCATTGTTCCAGACATACCTTCAACAGAAGACTCACCATCATAGACTTCCAGCTACAAAATATGGAAAATTATTAGAGGAACCGACTCCCAATAAAAATCCAGAAATTTAATGCCTCTTTTTGCATGTCAAATAATGATGTCCATTCATGGAATCCATAGCTGGCATAAAAGTATAATGCAAGTGATGGCTCAAAAATATCAAGATCAACCTATTTATAGACACAACATAAGCAAAGACATCCTGAGAAAATCATTTGAATAGCACATACATGAGCACTGACAGAGATCAAACAGACAGTTGTCTTAAATCATATATGATTTTATACTGACAGAGATTTAGCATTCCATCATTATACTGGAAGTAACCCATTCTAATTAGACGAATGGAACTGCTGTAAATTTACAGAAAAAACTAAAAACTTAAATGCAACTATTCTTTTGTTCATACACGGAATATACTTGTTCTAAAATTCCAAAATGCCTCCTTTCCAACTAAAGAGCACACAAGTCAATTTTAAAAATTGGTTCAGTTTTTACTACCTTGTTCAGCATGGCATAGACAAATGACAAAAACAAAAAAAAAAGATTTAACTAGGATCAACAACTTAGAGCATGAAGTGGTCATAGTTTATTGCACTAAAATTATTGTTTAACAAATTTTTTTTACATGCATTATTTTTTTTTATACTTGATTTTCTTTTATTTTTAAAATTTGACTATTTCTAGCAAATTAGTCTTATGTCTCATTGTTTATCATACAAATACGAAATACAAAATTTTCCATGATGGAGATTCTTTTCTCCTTTGCAGGATCACCATTGGAGGCACATAGACCTGTGAGATTGGGGCTATGCATATGATATATCCTTGTTGCACTAGCACGTACACATCCTAGGCATAGACTTGTTTGTTGTTGACCCAATCGTTGTGTTGCAGAAAGAAAACTTATGGTCAATTCTTTTACTCTATTGTAACCTGAAGTTTTGAGCAATAACATTGTACCAGTGCAATTCTTCAGGCAGTCTATGAAACTATTTGTGACAAAGCAATAAAATAGGCCTTTACGATCAAGTGTGGTATTACAAACCTAGGAGAAAAACCTCCAATAAAAATCAATACCATGATTTTTTAAGGATCAACAATCAATAACTAGATTGGTTCAAAGGAACCAAAAGATACTAACAGCTAAATGATGGACCAAGGACATGGCCAACAAAGAGAATCCAATAGTTGGGCATGTTAACATAGATGAAACAACTTACCTTTCTACGTATGCAACTGTAATACAGAAACTGTACACTAAGAAAGGTACGAAAAACAAATCCAATATGGCAAGCAAACCAAATTATGCAAACATACTTAGGATTGAATATTGCATTAAAAAAATCAAATAATAATATGGTAAATGAGAGAGGAAAGTATAATAAAGTTTGTTTGTCTTCCAATGCATACCTGATCTAGTCTATCACCACCATTTGTTCTATCAACTACAATAAGTGAAAGGCCCATCCCGCAAGCCACACTAAAAGCAATCCCTAAAATTTTTATCAAGAAGCTACAATATAAATATAAAGGCAGCAATATGTTCAAAGTACCTCATGACACGCATGCCCTCAAGGATATCAACTTTTTTTGGATTTGCAGAAGACCTAAATTACATAATAATAATTTCTTGTTGGTAGACAAATTGAAGGAAAGCAACAAAAATTAGATATTGGCCAAGAAAGGAACATCGAGACAACTATAAAAGGTTGTGTTACTTCTGTCCAAGAGGGCCATAGCCAAGTTCCCCATATTGAGCATGACCCCAACTTATGCATGAATTTTCTGCTCCTACAAGATGGTGCATATTACCAGAATCCATGCAACGAATGTTCCAACCACTGACAAAAATAGAAAGACATCCGTAAGCAAAAATAGCAGCCAGTTAAAGAAAGAAATATCCAAGCAGAAATTATGAAGTTGTGCAGAGGCCTGAAATTACCGATTAACACTTGTCTATTTGATCTGAGAAGTTTCTATGTTTCATGTCAACATTCATAACACCAGAAAAGTAGCAATCTAAAACAGCGGCATATGGCACCGGAGCTGCCATTATTGGATATTACTTCACCAACTAAGGATGATTCTGAATTATAAGTTGAACTTCATGCCTTAATGAATAGGTCAACAGTCTTGAGTTAGGATGACTATAATTTCCCAAGGAAGAGGTTGTGGGTTGCGGCTTAGAAGAGTGAACTATCAGTAACTTGGGTTTAGCTATTTTTGGATAATGAGTGGACCTACCAAAGAGAATAAATTATCTCATCAGCGTGAGTGGTTATAACCACTGCTTGATGCAGTTGTTATCTCATAGTCAATAGTTCTATATCTCAATGTTGTCTATCCAATAGCAATCCCAAAGGCGAAGAGGTGGAAAGCCCAGCAAGGCATTTTTGGTGATTATTAAGGATGAAGCATATTTTCGGCAAACTCTAGTTATCAAAGCAGCTGCAAAACACAATACCCAGTAAAAGTAGACAATGGTAAGGAACTGTTTTGATCTAAGACTGCAAATCAATTAAGACATTGTTATTTTTGAGGCATGGAATGGTCTTCCCAATAATGTAACATAAAAATTCAAAAAGCCAATAATGCAAACAAAATATTTTATTTTTAACAAAAAAAATCTCATCAATTTTTTATAATTCAATCAGGAATATCAAGTAATCTTTTTTCCTAAAATCGTTTATAAAAGGCCACCTCAATATGCTTCTTGTGCAATATTTAAACCAAAAATAACTCATGGTAACAGAGTTAAAAGACACTAATCAGGTGAAACAAAAAATTACTGAACAAAACCTTAAGTCCATCACAGGCTTGGGATACATCCAATCATCACCAGTAATTTTTAGTTTTCCCCACATGTACAGTTGTCCTCCTCCTGAAGAGGAAAAAAACATCTTAGGTTGCCTTACGTCATGCAAATGAAATGACTATTTGCACAAATAGTAAGTGATAAAACAAAACGAAAAAAAGCAAGAATGTTAACAAGCACACAAGCATTCTCAAAGAAGTGATGCAAGCTAAGGTTAACTATTCAATATTCATGAACAAGCTTACAGCAAATTAACATTTGCACAGACCATTGACTATCGAGCCCATTCAATATCAACAGAAATGTTTGACTGCCTAACTGAAATGAAACCATCATGAGATTCATCAAAATCCTTTAAACAATAATAAAGTAAAAAAAAAACTGTGTTCATGTATGCAAAAAGTCACAATTGCATGACAGCAGTGATTTAAAACCAAACAGGATAAAATGGTTTAACCAATTGACCTAGAAACTAGAAGCCAAGCCAGTCAAATTGAATTAGTAGAGAAACCTCAGTTGGATATGATTTTGGATAAGCTCAACCAGAAAACTGCAAACCTAAAAGAAACCTAGTTCATCCGTTAGTCAGGTTTCTGAACACTCAGAAAAAACATTAATAAAAAAGTAGCTTCTGCACAATGTCTAAAAGCAGAAGACTGTATAATCAGTTCGGCAATCATCTATCCAAATGTTCGAATTGAGATCCAAAACATGGGATACAGAATCTGAAATTAGGAGATAAAGTGAGAGAAAACAGGAAGAGGAAGATAATTACCAGCAGTGCAGGCAGAATTTACAGAACCTGCTGATACTATAGCATTAGGAGGTAAAACATTTTGCTTCTGGAAGACCTCCACAAGACGTGGAGCCCACTCATCCTTCTGCTCCCGATGGCCCAGCCTAACATCAGCATGCACAGAGAATAAACACGTGTTTATAAGACCTGGAAGAAATCATAGATCCGGACATAAACTGAAAAGAAAGAAGTAACAAAAGAATGACATTTTGCAATACCTTCCATATCCACCAAACCCCCATCTGTAGTTGAGAAAAGAAAACATTGAAAATATATAATATAATTAGTAACGCACTTTAAGTAGATAAAAATTGAAAAATGTGAAGTGCTATCCAGTACAAATTAAGTGCTGAATTAGAAAACTTAAATGCACAATAGTTGCAATGAATCAAACTAAGATAAGCCAGATAACAGTTACTTGAATGACACATACGTGTAAACAAAGCCGTTTGAATCAACAGCAACTGGAAAGGGATGTCCAGTCCACAACATAAGCACAAAAAAAAATTATTAACAGTTAGCTTAACCTCAACATTATAGCAAATAAATATGGCGCAAAACCTGTGTGATTTGTTCCACATGCAACTTTGAGAATAGTTTTCCCAGATAATGTAGCTATTGCACGTGGGCGTGGCTGGGGCTCGTAAACTAGCTTTACTGAGCTGTCTTTAGAGTTGTACTGCAAGTTATTAAAACAGCCATCAATCGTAAGAAAGCACAGAAGCAACTTCAAACACCTTCCAAACAGACCTCATTATTAGTTCCATGCCCAAGTTGTCCATACTGAGGAAGACCAGCAGTCCTACATATGAGCATTGAGAAAGATAGCCAATTTGATAGAGAACTTCTATAAACAAGCAAATCAGAAGGGACAATAAAATTTGTAGCTTCAGAACTCTTTTTTCATTGAAACATACAGAATTGAAGACCCTTCCACTGATGAAAGCCATACAGTAAAATCAGCACCGCAAACAACATTTGTAGCTTCAGAAACCATACATGCAACTGGAGATGGCTCAATTTCTACAGAAGTTAAAAAACAAGAAGTATGAAAATGCATGTACCTTGCTAACAAGAATCTCAATCTTGGTGAATTCTATTTAAAAAAAATTGATGAAACAGAAGAAAGCATGCATATCCTATGCAATTTTCACTGA
Organism: Zingiber officinale; assembly: GCF_018446385.1. Taxonomy (NCBI): domain Eukaryota; kingdom Viridiplantae; phylum Streptophyta; class Magnoliopsida; order Zingiberales; family Zingiberaceae; genus Zingiber; species Zingiber officinale. The sequence continues at coordinate 150,289,722 of NC_055987.1, forward strand.
ATTTTTTTCCTAATTAAATGGTTCGCATGGTTAGATTACCTCAAGAAATGAAAGAAAACTGCATGTCAATCAGATTATTTAGTGGTAGGGGAATAATCAAATTATATATAGGCATTGAATAAAAATTTCAAAATAGTAAACAATCACAAAAAAATAATAAAGAAATGTCAAAATGAATAAAATATCATGCATCACTACTAACCAGTTTTCGCTGAACCAGTTCCCAACTGCCCATGTTTATTCAGCCCAAAAGAGAAAGATTTCCCTTTATCGGTAACAACAACAGTATGATTTCTTCCGGCACCTGCTTTGATAATCTTATACCTGCATCATTGTGACTTAAAGATAAGCCTACCTATGAGTTAATTTATCTCAACAAGAAATAGCAAAGAGGAAAATCAAGGCAACTGTCATTGTTAAAGACTGTGTTTAATTCTATGAACAATGTGGAAGGACCATGAAAAAAATTTTAATTGTTGATTTCTAGAGGACTAGATTTTGAATGACCCTTTCAGTGGTTGTTTAATCATAGATGCACAGGTCATGGTCATCTAAGGAAGCCACTTTGTTATGTGAAATCAACTGAACAAAGAGAAAAAAAATGGGATAATATTGAACTTGCTGCCCGGTGCACGAAGCTCCCGCCATGCGGGGTCTCGGGGAAAGATCCATTATACGCAGTCTTACCCTGCTTTTTGTAAGAAACTGTTTCCAGGATTCGAACCCGTGACCTTTTGGTCACATGGCAACAACTTTACCATTGCGCCAAGGCTCCCCTTCAATATTGAACTTGCTGATTTTCAAAAAAACATCGGATTTTTAGATGATCCATTTGATGAAATTCAGTACGTAGTTGCTTCAATCCACATTCTTGATGTTGATATTTAACATATACGCAAAACAAGCGAAAGATCCATATACAATTCATTTGGATCTACTAGGACGTATTATGTATATCAGACATTGACAATCACAAAAAAAAAATCAGGAAAAAAACTGTATCAAACTTAGTAATACAACGAAAATGATTTTTTTTTAAAAAAAACTCATCATTGCAGTTGCAAATGGTTCAATGAATATGCAGTTACAATTATTATATAACCAGCACAAATATGAAATAACTCGATTATGAAGGCATTTTAATCATTTATTTGAAACAGACAGTACAAAAATATGAACGAACTGGGTATAAGATAAGTATGCGAAAAGATGAGACTTGAAAGCATAAAAGAGATTGAGGACAAACAGAAAAATTCAAACAAACAAACAAAAAAACTCACTTGGATAGTTTAGACGCAATTGTTGGAACACTACGTTGAAGAGTATCCCCATGTCCCAACTGACCTTTCTGTCACCAATGGCGCAGAATGAGAAGCAGAAAAGGACTAGCCGTTATTTACCGTTGTTTAACTCAAATGGTACCTCATTTCTTCCCCACGTGTAGCAACGTCCTTGAGCATCCAAAGCCACGCAATGACAAGAAGCTGCAATGACATTCGACATGGCGATAAATTTTTTTATAGAAATCATACAGGGACCTCATTCAAGGAACGACCTATAATCCGCTTAGCACTAGGTAAATATGTAAAGGGAATTTCAACAAAGCACCAGCTGAAATCTAGCATTGGGTTCACGTAGAACTTTCAAATGGCAACATGCATTTAAGATGTTAACACGAGAAGTCAGCATGAAGCAACAACTATTTCCACCGGTTAATTTGTCGGATTAAAGGAAACGGGAGAAAGGTACGAAAGGCCAAAATGGGAAAGGAACTCACTGCAGCCAGAAGCCACGAAGCGTATATCAACTCCGACGAGGGGCCGAAGCCTGGTGGGCGAAGCGAGGTTCACGGCATTTGGAGGACCCTTCCGGCCGAGCGAGTCCCAGTCGGTCCCCCCGCAGTAGAGGATCTCCCCGGCGACCGGCAGCGCCGCCTTCTCCTCCTCCAGCTTCGTCTCGGCTTCGGCTTCTGACATCTCGACGGAGCGGCTAGGGTCGATCTAAGGCGGGCGGCGGAGCTAGGGTTTGCTCACCGCCCAAATAAAGCAAAAAGAGAAAGGGCAGAGGGGAAATGAAAGCTCAGAGGGAGGAGCACGAGAAAGGAAGGGAGGGATTTAATTGTTTAGGTTTGGTTTGGTCTGGCGTGACAAGGAATCAAACACTCACAGCCTTTTTAAATTTCTACCATTTTTATTAGCTTTTATTTTGGGGAGGGATTTAATTGCAATCAGTTTCTTTAGCGTAATTGGTACTAATGATCGTGTTAGGGTTACTTTGTGTGGACAATTTCTCTTCACAAAGGTATCTGGATTATTGGCTTGTTTGCTTCTCGATGCACATTCTCTCTCCCACTCTCTCTACCAAACTCATTTTTAAAAAAAAAAAAAATTACTTAACACGACCTAATACTTAAAAAAAAATATTTTTTTAAATTTTTTAGGATGAAATGCCACCGTACTCCTCGCGTCAAAAATGTGATGATCCTTTTTCAAGAAAGGGCTAAAAATTTTATGTTTAAATCTTTATTTAGCACATATCAATATTTTACATTCAATATTTGTGACTCTCTGATCATGATTTGTTCTTGATCATATGCTTAGACTCCAGCTTTGGTTTAGATATAAAGAATTCAAGTACAGCTCTTCAAATTGGAGATGGAACTCGAATTGTTTTCCTAGCTTATGAGCAATCTCTGGAACGAGAATCTCTCTTTTTTTTCTTTTTTTTTGGTTCAACTGCTGGGTAGCGTCTTTGGTTGAAGAACAATATTACCTAATCGATATCACGAGCGAGTAAAAAATTAGTATCACACATAAAGCAAAGCAATAATGAGCTGCTAAGGCATGTAATCCTGAATAATAAGAATGAATTAAAACAATTCAGCTGAACAACTAAATTTATGTTTGTTATGATAATTATTGAGTTGGAGCTCTTCTCAAGTTTGAAGTGTATTCAGAGATCCATGTATAAATAAGCTTCTGACTAACGGATCTCGACCAGCTAGAGCTTTAACAGCTTATTTGCAAACTTTTCAAGAGTTTAAAGGTAGAGCTTTAAACCTTAACGCGACATTTTGATATATGTGAAAGCAATGTATTATGTGAAAACCCAATGTATAAATCTAATTGAACATTGAAACAAGTATAATATGCACTGACGTTAGTAGATATTGAGATATTTAATCTGCAAATAAAAACTTTGGGGATATTTACAACATGGTATTGAAAATTTAATTGAAGCTAGAACTGTTTACAAATGTTAGCCAGCTTTGTTTGCAAATAGATTTCATGATTGACTCTAGAGCTTTTGTTTATAGACATCAACAGGTAGAGCTCGTCGACTTACAAATTCAACTCGCTTAGGATAGTTTAGCATAGGGCAATGAAATCATTTTGTATTGAATTCCTTACTAATAGCTCAAGTTTTTGAATTCATGATAGTCCAACATGATATTGGATAGAGGTAGTGCCTTTTATGACGGTTCCTGTCTGAAATTGATGAAGGTGACTAACTGGGAACGCAGTTCTGATTTTGACCAAATGAAAACTCCAAGTTGTCCTACGGGTCATAAAGAGCATTAGCTATTGGGCTAGGGAAGAGGTCTCTAACGTTGGCCCGCTAACGCTGAAGTTGGTAATTGAGTAAGCAAATAGTGAAATCAACAATAGCTACAAGCGTGTCAAAAAAATGTAGCATTGTATACCTACGTTTGTAGATGGAGACCCTTTTCTATCGTACGCTGTGGTGTCTTTGCACAAATTTCAAAGCATTTCCCAAAAGGTTAGACCATAAAGAGACTCTGACATCTTTCCCAAAATGAGCCTGTAATCTCTGTGATTGACAGGATGAAACTTCGAATATGCATATTATATGCAGAATATTCTCTGTTCTCTGTTCTCTATGACACAAAATGCCAAAAAAAAATATGAGGCCGATGGGCTACGGGGCCCGCAATAGCCTACTTTGGCTAATCAACCGAACCACTAGAATAGTCTAATCGGCCATTACTCTCAAGGGGCACTCGGTTGACTTTTATGAATCTGGTCAATGACTCGGCCTTGAATTAACTTCTTCAGTTGAGTTGGAAAGCTTAACTAGACTGAGTGCTCAGCTAGTCTGATCGGACGTAAACAAACTGAGTACACAGCTGGTCCGATCGGTTAGACAACTTTGTCGAGCTGATTCACTGTGCTACTTCTGAATCATGGATAAGCTAGCTCAGTGGAATGCTGGCTTGGTTCAAAGCTCCATGAACGTCGTGTGAATGGGCATCCAACCGGACTCTCAATTCGGTCAGCTTGATGGCCCGGTCAGCTATCTCTTGGCCGAAGTTATCATCGACGTTGGCTTCAAAGGTTGACACTTCCTTGACTTTGATCGCCCTATCATCTGATTCTCTTGACTTTGATCCAACTCAAAGGCTCCAGCTCAATCGTCGCATCACAAGTCTCCCCATTAAGTCTAGTCAAAGGAGGTTACAAGTCTAACTGACTGGACTTTAGTGTTGTTTGTGATTCCCACCCTCCGATCAGGCATTCACTCGCCTCGAACGAGTATTATGTTTTAGTTGCTAATGTTCAAAATTCTATATTTCCCAACCGAACTACCATTCAGCTTAAGCTGATGAAAAGCTTGGTCATTGCTTCTTTTTGCATTCTTTGTTTCCTGACCGGATGCTTCTTGTACTATCACTCAGCCTAAGCTGATCTCACCCTAGTATCTTGGAAACCGAGCGAATCATTTACCATTAATGTGTGGCATGTTGATCATGATTTTTCATCATAAGCCTGTAGATTACCTCCCATCCCTCATAAATGCACCCTATTATTTGCTATGGTGTGTCGCACACTTGTGCCACATAATATCGATGTGACAGGCAAGTATTAGGATTTAATGTGACAACTACTTGTTCAAATTCAATGACCCAGATTAAGTCTCACTTTCTCAGGCCCTTGATCAAACGACTCTCTGACATTCCCACTAGGGTTTTTAAGGTTTGCTGCAAATGATATCATTTCATAATTTTTGTGTTTCTTCTTCATCTTCTTCTTCTTCTCCGCTCCCTTACTTTCTATTTGTCATCGTTAGCAATCTTTCGAGCTCATATTCCTCATGTAAGTCTATTTTTCTTCGTCCCTTTCTCAACTTTTCTCCCCTCCCATGGCTTCTGTTCCACCAGTTGCCATTCACGGGCTTTGATACACCTCCGTCGACTCTAGTTTCAATGGCAACGAGATAGACGAGATGCGTCGTTCCTATCATATTCCTCCCATCTATCACCTTGTAATCCCCTCGAGCTACGATTGCCCCAAGCTTCCTCGGACAAACTTCATTACTTTCTTTAAGTACCAGTTCATGGTTGGCCTCCGCTTCCCTTTACGACCCTTATTTTCTAAAATTTGCTCTTACTTCCATATCCCTTTACAGCAATTACCACTTAACTCCATTAGGTTACCGTGTGAAGTTATAGTCCTTTTCCAACTATACTGAGTCCCCTTACATCCCCACGCCTTTCATTAATTTTATTATCTGAAGAAATCTGAGCCAGACGTATTTCTTTTCCAAGCTCGAGTGGGCACAATTTTTTTGATAAAATGCCTAGTTCTAACAAAGGCTGGAAGTCCCACTATTTTTTCCTCCGACCGAACCAACCTTTTACTTTCCCAATCGAATGGTAAATGGAGCTACCCAACCCTCCCAAGTTAAGCAAGTATAGATGGGAGACGGTCTTCCTGGAAGTCTCCACTTAGTTAGCTGGTTTAAAATATCACATTCATAAGTTGGTAATTAAATAGGTGTTATACATGTTCAAATTGAGTCTCATCCGAACCCAACTACTCGACAATTTTGGTGAGATTTTCCTTCATTTAATTTTGTTTGATCTAATTGATTTTTCTATTTGTTTTGCAGCTAGGACCATGTGGAAGGCTTTACTGAGTGATTCCACTAAGTTAGTTGATGATGAGATAGAGGCTCGAGGAGCAGTTGAGCTGGAGAGTCATGGGTTGTTACTGCCAACTCCGAGGAACTATCCCCACCTCGGCCATCCCTGCTGCCTGAATTTGTCCCCTCTAAGTCAACAACTTCTACGGAGCTACTGATCCACCGACAATGCTGCAAGAGGTGTCGAGTAGCCACACCAGTCCGATTAGCTACCTCTTTGCCCCAAGCTCCTGCTACAGCCTCCGCATCCCAAGCTCTATCTAAACGGGCAGAGAGCTTCACTTCAGTGATCCCCCGAGGTTGCAACCGATCAGCCTACTTTAGCCTCCTCCAACCGAACGCCCTCCCTTTTTGCAATGTTGATCAAAAATGTTCTGGCACAGCCTGTCTCGACAATACACTCAACCACTGTCGATAAGTTCCTGACTAGGTCCAGCTCAAAACCCAATGAATTAGACATGCATAGACAGATAACGTCCATCCTTAAACTGCTTACTAATGAATGACGCTACCCTGACCTGAGCGAGTTGCGAGCCCCAGAGCATAAAATCAAACTCAAGGCTCATTAACCCAAACTTAGGCAAATGCCTGAACATGAACAACGACAAGCTCACTAGAGGAGCTGACCGATCACTTTAGATAGTACTCCATTGGGGTAAGTCTCTTGTCACTCAAGTACTTATATTCTTCAGTGTGATTCAACTAATCCTTCCTTTACTTTGACAATTTTGGATAGATGGTCTAACTGTGTGCTAGAAATTGGCCCAGTTGAGCCACGAGCATAAGCTTTTACATGATTCGGTCGGGAGAGTGGGCACAACACAAGCTTCAGTCAAACGGCTGTCTGAAGAAGTGACTCAATTAAGGAGAGAGTTAGACATTCAGTTGGAACAATTACTGGGGGTCCAAGCAAGCTCTCGCTGTGGAGAAAGATAAGAACCATAACCAAGTTGTCTAGCTCGAAAAACTTATGAAGCAAGCCCAAAACTATGAGTCACGCCTCCACTCGCCCAACATAAGAAAACTTAGTGTCAACGAGGACTTGGATATAAAAAACAAAGAGACCCGAGTTTTGGCCAAAAAGCTGGAGGAAACAATGGTTGCTCTCCTCACCAAACAAATTGGTCGAACGACCGAACAGGCTGAACAAGAGCTTCAAGTCGGGGAGCATCAATGGGAAAGACGCCGAGTTGGAGGCTTTGAAGGCCGAGCTAGAAGCTTCTAAGGTTGAATTTGTCAAGTATCAAGAAAGAGAGCCCGATCTGCTAGAGGCTTTTAGAGTCGAATACTTACGCTTCAGAAATTTCAATCAAATAATAGCCAATCGGACCACCAAAATGCTCAACTACGCATGTAGACGGGGTCGTCAAGCAATTACGGGAGGGGGATACCTAACCACCGAGGTCCCCTGCAATTTCATCAAGTGTCATAAGATCTTTGAAGATGTTCCACCGGATGCTTTCTCTGATTTTGCTTGACATTCTTTTTAGACTTTCATCTAGTAAATGTAAAAAAGTTAACCACTTATGCCGCTCAACGATGCACATTTTCTTTTATAACCCGAAAAGTCTTCATGACTCAAATATTCTCTGTCTTTCCTTATTTTGCCTTGCCTTTTCTTTTATTTAACTTAGTAGCATTGGCTTGCCCTTCCATAAATAGTATTTGAACACTCACCCACTTAGACAAGAATCACTTGGACTTTCTGAGAGACTTTAGATGAGTAGTTTCATAATCAAAATGTCTAGGACTTGATTGTGAGAGCAAACTTACTTACAACTCGGTCGAATGACACAAGAGTCTAGGACTTAGATGTGAAAGTAAGCTCACTTACAACTCGACCGAATGATACAAGAGTCTAGGACTTACACATGAAAGCAAGTCCACATATAACTTGGCCGATCGACACGAGAGTCTGGAACTTAGGCATGAAAGCAGACTCACTTAGGGTAACTGCAATGTAAGGTTCACAAAACCCAAAAAAATGAGTTTTGTGGACCCAACGGTATTGCAAGGTTAGTGGGGTTTTAAACTCCAAGAACCCAGCATCCAAATTTGGATACTAGGTTCAACATAATTTTTTTTTTAAAAAAAAAATATTTAGTGGTGGGCCCACATATGGTGATTAACACCCACTTTATTTTATTTTATTTATTTAAAATTTTTGTAAAAAAATATACAAATTTGCATCAAAATCAAATGGGCTAAACATTTTTTTAAATATGCAAAACAGCTAAAAATGACTATTTTTATTAAAAATTATTAAATAAAACTAACCTATATTATTAATAAATTAATTAATATGTATATTATAAATATATATTTATGATATTATATAAATGAATATTATAAATAAAGATAGTAAATAAAAATATAGATATTGATGTGTTAATTAGTGAGACCTAATATAAAGTTACTTGTTGGGTTTATGATTACAGGGAGAGGTTTATAAAAGTTATGGATATTTTATTTTTGATGTGGCAGTGATATGATACAGTAGGTCCCGTAATGAAGTTGGGTTTATAGGTTTAGGATTGTCGTTATCCTTATAACTATGTCGATCGACACGAGAGTCTAGGACATAGGCGTGAGAGCAAGATCACTTATAACTCGGTCGATCGACAAGAGAGTCTAGGACTTAGGCAAGAGAGCAAGCTCACTTATAACCTGGCCGATCGACACAAGAGTCTAGGACTTAGGCGTGAGAGCAAGCTCACTTATAACTCGGTTGATCGGCACGAGAGTCTGGGACTTAAGCATGAGAGTAAGCTCACTTATAATTCGGTCGATCAGCACAAGAGTCTGAGACTTAGGCATGAGAGTAAGCTCACTTATAACTCGGTCGATCGCCATAAGAGTTTGGGACTTAGGCATGAGAGCAAGCTCACGTATAATTCAGCTAATCGACACGAGAGTTTGGGACTTAAGTGTGAGAGCAAGCTCATTTATAACTCGGTTAATCGACACAAGAGTTTGGGACTTGCGTGAGAGCAAGCTCATTTATAACTCGTCCGATTGGCACGAGAGTCTGGGACTTAGGCTTGAGAGCAAATTCACTTATAATTCGCCCGATTGGCACGAGAGTCTTGGACTTAAGCTTGAGAGCAATCTCACTTATAACTCGGTCGATCGGCACGAGAGCCTGTGACTTAGGCGTGAGAGCAAGCTCACTTATAACTCGGCCGATCAGCACGAGAGTCTGGGACTTAGGCATGAGAGCAAGCTGACTTATAACTCAGCCGATCGACACGAGAGTCTGGGACTTAGGCGTGAGAGCAAACTCACTTATAACTTGGTCGATCGGCACGAGAGTCTAAGACTTAAGCGTGAGAGCAAATTTCCTTATAACTCGACCGATCGACACAAGAGTCTAAGACTTAGACATGAGCAAGCTCACTTATAACTTGGCTGATCTACACGAAAGTCTGAGACTTAGTCATTTCCACTTGCATTTGCCTGTATTCATTGAATGAAAATATTTACAACTTACATAAATTTAGTATAAATGTATTTTCGAGCCCGATGGGGCTATAAATAATTTGCACTCCAAGGTCGTCCAAGTTGTTCACGTTTGTCTACTGGAGGTAATAGGAATCTAAGCTGAGCTTCTACACCACCTTGTATAGCGTACCCCATTGTGGCTCTAATTTGTTGGTATCGTCGGCTGACTTAATTCTCTTCCATAATAAGTCGCCGATCTAAAAAGATCTTCGAATAACCCTTTGATTATAATTTTGCTTCATTCTCTGTCGATAGGCCATCAGTCGAGCGACTACCTTGTCTCTGATTTCCTCTACAAGATCCAACTCCATAAGGTGTCGATCAGAATTATCTTCATCATAAAATTATCTCCAATTAAATTCAGCGTCAATTTCCACCAATACGACTGTCTCTCCTCCGTACACTAAGTGGAAAGGGGTTATGTCCATGGCCTCCCGAGGCATCGTATGATAAGCTGATAATACACTTGGGAGTTTATCTACCCAACTTCCTCTGAGATGGTCAAGCTGGGTTCTGAGTCCTTTAATAATTTCTCTACTGGTGACTTCCTCTTGGTCGTTGCTTTGGGGATAAGCCATGGAAGTGAAAGCTTGCATAATACCATAACTCACACACCATTCTTTGATCCTACACCTTTAGAACTGCCTTGGTTCTGAGTCCTCTAATAATTTCTCTGCTGGTGACTTCCTCTTGGTCGTTGCTTTGGGGATAAGCCACGGAAGTGAAAGCTTGCAGAATACCATAACTCACACACCATTCTTTGATCCTACACCTTTAGAACTGCCTTGGTTCTGAGTCCTCTAATAATTCCTCTGCTGGTGACTTCCTCTTGGTCGTTGCTTTGGGGATAAGCCACGGAAGTGAAAGCTTGCAAAATACCATAACTCACACACCATTCTTTGATCTTACACCTTTAGAACTGCCTTCCGTTATCAGAAACAATCTTGTAAGGAATACCGAACTGACACACGATATTTTGCCATAGAAATTTGATGACCATCTGCTTTGTTATCTCAGTCAGTGACTCAGCCTCCACCCACTTAGAAAAGTAATCCACTGCTATGAGGAGGAATTTCTTTTGACCAGATGTCATTGGGAAAGATTCTACGATGTTCATGCCCCACTGGTCGAACGGGCAAGAGACAATTAATGTCTTCAACAATTCCGTGGGTTGATGAGGTATGTTTTGGTGCTTCTGACATCATAAACATGTGGCTATAAGCTGAGCCGAATCTGCTTGCAGGGTGGACCAAAAATATTCACCCAATAAAATATTATGAGCGAGCGATTGGCCACCCAGATGGCTCTCACATGAACTCTGATATACTTCTTGTAAAATGTATTGAATGCCATCTAATATGATACATTTGAATAGTGGTCTAGAAAAAACTTTCTTGTATAAATGATCTCCAATCAATGTGAACCAATCGACTCTCTTCTTATCATCCGCACTTGCTCCCGATCAACCGGTAAACTTCCCAGCCGAAAGAATTCAATCAAAGGCATGCGATAATCACTTTGTATTTTTTGCTTTGACTGGTCATTCAATATGAGTCACTAATAGTGTTTGATCAATCCACTTATTGAACGAGAGGGCTTAAGGAACTAGCCAACTTGGCTAGCTCATCTATATACTGGTTCTCCGCTCGGGGAATCTTTTGAAGTATTATCTCTTGAAATCCCGGCTTTAACTTTTCAAATGCTTCTGCATACAACTTCAACCGTTCATTATTTATTTTAAAATTGCCCAAGAGTTGCCGAGCCGCTAGTTGAGAATCCGAGTAAATAAGAACCCAAGCGACTCCCACATGTCTTGCCGCTTACAGACCAATTATCGGTGCCTCGTATTCCTCTTCATTATTAGTAGCTCGATAGTTCAGTCGGACGGATAGACACATTCTATCTTCGCATGGCGATATCAAGAGGATTCCAACTCCACTACTTTGTCAAGTGAACGATCCATCTACATAGATTCTTCAAGTTTCTTTTTGCCCAAGATTTTGTATTTTTATCACAAAATTAGCTAAGACCTGAGCTTTGATGGCTGATGGGGGTTGGTAATGTATGCCATATTCACTTAACTTTGTGGTCCACTTGATCAATCTTCTGAACCCAGCATGTGTTAGTTAGAACAATTGTGGGGTGAGAAAGAAAGTAAGGGTGTACCTTCCGAGTAGCTAAGACTAGCCCATACACCAACTTCTCAAGAGTGGTGTAGCGGCATTCAACATATTTCAATAAATGACTTAGAAAATACATCGGTTGTTGTTCATTGTCATCTTGTCTCACCAACGCCGACCCGATAGTCCGTTCAATGGAAGACAAGTATATCCATAGTGGCTCACCGACGATAGACTTTGTGAGTACAAGTAAAAAATATAAATAATTTTTAAGATCCTCTCGTGTCTTGTCACACTCAATGTCCACTGGAACTTGGTGGCTTGACGAAGTATCTTGAAGAACGACAAGCTCCGATCGGACGACTTTGAGATGAATCGTGGGAGAGCCATGATGCGCCTAGTCAGATATTGTGCTTCTTTTAGATTGTGTGACGGGGGTATATCTTGGAGGGCCTTCACCTTACTTGGGTTGACTTCAATTCCCCACTCGGTCACAATATAGCTGAAAAACCATATACTTTTAGCCCTAAATAAACATTTGTTCGAGTTGAGCTTGACTCTATACTTCCTCAGAGTCTGACACATCTCCTCAATGTTTGCACATAAATCAGTAGTTCAGAGTGATTTTATCAGTATATCATCAACATATGTCTCCATGTTTCTAATGATTTACTTTTGGAATACCTTGTTCATAAAGTCGTTGGTATGTCACTCCCGCATTCTTTAGTCCGAACGATATGACATTATAGCAGTATGTTCCCTTTGCGGTGATGAAGTTAACTTTCTATTAGTCTTTTTTGGCGAGCGGGACCTAGTGGTAACCTTGATATGCATCCAACATGCATATCAACTCACATCCAATAATTGAGACCACCACTTGATCAATGTGTGATAGTGGGTAATAGTCTTTTGGGCATGCTTTGTTCGAATCTTTAAAATCAACCAGAGTCACCACTTGTTCTCGGGCTTGGACACTAGTACAACATTTGCTAGCTAACTCAGAAACTGCACTTCTAGGATATGCCCGACCTCAAGTAATTTGTCAACCTCGGCTCTGATGATTTGGTTCTGCTCTGCTACGAAGTTTCTTTTTCTTTGTTTAACCAGCATCCGATCAGATGTGCAACGTGTGCTCCATTACAATTGGCAAGATACCCAGAAGCTCATGGGTCATCCAAGCAAAAACACAATTATTGTGCCTCAAGAAGACAATCAACTCCGCCTTTTTCTTAGGGCTTAGATCGGTTGCAATGTAAGTGGTGGCCTTCGATCGACTGGGATAGATCTGTACTTCCTCTTTTTCTTCATAGACCAAGGTTGGAGGAGCTTCCTAAATAGCATTAACTTCTAGACGTTGAGTTTTTCGAGTAGCCTGAGACTCAATCTTCACAATCTCCATGTAGCATTTGCGCATTATGACTTGATCTCCTCTAACTTCTTTGACCGAGTTGTTTACTGGAAACTTGATTTTCTAGAAAAATATAGAGACGAAGGCTCATAATTCGGTCAGCGCCAGTTGGCCAAGTATCACATTGTATACCCAGGGCACGTCTGAAATTCATTTGGCAGGTTCTCATGAGTGGCTCTTCCTCGAGAGAGATAATCAGCCAGACTTGCCAGATCGACTGTATTTCATTTCCGGTAAACACATACAGTGGCGTTGTCATTGGCTGAAGCTCACTCTAGTCTATCTGAAGTTGCTCGAATACCTTTTTGAAAATAATATTCACCGAGCCGCCTGTGTTAACAAACATTCAGGGGATATTATAGTTAGCGATTACAAATTTAATAATTAAAGCATTATCATGGGGTATCTCTACCCTCTCCAAGTCCTTGGGACCAAAACTATTCGTCCTTATGCTTTCTCTTGATTGCACTCGATCACGTGAATCTCTAATCAGCGTGCCTACAACTTCCTGGCCTGATTAGAATCACTACCTGTCGGCCACCTGCTATCATGCCAATGTCACCCCGAGCGGCATTGTGTTGATTTTCTTTCTCCATAGTGACTTGGCGTGGAGGTCGCTCGGTAGACGCCCAAGTCAATGTTTGGTTGTTTCTTTGATAGGAACATTGCTAGTTCCGATCAGCTCCTGCAAGTTTCCGACTCGGGTGTTCGTATGATTGTCGTTGGTGTTGGTGATTAGGAGAAGGGGAACGCTGACGAAATCCTTAATGGGTCGGTCAGCACCATCGTTGATTATAATAATAGTAGTCTTCTGTATTATGAGTCCCCGTACGTTGATAGGTGCAGAACATAGCAGCCCATAGTTGGGACTCAAGAAGGCGTGCCCGATCGGTTTCCACATGTTGGACTACATGCGACCTTAGCTCATGATGATGTGGCGAAGGGCCCGCTCGGGGCCCTTTTGGAGGCAAAGTATTAGGGGTCGCTCGACGCTCGGGAGCAGCGACGGGAGCAGGAGCTACTCCTTTTTTTTCAAGCGAACTGGGCTTCTTCAATATCGATGTATTTGGTGGCTCATCTGAGTAGATGATCGAAATCCCTCAGAGGCATCCTGATGAAGGATTGGAAAAAAAATCATTATCTGTGAGTCCCTGGGAGAAGACACTTACTAAAATTTTTTGGATAGCTGATGGGATATGTTGGAGTTGTTGGAACCCCAGGTTATTTTGATGTGATCAAATAAGTCAAGTTAGTTCCTATGGTATTTTGACCATGTGTCTAAGTGTGCAGGAACTAGATGGCCGGAAGTTGGATTCGAGTAAGTCCTATTCCAGATGGCCAAGATCACCCAAGTAAGCGGAGCCAGAGTGGAAGACCTGGACCAAGGCGAGCTGAACTGGAGCAGAGGGACCGGACCAAAAAAAGTCAACGAGGTTGACTCTAAGGGTTCGGGCGCCCGGAACCCTTCCAGGCGCCAGAAACCGAGTTTTTATCCACTCGACGTGGATGTTGACCATTGCGTTACGGATAAGATTTTATCCCGCTCCAGGCGCCTGGAACCCTTCCAGGTGCCCCGACCAAGGCTATACATACAGCCTTGGTCCAGAAGCTAAAAATAACAAGCATTTTGTAATACAACAGTTGTGCGCTCTTCATTGTTAGTTTAGCTTCTCATTTTCTGTGCTGTCACTACTGTAAGAGGCTTCTCCGCTTAAAGGAGATCGTTAGTGCATTAATTTCCTTGAATTAACAACCTCCCCAGTTGTAACCAAGTAAAAACTGGGAGCCTCATCCTTTAGTTCATTTCTTTAATTATTTATGCAAATGTTACTTTAATCAAGTTATTTGTCCGAGAAAGGTTTTGTTTGCTTTTGTGCAGGGGCTATTCACCCCTCCCCTCTTGTCGGTCACCAAGGGACCAACACGTGATATCAAATCAAGGATGCCTCAGAAGGACTAACCGTCGACTGAAGCAACTAGATGGCCGGAACGGACATCTACCCACCAATGTTCGAGGGGGAGTTCGCATTTTGGAAGCGACGAATGGAGGTATTTCTTAAAACAGATTTTAATATTTTATTAATAATGAAATATGGTTATGAAACACCAAAGAATACGAACGGAGAAGAAACGGCTCTGGACCAAAAAGCAGCGTGACGATTTTACGTCAAATAGTAAGGCTGAATTTCATCTTTTAAGTGTACTTCCAATTAAAGATCTCGATAGAATCGACAATTACCAAAATGCAAAAGAACTTTGGGAAAAGTTTATGAAACTCTATGAAGAACTAGTTGAAGCCGATTCCAACTCCTCGATGTGTTAGAGTATATACTAAAAGTTTAGCTTTTTGTAAACAATTATAAGAATCACATTGGTCAAATGTCTACATTTATGCTAAGTGTAGTTGTCCGTTTAATTTATATTATAGATAACATGGTGTGAGGAGACATACAGAAGTTCATGTTATCAGTTCCTTATAAATTATAAACAGTTGCTCACAACCAAGATTGAATGGGACAACCCATTGGAGTGGTTGTAGTAATAAGGTATTAGTTTATCTTGACTAATAAATTACACTAGTACACTATGAGTGTATTGAGCAGGACCATCTGAGGTAGTTTCTTTTTATATTGACTATATAAAAGAACAAAACATATGTTATTATGGAAGTGTGTACTCTTAATCATGATATAATAACAAACACGTATATTTAATATTTATTTCTTTAATTTATCAAAGGGTGCGATTTAGCTCGTTAAATCAATAGACCCGATAAGTTGGGAAATGATATTATTTATATGGTGTGTTGTTGATTATAGAATGAAACTGTGTCCTAGTAATCTAGGTTGATGATGCCCCCTTGAGGAGCTCATAAGGATTGTCATGTAAACTTGCAGGTGGACTTAGTCTGACATGACGACAAGGTTGAGTGGTACTACTCTTGGAGCTAGATATTAATTAAGTGAATTGTCAGTAACTCATTTAATTAGTGGACATTCAATATCTTAAACACAGGAAGACCAACACACTCATGATAAGAAGGAGCCCATATTGTAATATGGGATTGGTGCGGTAGTGCAATAATAACTCTTTAGTGGAAAGAGATATTATTGATGAACTTGAGTTGGGTGTTCGAGACGAACACGGGAAGCTCAAACTCATCGGAGATCAAAACTAATTCCTCCTCTCAGTCCCTATTGTAGCCTCTTATATAAAGCCTTATATCCACCCAAAGCCTAACTTCTTAAGGCCCAAGTTAGGGCCGACCAAGCCTTGCTTAGAGACCAAGCAAGGGGTCGACCAAGCTAAGCTTGGATCCCAAGCTAGGGTCGGTCAAGCCTTGCTTGGTACCCAAGCAAGGGATCGGCCACACAAACAAGAAGAAGGAAGTTTTATTTTTGTAAAATTTTTCCTTTTATAGAGATCCATAAAAGGATTTAAAATGATGATTTTAAT
Organism: Zingiber officinale; assembly: GCF_018446385.1. NCBI lineage: Eukaryota > Viridiplantae > Streptophyta > Magnoliopsida > Zingiberales > Zingiberaceae > Zingiber > Zingiber officinale. The sequence continues at coordinate 150,306,150 of NC_055987.1, forward strand.
ATAAAACTTTCCTTTTTTAGATTGGTCATAAAAGGAAATAAAAGGGAGTTTTTATTGCGTTAAAAACTTTCCTTTTATGTTGGTTTTAAAAGAGAATTTTAAATTTTAAAATCTTTCCTTTTTTAGATTGGTCATAAAAGGAAATAAAAGGGAGTTTTTATTGCGTTAAAAACTTTCCTTTTATGTTGGTTTTAAAAGAGAATTTTAAATTTTAAAATCTTTCCTTTTATAGCTTTCTACAAAGGAATAAAAGAGATATTTGAAATCTTTCCTTATTTGTAGTTATCTATAATGTGAAAGAAAAATTTTAATTTTTGTTATAAAACTTTTCTTTTTTTAAAACCATATTTTATTTTAAATCTTATCTTTTATAGATATCCATAAAAGGATTTAAAAGAGAGTGATTTTAATTTATAAAATATTCCTTTTATAACTATCCACAAAAGTGATTTTAAAAGAAAGATTTAAATTTTTGTTTAAAATATTTCCTTGCTTGGAGAACAAGCTTGTGAGCGGCCATGCTATGATAAGAAAGGAAATTTTATTTTTTGTTACAAAACTTTTCTTTTTTGCCAAGACCAAGGAATATAAAAGAGAAAGAGGAGGTGTCTCACCCAAGAACACATCTTCTATTCCTCTCTATTCTTCCTTGGTGGCCGACCCTTGCTCTTTCTCTTCTCTCCTTTTGTTTTCTCTCTTGGAGGTCGGCAACATCAATTGGTGGTGATCTCTTAGTGGTCGGTTGCTTGAAGGAGAAGAAGAAGAGAAGGTAGTTCTCTTGTCTAACATCCCTTGGAGGATAGTTGATGGCCGGATCTTGGAAGCTTTGGAAGAAACTTCGGTGGACTACCTCTTGGAAGATCGTCGCCCACATGACGTTCAAGAGAATGAGAGGAATACAATAGAAGATCAAGAGGTCTATAAGCTATGAAAGGTATAATTAGTTATTAGTTTCCGCATCATGACTAGCTCATCCTTTTGTATAGATCTTGTAAAACCAAACACAAGAGGCTATCAGTTTTAAGTTATCGTTTTTGTTATCGATTTTATTTTTCGATTTCATGTTTCGATAATGTGTTTCTATTGAGGTCTTTATAGTTAAACCTAGTTTACTGTAAGAAGTTAAATATCCAATTTCTCTGTGAGGCTTTGTCTAGGAAATGGTGGATGATCTCATACCCAAGAAGGTCTAGTGCCTCACCATGTTTAACCTGGAAGCCGATCTTAGAAATAGATATTTGATAACTTCTGTAATATGATTTAACTTAGGAAGATCATATCGGTTGAACTTAAAGTAAAAATGTTAAGTTTTGTTCCCAATCTAAGTTTAACTTCTAAAGGAAAATTTGGATTGATAATGTTAAGCATCGTTTGCAATCCAAATTTAACTTTAGTAGAGCACATGGGTAGCTAGAATAGTTCTATGCTTGTACAAATTTTTGTACAGAGGAACTAAGACAGTATTCCGAGTAGCAACCAACACGATCGGCACCGAGTCATCATCAGAAGCTGAAAATGAGGAAATTGTCAGAACAACTCTCATAGTCGAGTACCTACAGAAAACGAAGTCAGCTCTTCCTCAATGAGCATCGAAAGCATCGATGAAGAGGGAGCAACGTCGGAGGAAAGTAACTCTATAGGGGGAGGATCAGAACCCGACAAGGTAAGTCAGGTACGGTCTCTACTATCTGACCAAATGTTTAAATTTATTAAATTATTAACTAAAGATGGTTGCATGCTAGAAAAAGAAAATAAAAAGTTGAAATTAATTTTAGATAAATCTCGTCTGTTAGAAGATTTTAAAAGATTAGAATTATAAAATGATAAATTAAAATTAGAAAATGATAATTTGAAAATACAAATAGAAATTTTGAAAAATCATGCATGCTCAGATAATTAACATATTAGAAAATTCTATGGATTAAATTGGTACCTTAGATACCATAAGGGACAAATAAGAAGAATTTTAAAGAAATATATTGCTAAGAAATTCTTGGTTAATCCTGTAGAAAGGAACTTATATTGAGTTTCAAAGTCTTGTCTAACTTGAACTTTAATTTAGACTTAGCGCTTTTCAGCGAAAAAAATTAAACGTTTAATTTCCTTATGAGGCTTTGTCTAGAAGTGGTTGGTGATCCAATAACCAAGAAGGCCTAGTGTCTCACCACAGCTTAGAAGTCAAATATTGAAATAAAATATTTAACTGACTAACTGATAAATCATTAAATTAAAATTAGATAATGTTTTAAAAAAAGTCTTTTCGAACATTTTTTTTGGAAATTACTCAACTTTTTTTTTTCAAAGTTCTCCAAACTTAGAAATTTCTTTTGCAAAATTTTTAACTTAGAAATTTTCTTTCTTTTTGAATTTAACTTAGAGATTTTTCAAAGTTTAAAGTTTCTTAAATTATTGCAAATTCTTTTTGGTGATATCAAAAATAATCTTCGAATTTTTCAAAGTTTTCAGAGTTATAACCCTTAGACTTGTTGTAATACCCCATTTTTTACGTGATCAAAGAGAGAGAAGGAAAATATTAAGTCTGGGGGGAGGTAGAAATCAAATTTTTACACTTTCATGTAAAATTTATTACTCTTGATTTATGTTGGTTTACCCTAGCTTAACTTGGATTGCTCACATCAAAAAGGGGGAGATTGTTAGAACCCCAGATTGTTTTGATATGATCAAACGAGTTAAGTTAGGTCCTGTGGTGTTTTGACCCTGTGTTTAAGTGTGCAGAAACTTAGGAGCACAAGAAGTCGAGAGGAAGACGCAGCTAGCGAGAAGGACGGCACGAGAGAGAGAGAGAGCCGACGGGCTAGATGCGTCTGAGGGACGAGATGCTGCGGAAGAGTACACCGGCGGACGAGAAGGGAGTGTGCGGTGTTTCAGAGGGATGAGAAGTCGGAGCGGAAGATTGTTCGAGGAGCAAGAGACGCAGCAAGCAAGAAGGTTGACACGGGAGAGAGCCGACGGGCTCGGTGCGTCCGAGGGACGAAGAGCTGCCGATGAGTATGTTAGCGGATGAGAAGGAAGCACACAACGATTCCGAGAGATGAGAAGCCGGAGCGGAAGCCTGCTCAAAAAGGCCGGAAGTTAGGTTCGGGTGAGCCCTATTCTGGATGGCAAAAATCACCCAAGTAAGCGGAACTGGAGCGGAAGACCTGGACCGAGGTGAGCTGAACCAAAGCAGAGGGCCCGGACAGAAAAAGTTAATGAGGTTGACTTTAAGGGTCTGGGCGCCATGATCCATTCCGAGCGCTCGGAACCCTTCCGGACGCCCAGAATCGAGTTTCTATCCACTCGACGTGGATGTTGACCATTGCGTTAGGGATAAGATTTTATCCCGCTCCAGACGCCTGGAACCCTTCCAGGTGCCCTGACCAAGGCTAGAAATATAGCCTTGATCCAGAAGCTAAAAATAACAAGCATTTTGTAATACAACACTTGTGCGCTCTTCATTGTTAGTTTAGCTTCTCATTTTCTGTGTTGTCACTGCTGTAAGAGGCTTCTCCGCTTGAAGGAGAACATTAGTGCATTAATTTCCTTGGATTAACCTCCCCGATTGTAACCAAGTAAAAACTAGAAGTCTCGCCCTTTAGTTCATTTCTTTAATTATTTATGCAAGTGTTACTTTAATCAAGTTATTTGTCCGAGAAAGGTTTTATTTGCTTTTGTGCAAGGGTTATTCACCCCTCCCCTCTTGCCCGCCACCAGGGGACCAACAGGAGCAATCTAGGTATCCTAGCTTTTAATGTTTGGACAAAGGTTTAAGTTAGGTTTATTGTTGTATTTGATATGCATTGTGAGTGTGCAGGATACAGGTACAATAAGGAAAGTCTAAGTGCGATCTTGACAAAGGTGAAAGTCCAAGTTGAGTCTTGGCGGTGTAAGTCCAAGCATGTAGTCTTGACAACGTAAGTCCAAGTGTGACTTGACAATAGAAGAAGTCTCGGAGACGTGACCTCTTGGCAAAGGAATACCCGACAACAATAACAACGCCGATGAAAGCTCCAGAGGCAAGGTGTGAAGGATAGGGAGGCATAAAAGGGATGCGAAGCTGATGGAGAAGACTAGAAGGCTAGGTCTAGGTTGTGCGGGTAAGGATGGGTGTATGAGAGACTGTACTCAGGATAAAATTTTAGTATTACTATATCATTACTATAGCTTTATTGTAGCAGTCGACTGGTGTTTTCATCAGTCGACTGGTAGTCGACTGTTGGTTTGTAACAGTCGAATTTCACTTAAAACCAGTCGACTGGTGGTTGTACCAGTCGACTGGTGGCGGGAAAATAACTTAGTATTTTCCTTCCAAGCTCTATTTAAAAGAGCTTAGAGTGCTTGGACATGGTTGATGAAATAGAGATGGTTAACCCCTATCAGTAGTCTACCAGTGCCCTAGCATCTCAAGTGTTCTTGTGAGAGTTGTGGTGAGATTTCTCCACCCATAAGGAGCTATGTGAGCTAACCAAAGTTTGCCAAGGAGTCATTCACCGACGGATCGGGATCGTCCACCTTACGGATAGGAGTGGAGTAAGAGCTTTATCATCGAACCATGTTAAATGAGCATGTCGAGTTTGGTTTGTTTTCTTGTCTTGTATTTAGATTAACTTTCGTATTCATATTTGTATTCCTTGTATTCCGTTGTGCTAATGAATACGTAGGAAAGCGATTTGGGGTAACGAGTTATTCAACCCCCTCTTTCTAGTCAGCCATTCGATCTCTAACAGGATATCTATGGCCACTTGATTAAATTTCTTGAAAATAGGCCCTCAATGTCTCCTTGGGCCCCGACTTGAGTGAGAGCATGCTCAGCGACATTTTGTGGTAACAACGGCTGCTGGTGAAGTGTTAAATGAAGACCGTTCAGAAGTCTTTGAAGCAACAAATGGACTCAATAGACAGCTGTTTGAATATCTCTATGTCGAGTCGGACAAGGTAGTAAGGAACACTCGGCATTTGACTCCGTCTATGTACTAGTGGAGCATGGTCATATTCTTAAACTTGACTAAATGGTCTTCTAAGTTAGTTGCTCCACCATATTCTCTGATTAAGAGGGGTCGGAAATGAACCATTGACCCAGACGGGTGCGTTCTCGGAAGACGATCCCTGAGGCTTCTTTGCTCGGCTCATGTCGTCAAGGGGTGTTCGGAACAACGCCCTGTGATATACAATTGGTGATGGCGGCACGGGCAACAGGCTGGTCGGCAGAACGGGAACTTGAGGAAAGACAACCGGGGGAGGTTGGGTCGGTTGGAACCCGGTCGGGCCTTCCACTCGAGCTCTGTGTTCGACCTATTGGCCAATCGTTGATATAGCAAGGTCATTTAGTGAACGACCCTTGACTACTGCTTGTTGTTGTTGCACAATTTTAGCAGCTCAAGCGGCTATCAACATCTTTAGTTCTTCTTACGTCAAGGTTACTGTGGTGAGTCGCATAGTCTCGTCCATCTTCATGTCTCAGATGCAGGTGAACTTCCCACAGACAACGATAAATATGATCCTATCCGAAATCAGTGAAGGTGGCTGGCTGGGAAAGCAGCTCTAATGTTGACCAAACGAAAACTCCAAGTTGTCCTGCGTGTCACAACAAGCTTTAGTTGTCGGGCCAGAGAAGTAGTCTCCAACATTGGTCTTTCGACGCTTAAGTCAATAATTGAGTAGATGAATAGTGGAATCTACAATAGCTACAAGCGTGCCAAAAAATGTAGCATCGTATATCTGTGCCTATATATGGAGACTGTAGGACCGTTAGGCCGGCTAGAAGGGGGGTTGAATAGCCCTGAATAAAACACAACCCTTTCTCGAACAATTAAGCTAACACTTGAAAAATAGATTAAGCAGAAAATAAAGCATAAAAACGAGGCACCGGATTTGACTTGGTTACAACCGGGGAGGTTGTTGATCCAAGGAAGATGGTTGCACTAAAAACTCCTTCAGGCGGAGAAGCCTCGTTTACAGCAGTGTAGGCACAAAAAGAAAGAAGCTAATCAAAGCAGTGGAAGCACACAAGTGTTGTTACAATTTCTGAACTGATGATTAGCTTCTCGACCAAGGCTATATTTATAGCCTTGGTCGGGGCGCCTGGAAGGGTTCCGGACGCCCTAGGGGGGATAAAGTTTTATCCCCCAATGTTCAGATCGCGTAAATCGCGATCTTGGTCAAATCGGTCGGGCGGAAGCATTAGGGCGCCGGATTGTTCCGGGTGCCGGGCAAAAAATCAGCTGCGGTTGACTTTTGTCGAGACCACTTCTCCGTTAAGTCCCCGTCTCGGTCCGGGTCTTCTGCTCCGGATCCGCTTGATTGGGTGATCTCTGACATCCGGAATAGGGCTCACCCGAACCCATCTTCCGGTCTTCTCGAGCGTGCTTCCCTCCGGCTTCTCATCCCTCGGAATTGCCACGTGTCCCTTCTCGTCCACCAGCGTACTCATCCGCAGACTTCGTCCCTCGATCGCACCCCGTGCCGACCTTCGCGCTAGCTGCGTCTCTTGCTCCCCGAGTAATCTTCCGCTCCGGCTTTCGTGCCTCGGAACCATCGCACGCACTTCTTTCTCGTCCGTCGGTGTACTCTTCCGCAGCGCCTCGTCCCTCGGACGCACCGCGTGCCGTCCTTCTCGCTAGCTGCGTCTTCTGCTCGAGTACCTGTGCTCCTAAGCTCCTGCATACTTAGACACAAGGTTAAATACAACGCAGGACCTAACTTAACTTTGTTGATCACACCAAAATAACCTTGGGGTTCCAACAATCTCCCTCTTTTTGGTGTGATCAACCCAAGTTAAGCTAGGGTCAACAATAGATATGAAATTAATTTCAATAATATGCAACATGATAGAAAAAATTAAAATTTCAAATTTTAATTTGTAATTTTTTCTACCTCCCCCTAGACTTATACTTTCCCTTCTCCCCCTTTGATCACAATAAAAATGGGGTTCCATGAAAAACAATCTAAGGGTTAAAGATTTAAAAAATATTTCAATAAATTTCTAAGTTTTTAAGAAATTTAAAAAGTTTTTCTAAGTAATTTAAGCTGAGATTTCTTGTTTAAAAAGATTCTTAACTAAAAAAAAAGATTTTTGAGAATAAAGAGATTCTAAGTAAGTAAATTTCTAATTTGAAATAAAATGTTTTGAATAACCTTTTTCAAGTACTAATTAATTCTTGTATTAATGCTTCATTAGTAAGTTAATTAAACATTTATTTCAATATTTTGGCTTCCAGGTCGTGGCGAGACACTAGGCCTTCTTGGTTATTGGAGCAACAACCACTTCCTTAGACAAAGCCTCATAAAGAAATTCTTTGTTTAATTTTCTCACTTAAAGCGCAAATTTTAATTTTAAAATTAATTTAAGCATGATTTAGGAACCCAATATAGGTTCCAACCTACTGGATTAACTAAAAAGTTTTTAGAAACATATTTTCTTGAAATGTTCCTAATTTGTCCAGGGTGATATTTAAAGTATCAATTTAAATTATTAAATCTTCTAACATTGGTTTTAGATGAACATGCATGGTTTTTCAAGTTATCTACTTGAATTTTCAAATCATCATTTTCAAGTTTCAATTTTTCATTTGCTAATTTTAATTTATCTAATTCTTCTAAGGGACAAGACTTAGCTAGAATTACTTTTAAATTTTTATTTTTACTTTCTAATTTGCAGTAATCTTTTGTTAAAAGTTTAACAAACTTAAACATTTTATCGGGAGGAAGAGATCGTACCTGACTTACCTTGTCGATCTCGTTTAGGGGTGGCAATTTTTGACCCGACACGAAAACACGACCCGAACCGAACACGAAAAAATCATGTTAGGGTTGGGTAGTTTCGGGTTCGGGTCGAAATCGGGTCGACCCATTTGACCCAATTAATAAACAGGTCGGGTTCGGGTCAACCTGAAATGACCCGATTACAACCCGCGAACCCGTTTATAAATAATTATAAATTTAAACTAAAATTACAAATTTAAAAAAGTTAAAAACCCTAAACATAGAGATATGTTATGCTATTGATTGCAATGTTGCTGTGGCTTATCATTTATGATATGAATTTTCAATTTGTGTAGATAAATGTTATTTTTAATTTTTAATTAAATATACAAATTTTATTTAATGAATTCAGGTCATATTCGGGTCAAACGGGTCAAACGAGTTAAACGGGTCAAACGGGTCGAACGAGTTAAACGGGTTAAACGGGTCAAGCGGGTTAAACGGGTCAAACGGGTCGGGTTCGGGTCAAGTGCAAATAAACAGATCAGGTTCAGGTTGAATATTTTGACCCGAAATAATAATCAGGTCGGGTTCAAGTTGTCATTTGCCAACCCGCCAACCTGCCAACCCGAACCTGTCAACCCGAACCCGAACCGAATTGCCACCCCTAATCTCGTTGTCCGTTTCTCCCCCTGAGCTGCTGCTTTCTTCCGACGTGTCTCCCCCTTCATCGATGCTCTCGATGCTCATTTCGGAAGAGCTTGAATCGCAGTCGTCATCTTGATGACTCGCCATCAGTGCGAGTCCGGAGAATGCTTCGACTTCCGATTCGGACGACGTATTGTCCCACGTCGCCTTCAGGGCCTTTCGTTTTTGGATAGGCTTGTTACTCTTTTCCTTGTCTTTGTTCTTCAGCTTGGGGCAGTTGTCCTTGACATGCCTTCTTCGTCGCAATGGTAGCAGCAGATCGTTCTTTTCTTTCTACCCTGTGGATGGTTAGTTTTTCTAGAATTGTACAACTTCTTAAATCGTCTTACCATCATTACCATTTCCTCGTCGTCGAGAGAAGATTCCGATTCAGGTTCGTCTCTCGAAGCTTTGAGGGCGACGTTGTTCTTTGGCTCCCTCATTCCTGCACATCTTGACTCATGCACTTCAAATGTTGAAAAAAATTCTTCTAATGAAATTTTTTCTAAGTCCTTCGAAATGTAAAAGGCATCTACTAATGATGCCCATTTTGAATTTCTAGGGAAGGAATTTAAAGCGTACCTTAGCGAATCTCGATTACTTACCTCTTCTCCGAGATTCGAAAGTCCGGTGATGAGCTCCTGTATCCTCGAGTGTAGATGTGCAATTGTTTCACCTTCTTCAAGACGGAGGTTGGTGAGCTGGTTGCGAAGTAAGTCCCGTCTCGCAAGTTTGGCTTCGGATGTTCCTTCGTGTAATTCAAGGAACTTCTCCCAAAGCTCCTTTGCCGAAGTGTAGGTGCCGACACTGTTCACTTCTTGTGGTGGAAGTACGGTTAACAGATGAAATTCTGCTTTCTTGTTTGCCATGTACTCGGCCTGCTCTTTCTTTGTCCATTGATTTTTTGCTTTGCCCTCGGGAGTTTCAAAACCGAGTTCCATTATTAGTAATAAATCAAAATCGGTACCGAAAAATACCTCCATGTGCTTCTTCCAGCTTGCAAAGTCCCCCTCGAATTTTGGCGGGTGGATGTTAGATCCGGCCATCTCGTTGCTTCGTTCGGCGGTTAGTCCTCCTGAAGCGTCTCGGCTCTGATACCACTTGTAGGACCGTTGGGCCGGCTAGAAGGGGGGTTGAATAGCCCTGAATAAAACACAACCCTTTCTCGAACAATTAACCTAACACTTGAAAAATAGATTAAGCAGAAAATAAAGCATAAAAACGAGGCACCGGATTTGACTTGGTTACAACCGGGGAGGTTGTTAATCCAAGGAAGATGGTTGCACTAAAAACTCCTTCAGGCGAAGAAGCCTCGTTTACAGCAGTGTAGGCAAAGAAAGAAAGCTAATCAAGCGGTGGAAGCACACAAGTGTTGTTACAATTTACAGTCGATGATTAGCTTCTTGACCAAGGCTATATTTATAGCCTTGGTGGGGCGCCTGGAAGGCGTTGCATTGAGGATAAAGTTTTATCCCCAGCGTAGATCGCGTAATCGCGATCTTGGTCAAATCAGGTCCGGGCGATGGTTCCGGGCGCGCCGGAGCAAAAAGTCAACAGCGGTTGACTTTTGTCCGGACCACTTCAGTCCCGTCTCGGTCCGGGTCTTCTGCTCCGGATCCGCTTGATTGGGTGATCTCTGACATCCGGAATAGGGCTCACCCGAACCCATCTTCCGGTCTTCTCGAGCGTGCTTCCCTCCGGCTTCTCGTCCCTCGGAATTACCGCGTGTCCATTCTCGTCCACCAGCGTACTCATCCGCAGACTTCGTCCCTCGATCGCACCCCGTGCCGACCTTCGCGCTAGCTGCGTCTCTTGCTCCCCGAGCAATCTTCTGCTCCGGCTTTCGTGCCTCGGAACCATCGCGCGCACTTCCTTCTCGTCCGCCGGTGTACTCTTCCGCAGCGCCTCGTCCCTCGGATGCACCGCGTGCCGTCCTTCTCGCTAGCTGCGTCTTCTGCTCGAGTACCTGTGCTCCTAAGCTCCTGCACACTTAGACACAAGGTTAAATACAACGCAGGACCTAACTTAACTTTGTTGATCACACTAAAATAACCTTGGGGTTCCAACAGAGACCCCTTTTTATAATACCTCGTGGTGCCTTTGCATGAATCTCAAAGCATTTTCCAAAAAAGTTAGATCATAAAGAGGCTCTAACACCTTTTCCAAAATCTCTACAATTAATAGGGTAGAAGCTTCAAATATGCAGATTATATATAGAATATTCTCTGTTCTCTGTGATATAAAATGTCAAAAAGGAATACGAGGCTGATGGGCTATAGGCCTATAATAGTCTACTTTAGCCAACCAACCGAATCACTAGAATACTTCGACCGACCATTCCTCTCGAGGGGTACCCGGTCAGCTTTTATGAATGCGGCCGACGACTTAGCCTTCACTCGACTTCTTCAGTTGAGTTGGAAAACTTAAATAGACTGAGTGCCTAGCTGGTCTGATCGGACGTAAACAGACTGAGTGCGATTATATGGCCAGATCGGCTAGACTACTCAATCGCGCTGATTCACTGTGCTATTTATGAATCAGGGATACAGCTGACTCAGCGGAATACTGAGTTAGCTCAAAGCTCCATGAACATCATGTGAATGGGCATCTAATCGGACCTTCAGTCTGATTGGCTTGATAGCCCGATCGGCTATCTCTTGATGGAAGTCATCATCTATGCTAGCTTCAAAGGTTGACACTTCTTTAACTTTGACGGCGTTATCATCCAATCTTCTTGAGTTTAATCCAACTCTGAAGCCCAGCTCAATCGCTGCATCAGGTACCATAGCCATGCAAAAATAATAAAAGTGCAGGAGTTTCCAAATCACATCGAGTACTAAAAGGCAAGTTTCATGAGTTATAGCACAAAGTAGAATCAACAAATATGGTGTATCAAATAAAAATGGCCAGAAACCTCTGGCTATGTAGAATTTTAGAAATCGCAAAAATGATGAGGTGCACTGTAGGTTGAAATAATCAACAATAACTCTGCTTCAATCCTGTAGCACATGATGAATGTGAACCTTAAGTTTATACAAATTAGTTGTAGACTTGAAAAATATATTGAAATTTATATAATGTCTCGTTTCTTTACCAAAGTTGCAAAAGCATGGCCAGCAAGTGCACCTCCTATGACGCCCAAAGGCGAAGAAGCTGTAGCAAGTGCTGCAGAAGAGACAATTCAGCTGTCATGACTCATGACTAACATCAAAATATATTACTAAAAAGGAAGTGAAACAGACAGCAGATTTTACCTATTGTGGAGAAAAATGACACATCACCCCATTCAGCAACAAAAACTAAGATGAATGTGCTGAGAACAGTACTGGCTGCGGCTATATTTCCTGCACTATCTCCTGAAAATTATGAAATTGCTAATTCTGCCTGATTTGAAATTTGAAAGGCAGATCAATTGACCACATTGGACAATGGTTTAAGAATAGTCGACTATATAACAACACCATAAGAATAATAAAAAGCATCAGGGTGTATAAACATAGTACCTCAAAATGCACATGAAGGATCATTTCTTAAAGTCAAATAAATTCTTCCTGATAGTAATGCCTAAGAGAAGATTGGCTGTGCATATTGAAGTTTTCAGTAGCAGATGATCAGGCATTAAACTGTATAATGACAGTTTAGTCACCGAGCAAAATTATAATGATACTAAAATATTATGTGGATTGAGCAAGATAGAAATGCAAGGATATTCGAGGAATCAGAGATTTACTAAATGGGTTAACTATGAAACAACTAGATCTGAAAAGTAAAGAACAAAATAAGGAATATGAGCAAAACAAGAGAAAAAGACACTACGTTAGATATTGATTATGAAAAAAAAGAGTACCAGATGTTTGGGTATTTGTAGGAAGCCGCCAGTATCCTAACACAGATGAGGTTGCTAATTGATACGGTAAATGAAATCAAATGATGCCACAAGACCACCAAAAGAGAAGAGCATAGATTGAAATAACAGAAGAAAGAGAACCTCGTTGAATAAAGAAGTCTATAACAATCAGCATTGTATCATGGGGAACTTGATTATACATTTCATGAGTTAACACCCATAGATTGATCTTAAGAACTGGAGAAACAAGTGACACTATAGCAGAAGAAGCTGGTGTCAAACTAGAATCTAGATAGGTCCTTCGGGATAGTGGGTAAAAGCATTACTTTAAGGTTGATTCAACCAAATGTTTTGGATTGACTGAGAAGTGGTACTGGAATTACCTCAAGCCCAAGAAATTGATATTTGATATTAAAAGAACAAACGAATATGTCGTACTGATGCAAATCTTGTATTGATATCACCCGGATCTCCTAAATCATTCGTCTGAACTCCAGCTAATTCTGTTCCAGAAATTACGTTCTGAGACGCTTGAAAGGTAAAGAGACCAACAAGAAATGTGAACTCCAGTGTTTTCTTAGCATTAAAGAGTGGAATTATGTTATGCTTGTAAGACGGAACACTGCCTCCAAATCGATGAAATCATCAAACGTCTAACCACATATGCTACTTAATTCAACATAGAAACGAGATCTCGAAAAGTATATATACACATATACATATAACGTTCTACCTCCTCGATCCCAAAATCGATAACTCTCCTAGACTTTTAAAAAATGTGGGAAGCCGGAAGGAAGAACGGTGTCAGCGCCTGGGGAGGGCATCGCTGAATGGGTGGCGAGGGATGACGGAGAATGTGGGCGGATCGGGGAAGTCGGAAAGGAAGGATGGGGAAGTAAGAAGGCCTCTGGTGAAGCAGAAGCACCAGGCTATCCCTCCTGTTAGGGCTGTAAATGAGCCGTCGAGTTTTGGGATCTTCAAACCGAACTTAAAATGAATTAAGTTTTTAAAATAATTATTCGAGCATTTTGAAATAATTGTTCAAGTTTGGCTTGATTTATTTTTTTATGAGTTTGAACTTGTTCGAAGCTTGACTTGAGCTTGATTCATTTAAATATTATTGAACTCTCAATTCAAGGTTGGCTTGAGCTTAGCTCGAGTTTGGTTCGAACTTGGTTCAAGTTTGGTTCGTTTAGATGTTATCGGGATTTTAATTCAAGTTTGTTTGAATTTTTAAAACTTTTAAGAGGTGCTTAGTAGGCAAGTTCCGGATGCTGGAATGAGAATGAAATCTAGGGGGCGTTTGGTTTAGGAGAATAGGAGTGAGGAATGAGAATGAGAATCATTGATTGTCATTGTTAATGTTTGGATTATAGCAATAGGAATACAAATAAGGGAATGAATCCTTGAAATTGGGTAATAACTCATTCCCATGTACCTCCCCTTCAATGAGTCATTACCCTATTTTCATCAATCAAAATATTTCTTTATTCCAAAAATACCCTTGACCTAAAACTAAAATTTTCTCCCTTAATATCAAATATCAAAATATATTTATTTATTTTTTCTTTCATATCACTTCTCTCTTCTTGTTATCATATTTTCTATCTCATCATTTTATCACACACTTTCTCTCTCCTTAATCTCTCCCATCACATTCTCTTTCCTCTTTTTTTCTCATTGCATTTTCTCTCTTATCATACTTTCTCTCTCCTCAATCTCTACCATCGCAATCTCTGTCTTTTTTTCTGATCTTACTTTCTCTCTCATCATACTTTCTCTCTCCTTAATATCTCCCATCATACTCTCTTTTATCTTTTTTTTCATCATACTTTCGCTCTCATCTCACTTTCTCTCTCCTCAATCCCTTTTGTCACACTCCTTCCTTTTTTTTCCTCAACACACTTTCTCTTTCATCATACTTTCTTTCTCCTCAATCTCTCCCATCACACTCATTGTTCTCTTTTTTTCTCATTACACTTTCTCTCTCACTATACTTTCTCTCTCACCACATTCTCTCTCCTCTTTTTTTCACATTACATTTTTTCTCTCTGCATCCTCTCCCATTATACTTTCTCTCACATCATATTTTCTCTCTCATCTTCTCTCATCATGCTCTCTCATATCACACTCTTTTTTTTCATTTCCTCTCATCATATTTTCTCTCTCTTCATTATTCCTCATCACACATTTTCTCTCACCATACTTTCTCTCTCATCATACTTTCTCTCTCATCATATTTTTCTCTCACACTCATCTTTCTCTCACATCTATTTTTTTTCTTCTTATTTTTCTTTAAGGGTAAAAAAATAAAAATTGATTTATTCCGATAGTAAATATACAACTAATCAAACATTACTTTTAAGAGTGATATTCATACTCATATCGATTCTCATTCCACAATACAATGATTCTCATTCCGATTCTATTCCTAGGAAAGAGCCAAACGCCCCCTAGTTCATTCCCATTCTTGATGCTTGGTAGATGGGAATCGGAATCAAAATATGGATTTGATACCCCTACTTTCATAACCCACCCACCTCTAGGTTATAGTTAAACTCATTCCTCCCTATCACTATGTGAAAATAGACAATAGACTTCAGCACTGTTTACTTCGGCAATTAGTAATTACGAAGTAAGAAATGGTAATCAACTTCGGTAATAAAGTTGATGTAGTAAATACGATTTTAGACTTCATAAGTTTAAAAATGTGAGTCTCACTTCTAATTTTGTTTGATATTTTACTTCATAATATATATTTGATGAAGTAATAAGTTATAAAATAAAATTTATATATATATATATGCTGAAGTAATAAGTTTAAATGGGTTTAAAATTTTAGTATGACTTGAACCGATTAATTATTCTTATAAAATCTTTACTGTGACTTGTTCTCTACTAAAACCTAAGTTTTGCTGAAATCACTTAGCATTTTTTTCCTTCACGTTTTCCCCCGACGGCAGCTTCTCCTTCTCATTTTCCTCGATAGTCTTCTTCGCGTCCCCCCTCCCGACGACAGCCTTCTTCTTCACGTTTTCCCCACGGTAGCCTTCTCCTTCACATTTTCCCCCGACAGCAGCCTTCTCCTTCGTGTTTTCCCCTGACGGCAGTCTTCTCCTTCGCGTTTTCACCTGACGACAGACAACCTTCTTGTTTATCCCCAACACAAAGCCTTTGCATTGAGACACCTCCACTTCCTCTTCTCTCTTCTCGGTAGGTTTCTTCCCTCTCCACCCCTTCTTTTTTTTCCTCTATGTTGTGCCATTAGTGTTCTTCCTCTCTGTAATGCCACCGGAGAATCGACCTTCGATTGGTCATCCTCTTTGAGGTTTCCTGGCCATGGGAAGAAGGCAAGTGCTTTGTAGCAGTTAGAGCTAGAGGCCACCGAACTTCTCAAGCCCCCTTCCCTTCAAGATATGTAGTTCATCCTAGGTTTGTAACCCTAATCCATCCATTCGTCCCTGTTTTTGCAATTGTATGAGATGCTACAAATCTGGCACAGGTCAAGGCCGCGGAGTGGATACCATGGTCATTGATGACTCTATGGTCATCTTGTGTTGCTTCCATTGCCAATCTATTTGGATGATTTCTCCAGATAAATGCTTCCTAGAGGTTTAGGAACTTTTCCTCATTAGTGTTCAAGGTTTCTGTAAGATGAAGCTTATTTTAGTACCCAATATTTATTGAGCTCATATCAATCTTCGCCTTATGTTTTTTGTGATACCCGCTTGTTTTTTTTTCTTTTTTTTTTTCATTTATGTTGTCAGTTTGAATATATGGTATGAAAGTCTTGTTTGCTGTTACAATTGAAAGATAAATATTGAACTATTAATGAGTGCTCATCATAGACAATTCTGTAGGAAAAGAAGAGAGTTATAACTAAGTAAAAATACTATGCTGATAGTGTATTACTGCTTTTGTGTCATGTGCTTTTTTGTCTAGGTAATTACAATCTACTAGATACTTATTAAGTATTCAGATAGCTTACATTGCCACATATATAGCAGTATAATATTTCATAAATTTAATATTAGGATAAAACATCACATCCCCTTGTTAGTGTGGTGCCTTATTGCAATATGATTCGTATTGGTTTAGAAGATGCATGGTTCCATTCTATCGAAATATGAGGTTGTGGTAAGGTGTCATGCAAAATATGAATGAGTTTTCTTTCCGTTGTTAAAATTATTTAATGTTTCTATTATGTTGTACAATATATCCATATTGAATCATCTTGCTACCTTATAAGAGCTCAGCATTCTAAACTCAACTTAGACACTGATTATTCAGTACATTTCATATCATTTCTCACATTTTTTTAATATCCTTAGATGCTTTAACTGATTACCTCTAAATGCGCTTAACAGTAGTTGAATGCCCTTGCTCAATTTAGGTTCTTTATTTTGATGATGAGCTATAAAGTATTTAGCTTTCGTTAGTAATGTAAATTGCTTTTTGGTTCAAGTTATGTTATGAAGCAGTAAAGATTGTATACCTCTTTCACTCAAGACTATTTCTCAAGCTGGAACAAGTTAATTTTGTTAATCTATGTGATGCTTTGAATCCAGTCCTGCAGATGATTGGCATGAGAACATCTATCTTTTTTTAATTGTGTGTAAGTAATTGATTCTTTCTTAATTTTCTTAATCTCTTCTTCTATCTACTTTTTAAGCATGTTTTCATCATCCTATAGCATGTGTCATATTATGTTCACATAAGACATTAACATGGAGAAACAAATAGAAATATGTAGTCAAGTTACAAAATTTTCAAACTCAGATGTCAGTGCTTAGTAAAGTTACAAAATTTACAAAAATGTCCAAGATTATGACAAAGATGTCAGTGCTTAGTATATATTTGCAGCTAGATAAGTTGGAATGCTTTACACCCTTGTTTGATGTGTCTCATGCATTCACAGCCAACTGTTAAATCTTCCAACTACTTGTGTTTTTTTGGGTTAGAGGTTAGCACTGAGTGCAATGCAGAAAGAAAGTAGACCAAATTATTTGTATGAAGAGATCAAGGAAGAGGTCTATTTAGATAAAGGAAACAATCTAGTCACTAAGTTTGTTCCTACTATATTAACTGATGAGAAGTTTCTGGAAGGAAATTGCATCTTTTCTGAGGTAGTCTACTGGTTAGTTTCGATCTCTTGACAAGTATTTAAGAAACTTGATTATTTAGATCTTGCTTATGTTGTTGGTATTATCCCCCCATGTTCTGCTGAAATAAGAACTAGAGGAGCCTCCTGAACATGTAGCCTACCTTGCTTTTGAGATTTTTCTTGCAGGAGGTGAAGTGCAACAGCAACAAGAAGGTGAGGGGTTTTTCTCGTGATCAATGGTTCTCAAGGTCAGTCCATGGGTTCTTAATAATAATCAGATGAAGTTTGACTGCACTCCTACTCTACATCAATATAAATAATCACGCTCAAAGAAAGACTGCAATATCTTTAGTCAATCTTCTAGAATTTTTATCTCGATAGGACTTGCTATCACTGGTGATCCTGTCTGGAAGCTGAGAAAACGAACCTGCCGGTGTGACGTGTCTGGAAGGTTGACCGCATCCCCATGACCCGGTTGATGATCTGTCCGCTGCGTTGACCAAGTCGTCTGAAGTCCTCCTCCGGTCAACTGTACCTGTATCCAGCGACCGGGTTCCCCCGGTCTCTGGTACCTCGGTACTCGAGGCGAATCCCACAGATGCATAAATATCCGGATAATAATAGAATATTGAAATAAATGCAAAGAAGGTACGAGAACGTACCCTGGCCCAGGGGGGCGCCCTCGGATGGATGGATGAGTGGGTCGGGATACCGATCGAGTCGTCGCGGCTCTGAACAATAGATAAATGTCCGCTCGATGAGTAGCTGGCTCCAGTGGCTCGGAGCCGGACGCGATATAGATCCATATGATGATGCACTGTCCGACTACAACCTCGGCTCGCAGGCCGGAATACAACAACGGCTCGCAAGCCGGAACAAGGCACGCAGGCCGGATAAATCCAATAACCCACCATGATGATAACGATGCAAAGAATAAAATACCCCGGCGCGATGGCCAGTATTACCCATATAATACCAAACTGCGGCTACCTGGAAGGGGACAATATCCACTAAAGACAGCGGCAGTAGACGCGTGAGGGGGCTATTGCGGCTGTCGGCGACGGCTATGGCCGCGGGAGAGGGCAGCGATGGCTGCCGGCAGTGGCTATGGCCACGAGAGAGGGCAGCGGTGGCTGCCGGCGGCGGCTATGGCCGCGGGAGAAGGTGGCGGTACCCGCTGGGGGCGGTGGCGCACGCTAGCGGCAGCGGTGGCGGTGCTTCCCGTCGCTGTCCGCCGGGAGACCGAAGGAGGGGACGGCTCGACTCCGGTAAACCAGCATCCTCCTGCTCGCCGGTGGCTGAAAACGCAGTCATGAGGAAGCCCTTCCTCCTCATGGTGGCGGCGGCGACGCTAAGAGGCTAGAGGAAAGGGATAGTGGAGAGGAGAAGGGTAGTGGCTGTCCGTCGGCGCCGGCGCCGGAAAGACACGCGAGAAGAAGCCCCCCCCCCCTCTTCCTGGCGGCGACGCCCTCCCCCTTCAACACGAGCCCCCTTCCTCTTCCTTTAAAGCCCTAGCATGTAAAAAGCCCTAAGTGCCCCTGTTTTTTCCTCCCAATTACCTCTTTGCCACTCAACTATATCCGGATCACAAGCCTCCCCTTCAAGTCTAGTCGAAGGAGGCGTTAGTCCGACTGACTGGACAGTCAATCCCAAAGAGCTGAATCACTCTCGATGTCAAAGCCAAATCGCTGAACCAATAATATAATGTCGCTCGAGCGGTCGCTATAATAGTGGTGTCGAATGAGATAGTAATCAAGCCGAGCAGATCAAGTCGATAATCGGCCCGAGGCCGAGCGAACGACAAAACATCAAATGAGCGACAAACCAACAAGCGCATGACGAGTGCAAGCATAGCAGACCGAACAATATGCTGGACCACAGGTAGACCGAGCGGACGAGAGATGCCTAGTACGCGACCATGAAGATACCGACCGGATGATCGAAGTGCAGTCGATCGGATGGATAGATGCTAGACGAACGCTGTCGTGCGAGCGATCGAAATGACGCCGATCGGTCGGATAAATGCCGGGTGGACGATATCGCGCGTGCGACCGGAATGATGTCGATCGGTCAGATAACTGCCGGGCGGACGATGCCGCGCGTGCGATCGAAATGACGCTGATCGGTCAGATAGATGCCGGGCGGACGATGCCGCGCGTGCGACCGTGGTGACGTCGATCGGTCAGATAGATGTCGGGCGGACGATGCCGCGCGTGCGACCGTGGTGACGTCGATCGGTCAGATAGATGTCGGGCGGACGATGCCGCGCGTGCGACCGTGGTGACGTCGATCGGTCAGATAGATGCCGGGCGGACGATGCCGCGCGTGCGACCGTGGTGACGTCGATCGGTCAGATAGATGCCGGGCGGACGATGTCGCGCGTGCGACCGTGGTGACGTCGATCGGTCAGATAGATGCCGGGCGGACGATGCCGCGCGTGCGATCGAAATGACGCCGATCGGTCAGATAGATGCCGGGCTGCGAGGACTGCTCAACCCCGAACGGGGGAGATAGATGCTCGCGACGGCTACTCGACCCCAAACGGGGGAGATGTGTGATATACTGGTCCGGTATACTGGTCCTCCCGGCCGAACGGCTCGGGCCTTCGTCGTCGAGCGCTTGGCTCGGAAAACCATATAACCGGCCGACCGGCTCGGGCCTTCACATCGAGCGCTTGGCTCGTATATAATCCTCCCCGAGGCCTTCACTCCCTGAGGTAGTCTCGGCTAAAATGTACCTGACCGAACGGCTCAAGCCTTCGCTCCCTGAGGTAGTACTCAGCTAAAATGTACCTGGCCGAGCGGCTCAGGCCTTCGCTCCCTGAGGTAGTACTCAGCTAAAATGTACCTGGCCGAGCGGCTCAGGCCTTCGCTCCCTGAGGTAGTACTCAGCTAAAATGTACCTGGCCGAACGGCTCAGGCCTTCGCTCCCTGAGGTAGTACTCAGCTAAAATGTACCTGGCCGAACGGCTCAGGCCTTCGCTCCCTGAGGTAGTACTCAGCTAAAATGTACCTGGCCGAGCGGCTCAGGCCTTCGCTCCCTGAGGTAGTACTCAGCTAAAATGTACCTGGCCGAACGGCTCAGGCCTTCGCTCCCTGAGGTAGTACTCAGCTAAAATGTACCTGGCCGAGCGGCTCAGGCCTTCGCTCCCTGAGGTAGTACTCAGCTAAAATGTACCTGGCCGAGCGGCTCAGGCCTTCGCTTTCGAGTCTGGCTCGGATATAAACCTCCAGGCCGATCGGCTCGGGGGCCTTCGGCTTCGAGCCTGTGGCTCGGATATAAACCTCCCGGCCGATCGGCTCGGGGGCCTTCGGCTTCGAGCCTGTGGCTCGGATATAAACCTCCCGGCCGATCGGCTCGGGGGCCTTCGTCTTCGAGCCCGTGGCTCGGATATAAACCTCCTACCGACGGCCGGGGCCTTGACCGAGCCGTGGCTCGGATATAAACCTCCGGCCGATCGGCTCGGGGCCTTCGACTTGAGCCCTGGCTCGGATATAACCCTCGGCCGATCGGCTCGGGGGCGTTCCCGTGGCTCGGATATAAACCTCCGGGCCGATCGGCTCGGGGGCCTTTCGAGCCACTGGCTCGGATATAAACCTCCCGATCGGCTCGGGGCCTTCGCTTCGAGCGCGTGGCTCGGATATAAACCTCCCCGCCGGCCGTCGTCTTCGAGCCTATGGCTCGGATATAAACCTCCCGGTCGGGGGCCTTCTCTCTCGAGCCGCGGCTCGGATAACTCCCGGCCGATCGGCTCGGGGCCCTTCGGCGCCTGGCTCGGATATAAACCTCCCCGCCGATCGGCTCTTCGACTTCGAGCACGTGGCTCGGATATAAACCTCCCCGCCGATCGGCACGGGGCCTTCGTGACTTATGGATGAAAAAACAAACAAATAAAAAAACGGCCGTGATCTGAGGATGGCAGAACTATCCGGTGTCGTTCATCTTCACGTTCGGATCAGCGTTCCCGCAGGCGCCATTTTGATCCTGTCTGAAGGCGAGAAAACGAACTCGGTGTGGCGTGGTCGGAAGGTTGACCGCATCCCCATGACCGGTTGATGATCTCCTGCGTTGACCAAGTCGTCCGAAGTCCTCTGGTCAACAGCCCCGGTCTCTGGTACCTCGGTACTCGAGGCGAATCCCACAGATGCATAAATATCCGGATAATAATAGAATATTGAAATAAATGCAAAGAAGGTACGAGAACGTACCCTGGCCCAGGGGGGCGCCCTCGAATGGATGGATGAGTGGGTCGGGATACCGATCGAGTCGTCGCGGCTCTGAACAATAGATAAATGTCCGCTCGATGAGTAGCTGGCTCCAGTGGCTCGGAGCCGGACGCGATATAGATCCATATGATGATGCACTGTCCGACTACAACCTCGGCTCGCAGGCCGGAATACAACAACGGCTCGCAAGCCGGAACAAGGCACGCAGGCCGGATAAATCCAATAACCCACCATGATGATAACGATGCAAAGAATAAAATACCCCGGCGCGATGGCCAGTATTACCCATATAATACCAAACTGCGGCTACCTGGAAGGGGACAATATCCACTAAAGACAGCGGCAGTAGACGCGTGAGGGGGCTATTGCGGCTGTCGGCGACGGCTATGGCCGCGGGAGAGGGCAGCGATGGCTGCCGGCAGTGGCTATGGCCACGAGAGAGGGCAGCGGTGGCTGCCGGCGGCGGCTATGGCCGCGGGAGAAGGTGGCGGTACCCGCTGGGGGCGGTGGCGCACGCTAGCGGCAGCGGTGGCGGTGCTTCCCGTCGCTGTCCGCCGGGAGACCGAAGGAGGGGACGGCTCGACTCCGGTAAACCAGCATCCTCCTGCTCGCCGGTGGCTGAAAACGCAGTCATGAGGAAGCCCTTCCTCCTCATGGTGGCGGCGGCGACGCTAAGAGGCTAGAGGAAAGGGATAGTGGAGAGGAGAAGGGTAGTGGCTGTCCGTCGGCGCCGGCGCCGGAAAGACACGCGAGAAGAAGCCCCCCCCCCTCTTCCTGGCGGCGACGCCCTCCCCCTTCAATACGAGCCCCCTTCCTCTTCCTTTAAAGCCCTAGCATGTAAAAAGCCCTAAGTGCCCCTGTTTTTTCCTCCCAATTACCTCTTTGCCACTCAACTATATCCGGATCAACTGGTAAAGCTGCCACTTAACAACACAAATCATTGTAGGAAACTGTTGGCACACAAGAAGTTTCTTATATGCAGCCTTTTGCATATGTGA
Organism: Zingiber officinale; assembly: GCF_018446385.1. Classification (NCBI taxonomy): domain Eukaryota; kingdom Viridiplantae; phylum Streptophyta; class Magnoliopsida; order Zingiberales; family Zingiberaceae; genus Zingiber; species Zingiber officinale. The sequence continues at coordinate 150,328,713 of NC_055987.1, forward strand.
TGACATTTTTCATGTATTTGTTGAGGAAAGACAACAATACCAATGTTTTTTCAGCTTATTTTTCTCAATTGTAGTATTTATATTTATATCATTGGTATACTAAAGAATCTTGACTCCCCGTCAGACAGGTTTCAACATAGAAGAGATTTTAAGAAAGTACATTAGGTATGCTTTGAATGAAAAACCTTTCAACCCTGACTTGGTTGTGAACCTTATTCATCTAAGAAAATCATCAATGCTGGAAGATGCTCAAGTTGCAGAAATATTGAATGAGGTTTCAAGGCGAATTGTCAAAGAGAAAGGTATAACATTCCCTTAGCCAATTTGTATCTATTCATTTCTATTCCAAGTATGCATCTTTTAGGTAACTAGTTTAAATGATAATGGGCTCCAAGTTCAAGTGCCAAGTCTCTTTATTAAGGTCATGGTTCCAAGTATTTACAAATTGAACAGACTTTATTTGTTCATTTGCATTTGCATTTGCAATTCTTTGGAATATAGTTTGTACTTCTTGCATGACATTTTCAATTTTATTAGGGTAATCTTAAATAAAATGGTGATGTTGAATGTGGATATTGTGTGATGCGGTACATGAAAGAGATAGTCTTGGATGAAGATCCACAATTGGAGAGAAAGGTTAATTTCTTTTTTATGAATATTTTTTTTATAAAATATTGAGTCATTTTTTATTGATCCTCAAACTTCTATTAATGTTTCAGTTTGCAGCATCAAAAAATAAACAGTATTACAATCAATCTCAGTATGTTGAAGTCAGAAGTGAATGGAGCGAATTCGTCTACTTCTATGTGGGTGCCTAAGTGTAGGCTATGATATAAATTTTAGACATGTATTTAGAGATTTTTGGATACAAAAGTTTTTGGGTTATGGTTAAACATGTCTTTTATGAATACACTTTTGGATTGTATTTGATACATCTTTGTGATATATTTGTTTAATTTTGGTGGTAAAAAATATTGTGTTGTAGTAAAATATTATAATCTAAATTTTTGTCAATTAAAATTGTATTGCAGTAAAATATGGTCAATTACTTTGATACTATAAATAAATGATGAAGCAATACGACAAACAAGACTTCGCTAAATTTAAATAGTGGTGTAGTTAAAGAAACTATTTACTTCACTACTGATCAAATTTATGAAGTAGTTTGTATAAATTACTTCGCTACATTGAATTTTTTGTTGTAGTAAAATATACTCTATTACTGCTATACTACGATGAAGTAACACAATAATAAATACTTCAACCAAGACAAATTATGTAGAAGTAAAATTAAACTTTTACTACACCAGAATTCAAAAATTGTGAAGTTGTATACCTATTTTACTTCATCAAATAATGAAACCTATGAAGTAATATATCATCAACTACTTCAGTCATTTTACTGGTCTCGATGAAGTAATAGAGTTTTTTTACTTCGAAAACGGTTCGATTTTGAACCGGTTTTGGACCGGTGATAGACTTCGGTAAAAATGTGGTGAAGTAAAAAATTGACCCTTTTACTTCACGTGCGTCTACTTCGGTAATTATCTACCTATTACTTCGGATAATATCCGAAGTCTATTGTCGATTTTCACATAGTGTATGTTGGTTGCTACTCGGAAAACCTAGAGGTTCCACTGTACAAAAATTTTGTACAAAGGTCTGAACCTTTTCCTAGCTACCATGTGTTCTTTTAAATTAAATTTTGGATCGCCTGCGGAACTTAACACGTTTGATCCAAAACTTAATCTATTCGTTCTTTTAGGTTTTGACTTGGGTCTCCTGCGGAACTTAACACGTTCGACCCAAATCACCTTAAGTTATTAATTCTATTAAATATTAATTTCCATAATTGGTTCCCAGTACTGACGTGGCGAGGCACATGACCTTCTTAGATATGGGAGCAACCACCACCGACTAGACAAAACCTTTTATGGAAAGCTAATATTTAATTTCTTAAAATAACTTTAGGTTAACCGAAAAGAACAATCAAATCACAAGGAAAAAAAAAATAAAAGAACACAACATCGAAAAACATATTCGAAATACTAGAATCGCATGCCTATTGTATTTGGTATTATTTCCAAAAATAACTAGTATGACGCGGAAAGAAAAATTACTAGTTATACCTTTTAGAAAGACCTCTTGATCTTCTACCGTATTTCTCTTCTAACCTCGGACATTGTGTGGGCAACGTTCTTCCGAGATGAGAAACCACCAATCACCTTCTTCTTCCTTGCAAGTTTCGGCCATCAAAACATCTTCTAGGATGAAGAGGTTCGGCCACCACCACCATGCTCCAAGGGATGCTAGAAACGAGGCTTGCTTTCTCTCCTTCTTCTCCTTCCTTGATCCGGCCACTAACAAAAGCTCCACCAAGAGATAAGTTTCGTCCAACAAGAGGAGAGGAGAGAAATAGGGCCGGCCACACCACCAAGGAAAAGAGGGAGAAAAATAGAATAGAGTCGTTAGCCTTGAAGCCTCCTCTATCCCCTCTTTTATAATCCTTGATCCTGGCAAATAAGGAAAATTTAATAAAAATTTCCTTAATTCTTTTTCCATTGAAAAGGAAAAATTATTTAATTAAAATAATTTTCTTTCTCAATTTTATTTTGGCCGACCACATAAAAGCTACAAACAAGGAGAGTTTTAATTAATTAAAACTTCCTAATTTGTCTCCAGAAATTTATAAAATTTCTCCAATAATTTAATCCCTTCATGATTGGTTTATAAAAAAGAAATTTAATAAATTAAAATCTTTCTTTTAAACATGTGGATAAAAAGAAAGTTATCTCTAAAAATTAAAATCTCTTTTAATCTACAAATAAGGAAAGATATCAAATCTTTTCTCAATCTTTTGTAGAAACTAATAAAAGAGAATTATTAATTTTTAAACTTTCTTTTAAATCATGAACATGGTTAAAAAAGAAAGTTTTCTTAAAATTTAAAATCCTCCTTTAATTAACAAATAAGGGAAGATTTCAAATTTTAAACTCTCTTTTAAACATGTAGATGATTTACAAATAAGGAAAGTTTTTACCAAAAATTAAAACCATCATTTTAAACTACAAATAAGGAAAGAGATTAATCTCTTCTCTTAATCTCTTGTAGAAAACTATAAAAGGAAATTTTTAATTTTTAAACTCTCTTTTAAAAACATGATATCCACATAAGAAATAATTTTAATAAAAATGCTTTTTAATATTCTAGTGGCCGGCCACCTAAGCTTGGAACCCAAGCTTTGGCCGGCCACCTACATGACTCATCCACTTGGTCTTGGCCGGCCCTAGCTTGGGTTCCAAGCTAGCTTGGCCCCCTTTAGGATGGGTAAGAAGGTGGTATGCGGTGGGTATAAATCTCTATATACTAGAGGCTACGATAGGGACCGAAAGGAGGAATTGGTTTTGGTCTCCATGAAATTAAGCATCCCGTGTTCGCCGCACACAACTTAATTTCATCAATAATAATTCATTTCACTAAAGAACTATTATTGAACTACGCACCAATCCCAAATTACATTTGGGCTCCTTCTTATTATGAGTGTGTTAGTCTCCACGTGTTTAAGATAACAATGTCCACTAATTAAGTAAGTTCTTGACAACTCTTAATTAATATCTAGCTCCAAGAGTAGTACCACTCAACTTCATCGTCATGTCGGACTAAGTCCACCTGCAGGGTTTAACATGACAATCCTTATGAGCTCCTCTTGGGGACATTCTCAACCTAGATTACTAGGACACAGTTTCCTTCTATAATCAACAACACACACTATAAGTGATATCATTTCCCAACTTATCGGGCTTATTGATTCATCGAACTAAATCTCACCCATTGATAAATTAAAGAAATAAATATCAAATATATGTGCTTGTTATTATATTAGGATTAAGAGCACACACTTCCATAATAACTGAGGTCTTTGTCCCTTTATAAAGTCAGTATAAAAGAAACGACCTCTAATGGTCCTACTCAATACACTCTTAGTGTACTAGTGTAATTATATAGTTAAGATAAACTAACACCTAATTACACTACGACCTTCCAATGGTTTGTTCCTTTCCATCATGGTCGTGAGCTACTGTTTATAATTTATAAGGTACTGATAACATGATCTTCTGTGTGTGACACCACACACCATGTTATCTATAATATAAATTAATTGAACAACTACATTTATCACAAATGTAGACATTTGACCAATGTGATTCTTATTTCTAAATAAATGTTTATACCAAAAACTAGACTTTTAGTATACACTCTAACAGTGTATTCATGTGATTTTTTTTTTACGATCCAGCCCCTCGAGCCGAATCTTTTATTCTCTTTTAATTTTCGCATTTCTGCGTCTTTCTTCCTCACTCGTCGTTGCACCTCAACTCGTCTTTCTTTCTCTTTTGATTTTCATATTCCAACGTCTTTTTTTACCTAATTTTCGTCAATCGAAATTAGTGTTCTTTATTTTCTATTGGTGACAACAGTGGTCCTTTTTCTAGGACTATGGAACTCGATCGTCACTTTTGAGATCTCTCTCTGATGTAGTTTTATTATTTTTGATATTGTGATAGATATTTTAATTATGCAAGACCATTGACAGAGTTGTTGCCATCATATTGCATGAGAATAATATCCATTCCAGTATCTATACCAAGCACCATCAATCCAGTAATCGTTATCATTGTCATTAACCCCTCAATAAAAACTCATTATCATTCCCATTGCCAAATATATACCAAGCACCCTCTTAATTGTTTGATTCATTATTGAGTTTGATAATTTAAATTTATTTTATTTTATTTTATTTTATTATTTATTTAATATATTGAAAAGAATTTTATTCATGAATATTATTCATGAACGCGAATATTGTTCATAAACATTATTTATGAACATTGTTCATTAATGTTAACGAACACATATGTATTCAAGTTTATTTATTTAGCTTAACAAAATATTCAAATTTATTTATTTAATTAATTTTATATATTAAACAGATTTAAATAAATTCTTATTAAATCGAACATTAAATTTATTTATAAATATTTAGTTCATTTAGTAGATGGATGATATAATATTATAATTCACAAAGGAGAATTTTATGAATTTTGATAATTCGAATTCTTTTAAAATTATGTATTAAAATATTTATTTTCTGAAAATTACGGGAATTCATCGAAATTAGATTATTTTAAGTGTGAGTAAAATATGAGTGTTATTTTCGTCGTTGTGAGTTCTGAACTAGGATTTGCATCGGCTGCTATTGGTGTATCCTGTTTTAGCTAAGACAGCGATTCAAGTTGATCGGCCATGAAACCCTAGCTCTCGCAGCTATAAAGACTCCTTTCAGTTCGGGCGCCGTCTCCACCTTCGTTTCTCGGCTGCCCAATTTCTCCACCGCCTCTTGGCTGCCGAATTCTCCCAAGGTAACCGGTCAACTCGCTTCTACATCTTGTTCCTCACGATCGCGTGTCTTCGTAGGTTTTCAACTAAGTTTTTTTTTTTTTTTTTTGTCGAAATCAGAGTTCTTAGCGATCACCATGTCGATCTCAGAGCTCGCTTGCACCTACGCCGCTCTCATCCTCTACGACGATGGAATCCCCATCACGGTTATACCTTATTCTCTTCTTTCTTTTTTGCGACCTTTTGTTGGCGATCTGTTCCTGTAATATTTCCCTTATGAATTCATCAGGCGGAGAAAATATTAACTCTGGTGAAGGCCGCCAACGTAAGCATCGAGTCCTTCTGGGCGTCCCTCTTCGCCAAGCTCCTGGAGAAGAGAAGCATTGAGGACCTTATCTTGAGCGTTGGATCCGGTTCGATTTTTTTTTTTTTGCTACAACTCCTTGCTTTTTCGTGTCCGTAATAATCAAGATTGAACCTTGAGCTGATTTTATCATGAAAATTTTGGATGCTCTTGCAGGTGGTGGCGGTGCTCCGGTTGCCGTTTCTGCTGCCCCTGCCGCTGGTGGCGCTGCGCCTGCCGCTGCCGCTCCTGCAGCTGAGGAGAAGAAGGTTAGAACTTTATTTCTAATTTGATTCAAATCCTCTATATTTGATCATAGAAAGTGTTCGACTTTTTTTTCTGTTTGTTTGCCTTTGTTCTCACCACAGGAGGAGCCAAAGGAAGAGAGTGATGACGATATGGGATTCAGCTTGTTTGATTAGAGAAAAGTAGACGCCTTCATGTCCCCTTTGTTCTCTCCATTACCGAATGCTTTCTTTTATGGTTTTTATGTTTCCGTCCTTTGTCAAGCTGTTATAAGAGTTCTCCACCGAATTGGCATTGTTCTCTCTTGGTGATTGGTTTTGCTGTTTTGAGCAATCGTAGTCTAAACTGTTGTTTATCTATAATCCTGTTTTTTTTTCTTTTTGTTAATGCATGGTAGATTATCTAGTTCTGGTTTCTTGGCTATTTACGTTGCACCTATGTGCAATGCTTCATCTTTCAGTATGTCTCTTTTTTGATGTTTGTTTCATTATAGCAGCATTTTGAAACGTGTTCTGGTGTTCTTGTTGCACTTTGGTGTTCAGCTGTATGATTATCATCAGATTCTTAAGAAATGCTATCCGAGTAAAATCTTTTGCAGGTTTTTTAAAATCTTTGTCTGCGATCCTGATTGATTCTCATTTTGTACTTAACATGAGTTACACAAGTTTAGCAGACTCAATAGATTGTTCACAAAGAGAGACATTCCAGCTTCATAGTGACTTGGTGTTTACTCTATTTTTCATCTCTTTTCATATGATCCAAATAGGATTATATTCTTTCCTTTCTCTTTATTTTCCTTTTTCTTCTCTCTATTATGATTCATTATCTCTTTTCTTTCAACTCAAATAATAGCTTCGAGTATTTGACGAGTGAGGTAACCGATTTAGGTAACTGTATTGAGGATACAATATCATAACCATTAAACCACTGGCAATGTTTATTTAATCCGTCACCTTTTAAGAATATCAGTGTTATTTTAAAGTCAGCAGATAAAAAATTTATTTTAATGTAAGTTACTCAATAATTTTGTTGAACAAATCTGATTTATGATTCTCAAATTAATCGATTACACCGATCAATTATTTGACTTCAATCTATTGGAACAGAAGATGATCAAGTAAGCGGTATAGTTTTGTCGGTCCAGATTTATAAATTATAGGAGATGTTTTGTTGTAATGTAGCGCCTCTTTGCATTTATTGGTTTCTTTGATGGATGAAATGTGAGGCCGGATAATTGTTTTCGGGATTAAGCAACTTATCCTGTTATTAAAAAATAGTGGCATGTAGATTTACTCTTTTCTTCCTAATACGGTGATGAAGATGGCTTTTCGCATCAGGTAAAAGATCGGTTGTCGTGAAAGTTAAAATTAAACGATTAAAATTATAGGGTCGAGTGGATTATTAGACTGTAAATTAGGTAAGGTTGGTCGAGCGGGTCCTAAGAGTAGGTTGGACATGAAGGGCTGATTAGATCATTTGAGCGGTCATCCAGGTAAATTTAAGAAGGGTGGTCGTTACAGTTAGTAGAGAATTTGCAGTCGAGGTTAAGAGCCAAATATTAAGTTATCTGGTCCATCACCATTATCGATCGGACCTTATGTTCGGTTGGATGGGATGTGCCTTTTCGACAACAGTTAGGCCGAGTGAAGAACATGTCGATAGCTTCATTCTATATGGCCAAGCTGGTGACGTCCCGGTCGAGTGCCCTCCGGTCGGCTTGCAACGGGACCCACATATATATCTTACCGTATTCTTTTGGAAGTTTGTGCCGTTGATAATAGAGAATGTCCAGCAGACAAATACTATTTTAGAAGCTTCTAGCCTGTTACGTCACATATATTTGCCTGCTCGTTTAAGGAAAGATGTCAGTGATACTTTTCGACTTGTCTTTTCTTAGGAAGCTTTGGAAAATGTGTATATACTTTAGAATGCGTATACAAATGCTACAATGACATTATAAAAGGGGGTCTCCATCTACCGATAGAGGTATGTGATGCTTCATTTGTGAACATGCTCATTGTTACAGTCTTTTTAATGTTCTTCTTCTCCTAATACACGGATCACTGACTTGAGCGTATGAGGGTCAACGCCAGAGATCCCTTCCTTGGCCATGCACTAACGCTTCTGATTTTGTAGGACAACGCAAGGTCTTCTTTCAGTCAACCACAGAGCTACATTCCCAGCCAACCGTCTTCTCAGATTTCGAACAAGATCATATTTCGTGTCGTTTGTGGAAACTACACTTGCATCCGAGACGTGAAGATGGAAGACGCTGGACGACTCCCTACAGTGATGTTAACCCAAGAAGAGTTAGAGATACTAATAAATGTCTGAGCTGCAAAGATGGTATAGCAACAACAAAAGATAGCAGTCGATTGTTGATCACCGAATGACCTAGCTGTATCGGTGATAGCAAGCCGACCACAGGACCCGAGCGGAAGACCCTGTTGGCCACAAATCGAATCAACTGTCAACTGGCGCCTTCCAACAAGTACTGAACGCAATGATCCTGAACCATAGGGCGTTATTTCATACACCCTTGGAAGAGCATGGCCGAGTTGAAAGGACGCAAGGATTCTTCCGAGAATGCATCCGTCTGGGATATGCAGAAAGGCAAAGCACTCTAACTCGACGATTCTCTCGAGTGGATCTACAGGCAATTCTCCCAAAAATCCTAGACGATCAATTGCCACCTTATTTTAAACCTATGATGATCGGAGAGTATATATGGTCGATTGATCCCGAAGATCATTTACTCAAATTCGACAACATAGCCACGCTCCATCAATGCACCAACGAAGTCAAGTGCCAAGTGCTCCTCACCACACTCTCCAGATCGGCGTAGAGGTAGTTCAAATGCTTTCCGATCGGCTCCATTTGTAATTTCAAAGACTTCCGAGCGACTTTTCTTCGACATTTTGCTAGCAACTACCGTTATCAAAAGACGAATGTGAACCTATTCGCAATAAAACAGGGGGGTCAAGGAAGCGTTACGACCTACATTAAGAGATTCAATCAAATGGCTATGGAAGTCTTTGATTTCTTTCGTCAAAAAATCTTGATAAGTGTCTTTTCCCAAGGATTTACAAATAACGATTTCTTTCGTTCGCTTATTAGGAAGCCTCCAACAGACTTCGACAATTTGCTTAGATGGGCTATGAATTACATTAACGTCGAAGAGGCCTAGTCGACTCGGTAAAAAGAAATGATTCCCGAACTGATGGTTGTCCCAGAACGCCAAGCAATCCACACCCATCCACCGCCAAAATAGCCCCGAGCGGGGGCAACACAACAACACCAGGAGCCTCGACCCCATGCAATCTAACATGTGGAGGTTGAGCGGGCAAAATTCACTGAGCCCCAACAGTGGAGCCCGTTATTATGCTCTTATCATCGCTCGACAACTCATAATACGAAGGATTATTATTATCTCAACCTAAAGCCGCACCAACCAACTCCCCAAGGAATCCATTATCAATCACCCTCTCTCGATCGCCACCATTACTGCCGATCAGGTAGACAACATGATCAATGTCATGCGCCTGCCGAGCAACACCGACCATAACCCAAATAAAGAGATAACCAGAGGCATACTCGGGTATCTACTGAGTGGTCGCGCCTGTTAGCCAGGGAGGAAGAAAATCACGGCAATGTTGCCCGGGGCGACAATGATATGATAGCAGGAGGCCCGACCAATAGTGATTCCAATCGAGGTTGGAAGTCGCATGCCAGACGGTTGGAGATTCACGCAGTCGGGTTCAACGAAGAAAAAGTACAAGGATCAGAAATTAGTTTTGGTCCTCAAGATTTAGAGGATATGAAAGTCCCTCATGACGATACCTTAATTATCAAGGTTGTGATCCCTAATTACAACATCCACCGAACCTTTATTGACACGGGTGGCTCGGTCAACATTATATTCAAGAAGACATTCAATCAACTTTAGATAAACCGGAGTGAACTCCAACCCATGACGACTCCATTATATTGTTTCATGGGCAACGAGATGTTGACGGTCGACCAGGTTTGGTTAACCATTTCTTTGGGGGGAGGAGCCACTTATGAGGGCTCGCTGGTCGAACTTCATCATGGTGGACGCGCCTTTTGCATACAACGTAATGTTGGGACCAAAATGTAGCTAGAGGGGGGGGGGGTGAATAGCTCGTCGCGCTCCTCGTGCTCTTCGTTGCTTGTTTCTTCAATGATATACAACGGAAATACAAGAAACAAGACATATAATGCTAACACAAAGAATTTACTTAGTATCCACCTCAAGGTGAGGTGACTAATCCAAGGATCCACAAACACGAGCACTCTCCATTATGAAAACACTCCTTTACGGTAACTACCGAAGGTGGAGAAACCTTTACAAACTCACACAACAAACAAGAAGAGAAGAAGAAGCAAATACAAGTAAATCTTACAAGATTGTGTACAATAAGTCCTAGCTAGCTTCTTCCTCTTGCTTGGGATGCCTCTTGACCTTGGAAACGCTGCTACAAGAAGCTTCAAGAACTGGCGGCGAGCTATGGAGAAGAACCCTTTAAGATCGCTGTGTAGATCGGGAGTGAACAGTGCAAGCAATGGCGAAGGAATCGCACGCCAACGGCTTTATCCAGCGCCAACGGTCGGATCCCGATCGATCGAATTACTCCCAATCGATCGGGGAGGCTTTGGATCGATCGACCGATCGATCCAGAGCGCCTCTGTGCTCCTAGGAATTGCCTGGATCGATCAGCGGATCGATCCAGGGCTTATCGCGCGAAATCGCACCTCCCAATCGATCGCCCGATCGATTGGGAGCTCTGGATCGATCGGCTGATCGATCCAGCGCTGTTCTGTGCGATTGCGAGCCTCTCCCAATCGATCCATCGATCGATTGGGAGGAAGCTTGTCGCGCGGACTCACCCAATCGATCGACCGATCGATTTGACATGAGCCAATCGATCGGCTGATCGATCCAGCTCCTTGATTTTGCCCAAAATCAAGTCCAAAGCTCCCTAAACCAACATCCGGTCACCTATGACCTGTTGGTACATCATGCCTAGCATCCGGTCACCCTTGACCTGCTAGAACTCGCTCACCAAGTGTCTGATCAATCCCTTTGACCCACTTGGACTTTTCTTCTCGTGCCAAGTGTCCGGTCATCCTTGACCCACTTGGACTTATCTTCACTAGGTGTCCGATCAACCGTGATCCACCCGGATTTCCCGTGCCAAGTATCCGGTCAATCCCTTTGACCTACTTGGACTTTCCAACACCAGATGTCTGATCAAACTTGATCCATCTGGATTTCCTGTGCCTGGCTTCACTCACCAGGACTTTCCATTTGCCTAGCTTTACTCACTAGATCTTTCACCTGGCTTCACTTACCAGGATTTTCCATCTGCCTGGCTTCGCTCACCAGGACTTTCACCTAGCTTCACTTACTAGGTCTTTCACCTGGCTTCACTCACCAGGATTTGTCATCTGCCTGGCTTCACTTACCAAGACTTTCACCTAGCTTCACTCACCAGGATTTTCCATCTGCCTGGCTTCACTCACGAGGACTTTCATTTTGCGTAGCTTCACTCACTAGGACTTTCCAGTCAAGTATCCAGTCAACCTTGACCTACTTGACTCTCCTTCACAATCTCCCCACATGAATAATCGCACCTGCAATCTCCATGTGTTGTCTACATGTATTGTTAAACATCGAAACACAAACATCAAGACTCGAGCTTGAACCAATTCAAGCTTAGTCAACCAGGTCAACCTTGACCTAGAGAATATTGCACCAACAATCTCCCCCTTTTTGATGTTTGAAAATATCACTTGTAAGTTAGGCCAATCCCATAGCCTCAACTCCTTTCATGCCAATATGAGAATGATGGTTTCCTTCATTCTCCTCCTTTTCTAGAGGGCAAACTCCCTCTTTAGGTAATGAAGGCCTAACTTAACCACACATTCTCCCCCTATTGGCACACATAAAAAACTCTCCCCCCTGAAGAGTTACCCAACGTTGTTGACAACTTCACTCGATGTTCACAACACAATAACGAAGGTCCCATACTCTTCATTATTCTAAACGCTCATCCTTGAGCATATACCACTTGGTATATTCACACACGATTCAAATGAAGGTCCGATACCTTTCATTGTCATCAAATGCTCATCCGTAAGCAAACACCACATGAATAATGAAGATATTCACTCTTCATTACATTCAAATGCCCAACCTTGAGCATTTTCGCTAAAGAAGGTTAACCACCTTCCAAGGTGTATGAAAAATAGATTTTCATGTCCTTAAAGAGTAACTCCCCCTAAAGACATGCACGTAACTTCTGTCATTGCACCAACAATGACTTGGAATCCCTAAACCTTTAGGAAACCCAAATTTACAAGTTTTGAGGTTTAAAAATTTAATATTGAAACCAAACCTCAACCTAAACCTCTACTTAGTCTTCCTTAACCAATCCATCCTTGTTTTCATTATGAAAACTCCCCCTAAATGTATACAAATGTGTTTTGAGGGGTTAGAAGTGGTTACCTAGACTAAAGATGGTCCAACATGCTGAAATCAGGCTTTACCAGCCAAAATCAGCATTCCCAATCGATTGGAGTTGGGTCCCAATCGATTAAACCGGCTTGAATCGATCCACTGATCGATTCAAGAGGGTTGGATCGATCGGTGGATCGATCCAGGAAGCTTCTGTTCGCGAGAAGCTTGCTCTCAATCGATCGCCTGATCGTTTAAGACCCTTCAATCGATCGGGTGATCGATTGAAGCTCTGAAAAAGCTGAAATGACACAAACTAGAAACTTGTAAAACACTTTAGTGTTTTCTTCACGTTTGCGCTCAGCTATTTAATGATGATTACTATCAAAAGATAGCCTTCACCAAGGTTTTCCAATATTTTAAAATGATTTTCAACACCAATATCCAACCATGTTCCTTGGGCTCAATGCACATGATTTGTACATTAGCTTTCCCAATGATTGAAAAACACATAACTATGTGTTTTGATGAACCTAAAACTCAAAAGAATGCACTAAATTACATTTTGAGTTTTGTTCATCATCCTAACATCTTACTTGCATCTAATGTGTACAAAAACACATACAAGCCACCTTATAATTTTTTGTGAGATGTAAGTCTTGGTTTTGCCCTAATATAGGGATCATGCATATCTACCTAGGCATTTTGAGGTTATGAACATCCACCAAGGATGTTACTTGTTAATAAATGTCATTAGTCCTTAATTGCAAGGAATAAACTAATGCATGATAATGTTATGGCATACATCAAAGAAAAATAATTTTCGAAAGAAAATTTCCTATGACTATATGATATATGTATGTCATGATATGATATTTTTGTATTTTTCATAATAAGGTATGAATGCCTAAGCAAATAAATATGATGTCATGACATATAAAAGACAAACAATCATGACAAGTTTTAGCATAAATAAAATACCTAAATTACCTATCTAAGTATCCTAAGACCTTGGCTAACTTAAAATTTATGTCCTAGATTGCCCTTAAGTCCCTAATTAAATGTCAAACTCCCAACTTGACATTTCTTTTACTCTTAATTTGTTGTGCCAATTGAAATTAATTATATTCCTCAAATTTTGGCACAATCTACTCTTCCAAGAGTAACCATTTAAAAATAAGGCCTAAATTGTCCTTAACTTTCTAAGAAAATGTCAAAGTCCTAAATTGGCATTTCTTTTACTCATATTTTGTTGTGCCATTGAAAATACATCAAAGCTTCTCAACTCATAGCACATATTACTCCAATTATGAGTAAATGCTAATCCTTTTCATTTTCAAAGGTTAATAATAACCTTGAAAATGCTCCTTGAGTGTCAACTTCATCATGATTAGGTTAACTACCCTTTCAATTTGAGTCGACACTCTCTAACCAATCTATGGGGTAGAGAAAATGCTCCTAGGAACCCAAAACCTATTGGTGCTCCTTGGATGCTCTAGGTACTCGCTAGGGATAACCTCCCTAGAAACCTTCCTAGTGACTTTGTTTGGCTTCTTAGAAGCCTTTGTCACCTTTTCTAGGTCAACCCTAGGGATTTCTTCCCTTGTGACCTTTTTAGTGACTTTGTTAGACTTCTTAAAAGTCTTAGTCACCTTAGTTACAAAAATACTCCTAGGGATAACTTCCCTTGTACTTTTGACTTGACCCTTAGACCTAGACTCGGTTCCATAGCTATATGGAACCCTATGGTAAGAAATTACATCCTTCTTAGCCTTAAGTTTGTATCCCAAACCTCTATGGCCATTGGATGACTTTTGTTGTCCTAAACCTAGGTTTTGCTCATTCTGCCCTTTTAGGATATTTTTCATCTTTTTTAGGGTTTTTTCCATTTTATCAAGTCTTGACCTCAAGACTTGATTTTCTTTCCATAAATCCTTAGTTTTTGATTTATCATTAAGTCCATGAGCATTTCTATTTCTAGGCTTATAATTAAAATCCTTAGAGTTATTTCCTAAATTCTTATCTACCTTCCTAACCCTAGGTGTGGTAGTTTTAGCATGAAGAGCCATATGATTTCCCTTAATGCTATCGTGCTTCCTATGTTTATGGTAAATAGCATTAAAATGATATAAATTAGAACTAGCATGCTTTTTACCATTATTTAAAGGGGTAGGCTCAATAAATGATACATTTCGTTTTACCTTGGAGGCTCCCCCTTGACTTGTGCTTCCTTCTTGAGCCTTGACCGCTTTCTTCCCCTTGGGACATTGACTTCTATAATGCCCCTTTTGATTGCACAAAAAGCACACAATGTGCTCCTTGCTCTTCTTTGTTGAGAGAGCGGTCTCTTTGGGCTTCTCCTTACCCTTTGGTACCACTTGGCTCTTTTTCTTGGCCAATTTAGGGCATTTGCTCTTATAATTCTCATGCTCCCTACACTCAAAACATATGATATGATTTTTATTTTTATTTGAAACATTTATACCTTCATGTGTAGGGATGACATCTTCTCCTTTTGATCCGGAGGTAGAGGCTTCCTCTTGATCCGATAATGATGCTCCTCCAATAGATTCGACTCGACTTGTGGAGGTGGAAGCTTCTTCATCCTCTTCTTCTCTTGACCCGGATGTGGAGACTTCTCCTTCTTCTTGATCCGGTGTCATTGAAAATTGCTCCCCCTCAATCCTAGAGGTGGAGGCTTCTTCATCTTCATCTTCTACAAGAAACAAAGAGTATGCACCTTCTTTGCCATTTTCGTTGCATTCCTTTGAAGATGAGGCTTCTTGGACTTCTTCTTCTTCGGAAGTTGAGCATCTCTCAACTTCGGAGTCCTCCTTCTCTTGGTCTTGCTCCAATGAGTCGCCCTCTTTGGATTTATCTTGATTTGGTACAATGGAGAGTTCTTCATGAAGTTTGGCCAATTTGCTCGACAATTCCTTTGCATCTTCAAATTCTCCAATTTTGCAAAGAATGGTGCTTGGCAATAAATTAACCAATAATTTGGTTACCTTGTTATTCGTCTCACACCTTTGAATTTGTTCTTGGCTCAATTTGCTCTTCTTGAGGATTTTGCCCTTTGAATTTCTTGGAGCCTCGAAACCTTCCATTAGAGCAAACCATTGCTCTATCTCCATCATCAAGAAATTTTCGATTCTTGATCTTCAAGAATCGAAGCTTGTAGATACATATGGTGGAGCCACCCTTGTGTCGAATCCAAATCTGTCTTGGAATTCCATGTTGAAGTTGAGCTCGAAGAAATCTTTGATCTGAAGAATTTTGCTCCAACTTCTTCACCCTCTAGCTCTTTGCCCCTTCCGGCGATTATTCCGGTGAAGAGCGGCCTCGCTCTGATACCACTTATTGGGATCAAAATGTAGCTAGAGGGGGGGGGGTGAATAGCTCGTCGCGCCCCTCGTGCTCTTCGTTGCTTGTTTCTTCAATGATATGCAGCGGAAATACAAGAAACAAGACATACAATGCTAACACAAAGGATTTACTTGGTATCCACTCAAGATGAGGTGACTAATCCAAGGATCCACACACACGAGCACTCTCCACTATGAAAATACTCATTTACGGTAACTACCGAAGGCGGAGAAGCCTTTACAAACTCACACAACAAACAAGAAGAGAAGAAGAAGCAAATACAAGTAAATCTTACAAGATTGTGTACAATAAGCCCTAGCTAGCTTCTTCCTCTTGCTTGGGATGCCTCTTGACCTTGGAAACGCTGCTCCAAGAAGCTTCAAGAACTGACGTTGAGTTATGGAGAAGAACCCTCTAAGATCGCTGTGTAGATCGGGAGTGAACAGTGCGAGCAATGGCGAAGGAATCGCACGCCAACGGCTTTATCCAGCGCCAACGGTCAGATCCCGATCGATCGGATTGCTCCCAATCGATCGGGGAGGCTTTGGATCGATCGACCGATCGATCCAGAGCATCTCTGTGCTCCTAGGAATTGCCTGGATCGATCAGCGGATCAATTCAGGGCTTATCACGCGAAATCGCACCTCCCAATCGATCGCCCGATCGATTGGGAGCTCTGGATTGATCGGCTGATCGATCCAGCGCTGTTATGTGAGATTGCGAGCCTCACCCAATCGATCCATCGATCGATTGGGAGGAAGCTTGTCACGGGGACTCACCCAATCGATCGACCGATCGATTTGACATGAGCCAATCGATCGGCTGATCGATCCAGCTCCTTGATTTTGCCCAAAATCAAGTCCAAAGCCCCCTAAACCAACATCCGGTCACCTATGACCTGTTGGTACATCATGCCTAGCATCCGGTCACCCTTGACCTGCTAGAACTCGCTCACCGAGTGTCCGGTCAATCCCTTTGACCCACTTGGACTTTTCTCCTCGTGCTAAGTGTCCGGTCATCCTTGACCCACTTGGACTTATCTTCACCAGGTGTCCGATCAACCTTGATCCACCTGGATTTCCCGTGCCAACTATCCGGTCAATCCCTTTGACCTACTTGGACTTTCCAACACCAGATGTCTGATCAAACTTGATCCATCTGGATTTTCTGTGCCTGGCTTCACTCACCAGGACTTTCCATTTGCCTAGCTTTACTCACTAGGTCTTTCACCTGGCTTCACTTACCAGGATTTTCCATCTGCCTGGCTTCGCTCACCAGGACTTTCACCTAACTTCACTTACTAGGTCTTTCACCTGGCTTCACTCACCTGGATTTGCCATTTGCCTGGCTTTACTCACCAGGACTTTTACCTAGCTTCACTCACCAGGATTTTCCATCTGCCTGACTTCACTCACCAGGACTTTCATTTTGCCTAGCTTTACTCCCTAGGACTTTCCAGTCAAGTATCCAGTCAACCTTGACCTACTTGACTCTCCTTCACAATCTCTCCACATGAATAATCACACCTGCAATCTCCATGTGTTGTCTACATGTATTGTCAAACATCGAAACCCAAACATCAAGACTCGAGCTTAAACCAATTTAAGCACAGTCAACCAGGTCAACCTTGACCTAGGGAATATTGTACCAACACGTAATCCTTAGCCAACCGATGTTGAAAGAGTTCCGAGCCGTCATCTCCATATTTTGCTAAAAGATCAAGTTTCTTGTTGACGACTCGGTCGATGAAGTCAAGGGCGACCAGCTGGTAGCACGCAGATGCTACGTCGAGGATGTTAGAATGTATACTAAAAGTCTAACTTTTTGTATAAACATTTATATTTTGAAATGAGAATCACTTTGGTCAAATATTACATTTTATATGTATATGTTAATGTAGTTGTCTATTTAATTTATATGGTAGATAAGATAGTATGTGGTGTCATACAGAAGATCATGTTATCAGTTCCTTAAAAATTATAAATAGTAGCTCACAATCGAGATGGATAGGGACAAACCATTGGAACGATTGTAGTGTAATTTGGTATTAGTCTGTCTTGACTATAAAATTATACTAGTACACTATCTGTATATTAAGCATGACCATTTGAGGTAGTTCGATTTATACCGACTGCATAAAAGAACAAAACCTCTATTATTATGAATGTGCGTTCTCTTAATCATGATATAATAACAAGCACATATACTTAGTATTTATTTTTTTATCTTATCAACGAGTGAGATTTATTCGTTAAATCAATTGGCTCGATGAGTTGGGAGATAGTATCATTTATATGTTGTGTTGTTGATTATAAAAGGAAATTGTGTCCTATTTATTTAGGTTGATTGATCCGGCGATGGCATAGGGGGGGGGGGGGGGGCGGGGCCCCTTCGTTGAGGAGGTTCAACGATCGGATGATCATCAAAGTCAAAGGAGAATCAGCTAAGTGACTAGCCGGGCAGCAGGCCCATGTGGCCGAGCGGTAGGACAAGCTCGCGATGGTAAGGCCGAGCCTGCACCTTAACCAGGCTAAAAAGTTCAAAGAAGCTGATCTGAATCTAGGACGAGCCGAGAGCATGAAGCCCAATCCGATCGGAATATATATATATAGAATGTCAAAGAGCGGACTGGCCGGATAGATCAAAGGAAGTACCATCAGATTAGCGGCTGACATTTAAGAAGAGAAGGGAAATATGTCTTAAACATCCTTTTGGGAGTCAATGCCGCCGGTTGACGGCGCGAATGGACAGTAAATCGTACGGACGAAGATTGCGCCGCCCTAGCGTAAATGCGTCTGCCCCTTTAAGGTAAGGTGTCAGGGATCCCTTCCCGAGGTTAACTATTGAGGAAAACGTGGGAAGTCTTGTCCGCTCAGGAAGTGTGCAGTCAACCCATTGAAGGTCTATATAAGAAGAGGAGTGGCTATCCGCGGAGGTATGCGCAACGACGTCTCTGAGCACCACTGTTTCACTTCTTCATTCCTTTCTCTTTTCTTCGAGCCGATTGTGTGACTTGAGAGTCGGAGGGCCGTCGCCGGGAACCCCCTCCCAGCTTGGCATTAACGACTTGTGACTGCAGGAGCGAGGCGTTTCCACCACACGCGGAGGAGCGAGACGTTTCCACCACACGTGAAGATCCACATTAGCGGTACTTCCCGGTAACCATCCACTTAGCTTCGGGGCAGGATCAAATTGGCGCCGTCTGTGGGAACTCAACCTGAACCCAGAAGTAGAGGATGGAAGACGCCGGATGAGCGACGACTGTCACGCTGACGACAAAAGAGTTGGAAAGGTTAATCCAGGCCGGAGTAGCAAAAGCAATGGAACAGCAGCAGTAGCGGATGATATCCGACCGGCCAGCGCAGGAGCCAACCATCTCAGGGTCTGACCAGCCCGCAGACCCTGGGCGCATGGACGAACCTATAATCCATCCAATCGGAGGCAAAAGATCAGACACGACTGGAACTTGACATGGTGGATGAAACACGCGATAAAGCACCCGCCTGACTAACAACTTACAGACAAAGGATGAGACAGAATTATAATCGCCGGGTAATCCCCAGATCCTTCCAGTTGGGCGACCAAGTATGGAAAAGGGTCAAGCCGGTCGGGGACGTCAAAAAGCTGGAAGCTCCATGGACGGATACATTCAAGGTCATAGAAAGGCTAAGGTCGGGGGCATACTACTTGGAAGATGCGGAGGGAAGGAGGTTGGATAGACCGTGGAGCGCAAATCACCTCCAACCTTATAGCGCAATTCATGTACACATGCATGCATGTATGTTTCCTTGGATGCAGGAAGAAAACAATAGGATTGCTCCCAAACTCCTTCCCATTAAAACGCAACCCTCGCTTCATCGACGGTCGAGCGGCGACCTTAAACCCTCGCTTCATCAACGGTCAAACGCCGATTTTCAACGCTTGTGTGATCGGTCAACAAGTAAAAGCAAGACAATCAACTAGGTACATTCAAAGACGAGCAAAATATTAAAGAAAAGCATCACAGATAACATAGAAATGAGTCACGTCATCAGAGTTTGTGCCAACCGGATACACACGGTGGCCAACCGAATACAATCCAAAACATCACTTAGTGAATTAGGGGGTGTTCGAGGGTTCACTCCAAATAATCCAAAACATCGTCGGGAATGGAGGCATTAAGTTGGTCGCGATCAATCGTGGAGCTGGGCAGGTCCGCAGGTAGATGTCCCTTTTGCTGGAGTTGGGCAAAGATGTTCTCCACGGCGCAGCCGAAGAGTTGAAGAGCACGGTTGACGAACTTATCCATGAAAGTGTCAGACCGGATGTAAGCCACCTTCATCTTTTCGAAGCGACTAGGCTCATTTTCTTTGTAGGTCACTAGGGTCGACTGAGCGCTCTCTAAATCCGCTTTCACCATAGCAAGGTGCCGGCATCTTTGTCGGATAGATGGCTTCTTAAAGTAGCCTCCTCAGACTCGCGAGCCTTCTGCTCGGATAATAGCATACCTTCAACATTTTTTAACTTGTCTTCAGCTTGCTTTAATTTTTGCTCGAGAGCCCGGACTTCCACATTCTTCTTCTCCAAATCCTCGACAGCCCTTTGCTTGCGATTGGCGGTTAGGGTAATCTTGCCCTCAAAGGTGGATATCTATTTTTTAAGTCGGTCAATGTATCCATCTTGCTCAGTGCTCTTGCCCCACTCGGCAGTCAACAACTCCTCGCTCTTAGCCAGGTCGACCTGCAGTTGAGCCACCTGGGTGTCATTTAAACCATGAGTAGTTCCCGACTGGCCAGGTGCTTCCTGTGAACGTTTCAACTCATCTTCCATGAAGGCGAGCCTCTGGCTCATAGCCAAGCCATCTACCCAAAACTGTGGAAGTCAAAAGCAGAAGCAGGAATGGGTCATAAGCAAGGCTAAATTAATAAGTGCAAAGGTCAAAAGTGAAGCTTACCCCGGTAATCTGCTTAGTAAAACTGTTGGCTAACATTCCGGGAGGAGCGACGGCCTTCCGGGCATGGGCATCTTCCCATATCTTCGCTAACTGACCTCTGATAATAATACGGTGTTCAGTCTGATCAGCCGAGCCGACTGCGCTGAAAGGTCTTCAGTCGGAAGGTGTAGCGTGGCCGTTACATGTCTTCGACGAGCTGTGGCCGGATGGGAGGAAACCGATCGGCCCGCACGGGAGGAGGTGGGTGCCGAGTTGATGCTGGACCTCAGAATGCGGCCTTGAGCCGATAAGGGCGGCAGACTAGCGACGGGAGAGTCGACGAGGGGGTCGGACGGTGTGCGGTCGGACGAGACATGGGCGGCCTCTGACGACATGGGGCTAGAAACACCAGTCCGACCGGCTACCCTTTCAGCTGAAGTCGCCGAGCAAGCAACTTGTTTAGCCCGACGCCTTTTACGTGCATTCTCGAGCGACGCCTCAGATTGGGAGCCCTCCTCTGGGACAAGTTGAGCCGTTGCGGGCTCTGCGATTGGCTCTTCCACCGCCGCTGAGCCGACCGGCACTACATTCGACTCCCCTCCCGCTTCCTGAGTAAACCCTGGAGTGGGTATTGGCTGCTCGGGAGGACCTGACGGTTGAAACCCCCGTTCGGCTAAGACTTCAACCACTACCTTATCAATGTAGGACGAGTCGAGAGAATGTCCACTGCCTTCCGTTCGGCTAAGACTTCAACCACTACCTTATAAAGAGTACAAAGAAGCCGATCTGAATCTAGGACGAGCCGAGAGAATGAAGCTCAATCCGATCAGAATATATATATGTAGAATGTCAAAGAGCGAGCTGGCCAGATAGATCAAAGGAAGTACCATCAGATTAGCGGCTGACATTTAAGAAGAGAAGGGAAATATGTCTTAAACATCCTTTTGGGAGTCAATGCCGCCGGTTGACGACGTGAATGGACAGGAAATCGTACGGACGAAGATTGCGCCACCCTAGCGTAAATGTGTTTGCCCCTTTAAGGTAAGGTGTCAGGGATCCCTTCCCGAGGTTAACTATTGAGGAAAACGTGGGAAGTCTCGTCCGCTCGAGAAGTGTGCAGTTAACCCATTGAAGGTCTATATAAGAAGAGGAGTGGCTATCCGCGAAGGTACGCGCAAAGACGTCTCTGAGCACCACTATTTCACTTCTTCATTCCTTTCTCTTTTCTTCGAGCCGATTGTGTGACTTGAGCGTCGGAGGGCCGTTGTCGGGAACCCCCTCCCGGCTTGGCACTAACAACTTGTGACTGCAGGAGCGAGGCGTTTCCACCACACGCGGAGGAGCGAGGCGTTTCCACCACACGTGAAGATCCACATCAGCGGTACTTCCCGATAGCCATCCACTTAGCTTCGGGGCAGGATCATTGATGATGTCCCCTTGAGGAGCTCATAAGGATTATCATGTAAACCCTGCAGGTGGACTTAGTTCGACATGATAATAATGTTGAGTGGTATTACTCTTAGAGTCAGATGTTAATTAAGTGAGTTGTCAGTAACTCATTTAATTAATAGACATACGATATCTTAAACACAAGGAGATTAACGCACTCATGATAAGAAGGAGCTCATATTGTAATATGAGATTGGTGCAATAGTTCAATAATAACTCTTTAGTGATATGAGTTAGTATTGATGAACTTGAGTTAGGTGTTCGGGTCGAACACAGGAAGCTCAAGTCCATCAGGAAGTCAAAACCAATTCCTCCTCTCGGTCCCTATTGTAGTCTCTATATAGCCTCGCATTCACTCGTTTGATTTTGTTTCCTACCCAAGAAAGGGGTCGGGCAAGCCTTACTTGGTGCCCAAGCAAGGGTCCGACCAAATCAAAAGAAAAAGAACAGAAAAGGAAGAGGAAAGAAAAGAAAGAAAGAAAAAAAGGGATATTTTTTTCTTAACAGAATTAGAGATTTTTCTAAAAAGAATTATGTTGATTCTTTCTTAGAAATTTTCTAAAAAAGAATTATATTAATTCTTTCCTAAAATTTTTTTTCTAAAAAAATTATGTTAATTTTTTTCTCGAGATTTTTTCTAAATAAAAATTCTGTTAATATTTCTCCTCTTTTTATCTAGTATCAAAGGTTATAAAAAGGGAAGAGGTCATGCCACAATAACCTAATCTTTCTTGAGTTGTTTTCCCTTGCTTGTGGCCGACACCTCATCTCTTCTTTTCTCTCTTTTTTTCTCTCTTTTTTTTCCCCTAGGGGCGGCACCCACCTCCTCTCTTCCTCCTAGGGTCGACGCCCCACCTTTTCATCTCTTCCTCCCTTTCCTCCCTATAGGGCCGGCGCACATCTCCCTTGGTGGCTGGAGCTTTGAGAATAAGAAGAAGAAGAGAAGAACCACCCTAGGTGGTAGGCGGTTTGGAGGAGAAGAAGAAGGAGGAGGCACCCCTTTTCTTTGCATCTTTTGGTGGTAGGCGATTTGGAAACAAAAGAAGGTTCGGGTGGTTTGTCTTGGTAGATCGTCACCCACACGACGTCCAAGAAGAGGAGAGGAATACAGCAAAAAATCAAGGGGTCTTTGTCTACGAAGAAATGTACAACTAGTTATTTATTCCGCAGCGCAACTAGTTATGTTTTCTTTATATGGATCCTGAACACCAACACAAGAGGCAAGCGATCTTGTGCTTCGATCAAGGTGTGTTTTGGTTAATCAAGGGCTTGCTTGATTGATCAAACACATGTCTGATCGAGCATATAGGTTGCTAGGAAAAGTTTTATGTCTGTACAAATTTTAGTACAGGGGCTTTACACAGAACGAAATTTCAGCGCCTTCAGAGGAGGCCACTACGTTCATCACGACCGATCTGAGCCCTGAGAAGATGTCTAAGCTGGTGGCCAGCTTAAAGCAAAATCACGATGTGTTTGCATGGACGACCCGCAAGTTCTCGGGAATCTCTCGAGTAATAATACAATATGAGTTGCACGTCCGACCGAACGCTCGGCTGGTTAAACAGAAGAAAAGAGACTTGGGGGGGGGGGGGGGGAGAATCAAATCATTCGAGCGAAGGTGGAAAAACTGCTCGAAGCTGGACAAATCAGGGAAGTGCAATTCCCGAGCTGGCTTGCCAACGTTGAACTAGTATCTAAGCTAGGGAACAAGTGGCGGGTCTGCATCGATTTCAGAGACCTGAAGAAGGCGTGCCCGAAAGGCTACTGCCCTTTGTCGCGCATTGATAAGATGGTGGACTTTACGATTGACTGCGAGTTGATATATATGCTGGGCACATATTAAGGATACCATCAGGTGCTGCTCATCAAGGAGGACCAAGAGAAATTAGCTTCATCACTACCGACAGGACTTACTGCCACATCATCACACCATTTGGATTAAAGAACGTCGGGGACGCATTTCCTAGCCCAACACTAACGCTCCTACTTTTGCAGAACAATGAGAGGTCTTCTTTCAATTAATCACAGAATCATATTCCTAACTAACCATCTTCTTAATTTTCGGATAGGATCGCTCCTTTAATTTATTTGGATAAATTAACTAATTTGATTGTGAAACAATGATGTGGATTACATAAATGTATATTTAAAATATAATTTATGCATACTTAAAAAGTTTATCTCTAAAATATTCATTTATATTGAAATTCAATTTCAATTTTTTAATTTATTCATTTATTTTTTTTAAGTATTTTATCATTGTATTTGTCACGCCCCAGAGGAGTCCCTGTCTGAGAAAATTTCGGCAGCATCTCCCCTGTACGGTGGGCAATCTGAAACTTTTCTAGATCCTCACATACCTCAGCCACAGGCGGTTGGAATAATAAAAACAATAAACTACAACCATAGACATTCCACGCAGTTTATATAACAAGTAATAGAAGAATAATACTCTGACTCGAAATCAACCCTACTCCACTACACTCGTAAAGCTCAAATCCGATGAACTCACCTCTTCTGCCGTCCAGGCAGGCATGTAGTAGAATAAATCCAAATCCAAATCCATCGATATAATAAAATCCATACAATTCAATGTCCATAAGTAAAATAATCCAAAACATAACAAGTTCAAAACAGTTAAAAACAGAAAAGAAACCAAAAGAAAACCAATCATATCCTCGAGGTCTGCAGGGACCAGCAACTGGAACTCTTTCCTGACAGCATCAACCTGAAAATATCAACAATGGAGGCGGGGTGAGTCCAACACTCAGCAGGTACAACTGATATACAAAGTAAGGAAATAACACCTAGCACTAATCATGCGTACAGTCTCATGATGTAATAAAGGTAAATGCAAACTGAAATAAACAGGAGTATACTGTACTAACCAGGACCTGAATATAAGGTCAAACAGTCCGAGAGATAGGGAAATCCTGTATGCATGTCAAACATAGGTATCCAAACAATATGCAACATATAAATGCAGCAAACATAAACACAAGCAATAAATGCATCATGCATATGATGCCAATGATGTGTCCTGGTCACCCCTGACGCCAGTCGATCATCTCACACAATAGTGAGGCCGAGTGGGTAGGGCTGTGACAACCGTGCACTCTGTCGTCACTACTCCTGATGAGTGACCGAGTGGACGGGATGCTGTCGGAGTACACCTATCCTCCTACCCAAAATCATAAATGGGGGAGCGCAATGCTCTCAATGTTTACGATAACGGAGGCTATCAGGATACACTCCAGTGTCACACTACCCATGAGCGGACCAACGGTGCCTAACAGAGTCCCTGCTGCAACACACTCTGCCTGAATCGACCACTAACCCATGAGTGGTGGTGTGTGCAGATCATGTAACTGGCGATGTGCTCAACAATAATGGAGCGGACTATCGCATAGCATGCAATCATGCAAATGGTGCATGGCAATAACCATAAAAACATCCTGACCTAATCCATATATATAGAAAAGTGCACCCTAGGTCAACGAATCATATCGAATCAAAGGTACACAGAAGGTATAAAAACCTAGGTCCTGAACATGGTGAAGCATGATATATCACTACCCCATATAAGCATGTATAAACAAATAAAGTATACATGGGATGCAAATCAAGCAATCAATCAATCATGTATCAGATATTGGGTAGTGACTAACCGAAACAAATAAAGGACATAATTAATGCAACTTGTTAAATTCACTACTATGTATATCAAATAACATAAGTCAAAAGTACCCGCCTGCAATAGGAATGTCCAAATCCGACATCGAGATACTCGTCTCACGTCAAAGTCTATAATACCAATAGATATACTTTTATTTAGCTAAAATTCAAATAAATTGCTAAATAAATCCTTAAAACTATTTAGGGCAAAAACCCTAAATAATAATCACCAATATACCTAATTCAATTAGGAAAACCCTAATTATTGATCAACCTTAATTGGTCATCAATTAATTTCTCCACAGCAAAAAAACCTAAATCCACAACGTTAAACAAGAACCTTACCTTTCACTTCTCACAGCAAGAATGTTTGCTGGAAATTATGGCTGCTGGACCCAAGATCAATCCGCAACAAAGCAAACCCTACTGGAAACCTTTCCCTCTGCTCAGATCAGATTGCGATACACAAACCACCAAATCAAGAAATCCTAATTATATAACACAAGTTCTTACCTCCCAAAAATCACCAAAACTCAGCTGAACCTAGTGGCCGGCGGCAGTGTGGTACCAAGACAGCGACACCAAGAAACTAGGGCAGAAGAGAAGAGAGGAAAATGAGGCTCGGCAGAACCCAGGGCATAAGAATGGACGGTGGTCGGTGCTAGAGCTCGGGCGCCGGCACAGAGAAGCGACCGAGAGGAGTCAGTGGCGTCGGTGGAGATGCTAGGGCACCGGGGTGTGAGGCAGTGCTCCGTGCGTCGCCGGCAGCAGTGCGGCTTGGCGCTAGGGAACAGGAGAAGGGTCGGCGATGTCTAGTCGGACCAGAGGAGGGGAGAGAAATCAGGAGGCGGCGTCGGCAGAGGAGAAGAAGAAGAATCCTTGTCAAGGGGTTTTTTTCGCGTGGGAGGGGGAGAAAGGAACCACCGAGGCAGTTAGGGCAAGGAGAGGGCGCGGGCGGCGTCGGGGGAGAAGAAGTGAACGGCGACAACAAAAAAATGAGGAAAAAGAAAATAAATAAAGAAAAAGGAATTAAGAAATTCAACTTCTCCTTATTTAAATAGGGTAGCCAAAACATGCTTTTCCGGGCCCCATTTTTGTCCCCGTTAACTCGTCCATACGAGCTCCGAAAAATTCTCAAAAAATTTCCAAAAATTTCAAAAAATTCCCTTATTAATATTCGCCTATTTTCGGTATTTTACATTCTCTCCCACTAATAAAAATTTGGTCCTCAAATTTCGTTATCTACCATCAGCAAGTACTAACAACAGATATAAAGTATAAATGCTGAACGATAAATAAATCACATACCTCAAGTGAAAAGATGGGGATATCGAGCTCGGATCGTATCCTCGAGCTCCCAAGTAGCCTCCTCGTCTGAATGATGCTGCCATCCGACTTTAACCAGCCGGATAGTCTTGTTCCGCAACTGACGCTCCTTCCGGTCGAGAATCCGTACCGGAACCTCCTCATAAGTAATGTCAGGCTGAACTGGAACTGGAATATCTGCCAGCACATGCGTCGGGTCATGTACGTATCTCCTCAGCATCGATACGTGGAATACATCGTGAACGCCTGACAGGGACGGTCGTAGTGCCAGTCGGTAAGCTACCGCTCTGATCCTCTCCAAGATCTCGAAAGGCCGATGTACCGCGGAGCTAGCTTACCTCTGAGGTCAAATCTCTTCACCCCTTTCGTAGGTGAAACTCGCAGAAATACATGGTCGCCAACAGAGAACTCTAATGGTCTGCGTCTCCAATCAGCATAACTCTTCTGGCGATCCTCCGCCTCTAACATCATCCGTCTGATAATACGGACCAACTCTGCCTCATGCTAGGCTCTATGAGGTCCTAACAATTGGGCCTTCCCAACCTCATCCAGAGGGTGGGTGTCCGACAAGGCCTACCATACAACACTTCAACGGTGGCATTTGGATAGTCGAATGCAAACCGTTGTTGTAGGCGAACTCTACCAATGGCAAATGGTCCTCCCAACTGCCTCCGAAAATCCAATACACAAGACCTCAGCAAGTCCTCTAGAGTCGGAAAGGTCCGCTTTAACGGTCCATCTGTCTGCGGATGGAAAGTTGTACTGAAATAGAGCTGCGTGCCCAAGGTCTGCTGCAGTCTCTGTCAAAAACGAGACGTGAACCGGGGGTCTATCCGAAATAATAGTCAATGGAATACCACGTGATCTGATAATCTCCCGGCAAAACAGATCTACTAATCGATCCAGGAAATCAGTCTTCCGGATCACTAACGAGTACGCGGATTTGGTTAATCGATCAACGATTACCCAAATCGCGTCATGGTCTCGTCGTGTCCTCGGCAAACCTACCACAAAATCCATAGTAATGTGTTCTCATTTCCACTCAGGATTAGGAATCTGCTGAGGTAAGCCGACAGGTCTCTAGTGCTCGACCCTTATTTGCTGACAGACAAGACATCTAGCTACAAAATCCGTGATGTCTTCTTTCATGTCGTCCTTCATGTCGTTCCACCAATAGAAACATCTCAAGTCTCGATACATACGGGTCCCGCCTGGATGGATCGTAAATCGAGAGCGATGAGCCTCCTGAAGTAGCTCCTATAAGACCGGATGAGACTGAAGTACGCATAATCTGCCTCGGAAGTGAATAACACCCTCCTCATCTCGTGTGAACTCGGTCTGCTGCCCGGAAGCTATCTGGCTGCAAATAAATTGCAAATACTGATCAGCAGCCTAGGGCTCTCGTATCCTCGTCCTGATCAACGACTGAGCACCCATGGTACCAAAGTACCCTGCTCTGTCTGTCCTTACCCCTCAAGGACCAAATTAGAGGAACCTTAAATCAAGTCTGTGACCACAACTCGGTGACAAGCTAAAGTCCCTCCGGACTTCCTGCTAAGCGCATCGGCAACCACATTAGCTCTCCCCGGGTGATAGTTAATGGTACAATCATAATCCTTCAGGAACTCCATCCATCTCCTCCGTCGGAGATTAAGTTCCTTCCAAGTAAACAGATATTTGAGACTCTTATGGTCAGTGAGAATCTCAAATGTAACGTCATATAAATAATGTCGTCAAATCTTCATGACAAAAAATAATGGCAACTTGCTCCTGATCATGTACAGGGTAGTTCTTCTCATGCTCCTTCAACCAACGAGATGCATAGGAGACTACCATATCGTGCTGCATCAGAACAACGCTCAAACCCTGAATAGATGCATCATTGTAAAGGACATATCCGTCCTCTCTAGAACGTAAAACCAAAATCGGAGCCAACACTAGTCTCCGCTTCAGCTCCTAGAAGCTGGTCTTGTCATCCTCAGTCCAAGTGAACTTCACGCCTTTCCTGGTCTGGCGTGTAAGTATCATAGCAATCCGTGAGAAACCCTCAACGTATCTCCGGAAATATCGAGCCAAACAAAGGAAGTTGCGAGCCTCTTCTATAGACTTCGTCTACTCCCAACGGTAACAACCTCGATCTCCTGTGGAACCACAGTACACTCCTACTGGTAACCGTGTATCTCAAACATCTCACAGAAGACAACCAAAATACGACTACTGATCTTCACATCTCAACGTTTCCATCGAAACATCTCTAGAACTATGCAAAGATGATGTGCGTGACTCACCGTGGATCCGAAATAGATCACAACATCATCAACAGAGACAATGGAAACCGATCCAAACATCCTGGGAATACCAACATCATCAAGTCTTTGAAAACATCTAAGGCTTCCCAAACCCTAATGGTAAAATCATAACCCATAATGTCCGTATCACAGACATTTCTAACCATAAGATCCCTGACAATAAGTCTGAAATATAATCACCAACAATACAAATCATCAAGAATATATCCACCTGTGTGAGAGCAACGCTCCATCACAGAAAACACCACATATGTGGGAGCAACGCTTTACCACAAGTAATCCTCAATATGTGGGAGCAACGCTCCACCACAAATAATCCGAAATAGGTATCCACAATAAATATGGGAGCAATGCTCCGCTACAAGCAATCCGCAATATGTGGGAGTTATGCTCTACCACAAACAAACCTAAAATATGTGGGCAAACCTAAGTGCCCAAGGCACCTAACTATCTAGCCAGAGACTACATGGGGTCGCTCTACCACAGACCACTGTGGGTAGCTTAGGGTATCACAATCCAGTAATCAAATCAAACCCATCGTCAACTCTATTCACATCGTAGTGAGTCATCCACTGATAAGAAAATGGGTTGACAGGGTAATCCAACAAATGACATAATGCAAACACTCCACATCCTGCATTCAACATACGTAGAATCATCATGTTACCACCAACAATACACCTGGCACACATGCACACACAACATAGGTATGATCGACATAATCATCTAATTATTACACACTAAACATACTCACAACAAAGGTATAAACCATCGTGATACCTCCAACAATGCATACCGAACCCGTGTGCATATATCAACATAGGTATAATCAACAATACACCTCAAACAACCTCATTTGGCATATATACACCTATGCCAAGAGTATAATCAACGTAATACTTACAAGAAAGCCTAATAGACACAAGTGCATCCACAAATCAAACATAATCAATAAAATACCTCGAATATTACACCGAATACATCTGCACATATCAGAACTCATATTAAATTGATAAGATACCTCCAAATAAAATACTCAAACATATGTGCACATTCCACAACATAGTTTTAATTGACAAATACCTCTAATAATCAATCAGACATGTATGCCTAACCACTCGGGTATAATCTACTAAGAACCCACAATAATCATATGTATAAATGTGTACAACCCAAAAGACAAAGTCAGAATTCAAGAACATCAAGACACTCTCATTTTTATCCTCAAAAATATCAGCCCACATAATATCAGATGAATCAGTCTCTACTCCCCATGAGAGCAAGTTAGCATTCAAAACATCAAATCATTATTTATCCACATAGTCCAATATTAGAGGAAGCAAATATCAATTTTATCATTCTGTTAACTAGATTTATTAAAATCTCCTAGGCACATTCAACCGTAAACTCTCTAACACCCGATTTATAATTTGATCACCAACTATAAACATCAAACCTATGAACATCAAACATGACACTCACTATGTCACCATCAACGACAACCCAAATAATAGATCATCACAATAATTATCCACTAATAGATCATCCAAACAAATATCTAGTAATAGATCATCAGACAACCACATAACATTTACTCTAATAAATCATTAAAAATCAACACATCATAATATCTGATCTCACAATATTCCTCAACCTCAAATCATTCTCAACAATGATCAAAACTGATAACTCCCCAAATTACCAATTTTCATCGTATCGGATACCCTAATATCCAAAAGATATGAGTATAAAAACTCTACTAACTAAATCAACAGGAATTATGTAGGTATCATCCGCTACCCAGCTAACAATAGTAGAGGCTGGTATGTGCCTCCATCTCCTACTAGTAGTAACAGAAGCTTAAACTACTGATGGTATGATAAGAAAAATCACCAGAGACTATAATCCTTGATCTCTATTAAGATCAATCATGCTCAATGGCTAACCCATCACAGGTAATATGTGCTACAACAACCAAACAGGTACTACATAAAGAATGTTAATACCTATCATAAACTATAAAATTAAACATCATACCTATATGTCGTCTGGAGATGTTCCATCGCTATCCAATCCCCAACTTCTGACCTCAAAATTCCGAACATGAAAATCACCGGAAATCCATATAAATCCGAAACGGAAATCCGAAACATAACCATATCGAAAATCCGAAAATGCCCAGTTTGACTCGCAAACCTGGCTAACCCAAATATCCAGAATACCAACAACAGGTATCTGATAAATCTCCATAAACCAAAAGCAGGTATCATAACCCGCTCTGATACCAAATAAATTGGGATTAGATAAATCTCGAAAATCCAAAATATAAAAATCCAAGAAGTATCGCCAAACTTGGCGCTCTGATACCATATCAATAGGTATCAGGTTATCCCAAATATCTAAAATACGAAAACAACGATCGTAAAACCTGTGCTCTGATACCACTAAATTGTCACGCCCCAGAGGAGTCCCTGTCCGAGAAAATTTCGGCAGCATCTCCCCTGTACGGTGGACAATCTGAAACTTTTCTACATCCTCACATACCTCAGCCACAGGCGGCTGGAATAATAAAAATAATAAACTACAACCACAGACATTCCACGCAGTTTATATAACAAGTAACAAAAGAATAATACTCTGACTCGAAATCAACCCTACTCCACTACACTCGTAAAGCTCAAATCCGATGAACTCACCTCTTCTGCCGTCCAGGCAGGCATGTAGTAGAATAAATCCAAATCCAAATCCATCGATATAATAAAATCCATACAATGTCCATAAGTAAAATAATCCAAAACATAACAAGTTCAAAACAGTTAAAAACAGAAAAGAAACCAAAAGCAAACCAATCATATCCTCGAGGTCTGCAAAGACCAGCAACTGGAACTCTCTCCTGACAGCATCAACCTGAAAATATCAACAATGGAGGTGGGGTGAGTCCAACACTCAGCAGGTACAACTGATATGCAAAGTAAGGAAATAACACCTAGCACTAATCATACGTACAGTCTCCTGATGTAATAAAGGTAAATGTAAATTGAAATAAACAGGAGTATACTGTACTAACCAGGACCTGAATATAAGGTCAAACAGTCCGAGAGATAGGGAAATCCTGTATGCATGTCAAACATAGGTATCCAAACAATATGCAGCATATAAATGCAACAAACACAAACACAAGCAATAAATGCATCATGCATATTGATCCGGTAGTAAGAGTGGGCCCCCCCTTTTTTCTTGCAAAGTCAACGCCAAGGGGAAGTCACCGGAACAGCCGCCCACTCAGAGGAGAGTGTGGTCCGACCGGACGGACGGCCGTAGACGGCCAGTCCGATTGGACTGCCGGCCGGCCGATGGAATCGAGTACCCGGAGGGGTCCGGCCGTCTCGCACTTATAGTTGGGAGGCACCCTGTCAAATCGGGGTTCCGACGCTCAGTTAAAAAGGTCATGGACCGAGCTGTCATAAAGCACCCCTGTTTGTTAGTCTCCACAAAGCACAAGTAAACCACTGCGGATGTCCGGTCGGATGTTTAGGTATCTGTCCGCTCGGACTACAAGTTTGGAGCAAAGGAAAAGGCCAGAGGATTTCTTTCTTTGACAACCTGTAGGTTTCACGTGTGTGCCATGCTCCAAATCTTGTGACAGGGGATTCTGCTGTCCCATCGAGGGCATGCTTTGACTGTAGCGATATGGGTCAGGTAAACTTTCTGACAGCCGCGTACCTAGGAAAGGACAGGTAAGCTTTCTGACAGCCGCATACCTAGGATAGGACAGAGGACACTTATGCACCTTGGTACGCGTGCCCAAACCTTTCACAGCTCTATATAAAGAACCTCAGGTTTCATCGACAAAGGATTCTGGTACGTACTCTGAGACTTCTGGAGCCACCTTGTTCATCGTGATTTACCTGACTTGAGCGTCGGAGGGTCGTCGCTGGAACCCCTTCTGTGCAGGTTAGCCGGAGCATCGCGCCACCAGTCGGAGATCTACGTCAGCGAGCCAGGGAGCGCCACGTGCCCAGCGTCTGTTGATTTCTAGTTCGAACAGGATCAAATTGGCGCCGTCTGTGGGAACGCACCTGCATTCGAACAAGAGCAATGGACGAGGCTGGACGACAACACACGGTGGCGCTTTCAACAGAAGAACTCGAAGCTCTGGTCGAGATGAGGGCTGCCAAACTAGTGGAGCAAAGACAAAAAACATCAGCCGAACGGCCAGAGCAACAAGCAACATCTGCGTCTGGTGGCCGAGCGGAAGCACCTCCAGCCACCGTCGCATTCCATCGGGCCTTATTTCGCACCCCTGAAGCCGCACCAGCTCGAAGAGATAGAGGCTCTTCTTCAGACGAAATTCCAAGGCGGGATGACAGAAAAGGAAAAGCTCCCCAGGCGGACTCATCTCCCGAGCGGATCAATCGCCAATTCTCGGAGGCTATTCTACGAGACCCTCTACCCAAGCACTACGTGCCTCCGACGATCGGCGAGTACAATGGAACGACGGACCCGGATGATCATCTGGGTAAGTTTGATAACACAGCCACGCTCCATCAATACACCGATGGAGTGAAGTGCCGAGTCTTTCTTACCACTCTCTCGGGATCTGCTCAACGGTGGTTCCGGAGGCTGCCGGACGGATCCATCACTAGCTTCAAGGAATTCCGAACGGCCTTCCTCCACCACTTCGCCAGTAGTCGGTGTTATCAAAAGACAAGTGTCAGCTTATTCGCCATCAAGCAAGAGCCGAGAGAATCACTTCGAGGTTATATTCAGCGATTCAACCAAGTGGCGATGGATATCCCCACGGCCACATCGGAGACAATGATGAATGCCTTCACGCAAGGCCTTGTGGATGGGGACTTCTTCCGGTCGCTCATCCGAAAGCCGCCCCGAGATTATGATCACATGCTACATCGGGCCAACGAATATATAAACGTGGAAGAAGCGCAAGCCGCTCGGAAAAAGGAAACTCCAGCCGAGCGCGCACCTATTCATGCCGAGCGGAAACAGCACGCCGCTCAGCAGCCACCCAGAGGACCGAGGGCCGAAGCAATTCGATCCCCGCATGCCAGATCGCACGTACAAGAAGTGGCTGCCGCTCGGCCAAAGCCAAAGAAGAGGTGGACCCCTATGTTCTGCACCTTCCACCAGACGGATACGCACAACACGCGGGATTGCCGAAGTCTGTCTCCAGTCGTCAGCCGACCGACCTAAGAGGTCCGCCTCCCATCGGTAGGAGACGTGGGACTCATGAAGTCGACCGGACCCGCACCGAGGGGCGACATCGCAGACACCCGATCGGCACCGATCTCCGAGACAGGAGAATCGCCAGGCGTCCAGAGAAGGTCGTCCGCTCGGGAGGAGGAAAATAGGAGCAATACTTCCCGGCGAGATCAACGTTATTCTGGTGGGCCGACCGAGGAGATTCCAACCGAGCCGAAAGGCGGGCGTCCGGCACTGCAGATCCACGCGTCATTTGTAGCCAAGAGCGGTAAGTGGACCGAAATCACTTTCGGACCGGGACTTAGAGGGAGTAGAAGTGCCCCACGACGACGCGCTGCTCATTAAAGCGGTAATAGCAAATTACACCATTCACCGCATATTTGTTGACACAGGGAGCTCGGTCAACATCATATTCAAGAAGGCGTTTGATCAGCTGCAAATTGATCGAGCCGAGCTGCTTCCCATGATGACCCCGCTCTACGGGTTTACGGGCAACGAAGTTCAGCCGGTCGGACAGATCCGGCTGGCTACCTCGCTGGGAGAGGAGCCGCTCAGGAGGACCAGGACAATAAACTTCGTGGTGGTCGACTCTCCCTCGTCCTACAACGTCATTTTGGGAAGACCGGCGCTCGGCGAATTCCGAGCGGTTGTCTCAACCTTCCACCAGAAGATAAAATTCCCCGTGGAGGATAAAGTAGGAGAAGTACGTGGAGATCAGCTAGCAGCTCTGCGGTGCTATATAGAGATGATCCGAGCAGAAGCTTGTTCCGCTCGGAAGGCGCCCCGAATCGAGGTACATGCCATAACCGAGAAACCTCCTGCTTTAATTTATGATGAAAAGGAGGAAGTTCAGATCCATCCGACCCGATCGGAGGCCACGACTTTTATCGCCTCTGATCTGGAGGAA
Organism: Zingiber officinale; assembly: GCF_018446385.1. Classification (NCBI taxonomy): domain Eukaryota; kingdom Viridiplantae; phylum Streptophyta; class Magnoliopsida; order Zingiberales; family Zingiberaceae; genus Zingiber; species Zingiber officinale. Next base: position 150,364,341 of record NC_055987.1, read on the forward strand.
GAACAGAAGGAGAAGCTGATCCAATGCCTCCAACGAAATCATGATGTCTTCGTCTGGTCGACACATGAGTTGCCCGGAATTTCGCCGAGCCTAACGCAGCATGAGTTGCATGTCCGACCAGACGCTCGGCCAGTGAAGCAGAGGAAAAGAGATTTCAGTGCCGAGCAGAATGCCATCATCCGGGCAGAAGTAGAGAAACTTCTGGAGGCCGGCCACATACGCGAGGTGCAGTTCCCGAGCTGGCTGGCCAACGTGGTATTGGTCTCCAAGCCGGGCGGCAAGTGGAGAGTTTGCATCGACTTTCGGGACTTAAACAAAGCATGCCCCAAAGATTTTTATCCTTTGCCCCGGATAGATCAGCTGGTGGACTCTACGGCCGGCTGTGAATTAATTTGCATGCTCGACGCCTACCAGGGCTATCACCAAGTACCGCTCGCCCGTGAAGATCAGGAAAAGGTTAGCTTCGTGACTGCCGACGGCACATATTGCTACAATGTGATGCCGTTCGGATTGAAGAATGCCGGGGCCACCTATCAACGCTTGATGAACAAAGTGTTCAGGGAGCAGATCGGGCGGAATCTGGAAGTTTATGTGGACGACATTCTTATCAAATCCTTCCGAGCGGCCGATCTCTTCAAGGACATGGAAGAAACCTTTCAAACGCTACGCAGATATGGAGTCAAGCTAAATCCCCAGAAATGCTTGTTCGGAGCAAAAGGGGGGCGTTTCTTGGGATATATAGTGACCGAGCGGGGAATTGAAGCCAATCCTAGCAAGGTGAAAGCTCTGCAAGACATGCCGCCTCCCAGAAATACAAGGGAAGTGCAACGGTTAACCGGTCGGATAACTGCTTTGTCCAGATTCATCTCCAAAACCGCCGACCGGAGCCTACCATTCTTCAAGATCCTGCGCAAGGCTACCAGGTTCCAGTGGGATGAGGAATGTGACCGAGCGTTCGAAGAATTGAAAACATATCTGAATTCTCTGCCTATACTTGCCAAGCCGATCGGGGGTGAGTCACTTTATCTGTATCTGTCGTCAACTGAGCATGCTGTAGGCTCGGCACTTGTGAGGGCGAGCGGCGAAGAGCCGGTGTATTTTCTAAGCCACATTTTAAAAGATGTCAATCTCGTTACACCGGCTCGGAAGTTGGCCTCGCTTGATTCTAGCCGCCGCCGCCCATATTTCTTGGCTCACACCATCATTGTCAGGACAAACACCACTAGGGAGAGTGTCATAAATCCGTAAGCGTCCTGGACGGCTCATCAAGTGGACGACCAGAACTAAGTGAATTTGATATCCAATACCAGCCCCGCCGCAATCAAAGCGCAATCCTTGGCTGATTTTGTGACCGAGGTGCAGAAGCTCTTTGGAGGATATATGTGGATGGGTCTTCCACTCGACTCGGAATTGGGATTGGAATATTGCTGATCTCACCTCAAGAAGAAAAGATGCACCTATCCGTCCGGCTGGACTACAAAGCCACCAACAATGAAGCAGAGTATGAGGCCCTCATAGCCGGATTACAGGCAGCACGGCATGTGGGAGCCGGTCGGGTGACTCTCTATTCGGATTCACAGTTGGCCGCTCAGCAACTTTCTGGTACCTTTGAAATCAACAGCGTTCGGCTTAAGCTCTACGCTGAAGCCTTTGAAAAACTCAAAGCTACTTTCCGAAAGGTCCTTATTCAAAAGATTCCCCGAACGGAGAACCAGGCAGCCGATGAGTTAGCCAAACTAGCAAGTTCTATAACGCCGATCGCCATTCAGCAACCAATTGAAAAAGTACTGCTGGTGGCACACGTCGACCGGATGGAAGACCTCACATTTCCAAGCGACTGGAGGACACCCATCATAGAGTTCCTCCGCTCGGGAGCCACACCGGCCGACCGGGATGAAGCCCAGCTGCTCAGGAGGAGGGCCGGTCGGTTCACCCTCATCGGCGATCAGCTCTACAAGAAGGCTTTCTCTCGTCCGCTGTTGAAGTGTGTGAGCTCGGAAGACTCGGCTTACATCCTCCAAGAGGTACATCAAGGATCGTGCGGAGGACATCCGGGCGGAAGATCACTAGCCAAGAAGATTTTGCTAGCTGGATACTTTTGGCCGACCTTACAAATAGACGCCGCCCGGACAGTATCTACTTGTCTTTCATGCCAGAAGTATCACAACGTCTCCCACCGACCGGCAGAGGAGATGAAGGCATCAACCGTCTCATGTCCGTTCGATCAATGGGGAATGGATATTGTGGGTCCATTTCCTATGGCGAACGGGCAGAGGAAATTTTTGCTAGTGGCGGTCGATTATTTCTCCAAGTGGGTGGAGGCCGAGCCACTAGCCAGGATCACCGAGCAGATGGTCAAGAAATTCATCTGGCAACATATCATCTGTAGGTTCGGTATCCCTCGCCGATTGGTTTCCGACAACGGGCGGCAATTCACAGGGAAGGTGCTGGAAGATTGGTGCAAAAGCTATGGCATCGAGCAACACTTCACGTCTGTGGCTTACCCCCAAAGCAACGGTCAAGCCGAAGTAGCCAACCGGGAAATTCTCCGTATTCTGCGCGCTCGGCTCGATCACGTGGGAGGAAGTTGGCCGGATGAAGTGCCGGGCGTTTTATGGGCCATCCGAACGACGCCAAAAGAAGGGACAGGAGTCACGCCGTTCCATTTGGTATACGGCGGTGAGGCCGTCATTCCGGTCGAAGTCGGCGTCGAGTCCGCGCGGATCCAGTGTTATGATGAAGGCAACGCCGAGCGGAGAAACATGGAGCTGAATTTGGTCGACGAAGAGCGTGCCAAGGCATCCGTTCGGCTGATGGCCTATCGTCAACGAATGAAGCAAAACTACAACCGATGCGTCATTCCCAGATCATTCCAGGTAGGCGACCTGGTCTGGAAGAAAGTCAAGCCGGTCGGCGACGTCGGCAAGCTTGAAGCTCCGTGGGCAGGTCCCTTCAAAATCATCGAAAAGCTCCGCTCGGGCGCGTATTATTTGGAGGATGAGGATGGTAGGGAGCTAGATAGGCCGTGGAGCGCGAACCACCTCCAGCCTTACCGGGCGGGGTGAAAGGTGTGCCTATATAAATCATCCTGTGTACATTTTTCGATTGATTACTGGAAATGCAGAAATGAAAAGTCAAAAGAGCGAATACAAGGCATTATCATCGAAGAACGAAGGCCCCGCGCCGCTCGGCCGGAGGTAAATGGATCAAGCCAAGCGCTCGAAGAACGAAGGCCCCGCGCCGCTCGGCCGGAGGTAAATGGGTCGAGCCAAGCGCTCGAGGAACGAAGGCCCCGCGCCGCTCGGCCGGAGGTAAATGGGTCGAGCCAAGCGCTCGAGGAACGAAGGCCCCGTGCTGTTCGGACGGAGGCAACTTATTCGAGCCAAAATGCCCGACGAAGTAGACCCTGAGCCGTTCGGCCATGAATACGTTCTCCAAGTTGGGTGAAAGGTGCGCTAAATATAAACTTATATACTTTTGGGTCGCCTATGTACTTGCGATGCAGGAAGTAGAAAGATGAAAGCACAGGGTATCCTCTGCTGAAAGGAAGGCCAAGGTCGCTCGACCTGGTAAGGAGTTAGCCTTGAGGGTCGTCTAGCCCAGACGTTAAACCGTAGAGCCGCGCCGTCCGGCTATAAATATCCGCGCCGACGAGCTCCGTCGTTAAAAATCGAGAGACGAGCCGGCGTCTATAAATAATCCGAGCGGACGAACCGACGAGCTCCGTCGTTAAAGATCGAGAGCGCGCCGTCCGGCTATAAATATCCGCGCCGACGAGCTCCGTCGTTAAAAATCGAGAGACGAGCCGGCGTCTATAAATAATCCGAGCGGACGAACCGACGAGCTCCGTCGTTAAGATCTAGAGTCGCGCCGTCCGGCTATAAATATCCGCGCCGACGAGCTCCGTCGTTAAAAATCGAGAGACGAGCCGGCGTCTATAAATAATCCGAGCGGACAAACCGACGAGCTCCGTCGTTAAAGATCGAGAGTCGCGCCGTCCGGCTATAAATATCCGCGCCGACGAGCTCCGTCGTTAAAAATCGAGAGACGAGCCGGCGTCTATAAATAATCCGAGCGGACGAACCGACGAGCTCCGTCGTTAAAGATCGAGAGCCGCGCCGTCCGGCTATAAATATCCGCGCCGACGAGCTCCGTCGTTAAAAATCGAGAGACGAGCCGGCGTCTATAAATAATCCGAGCGGACGAACCGACGAGCTCCGTCGTTAAAAATCGAGAGACGAGCCGGCGTCTATAAATAATCCGAGCGGACGAACCGACGAGCTCCGTCGTTAAAAATAGAGAGATGAGCCGGCGTCTATAAATAATCCGAGCGGTATATCGTCGACACTGCGATTATCCGTATTCTCCCTCGAGTCAGATCGACGCTAATTTCCGCTCGGACTCGAGGTATAAAAGGTTCGGATCGGCTTATAACAAGCGATTCTGGCTAGCAACACAGAATGATATTCGGCCGAACGGAAGAGCTGGGGAAAACACTTGCAAGAATGCACCTCGAATGCCCAAGGTATGATGTGATAGAAGACGAGCGGACAGTACAAGTGTTAGCAAGGGAACAGTGCAAAAAGATAGAGTACACGAAAGGAAAGCATTTCATTAAAATTAAAACCTTAGGCCGAGTGGCCTAAGTACAAAAAGGTTCATGTTCAGCCGAGCGGCGAAATTACAAGAATTACTCGATGTAGTCGTAGAGGTCCCTCGGAATGTTGCTCAGGAGCTCCACCTGATCGCCGGCCGGAATATTGGTGGACTCCGGAAGAAGGCCCTTCGACTTCAGATAGGTCATAGTGGCCGTAATGGCCAAGTCGAAAGCCGAGTACATCCGCTCGTAAATTTTCTCCGAGAACTCGGGCGATCGGATGTGGCTTTGTCGGAGAGCGGCGACTCGGCTCGGCTCGGCATCCTGGTATTCTTTGAAGGTTGCCTGGGAGCTTGTGAGGGCCTCATTCAGACGTTCAATCTTCTCCGCATCGGCCGAGCGGCCTGCCTTCTCCCGATCGAGCTGCTCCGTCAGCTCCTTTATCTTCAACTCCAGGCCCCGGGCCTCCACGTTTTTCTTCTCCAGATCGGAGATGGCTGTGTTCTTCCGAGTGGTGGCCAGAGTTATCTTTGTGTCAAGCGACTTGACCTGTCGCTCGGACTCGGCTAGGGTGTGGGCCTGGTCAGCTGTTTTCTTCTGCTCAGCAGCCAGCAGAGTTTGAGCTTTCTTCAGCTCTTTTTGCAGCTCGGAGTAGGAAGGGCCTTGAGAGCCGCTCGGACCGCCTGCCGCCCGCAGTTGTCTTATCTCCTCGTCCGCCATTGCCAGGCGGCTGGAAACTGCTATCTCTTCCACCCATCTCTGAAGCAAGAAGGCCCGGTTGTTAAAAGCCGAGCTGAAATATTTAGGCAAAACTTGAAAAAACAACAAACTTACCCCCGTAGCCGCTTGCATGTGGCTGTTGGCTAGGTTCCGGAGGGGGATCACTGCCACGCGCGCCCGAGCGTCGGCCCACATCTCGGCGAGGGGCCCTTTCAAAGTAATGGTGTGCTCGGGCACGGTTGGCTGGTCAGTTGGAAGATGAAGAGTAACCCGATTGTGCGGCCGTGACCGAGGATCGCCCGACCGGGATCGAAGCTGGCGCAGAAGACCGCGAATGGATGGTCGAACGTTGGACTGAACGGCGAGGGAGTGGCTTCAACCGGAGCAGGCAGCTCGTCCCAGTCAGAAGGCGTCCGGTCGGACGAAATGGTCTCGGGCACAGGCTCCTTTCCTTTAGTAGCCACGGCGGCCCGATCGGATGGTTGGACCGCGGAGGTAGCCGAGCGCAGCGGAGTCTCCACCCGGCGCCTCTTTTGCAGTGGCTGTTCCTCCTCCCGAACAGACCCTTCCTCGGGGGCCGTTGGTTCCCTGGAGGGGGTAGCTCCGCTGGCCGCTTGTTGTTGAGAGGCCGATTCAGCCTGAGTGTCGCTCTCTCCTTCGTGAGAACCGACCGGCTGAATACCCAGCGCCTTCATTTCCTTGGCCGCCGCGGCCTCCAGCGCCGCTGCCTTCCTCTTCAGAACGCCGGCCATCACCGAGTCCATGACGATGTCAGCTGCATGAAGAGAAGAAGAAATCAGTTAGCAATTAAAGCAAGTGCCCAAGCAAAATTCTTACCGAAGCCGGTCGGAAGTGGGGTCCATATAGGACTCAGCCCAAAAATGTACATCACTCCCTCGTGAAGAAGTTTGTTGATGTCGAGCCGCAGACCGGCTAGTACATTTGCGGCGTGAAGATAATCCGGTCGGGTCTTGAATTTCTTCAACTCAGGAGTAGGAGGTAGACTGACTTGCCACTGGGTCGGAAAGTTGGGCTGACTGGGCATGCGGATATAGAAATAATAGTCCTTCCAATGTTTATTGGAAGTGGGTAGTTTATTGAAGAAGACCAAACCGGGCCGAGCTTGGAACATAAAGGTGCCCGGCTCGGCTTGCTTAGGATAATAGAAATAAAAGAAGACCTCCGGTCGGAGGGGAATGTTGTGAATCTTAAACAAAACGACAACGCCGCAGAGGAGACGGAAGGTGTTTGGTACTAAACTTCCGAGCGGCACGCCAAAATAATTGCAGACGTCTGCTATGAAAGGATGTACGGGGAACCGCAGACCGGCGGTAAATTGGTCGCGAAAGACACAGAAACCACCGCGCGACGGTCTGTGTGGCCGAGCGGCAGGACCAGCCAGGCGAACTTCGATATCCTCGGGGATTTCGAAATTGTCAGCCAATATATCAAAATCCCGTTGTTCGAAACGGGATCGCATGGTAGTATACCATGGGCCTAGGGATTGTTCTTCGAGAGGAGAGGAACTGGCCATGATCCGGACAGGATAAATCAAAAAAGGAAGTTCCAAAGACGAAGGAATGGAATTTCAAAGACTCGAGCTAGGGGAAGAAATACGGATTAGATACCGGAAAGGAAGGAGGAGAGATCTAAAACCTTACTGAGGGGAGATGAATCGAGGAAAGGCGCCGGAGAGCGTCAGAAGGCAGCAACAAGATCGCCGGAGCTCCACAGCGCAAAGAGCAACAGTAGAGGTAACGGAGGCGTGTGAAGGCGAGAAGGAAACGAAGAATTTATAGGGTGAGGGCCGGTCGGCCTCCACCGTCGGATCCAGGTCACGGGAATCAATGCATACATCTAGCCGTTTATTTCGAATTGCTTCGGTCACATCCAAATATCATGCAACCGCCTCCGTACTCTGATGGCATTGCTCCACGTGGCAGTCAATCATTCGGAGCATTTAATGAAGGTATGATCAACATTGATGTCGAAGATTGGCGCAGAACACGAGGAGATCCGGCGAAAGCCATCATTGATTCATTCAAGGATATCCCTGCCGCTGACCGGGCGGAGAGTATTAGCATGGAAGAGCCGTTCGGCTAGACTCACAGTCCAGTCAGTCGGACTATGCGCCTCCTTCGACTAGACTTGAAGGGAAGGCAAGTGATCCGGTAGTAAGAGTGGGCCCCTTTTTCTTGCAAAGTCAACGCTAAGGAAGTCAGCCCACTCGGATGAGAGTGTGGCCCGGGACGGACGGCCAGACGGCCGGTCCGATTGGATGCCGGCCGATGGAATCGAGTACCGGAGGGGTCCGCCTCGCACTTATAGTTGGGAGGCACCTGTCAAATCGGGGTTCCGACGCTCAGTAAAAGGTCGTGGACCGACCGCAGTCATAAAGCACCCCTGTTTGTTAGTCTCCACAAAGCACAAGTAAACCACTGCGGATGTCCGGTCGGATGTTTAGGTATCCGTCCACTCGGACTACAAGTTTGGAGCAAAGGAAAAGGCCAGAAGATTTCTTTCTTTGACAACCTGTAGGTTTCACGTGTGTGCCATGCTCCAAATCTTGTGACAGGGGATTCTGCTGTCCCATCGAGGGCATGCTTTGACTGTAGCGATATGGGTCAGGTAAACTTTCTGACAACCGCGTACCTAGGAAAGGACAGGTAAGCTTTCTGACAGCCGCATACCTAGGATAGGACAGAGGACACTTATGCACCTTGGTACGCGTGCCCAAATCTTTCGCAGCTCTATATAAAGAACCTCAGGTTTCATCGACAGGGGATTCTGGGTACGTACTCTGAGACTTTGGGAGCCACCTTGTTCATCGTAATTTACCTGACTTGAGCGTCGGAGGGTCGTCGCCGGGAACCCCCTTCCCGGCCCGACTTCTGTGCAGGTTAGCCGAAACATCGCGCCACCAGTCGGAGATCTACATCAGCGAGCCAGGGAGCGCCACGTGCCCAGCGTCTGTTGATTTCTGGTTCGAACAGGATCACATATGATGCCAATGATGCGTCCTGGTCACCCCTGACGCCTGTCGATCATCTCACACAATAGTGAGGCCGAGTGGGTAGGGCTGTGACAACCGTGCACTCTGTCGTCACTACTCCTGATGAGTGACCGAGTGGACGGGATGCTGTCGGAGTACACCTATCCTCCTACCCAAAATCATAAATGGGGGAGCGCAATGCTCTCATCTCCCGGTACACGATAACGGGGAGGAATCCCTGCCGGATAACACGTTGTGTCACACTACCCATGAGCGGACCAACGGTGCCTAACAGAGTCCCTGCTGCAACACACTCTGCCTGAATCGACCACTAACCCATGAGTGGTGGTGTGTGCAGATCTATGTAACTGGCGATGTGCTCAACAATAATGGAGCGGACTATCGCACAACATGCAATCATGCAAATGGTGCATGGCAATAACCATAAAAACATCCTGACCTAATCCATTTATATAGAAAAGTGCACCCTAGGTCAACGAATCATATCGAATCAAAGGTACATAGAAGGTATAAAAACCTAGGTCCTAAACATGGTGAAGCATGGTATATCACTACCCCCTATAAGCATATATAAACAAATAAAGTATACATGGGATGCAAATCAAGCAATCAATCAATCATGTATCAGATATTGGGTAGTGACTAACCGAAACAAATAAAGGACATAATTAATGCAACTTGTTAAATTCACTACTATGTATATCAAATGACATAAGTCAAAAGTACCCGCCTCCAATAGGAATGTCCAAATCCGACATCGAGATACTCGTCTCGCGTCAAAGTCCTGTAATACCAATAGATATACTTTTATTTAGCTAAAATTTAAATGAATTGCTAAATAAATCCTTAAAACTATTTAGGGCAAAAACCCTAAATAATAATCACCAATATACCTAATTCAATTAGGAAAACCCTAATTATTGATCAACCTTAACTGGTCATCAATTAATTTCTCCACAGCAAAAAAAACCTAAATCCACAACGTTAAACAAGAACCTTACCTTTCACTTCTCACAGCAAGAATGTTTGCTGGAAATTATGGCTGTTGGACACAAGAGTCAGGAGAATGAGGATTACTGTTTCACTCATTATTACTTGAATAAACAAACCATCCAGTCCGGCATTCGACAGCAGTAAAAACCTCTCCTCATGTATTTGTTCACATCCTCAATACATGTGAATCAATATAAATCAACTTTCATACCATGAAACTTTTAATGTGGAACTAAAATCTCATTCATAATGAAGCATCTTTCACCTCTTCTACATCCATTTTTATTCAACGGCAGTTTGTCGACTTTTACTTGTTTGAGATGATAATATTTCTCGGCTTATGTTGAGATGCAGAATAGGTTTTGCAGGACAATCTATGGCCACAAAAAATAAAAACAAAAAACAAAAAATAAATGTAAAATTATTTATGGGCTAAAAGGTGATTGACTCCTAACGTTTCCTCACTTTATTCTTACATCAATATAAAAAAAATAAATCATAAATATCTATTAATCATTAGTACAAATCAAGATATAAAATAATATGCAGACACGTTAAATTTTCTAATATTTTATATAGTAATACTCCATATTTCAACTATAATATCTATTAATCATTAGTGTATTTTTTTTTTTTTTAAAGGGCAATCTAAACAATGTAGAAGCTTGAACTTCGATATCATTGTTAATCCGCCTGAACTAGGGAGAACACCGATATTTTAAAACTTTTATGACAAATTCGTGAACTTTAAGGAGGTTAAGTGAAATTTGTGCAGGACTGCCAATAGGAAGGAAAGCTAGGAATCCCGAACAGAAGATCTCCCCAACGCAGGCTTCTCTTTGGGTCTCCAGTCTCCCGCTCTCGTCTCCCGGTCCCGATCATAACGATGATCTTTGTCGATGGCCTTCCCATCTCCCAACCCCGATCCCGATCCCAGGTCGATGCCCGCTGACCTTTATCCTTTCGCAATCTGCCAAGTGTTTGATGTTTTGCTTCTTTGGTCAGGGAAGGGAAATCTTAGCTTACTTGTTGGAGCATCCGGCCGTTGTCTCCTCCTCAGATCGCCTGAAGGACTCTCCGGAGACAAGGGTCTCCTCCGCCGGCCGTTCTCTGCTCGGCCGTTTCGTCTACGTCTTCCAGCGAGAGTACGCCACCGTGGATCCCGACATCGTCCAGGTAACCTCCTTATCGCCCTCAAAAGCGTTTCCTTTCCCCTCGATGAGCTCTTAGATGTGTTCCTGCTCCTGGTTTTGGGTAGCTGGCGGGCACGGACGAGGCGACCACTTGTGTCGGCCTTGTGATCCGCAGTAGGAACAGCGGAATGTGAGGATTTGGTGCTTTCTTGCTCTAGATTACACAAAATTGAGTTTTTTTTTTTGTCATGATACCATTGTCCTTCTATGCAGGACCTCTGTCAGCCATATGGATTTTCCGGGCGTGGTTAGCAATGGCCTCGAGCAAATGATGTCGTCCATTGTCGTCAATGATAACCCAGGAGATACTGCTTTTGATGTTTGTTTCACGTCTTTTTTCAACTTTACCAAAAAAATTAGCTGTCAGCAAGATCCTAATTTTTGGCATGCTGTAACGCCATATCTGCAGGTTCATCTCATAGGGGGCTTTGATGATAGGCCTAAAAAGGTTTGATTCATAGTGTCGGACCTTATTGGAATGTCAACACACTAAACTTCATAAATATTATTTCTATGCAGCATTCAAGTGACGAAGTTACATCAGAAAGAAAGCAGAAAAAAGAAGGTTTCTCTTTGCCTCTATGCTCAAAGATGGTTGAAGCTTTGCAAGATAGCCAGTGGAAGTTTCACCTGCAAACTTTATGTGTCCTCAAGCATAACACTAAAATAGATTCAATGGGAAATGCTTGCCCAGTCATCAGTGGCATTCTGGTAAAGTTCTTTCTTATTCTGCATCGTGGTTCAGATGTCTTTCATATTGTAAATTTGGTTATATACACGAGAATCTGTACTTTCAACCTATTGTAACCTAAAGGGCACTTTGCTGGTATTGAGCATGACATGCTGTTCCAGCTCTCACTTCCTTTTTCCTAATCACAACTTTCAGGACTTGCCCTGAAGTATTTCTGCAGATTTTATGTATAAGCCAATTTAAACCATAACTCCATACATAAAATGGTCCTGCCAGACAAACTTTGAGTGTGATTGTGTAATTGATTGAAACTGGTGTGGTGCTTCAAGAATTTTTTAATTCTCTCTAACTTGAATGGTTTTCTCCTTCATTTTATTTACGTCAGTGAGTTTTTGTTCAGGTAGATACTTCATCTGGATCAGTCATGCCTGCTAGCTTCGATCGAAGTTCAAGAGGTCCAGATGAGATTGTTAGGAGAATTCGGCTGACTGTATGCTCCGAAGATCCTAAGTGGAAAGGAAAGTTATTGGAGACTTATGACACCAGTCGTGACAGATTTGAAATTGTCCCTTTCACATGGTACACTAGTTGTTCTTTACATGATTATATTGGCATATTGTTCAATGGGCGATTGATAAAACAGGAATGACATAACTATCACATCCAAAACTAAGTATCGTGCCTATACTCATAAATGGAACACTAAATAGGGAAGGTTCGACTTAAATTCCCATTTAGAACCTGTGAAGAAACTTTGTTACTTGAAGAGTTTATTGAAGTTGTCTAGACATTGTGATGGATGAGACTCATCTTTTTTTACCTGTTGGAATATTGATATCAAAATTTTCCACATTGTAACTACCAATTAAATCAGGCTTAGTTTTTTTGAAGATTGATACCAATGTTTCCACCATGTGTGCATACATAATTAGATGTAAATTTCACTGGTCTTTATAGAAGGCTCTGACTTGGCCAAGGGTATGAATATTTTCATATAAAAGACTGACTACCTGAAGTATTCTTTTTAGTTGTTGTCTTTGTGGAGACATCTTTATGAATAGTACCTTGCATAAAACAACAACAAGAAGTGCATGCCCTACCATTTAGGGTTAACTAAATGGACCTTATCCTTCCATTGCACTTTATGTTAAGGTCAAATTGTTGATTTTTTTACTTTGTTCATTTAAATCTCTTTTAATTGTGTTAGGTTTGCTTTAGTCTCTCTATCATTGGAATCTTTTTTTCTAATTGATTCAGCTTGAATAAGAAATCTATTGGCAGTCTTTCGCTCATTATCTCATTTCTTTCATCTGGTTATCTATCATTGCTAATATATCTTGCATATGATGATTTGTGAACAATGCTTCTGTTTGTTGAAATAGGGTGCCTGATTGGAGGCTTTATGCTTTGTCTCTGCAAGAACTTTCTGATTCGGAATATCTCTTAGGGTGTTCGACCTCTCCCTTTGCTGAGGGTCCTGATTTTGTGGAAAATGAAAGAAGGTTTGTGTTTGGCACTCTACTTCCATAGGATATTTCTGTCCATTATCTATTTTAGTCAATAATAGAAGACCCTCTTTGACAATGTTATCATTTCATTTTCCATTTTTAATTTAGATAATATGGTGTAGCATGAGTTGTAAGTATCCAACATTATAAAAGATGAGAGAAATCATAGATAGCTGAATATTTACGAGTGCAAATGTGCCCAAAAACAAACCCTGAAATGAACACTAGAGTTTAGGTTTGATTTTCTGTTCTTTTATGGAGTTGTCTTTAGGAATGGACCACCGCGCTCTTTCTTTCATTGGTAAATTTTTACATTGTATACATTTTGAACACTGAAATCAAGATTGTCTGCATTGTTTTATTTTTTTTTTCCTAATCATTCAGTATCACACCTTGGGGATCCCCATGCACGAGTGTTCAAATCGAAGGAGCGTGAGAAATTCACCTTCTGTGTTTGAACCACTAGAACTACTAGGTCATTGTATGAACTGTCACTTGCGCTTCCTAATTTACCTTGATAGCCCGTGGAAATTTTTTATGAGGCCGACTAGTCACCTCCAGCAATAGCACACTGAATGCTTGTACAATTCTTTAGGTTATATATATATATATATATATATATATATATATATATATATATATATATATATCATTTAGTTTATACTGCAATGCAGGAAATGGGACTACTTGATCAAGAATCCAGATTGGAGATATACCTTTGTCAATAAGCAGCCGCGAATCTTTCAGAGAACTGAAGATGGAGGGTGGTTACGATGCAGATAACATATGTTTCGGATATACTGGACTTCGAAACTTGTTTCGAAACCATTCATTGTGTATTGAGCTGTGGATGCATTATTTGTGGGGGATTTTCAGAGTGACGAATGTGTTTGTTATACATTATCATAAGTGTGTTATACATTAAGGTTTCATTTTAATGTCTGGAGGTTTCAGAGTCAGAAGTCTATCTCAATCCTAAGACTTTCAGAGAAGTGATAAAACAAAGTTCAGAATGGATCCGTCGCCCATTTCTCCTACGCCCCGCTTCTCCCTCGCCCTCAAGAGTAGTACCAGCAATCTTGGATGCATGCTAAACAAAGTCTGTTTCATGTAACAATGGTTGACTTCCATGGAAGTTCATACAAAATTTATCGAAGAAAAACAAATTCTTTAAGAACACCCTTTGAACAATTAGAAGTCTTAGAATTAACTGGTCATCTAATCTAAGTGATCAAATATGGATGAACCAGAATAAGATCAATAATAAAAAACAGTGAATGTACTAAATATCTATCCAAAATTTGATTGTCAAGGCAAAACCAACAAAGAAAAAGAAAAAAGAGTTTAATCCATGATCAAGTGAGAACCCAAAAGTATATTAGGAGGAACAACATTTGGCATTGCCCTCACTTGGAGGCTCCTGACCAGGGACTACTATCTGAGTTCCTTTTAGCTGATTTGCGTTGCCAGCAGATCCACTCTTCTCGTTAGCAGCGAGTGACTTCTTGCTCACGATCCGGTAGATCTCTGTGAGAACAGTTTGGAAGGCACTCTCGACATTAGTAGCTTCCAGCGCGGAGGTCTCCATAAAAAAGAGATTTTCCCGTTGGGCAAACTCCTTGGCATCCTCAGTGGGCACTGCTCGAAGACTTCCAAGGTCAGACTTGTTTCCGATGAGCATAATCACGATGTTCCTATCAGCATGGCTTCGCAGTTCCTCTAGCCATCTTGCCACATGGTCAAAGGATTGACGCTTGGTTATATCGTAGATCAGCATTGCCCCTACTGCTCCTCTATAATATGCACTCGTCACTGCTCGGTACCTATTGATAATCACAGAATAGTTCATGTTATATAAATAAAAAGAATGCAACAAGAAACAAATTAATGATGCCAATAAAATCTTAGTTGACGGCCACTATATAGAGAAACCATCTTCAGCTTTGTTTTACATTCTGCAACTCACTTGTCTAGAAGTTAAACTACTGCATAGTTCATCTTTGTGCTTTACAAGGATGATTTCATATCTTGAAACATCTTAGGCCTACAGAAAGAGTTCCATTCAACATATTGTTTCTCTAAGGCTAGCCCTCTGAGCAATCAGGCCGGCAAAGTGTTTATGATAATTTTGTTCTAATGCTATGATATGCATGTGCAAATATCAATAAAATTCATACCATATTATTAAAAGGATATTCTGTGTTACCTAAACAGTGAAATAAAAAATAGAGCATTATCTTATTTCCCGATCTAGTTATCTTCAGATACTAGTACGACTGTAATACAGGTTCGATAAATTCTCTTATAACTAGTTAGAAACACTTGATGGTAGCTAAATCTAGAGCAAAGGAATACTATAGGTTCTTAACAATATGTGAGCTCATTTAGATTAAACCTATGATATCCTAGTATACCCCTACAAAGTTGATACGGGAGGTAATCAGAGGGTATTGTATGGTTAAGGAGAAGTCAATAGTTTGGCTGAGGTGGTGGTCAAAGTTAACAGAAGGTTGAGACAACCCCCGGCTTGCTCCGCGCTACTCCCGACTCCATGACCATCCCCAACTCCATGCTATTCTCGACTCCACATCAGCCCTGTCTCCATTCTGTTCCTAACTCTACGTTGGTTCTGACTCCACTCCACTCCCGGCTCCATGACTGTCTACGACTCCATGTTGTTCCCGACTCCACACTGCTCCCAGCTTCGGGTAGGCTCTGTATCTGTACCGTTGCTCGCGGAAGATACAGACATTGTAGCTATTGTTTTCAGAGAATGTGGGAAAACACATCCATTTATGCCAGGAAATGTGGATAACGTAAGCGGAAATCTAAGAACACGCTCGCATAGCCGCAACTCTATAAAAGGCCGCTCGCTCTTACGAGCGCACATGCACGCACACATACACAAACTTGGGAAAACCCTAAACTACTGTTCATCTTCTCCTTCATTCTCCCCTGCTAGAGACTTATATGAGCATCAAAGTGGCTACATTGGGGAAACCCCGGCTCTCATTCTAACTCTCTCCTTTCTATTTACTTCCCTTCAGGTTCCGACAGATCTCTCTACCAGTCCTTGCTGTGCCAAGGCGATCGATGACAAAGTCAACATCAACACCAACTCACCGATGGCTCGTTCGTCGATGTTCTCAGGTTCTGTGAGAACACTGAGTTAAGTCCTGAACTAAGACGTTAAGATGGATGACACTGGGAGAGCTAACATCATTGGCATGGCAACGAATGATTTCGACAAGTTGGTAGCTGCAATCGTGTAAACAATGTTGCAAGGACAACCCCAACAATAAACACCGCCCGTACCCAACCCTCCTATAGAGATGCCACCCCGATCAGTTGAAATGTCACAAGCGCCTCACCAAAGGTTGACTCAACTAGTCGGGGCGCCTTAAGGGATCATCTCACTCTAATAAGTACATTAGCTATATGGGGTTCATCCTTAGAATCTTCAGGAAAACCCCCCATTGGGACCCTTTGAAGGGAAAAGCTCCCGCATCTGGTGGAACAAGGTCCCCCGAGGCCCTTCATTCTCGAAAAATATCCTCCAAGACGAATTACCGCATCATTTTCGAGCATTGCAGATCGGGAAATACAATAGAACGACCGACCCCGAAGACCACATATATAAATTTAAGAACGCCTCCCTGTTACACCAGTACACAGATAACATCAAATGTCGAGTCTTCTTGACGATCCGCTCCGGTTCAATACAAAGGTGGTTCAATCGTCTTCCCGATGCCTCCATTCGGACCTTCGAGGAATTTAAGATCATGTTCATGCAGTACTTTACCACTAGCAGGAGGTATCAAAAACTCAGCATACATGTTCGCTCTTAAGCAAAAGCCCAATGAACTTGTTCAATCGGGGCGGTCATGGATACTCCCTTAGTTACCCCGGAGGTGCGGGTCAATGCTTTCTCACAAGGCCTGATAGATGGAGACTTCTTCAAATATTTGGTAAAGAAAGCCTGTAGTCGATTTCGATGGTTTGCAGGTGTGTGCCTTAAAAATGTTCAGGTGGAGGAAGCCTAGTTACAAAGAGAAAGGTAGTGTCGACTCCGGTCTTTGCCCCTACTCAGCCAAATCGCATTTTTCAAGTCGGAGACTTGGTCTGGAAGAAGGTCAAGCTTGCTAGAGATGTCAACAAGCTGGAACTACAATGGGGAAGTCTGCTTCGGATGATCTGCAAGCGGAGTTCAAGGGCATACTGTAAGGATCATAGGCACGTGAGAGGGGTTGAATCAGGTGAATTTTAAAACTCGTTCTTTTTCGGCTTTTTAAAACTAAGTGCAAGTGCGCAGGGGAATTAAAACAATAAAACAAGATGCGATCGGTTTTACTTGTTCGGAGCCTTCGACAACTCTTACTCCAAGACCTAGGTCCTTTAGACCTTTCTAATGGATAATCCACTAATCAATCGTAAAATTAGTACAGGTAAAAGAAAGTGTAACAACCCTACACTTTCTTGAGAAATAAATGACTTAATTAAAACGTTACCCAACACGTGAAGAAAAAGATCTGAATTGAGTTCTGGTGTTGGAGATGGTCTAATTGCAACAATTAGGTGTAGTAGCATCGCAGCAAAGTGGTAACACGAAGTCGAAGCATCTAGACGGTCGAGAATAAGCGTAGAGAAGTGATATTTTAATGATGGTCGAAGACCTCTTTTTATACACCATTGGAGGTGCCTCCAATGGTTCAGGGCACCTCTAATGGCGCTTATCCAATCCGAAGTCTTCGGCTTCTATCCACTCGAAGGCGCCTCCAATGGCTCCGAGGCGCCCCCAATGCCCTCTGAGGCACATCCAATGTGCTCCAGAGCGCCTTTGGTCAGCGAACTTTTATCCCCGAATTTTATTTGTGCGAGGGCGCCTTTGCCATGTCTAGGGCGCCTCCCCTAAGCTCCGAGACGCCTACCCGCAACTCCGAGACGTCTCAAGAACTGTTCATTCGAGGCTTAGTTATGCATTTTAGCTCATGTAAAATCCGTTAGTCCAAATAACAAATGTATCCCGCAAACAGAGTTAGCATAATAGAAATAAGACAATATTATTAATTAGATCCTGTCTTACCAAGACCAGGATCTAGTCATGGTCTCAGCTTAGACTTTCAAAATGAATCTAAGTTGGACCAACACCTACAGTCCCACTAGGACTCGTCCTCATTGAATCACTCTCCTCTAGTGCTTATCTTACTCACTATTACAGACTTACTTGACACTCGACCCACCAGGACTTTATGTCAGATGCCTCATCTAACTTCAGCCAGTTGTCAGGTCCCACAGACCCAACTAAACTTCTGTCAGATATCAACCTATTTGGTCTTCCTGTGTCAGTTATCAACCTAATTAGACTTCAGTCTGGTGTCAAGTCCCATCAAATGTTTTAGTCCTGCACACTTGGTAAATAGGTTAAATCACAAATCTAACTTTAACCTTTGTCATACATCAAAATCTGAGTTTGATTATTAGTGCAAACTGCACCAACACATACTACCTGAAAGATACAAGCGGTAAGAAACTTGATCACCCATAGAGTGTCAATCATTGAAGCCCTATCATTCCTAAGCAGTTCCCATATCCTTTGTTTATCTTTTATGTCCCATCGAAGTTTTGTACCTTCCATTTTATCAATGAAAAAGAATCTTGGTTAGACTAGTGTCTTCTCTCCCAAACTTCTCTAACTCGGACATAGTTTAGATCGAGATCTAAGGCTCGGCGATATCAACCTCCCCTTCGTCCAAGGGTCAAACGCATATCGTATCTCCGTTGATAATGTCCTTTTTAGAGCTCAAACTCCCCCGACTCGGGCATAGTTGAGGTTGAGATCCAAGGCTTGGCGATATCAACCTTCCCTTCGAACAAGGGTCGAGCACATATCGTATTTCCATCGACCCTTTTCAGGGCCCAAACTCCCCCAACTCAGAGATAGTCGGAGTCGAGATCCAATATTCGATGATATCAACCTCTCCTTCTTACAAGGGTCGAGTGCATGTCGTATCTCCATCGACAATATCCTTTTCAAGGTCCAAACTCTCTCGACTCGGACATAGTCGGGGTCCAGATCCAAGGCTCGACAATTTCAACCTCCCCTTTATATAAGAGTCGAGCATATATCGTATCTCTATCGACAATATCCTTTTCAGGATTAAACTCCCCCGACTTTGACATAGTCGGGGTCCAGATCCAAGGCTTGGCGATATCAACCTCCCCATCATAGAAGGGTCGAGTGCATTTCGTATCTTCATCGGCAATGTCCTTTTCAAGGTCTAAATGCCCCCGACTAGGACATAATCGAGATTGAGATCCATAGCTCGGTGATATCAACCTCTCCTTTGTACAAGGGTCGAGTGCATTTCATATCTCCATTGACAATGTCTTTTTCAGAGCTCATACTCCCCTTACTTGGCCATAGTCACGGTCGAGATCCAAGGCTCGAGGATATCAACCTCCTCTTTGTACAAGGATCGAGTGTCTATCATATTTCCATCAATAATGTCCTTTTCAGGGCCAAACTCCCTCGACTCAGACATAAACGGGGTCAAGATCCAAGGCTCGATGATATCAACCTCTCTTTCGTACAAGGGTCGAGTGCATATCATGTCTCCTGTCCTTTTTAGGACCCACCCTCTCCCAACGCAGACATACTTAGGATCGAGACTCAGAGGATCTCCTTAAGGATCTATCTCTCGACTCCCTCTCGGGTAGATGGATTTATGTCTCTCAACTCCGCCTTGTAGTAAGCCCGGACGGAAGCGTTCCTTCAATTCGATTGGCGGTGAATGTATCTTTCATCAAGATGCTAAGCTAGAGTAGGAAGTCAACCGGTAAAAATCCCAAAAGGCTTTTTCATTACAATCGGGGCAGAAAGTGCCAGCATATTCGACTACACAATAGTCAAATCAGTCGGATACCCGTCTCCTTTAACTAGATTTGAAGGGGAGACTAGTGATATGAGAGGTAATAAGAGGGTGCCACGTGGTTAAGAAGAAGTCAATAGTTTGGCTGAAGTGGTGGTCAAAGTCAACAGAAGGTCCAAGCCACCCCCGGCTCGCTCTGCGCTACTCCCGGCTCCATGACCATCCTCGATTCCATGTTGTTCCCAACTCCGTACTATTCCGTCAATAAAATTTTACTATAAGAATCAAGCTGTGATGCATATAACCTCAATATTGTGTGCGTTCCACGAGAGCATAAAAAAAATATATATTGATTATTATTTTATTAGGGAAAAAATGAAATTTAATAGACTCATCTGATTAATTTTTTAATAATGGATTAGCAAACTCGGTCAGATCCACATTTGAATATATTTGTAATTAATTGAATTTCTACAGTATTTAAAATCTCATGCGTGTTCCGTTAAAGATACATTAAATGAGACCAAAGGATTCAAGAGGCAAAATATAAATAAATCGGCTGCAATTTAAATGCTTCGAAAAACAAACCATGTCAAAAATTGAAGAAACAACTCGGAATAGGATGGTGGCGAGGATGGAAGGAGTAACCTTTCTTGGCCGGCGGTATCCCAGATCTGGGCCTTGATCGTCTTCTCGTCGATGGCAAGGGTGCGCGTCTGGAACTCGACGCCGATGGTGGCCTTGGAGTCAATGCTAAACTCGTTGCGGGCGAAGCGAGCGAGCAGCTGCGACTTGCCCACAGCTGAATCGCCGATCAGAACCACCTTGAGCACATAATCAATCTTCTGGTTGAACTCCCCGTAGTGATTCCGGTTCCCCGACGACATCCTCTATCTCTCGCTCGGCTCGATCGATTGCTCCAGCCGTTCAGCCAATGGGATCAACGGATGTAACAAGGTTAGGGTATCGCCGAAGGCTACGACGAAGAAGGAGGTCAGGGACGAAATCCGATCCGATCTTTTTTTTTTCCTCTCTCTCTCTTATTTCACCTTTGCTATCTATAGTTCCTGACTTCGTGCTTGCTTCTCCAATTATTATTTTTATTTATTTTTGTATTTTTGAAAAATATACTTGTAGCGCACGTCGTTCATTTATAATTGATATATCAAATAAAATAATAATATTATCAGTTTTTTGATTCACTCGTTCCAGAAGATTTGGGAAGGGCGGGAATTTGCCGAGCCTTTTCTTCAGATCTCTCGTCTCGCTTTCTTCGATCGAGTCGTCCGCCCAGCTACAGATGGGGAGAAGGAATAGATCTAGGGTTTCAGAGGAGGGCATCGAGGAAAATGCTACACGAGAAGGGCGAACTCTAGGCGCCGGCGACTCGACCGCGTCCAGTGACAAGAGCTTGTATGAGGTATCTTAGTTTCCTTCCTTTCCGTTCGTAGTCTCCCATCTCTCCGCTTTGTTTCTTGTTCATAGTCCCCAGCTCTTCTGTTTGTTGCGTCGTTAGTGAGACAACGCAGAAACGAAAAGCCCTAATTTCTATCGTCTTGCTTGTTGAAACTCTAGAAGGTTTATGATCTTTCCTCGCCGTTGATCCCTTATCAGGGTGGTTTCTAGGGGCCCTTTCATCGTTGGGATTTTCAACAAACGCCTGGTGAGCATGTGATTGAGGGGTGTATAACTGGACAAAGCTATATTATTATGTTAGTTACATGCAAATCTGGTCACACAATTTTGTCTAGTTCTTGATTTCTCCGTAATTCGAGCTTCACATGAGATAAGCTCAGAAGACGATTCCATTGGCAAACCTACAACTGAGAACTGCCGTGGTGTTGCACGATCAACGACAAATCATCATCAAGTGACTTAACCCCATTATCGTTCTGAGTCAAGACTCAAGAGCATCAGAAGCCACAATTCGTAGGTCTTATATCTCTGAACAACCTTCATGTTTTGTGGATTAGCACAGATGAAGCATCCAGTATGTCTCACTTTCGATATTTTTTAAATATATAATGTATTAATTTAAAATAAAATATTTAACATAAATATTTAAAATATAAAAATAATTTGAAAATAAATATAAAAATAGATAAATAAAAAAATTATTATATTTTTTAGAATTAAAATAAACTAATTAGATAATTTTATTAGGGTTTAATAAAGTCTTTTTATATTATCCTTATCATAACTAGGAGTTGATTAAAATAATTTATCTAAGTTTTAATTAAAAAAACACCCACCCGACACCAGACTCGTTGCATGAGAAAGTCGCGCGTGCGACTATGCGGAACGAGATGTTTTGCCAATTTTGATGGGTTCGGCACGGGATTTTAATCCCTGGTTTTGATATGAACAATCGAGTTAAATTAGACTATGCGGTTTTGATACCTTGTGTCAGGTGTGTAGAGACTTAAGAGCATAAGAAGTTGAGCGGAAGATGCAGCGAGCGAGAATGATGGTACAAGAAGGGAGTCGATGGCTCGGTGCATTCAAGGGACGAGGAGCTACGGAAGAGTACGGTGGACGAGAAGGACTCGCACGACGCATCCAAGGGACAAGAAGTCAGGAGGAAGTTTGCTCAAGGAGAAGGCCGGAGTTGGGTTCAAGTGAGCTCAATTTTTGAACGGCATAGCACAGAGTCCATGTCAGCAAACTCCAGGCGTCCAAACCTAGTCCAAGCGGTCGGGAAGTCTAGAACCGTTGGAGAAAGCCGTTGTGGAGTGGATCGACTCGATCAAGTCTAGGCGCCCGAGAAGTGCCACGTCAGCAAACAGCTAGACTCGACCAGTAAGCTATAAATAGAGTCCTAGTGCTCGAAGTTCAATATAACACTTCATTATGAGCTTTCAATGTTCATAAGATTAGCAACCTCTCCAGTTGTAAACCAAGTAAATTCAGGGTTCTTTCTTACTTTGTTTTTTTATGTTAATTACTTTTTATTTAATTAATGTGTGTTTGTTTTTGCTAAATTTAGAAGCAAGAAAAGTTCTAATTTTGATTGCGGTCTATTTACACCCCCTAGCCGACCACCAACGATCCTACAAGTGGTATCAGGGTTCGGACACTTTAGAAGGACTAACCGACGACTAAAGCAACAAGAAGATGACCAGATCAAGTATTCATCCATCGAAGTTTAAGGGGGGATTTCACGCTATGGAAGCATCGGATGGAGGTATTTTTTAAAACAGATTTTGATATTTTGCTTACAATCAAATATGGTTTTGTAGCACTTAGAGATCAACACAGAGAAAAAAAAAACATCTTTGGAGCAAACGGAGCAGGCTAACTTTGTGGCTAACGATAAAGTAGAGTTCCATTTGTTGAGTATTCTACCGCCCAAGAAGTTAATTGGATTGACACCTACGACTCAACTAAAGAACTCTGGAGAAGTTCCTGGAGCTGCATGAAGAGACCTCGGAGGCTAAACTTGGAAGACGGGATCTGCTCCGAAATCGACTAACCAACCATCGGATGGAAGAAGTAAAAAAGGTGGCTCAACTGCACGCAAAGATCAAGGAATTAATCATCGAACTCAACAACCTCAGAGAAACGGTAACAAATCAGGATTTATTGAGTTATGCCTTAAATGCATTTTCGAGAACACCGCCATGAACATCTATAGTAGACTCCTATTATATCTCCAAGGACCTTGAAGTAAGTATGTTAGAAAATTTATTTTCGAATTTCATGAGTCTCAATGTGTAGGTCTTAAAATATAGAAAAGTTAAACAACAACATTGCCCTAAAAGCAAAGAAGATTGAGCCAGATTCAGAATCATCGCTCGACAAAAATGAAGAAGCGTACATGGTAAGGAGATTTAAAATGTTTTTTAAATTTAACAATTTTGATAAGTCACGGGCTAAGAAGCTTCTGCGAAATAAAATAAAAGTACGATGCTACAACTGTAATGAGGAGGGACACATCATAGACAACTGCACAAAACTAAAGAGCAAAGAAAATGATAGACAAAGGGTCAATAAAGTCCAAACATAGGAACCCCAAAGCAACGTGGGGCGAGGCATCATCAGAAGAGTCCGAGCTTGAGGAATATGCTGGACCGGCACTAATGGCAAGTCACCAGGAAGAGAGCATCGATGAAGGGGGCTACTTAAGAAGAAAGCAGTAATGAAGAGACAGAGTCAAACTACGAGTCCGACACGGTAAGTGAGGTACGTCTTCTACCTCCTAACCAAATGTATGATGCAATAAAGATGTTGTCTAGATCTTTATGCAAATTACGAACCAAGTATTTGAATTTAAAAAAGGATAACATTGAGTTAAAAATTAATTTAGCGAATGCATGTCCATTAAACATTTTAATAAAATTCAAACAGAAAATGCAAAATTAGAAGATAAAATAGAATTGTTAGAAAAGAATTTTGCATGTTCAAATTCAAATTTTTTATGAGTTTCAAATTTTACAAATTATGAAAGATTTAGTTGGTATTTACGGAATCATAAGGGCTAAATTGCAAAAGTGTCTAGAAATTATATTCCTAAAAAATATTTAATTAATCCAGTAGGCAATAATTTATTTTTGATCCCAAAATCTGTTTTAATCTATTGAATTAATTTTTATATGCATGTTTAAATTTTTTGTAGTTGAATTTTTTTCATTGGCTAAATTAATTGTTTCATAATCTTTCTGTTCGAATTTAATTAGGTTTTAATTTTTATATGAAAAATAAATTTAGTACCTATCAATAGGAAAAATTTCGGAATTTTTTGACTGTTAAATAATTTCTAATAAATTTTTTAACAAAAAATTGTATTTTTAAAATTAAAAATTTCCAAGGATTGATTTTTTGAAAATATTATATTTTCTGTAAATAATCATTATATTTTCCATGTTCAAAAAAATTATCAAGATTTTTTCAAAGTCAAAATCTATTTTTAAGCATTTATATTCGAAAGTGACTATTTGTGTTCAAAGATATTTATTTTGGTTAAAATAAAAATATTTTTTCCGTGAAAATTTTTATCATGGTGAGAATGCTTCTCTTTGACATTGACAAAAAAATTTAGGATTTTTTGAAAATTATTTTTTTTTGGCAAAAATGAGGATTAATTGTTAATAATTATTTTCTTTGAAAAATAAGTTAGGTAAAAATATGTATTCTTGAATATTACGTTTACAACTCTTAGAAAACATTTTTCATTTTTTTCAATTTTTCCCTTATTTTTTTATGTGATTAAAGAGGAGAAAATTAGAGGGGTTAAGTTGAGGGGGAGTTTGCAACTTTTTTTTTTTTTTTTGCAAACATGTACTTTATTGCAAAATTTAATGTTATAATTTTTGCAATTTAACTACATTTTGTGTTTGTTAACCCTAACTTAACTTAGGTTGATGCACATTAAAAAGGGGAAGATTGTAAATACCCCGAGTTAGTTTTGGTGTGATTAATCGAGTTAAGTTATACTCTGTGTTTTTGACGTCTGTGTCTGTGCAGGGATTTAGGAACACAAGAATTCAAGCGAAAGATGCAACGAGTAAAAAGGATGGCACGAGAAGGGAGTCGACGGGCTTAGTGCATCCGAGGGGCAAGGAGCTGCAGAAGAGTACACCGACATACAAAAACGACACGTGCGGCACATTCGAGGGATAAGAAGCCGGGGGAAGTTTGTCCGAGGAGAAGGCCGAAGTTGGATTCTAGTGGGCTTAACTCTGGATGGTCGGAGTATCACCCAAACGTCCGGACAAGAAAATGGTCAACTTCTGAGTTGACCGAGTCCAAGTACTCGGACTCTAGGAACCTGGATCCTTTCCAAGCGCTCGAGAAGGGCGGCCACGTCAACATAACCATTGTCGAAAAGGATTAGCACGGAGTGCACGTCAGCAGACTCGAGTCCAAGATCCCGAGAAGTCCAGAACCGTTGGAGAAAGTCGTTACGGAGTGGATCAACTCGACCGAGTCTAGGCGACCGGACAGTGTCCAGGCGCATAGGAAGTGTCACGTCAACAAACGGCCAGATTCGACTGGTAGGCTATAAATAAAGCTCTAGTGCTCGAAGTTCAATACAACACACTATATTTCATTTTTTGTACTTCATTCTGAGCTTTCAACGTTTGTAAAAGGCCACTTCGCCTTCTTTATAGGAGATCTTAATGAAGCTTTCATCGTCTTAGATTAGCAACATCTCCGATTGTAAACTAAGTAAATTCAAAGTCCTTTCCTACTTTGTTTTATTTTATGTTAATTATTTTTTATTTAATTAACATGTGTTTGTCCTTGCTAAGTTTAGAAGCAAGGGAAGTTTTAATTTTGATTATAGGCTATTCATCCCCCTTTTAGCCAGCCGCCAACAATCCTATAGGTCCCAAATGCTCACTTCTCTTGATTCTTTTCCGCAATGAAGTCAGCTTAAGATTTTAATTAGACAAAAGACCAGCTTAGCTGAATCTGGAAAGGAACTACAATTTTTGCAAGTGGGTTCAATTGAACTCACATAAGGTTTCTGTAGAATATACATATAGAAAAGGAATTTTTGAACTTGCTATAGTTATTTAATTTTTCTTAGTCTTGCAAATTTCATTATCCCTGTTAGCTTTGCCCTTGTATCTCTTTTGACATTTTATGGTTTCTTATGGTACATTGCACCTATTTTGAAAAATTTTAGTTCCACCATTCCAATGGTTCGATTTTGGAAATTGTGGCAGAGGACCTTTTCTTATTCTAGGGATTATGTTTTGTGGTAATTACTGAAATGTCCAGTAATTTCTATTTTTTATGGACTAGTTTCAATAACAGACTCGTGAACTTATTTCTCAAATAGTTGGCCTGTTGGAGCATTGCCTTCAGATTCTTGCTTTGTATCCTTGCTTTATAAGGAAATTTTTGTTTAGTAGCTTGATATAATCTTCTTGCAGATTCTTGGTGTAGAGAGAACAGCTACTCAGCAGGAAATAAAGAAAGCTTACTACAAACTTGCGTTGCATCTTCATCCTGATAAAAATCCTGGTGATGAGGTGAAGAATTGTTATTTTCACATTAAGATTGTTTGTCAGCAGATAGTCAAGCATTTGCTTCGATTTACAGGAAGCAAAAGAAAATTTCCAACTTCTGCAAAAAGTTGTATCTATTCTTGGGGACGAGGAGAAAAGGGCAATCTATGATGAGACTGGTTATACTGGTGATGATGTAATATCTTTTGAAAGACGTCTTTCCTCTTGTATCGTTAATATTTTGGCACCAAGAAATAGATGGGCAAGCCTCTTGTCATTGTTGTAATATTTGCTGTCAACAGGCTTTGGTTGGGGACGTTACTGAGACTCTGCAGGAATATTTCAGAACAATGTACAAACAAGTATAGCCCTTAAAATGTCATGTTCTTTGTTATCCAATTCTTGTAACATAACATGGTAGCATAGACCATTTTATTTCTCCCGGTTCTAGGTTACGGAGGCTGACATTGAAGAATTCGAAGCTAGTTATAGAGGTTCTGAGTCTGAGAAAAAAGATTTGAAGGATCTCTACGTGAAATTCAATGGTAATATGAATAGGTAAATGAAGAAAACACATTGAGTTCTTGTTTGCTGGGATTTCATACTGGAATGGTGCAGGCTTAGGCAATTGATTATCAGCTATATTTTGTTATTAGTTTTCATAGTTTTATGTTTTTTAAGATGATGTCAATTAGTTGTTAAAGTAATGCTGCAACTGAAGTCCGTTGAGCCTTATAATTAAAGTTGTATCTTGACAATTCACCTGTTTTGTCCAGGTTGTTCTGTTCAATGATTTGTTCTGATACAAAGCTGGACTCGCACCGCTACAAGGAAATAATTGATGAAGCAATAGCTGAAGGTGAGATGTTTTTCCCGTCAAATATAGTAATTGGAATTGCTCTAGTTTGTGAAAAGAATAATCAAACATATTTCTCATGTTCAGTCAATAAAATGATTTAAACTTTATGAAGTTGAGATTTGAAAAATCACGTGATGAATGCAATACTTGTAGCAAGAGGCATCAGTTACTTTGAGTTGACTTGAATGGGCATTTTATCCTCTAGGAAAATTGAAGATAAGCAAAGCTTATCAGAAATGGGTAAAGAAAGTTGCTGAAACGGAACCACCAACTGATCCTCTAGTCAGAAGACAGCAGTGAGCATTTTTCTCAGACCGCACCTTTCATCGATACATATTTTTCCCACACAAGATTTGGCTTCATTTTGTTAAACATATGTAGGTTAAAGAAACAAGAAGGAACAGACATAGTTGCAGTTATATCTCAGCGCAGGAGCCAAAGGAAACTGCAGCTCAATTCCATGCTCTCCTCCATCGTTGCTAAATGTGGTACTAGCTCTGATGCTGAACCATCTGAAGAAGAGTTTCAGAAAGCACGACAGAGGCTCGAGAGTAAATAGGTGAAAAAGAGAAAGCATTAGCATGTTGGAGTACGAGAGAGGCATGAGAGTAGTCGAGAAAGCATTAGCATGTTGAACCTCTTGTGTAATTGGTGATTTCTGTCGTTCTACTTATGCTCAAAAGTGTGGCTTAATAAACCTTAAGCAAACTACAATGCCATGTTGTAGAACACTATCACGATATAATGATATAATGATCTCTCACTTTTGTCAGTGGCATCTTTGTCCCAGCCGCCTTCAATCATGGCCAAACATACAAAATTGTTGATCTCGAGCTGAGCCCTAGTTAAAATTTTGTTTAAACTTCTTTGTCAGAAAACTTTAGCAAAGATCAAGTAAAAAAGGTAGGCAGGGTTGTGTAAAGCTAAATATTACAGTATGTTGTCTCAGGATTCGATCTTGCCGACAATCTGAAAGAATTACTTTTGCTGTGATTGTTGATTACTTTTGTTTGATTAATGACGATCACAAAAAAGTGTTATGGTTGTTGATAAAACAATACAACTTTTGTACATGAAAATGGAGGAAAACCTGAAAACCATGCAAGTGTCGATGCAGTTTGATGTGATTCGTTAGACTATCAAGTTACTTACAGGCTATGCAGAGCAAAAGGCACTCATTAATGACATTGAATGAAAAGATATTAACTTAATTAATAATACATTCTTTAATTGCATTACATAGCACTACATCAGTTAAAATAAAATTTTAAGAGCATCTCCCATGCAAAGATTGCGAGAGGTTTGTAAAATTAAAAAATATTAATAAAAAGCTTAAACTATTATAGAAATGAAGTTTGAGGTTTATAGTTAAAAAGTAATATTAAAAATTTAAATCTACTTATTTTCTTTTGAAGATAGATCTCATAATTAATGATAAAGTAGTATTGTATCATAATTTTGTGATTTATAATATAGAGAGTTATAAGAATATAAGACCCATAAAAAAATTATAGAGGGGTTTTTCTATTGGGACACTCGGAGCTAGACGGGGTGAATAACTCATCTCGCTCGTTTCATAGATGTTGTTGCAGTGGATAAACTTGAAGAAAAGCTCCCCAACGCTAACGCAAGGATTTACTTAGTATCAACCTAAAGATGAGGTGACTAATCCAGGGATCCGACCTCTTTCACACAACCACTATGTAAACACTTCTTCTCGGAAACACTCCGGAGGTACAGAAATATCGTACAAAGTCACAATACAACAAGAATAAAAGAGAAGCTAATACAATAACAATCTTATAAGATTTACACAAATAAAGCCTTAACTAACTTCTTCTTCTTATTTGGGAATGCGTCATGACTTTGGAAGTGCAGCAACACTTGTCTCCAAGAAATTTCAAGAGCTAGCGGTGATGATCTATGAGCTCAGTGAAGAGAGTGAGAGAGAAGAGATGCTTGCAACAGTCACGAAAAACCCTTTTCTAAGATTACCGTTGGCGCCTTAATCGATTAAGCTTTTCCCTTAAGGGCTTATGCCTCTGCAACCTGCTCAGAACGACTAGTTTTTCAAACTTAATCGATAACCCTAATCGATTAAGCCTTCCTAATCAATTAGAACGCTTTTTGTTTCCCACATAATGCTTCTTAAGTGATTGCCCTAATCGCTAAAGATGTGGCTTAGCCTAATCGATTAGCCTAATCAATTAAGCACCTCTTTGTGCACTCGCGAAAACTGGTTTAATTGATTATCGTAATCGATTAAGCATGTCATAATTGATTACGACCCTTTTTGCTTCCCGTGACAATGAGCTTAAGCGATTAGGGTAATCGGTTAAGCTATGATAATCGATTAGCCTAATCAATTACCAAACCCTAACTTCCAAACCTAAGTCTAGGGTTCTTTACCCAACATCCGGTTAACTGTGACCTATTGGGACTCCTCCTTGCCTAGCATTCAGTCAACCTTGAGCTGCTGAGACTTCTTTATCAAGTGTCTGATCAATTCTTTGACCCTCTTGGACTTTTCTCCTCGTACCAAGTATCTGGTCAATCCTTTGACTCACTTAGACTTTTCTCCTCGTGCCAAGTGTCTGATCAATCCTTTGACCCACTTAGACATTTCTCCTCGTGTCAAGTGTTTAGTCAACCTCGACCTATTTAGACTTACCATCTCGTGTCAAATGTCCGGTCAGTCTTAACCTACTTGGACTTCCAATCACCAAGTGTTCGGTCAACCTTTGACCCACCTGGATTTTCAATTGTCTGCTTCACTCACCAGGATTTCCTCACTGCCTAGCTTCACTCACTAGGACTTTCACCTGACTTCACTCACCGGATTTCCATTTACATAGCTTCACTCACTAGGACTTTTCACCCTGCTTCACTCACCAAAACTTTTCATTACCTAACTTCACTCACTAGGAATTTCATCTGCTTAGCTTCACTCACTAGGATTTTTCACTTGGCTCCACTCACCAGGATTTCCAATTATCTAGTTTTATTCACTAGGGCTTTTCACTTGGCTCCACTCACCAAGATTTTCTATTTGCATAACTTCACTCATTAGGGTTTTTTAACTGTCTGGTTTTATTCACCAGGACTTTCACACCAAGTGTTCGATCAACATTGATCCACTTAGATTTTCTTCTTCTGCCAACCTTCCCGTTGGTCTTGCCCTTGTCTAACCTCTAGTTAGGACTTCATAGTCAAGTATTCAGTCAACCTTGACATACTTGACTTTTATTCACATCGAACTGGTCAAACATTGACTAGAAGAGAATTACACCAACAATCTCCCTAACGGATAATTACACTTGTAATCTCCATATATCTATCAAACGTCAAAACTCAAACACCAAAATTAAAATTTGAATAAACTCAAGCTTAGTTAAACTGATCGATCTTGATCTAAGAAAATTACACTAATAATTTTATTATAGAGAAAATAATAAATTTTTTATGTTTGATGTGGCATTAGTATGACATATTGGGGCTAAAAAAAACCTCATCAGAAGGTCCCATAACCATTACAACGGCCAAAAGCTTAGAAAAAAAGAATTTCTCATTTTAAAAATATCTAAATGACCTTATCAAATTCAAACTAATATCCTTACAGTTGAGGGAAACCATTAAAAGGCAATGACGAACTGGTGATGAAATATTTACATATAATTAGTAAAAATAGATAATAATTTTATTTTTTAAAAAAACAAAAAGGGGTGGAGCCGGCGAGATGGACTGAGCAGTGACCGCATCACATCAGACGGACCACAAGTCTTGACTCAGCACATCCAACTCTGTCCATGTTCCTCATTTATTATCTCTTTTTTTTAATAATCTAATATATTTATATATATATTTTTTCCTTTTCTTTCTTTTCAGCGAAAGCCAGCGAAGAAACAAGTTACTGGACACAGACAAGCACTTAGCAGGACTGAAGTAGGGAGCAAGCTGCACGGGGCGAGAAGAGGAAAAGCACGCCAGCGACGGAGGCTCGCTGCCTCGCTCCGCCTTAGATCTACAGCTTCGACCCCTCCGTCTCCCCGATCCGAGGAGCCCCGCGGTGAGCGCTCTCTTCCTGGCCCTCCTCATTCCCCCCTCTCCTTGATATTAGCTGGAGCGCCTCGCTTTCTCGTGAGCCCGCGAGGGGTGCCGTCCCCTCGTCACTTTTCCTGCATCCATCTGGCTGCATTTGCTGGGGATGGGTTCGGAGACTTCCGACGGCTCGGTCTTCCGCGACTTCTTTGTAAAAGAACGGTCTTTTAAGCGAATTGTTGTTTTTTTTTTCCTTTTGCCGGGTTGTTTTCTAGATTTTGCTTCGTGCATTGGTTGAAGACGGTCGTTTTTGTTCTTGATTCGCTGGTTGGAGTTTGATAAGGCGCAGAATGGCCGGTTCTTGGAGGCGATCTCCTGGTTTGCATGGATAGGGGTGTAGAGTTCTTGATTTGATGTTTTCCTTCTAGATCTGCTGTTTGACTTACGTTTTGGTACTTGCTTTTGTAAGGACCTGTATTAGTACCAAAATGAAGTGATTTTTTACTCGACAATAGGTGGTTCTTTGCTTATATACGAGTGCGCTAAGTTTGTTGTGGTCGAAGGAGTTGGTTTTACTTATTTGCTGTGTTCTCGTGCCTTTACTTTTTATTTTTTATATTTTATATTTTTTTACTTTTGAGTAGTAACATTTGGCTACCTTGAACTGGCGCACTAGCTTGATTCAGTAATGGTTTTGTCCTTGATTCTGGAGCACTACACTATTCAGTTAATTTATCTTCATTTGATCTAGTTATGTATCAAGAACTGGGATACCTAAGGGAACTATGTTGTGATTATGCTAGAATCTAGCTGCATTGACTTTGTAGCAAGTCTTCATTGCCAATTGGCCCAGCGTTCTAAGCCATAATGCATTTATGTTTGTATCTTTGTTTTCGTTTTGTCAGTAGCAATCTGCAACAATAAACTGATTTTGTTGATTCAAGCTTTATCTGTAGAGAACCACCATAACCTGGTGCATTCGCACCAAGAAAACTGTCTGCCTGATCAGTAAGGTATCAATATATTTTCACTCTCATTCTGGCCTCTGTCTTATTAAAGGGTTAAAGTCATAATAAGCATCATTCTGTTATTTCCGGTGCAGTTCTATTTGAGCTGTAAATGGCTGTCACAGATACTCAAAATCCTTTATTAGGTGAAACCACATGTGGATCTTTGCTTCAACAATTGCAGGTTGTTCAGTTATATACTGTTTTTTAGCTGGCTTTGTGTCCTATGAAGTCAACTGAATCACTGTTTTTCTGTTTCAGTTAATATGGGATGAGGTTGGTGAGAGCGACGAGGAACGCGATAAGATGCTGCTTCAGTTGGAACAGGAATGCTTGGATGTTTATAAGAGGAAAGTTGAGCAGGCTTCAAAGACAAGGGCCCTTCTTCTTCAGTCCTTAGCTGATTCTAGAGCTGAGCTTTCCAGCGTTCTTTCTGCACTTGGAGAAAAGGCTTTTGCTGGCATAGTAAGTTAATTTTATATCACTGGTTTCCACTGCCAAGGAACTGCATAGAGCATCATGCTTGCTGAGAGCTCCTTGGATAACTATGTTTCTTTGCTCATCGATTTATACAGATGTATTTAACTGATGATTGCAGCGACATCTTAATGACAATGCAATAGACAATATCTAATAGGAAAGAATTTGGTGGTAGTATCCTTATATAATGAGAAAAAAGTGTGTTAATATTCAGTAAGTGTTATTCAATTAAGTTTATAGGATAAGAGTTGTACATGGATTAAGACCTAGCCTACATACATAACATCTAGCTGAAACTTACTGCAATCTGAGAGTACAAAAAATTAAAAGGTTAGTTACTTGTTAATTATCTGTTGTTCGTCAAACATGATACAGATGAGGTGTATGCGGATCAGGTTCCTGCAATTTTTGGTGTTACGGAGAAGTCCAACTCTAGTGCTTGAATTATATTAGATTTTGTATCTATTTGTATGATTTTAGGAAAATGGAATGAGTGCCTTTAGAGGGTCAATCGAATATGGCATGTAATGAAGTATTTTTACTCTAATCAGGATCATATTGAAGAGCATCCATTTTTGTTACTACTTGACTCATGGCTGCAGTCTGAATAAAGAAGGGAGCTTCTTGATGTTAAATCAAGCTGGAGCATGAATTCAAGCTCAAACTTTTTGATAATTTGCATACCTAACTCGACAAAGTAAATCTCGTGTCGCCATACATCCTTGTTTTAGCCAAACCAATAAACTAATAGCATTATACTCGCCAAACATAACAAGTTGCCTGTTCTTTTCAGCCTTTCATTTGTCTCTCTTATGCTTGTCCAACAAACAAACTTTAGAAAGTTGTATCTGTTTTAGGACTAAATCAGATTCTTGCTAATTTGGCTTAGGGCACTTCCTATCTAGTACAAAGACGTAATTATACTAGTGACTTGGAATTTCTTTTGGTATAACTTCGAAGCTGATTGTTAAATGGCAGGAAAATTTTAGTAAGTTGTTTTTTATGTATCTTTCTGCTTTGGTGATTAATTTCATAGATGTTGCACAATTATAATCAAGTTATTTCTTCAACAAGTAAAGCAATAAAGCATGATATCAAAATTTTTTATACTCGCCTAATTCATTTTTTGATGATGCTTATCGTGGTTCAGCCTGATAAGTCCTCTGGCACAATCAAGGAGCAACTAGCATCTGTTGCACCACTTCTGGAGGAGCTGTGCATACAAAAAGAGGAAAGGATAAGAGAATTTGCTGATGTGCAATTGCAAATTGAGAAAATTCGTGAAGAAATTGCTGGAACTTTGAAAATTGGGCAGCAAATTGAAACACCAATAGTTGACAAGGAAGATCTATCATTGAAGAAGTTAGGAGAGTACCAATCACAACTTCAAGAACTTCAGAAAGAAAAGGTTCTTAATACAGTCACTATGTTGTTAAACTTCAATGTATAGTATTTCCAATAACATCTTGATAAATATCAGGGTGATAGGTTGCACAAGGTTCTTGACTTCGTTAGCACAGTGCATGATCTCTGTGCAGTTTTGGGGTTGGATTTTTTCAGTACTATAACAGAAGTTCATCCTAGTTTGAATGACTCTGTTAGTGTACAATCAAAAAGCATCAGCAATGATACATTGTCCAAGCTCTCTACAATGATTGTAGCACTTAAAGAAGATAAAAAAATGAGACTACAGAAGGTAATTCCTAGATCAAAGTATCATGTTGTATGGTTCTTCAGCTATAATGGTCTTCAGTTCTTAATCAAAGTTCTCAGAATATGATAAGATACAGTTCACTGGTCTTTTGTTCATGCAGCAATATTTATTAACTTCATTCTTAGGCAAAAAAGATTTAGGCACGACATGCTTCCACTTCAGTGCTCAATGAAATTTGAAATATGCAATTCTTTTTTATACTATGGAGTTGAGATTATGGATTATATTCTGTAGACATATATATTCTTAATCTGCAATTGTTACATTATAATTGTTTGCATGTGGAATGTGGATCACTCATGAGAGCAACTCCCATGACGACAATTTGAAATGCTGATCCACACTGACTATCTTAAGAGTAAATAATTAAGTTGCAGTTCATATTACATTTTATAAACTTGATGTGAAGTTTCTATTAATTGGATACTTTTGAGGGCAGTTTAATGTAATGTTCCAGACGAAAAATGTTTTTTGTGCTGTGTTTGCATGCCTACCCTTGAAGTGGGTGACTCCGTTTAGGAGAAGGAGAAATGGAACCTAGAAGAAGACAGATAGGATGAAGAGGAGGTTGCAATTTGCCTCCTTGAAATCCAGTGGGAGGAGAATGCAGTTACGGCAGCGGCTTACTCATTGAAATCTATCAGCGAACCTTCATGCCATTCATATCCTGCTTTCATTCTCGCCTTAGCCTCCCACTTGGACCCTGCCTCATGCTTCCACCCTCACTTTTTCGCTTCTTGAATTTTCTCTTTTTCATGTGTGTTGGTGGGCAGAGGAATAAATTTCACCATGCCAACCAGCATGGTAAAGAATTTTGAATCATGCAATTAAGATTTACATCAACAGCTGCTATAACTGCTTCCTTTTTCGTTTATATAAGTTCTCTCTGTGCCAATATGCTACCTGGACAATTAGTGCAAAGCAGATTCCATACTTCAAATTATTCACTGCCAGTTGAACAGACTAATTTACTACCTTTGAGACATTATCACTATAACTTCTCTTAATTGTCTAGGAATTTGCTATACGAAATTTGTTAAGTTGATTGAAATTTCTTCCGAGTGATCCAAAAAAAAATCCTATTTGATCAATGATGGAATATAAGAGGCCAATTATGATCTCAACAGCTCTTATTTATATTTTTACAGAACATTAGCTGCCTTCACTTAAATATTTTGTAAATTCCCACTAAATCTTTGTTTTCTGTGATTATTGATCTTTCATTGACACATACTTTTAATGCCTTTTCAGCTTCAAGATCTAGCTGCTCAGCTCACTGATCTTTGGAATTTGATGGATACACCAATGGAGGAACGTGAGTTGTTTAGCCATATTACTTGTAACATTTCTGCAACAGTAGATGAGGTTACTGTTCCTGGAGCGCTGGCCCTGGATTTGATTGAACAGGTTAGATAATAATGATGCAGTTCTCACATTACTGGAACTTCTATTTTTGGTTTTGGGAAATGCTATACATTAGTCTTTATTGTGTGTTTGCATAAATATTTTCTTCTGTTCATGTAGGCTGAAGTAGAAGTTGAAAGATTAGATCAATTAAAGGCAAGCAAGATGAAGGAAATAGCTTTCAAGAAACAAACTGAATTAGAAGACATTTATGCTCGGGCTCACATAGACATTGATCCTGCATCTGCCAGAGAGAAAATATTGGCACTAATTGACTCTGGAAATGTTGAACCATCAGAATTACTTGCAGAAATGGATAGTCAGATACTGAAAGCTAAGGAGGAAGCCATGAGTAGGAAAGAAATATTGGATAAAGTTGAAAAATGGATGTCAGCTTGTGAGGAAGAAAGTTGGCTTGAAGACTACAATCGGGTAATGACTTTATTGCCTTGCTCTACCCAATTAGTTTCAGTACTAAATCTACTTAAGTTTATACGATCTGTAAACTCATTTTATACGTTAATGAAACCTCCCCCATGTGTATGTTCTTCTCTTAATTAGGTTGATTTGTCAAAATTTAGTTTCTTGAAGCTCCATTCCAACTAGTCAACTTGAGCACTGTTATGAAGTAAAGTTAGGCTCAGGTCTCAAACAAAGTTTTTAGATTATGAGAGGAACGACCAGTGGATCAAGATTGGTGATGATACATCAGATAATAGTTTGGCACAAATTTTGATCAATTGATTGCCTTATTTGTTTAGTACTTCTATGGAAAACCTCCTGGTTGGCATGAGAATCAAGACAATTCTGCATGAGTTGAAAAATGAAGATAGCATATGTTACTAAAACAAAAAATAATAGTATTTGAGATACCAATGGAAGTGCATTAATTACATGCATAAGTAAGAAGGCTAGTCACTAGAGCTAGGATCTCAATAAACATATATAGGTCTCAACTTAAATCACCAGAAGGTGTTCAATGCTTCAAGTGTTAGCCATGTAGCTCCTTAATAAGGGTCTACCTTGGATCAAAAAATCAAGGCCTAGGCAGCGTACAAACCGTGGAGGATGAGATGATGGCTATATAACATTGGGTAAAAAAGGCACAACAGAGGGTGTTCAATGCTTCAAGTGCTAACCATGTAGTTACTTAATAAGGGTTTGTCTTAGGGGGGAAGTCAAGGCTTAGGCAGTGTACAAACTGTGGAGGATGAAGATGTTTACGTAATATTGGATAAAAAAGGTACAACAGAGAAATAAGATTCATGCACTCAAATTGCAAATAGTTGGGACAAACATAACTTGATGATAATGAGGATGGATTTGTGGTGAAAGGACGATGAAACATACAATAGATGTATTGAGCTCTGGTGGATAATACATCCTCCGGATATTATATGAATAAAAGCGAAGATCTACTACTATACAGAGTAGAGGTATCTAGAGGATCTCTATTTGTGACCAAAATAAAGCCATATGTAGGATAATAAATGCACATAAGCTCAGTGCAGGTGGAGTTCGCAATATGGATTAAATGTTATCACATGGTGGATAAAGCTGAGATGATTACATTGTTCACTTTGTAGTATCTTCTTGAAATATTCAATGGAGCAATGAAGTAGGATGACTTGTAGTGTGCAATGGTTGATAAGGCCGAGAATATTAAGTTCACCCTGGAGTAACATCTTGAAGTATTAGATGGAGCAACAATTGGATCTGGCTAAGGTGGAGATTTGTTGTGTGATTCTTTCTCAGTCTGGTGAGCTTAACAACCTCATCAATCAGTAACCTTTTTTAACAGATTTGTTCTATTTTGACAGTGAGTAAGTGATGATTTCTTTTCACCCAAAGAAGCATACTAGAGATATGATACAACTTTGGAGGTATGCTGAGGCACTATTAGAGACTAAAAAAAATGTAGAGGAGGATTTTCTTATATAGAAGAGCTTTTGATTTCCAAGGATGGGTTTTTAGGGGGACTGTGAGAGCTTTTGTACAGTGTCAATGTCTTATCCCACCATTTTGTTTTCTTATTGCTTTTTATATCATATAGGCCTGAATTCTCTTAAATTAGGCTTTAGATCGACTAAGGTTATACAGATTTTGTTCCCTTTTCTTTTGTGTGTGTGTGTGTGTGAGAGAGAGAGAGAGAGACATGGAGATGAAGATTCCATTGTGGCTTTATGGTGGAATGATTTTTGGTATTACATTTTAGCTCTGTTTTCAATTAATCAATTCACTTTGAGATGGTGTATTTAAGCAACTGAACTATTTTAGTTAATCCTATCTGTGAGTTCTCTGGCGTGTCAAAAGTGGTGTTAGAGTAGCCTAAATCATAAAAGATAGATCTGAAGAGATAAATGCATCATCGTGGTATTTAATCCTTCACCTCTCAGGTAAAGAACTGAAAAGTGTTCCAGCATGAGACTGAAACCAATACCTTTACTTGTGTTGAAACGTGTCTTTAATCCTTCACTTCTCAGTTGAGCTGAAATGTGTCTTTACTTGTACATACATGGTGCAGATGCTTGGCTTTTTAAGCTGATTCCTACCTGCTCGAATGATAATATATGTCATGGTTTCTTCTTTTTAACTTGTCTGTTGGAATTTGTTCTACCATATTGAGCTTTAGAATGACATTACTGCCCTTTTTTACAAGAACTTTTTGTAAGAAAGCAGTTGCAATCAACATGAGTTGTAAATTTTACATATACTGCTTTATGCATTTCATTATACACGCTAGTCGGTGAACTTCAATTTGTCCATGGAGTATGTAAGTTTGTCATGCACTATTCATTCCCTTGGAAAAATGCTTGACATTAACAGAATTTCATCTCTATCGTACAAAATTTCCATTCAGGATGACAACAGATATAACTCAAGTAGAGGTGCACATTTAAATCTCAAACGTGCAGAAAAAGCTCGCATATTGGTTAACAAGATTCCAGGTATGATTTGCACAACCTTGATAAATTTAATTTTAGGTAAAATAATGGCATGTAGCCATGAGGTAAGGAATGTATCCGATCCACCTGGTGAAATAGGTTGTTTTTTTGAGTAATTATGATGATTTTCTTTTTTGGCTCCCTTTCACATATTTAACATACACTTGGTACTTGGACACTTTACAGTGACTGCTTGTGACTTGTTGATTATTTTTTACGTTTATGTGCCTTATCTGACGATTCTCATGACTTGGCGACTTGCCTTGAAACAAGCTAGTAAATTCTATAATTGTGTGAGTGTAGTTGATGGGTAACTTTTGATTACAAAATGTGTATTATAACCAAGTTAAGGGATTTTTTCTTCCCTTCAAATGGAATCCAAATTAGTCCTTTTGCCGTCTGGATACAGAGAAACTAGGAGAAAAGGTGTTAATTATCAGAAGGCTAACTTGTCATATTAACACGAGGATCAATTTGAAACTGTTCAACCCTGAGCCTAAAAGTTTATGTTAGCATGTATGCCATTTTGAATGCTAATTTATGGTTTTTTTTTTTAGATTGTTCTGTTTGCTGAGTGGCGCTAATGATTCTGAATTATCTACACCACAGCTAACTTTGCATTGGACTGATAAAGTGATAAAGCATTTTAAAGTCTCTCTTTCCATGTATAATAATTAAATTCTCTGTTGCTGCAGCTCTTGTTGATACTCTGGTTGCTAAGACTCATGCTTGGGAGGAGGATCGTGGCATGCTATTCATGTATGACAGTGTTCCGCTCCTTGCTATGCTAGAGGAATATACCATGCTAAGACAGGAAAGAGAAGAAGAAAAACGAAGACAGAAAGTATACTTATTGTTTTTTATTTTCATAATGCTAATCTTGATCCCTGACTAGTTACAGTTCATGCCGCCTGATTCTCTTTTTGTTCTCATAAATTTCAGGATCAGAAACGCATCATTGAGCAACATACCACCGAACAAGAATCTGTCTTTGGCTCAAGGCCTAGTCCGGCACGCCCTCTCGGTTCAAAGAAGGTGGTCGGTCCCCGTACGAATGGAGGCGCATCAAATGGGACTCCTAGTCGAAGGTTATCTCTCAATGCACACCAGAGTGGCGGCAATGGTGCTAGATCCATGAGCCGGGACGGAAAGAGAGACAGCAATAGGGCAGTAGCTCCGGCGAATTATGTTGCCATAGCCAAAGAGGATGCAGCCTCCCATGTGCCTGCTACTGACCAACTTCCTGCTACACCATGAAGAGATTTCCTTTTAAAAAAAAAATCACATATCGTACGAGTTACTGGCGATCATGTTAGGTTATGATAAACTACTGGAGAGTAACTATTGGCGAGGTTAGAAGCTGAACTGCTTTGTTTGAGAAAGTCTCGTTCTTGATAAATTATTCTGTTAGCTTCGTAAACATATAATATTCGTTATTGTAAGATATTCTGGTAGCAGTAAGAATTCTGTAGTTTGTACATTTTTATGTAAGGGCATCTGAGCTTCTGTAGATGTGAAAATGCCTTCTACGATCAGTGATTCCATTTTGCTGTCCGAGATATTTGTCATGAACTGCACCTTTTATTTTATTATATTTTGTTCGGCAATCCACAAAAGACTATAATTAAAGTTGTTGAATTTTTAAAATTATCCCTATATTTTCAGCATTGTATTATAAAAATCAGCATATTTCAAAAATTAACATTACTTTGATATTATACTTGAAAAATCGATAACAATATTACTTTGACATTATATTTTAAAAACCAATATCAAATTCTAAAATTACCACTATAGTGTTGTATCTTAAAAACAAACACCACTGTATCTTTGAAGCCAGAGAAATCAGAATGTGGTTTTAT
The DNA here is from genome assembly GCF_018446385.1 of Zingiber officinale. Lineage (NCBI taxonomy): Eukaryota > Viridiplantae > Streptophyta > Magnoliopsida > Zingiberales > Zingiberaceae > Zingiber > Zingiber officinale. Next base: position 150,405,190 of record NC_055987.1, read on the forward strand.
TTTTGGAAAATTAACACTAGTTTTGAATTTTAAAAACCAGCACTTGAAATTAAGTACACATTTTGAAAAAAAAAGAAAAATCAACCCTTTGTCTTTCCAGTTGAATTGAGTGAGGTGGAAGAGGAGGTGGACACACCTTAAGTAATCCAGAAGCTATAAAATAACTCCCACAAATAATACAGGCTATAATCATCCATTTTCACTGTATCAAAATCGCTGATAAAAAATAATAATAATGTTACAAAAAAAATTAACAATGTAAATAATTTGAACAAAGGAGTGGATTGTAATAGCTTATTTTCAAATGCCTGAGTTTTGAGGTTTCAATCTGCTCGGTAGAAAGAACTGCATCGTTCGAAGTCCATCGTACATTTTTCATTGAGATAAATACATCAAACAATCTGCACAAAAATATCCCAATATGAATCGGAATGTAACAACAACAAAAAAAAAACACTTTTATATTTATGATGTTTCAGCTTGAACGAGAAGCATGGTATCGATATAATACTCACTATAACGTGATTTTGATAGGGCCACATAGCCAACCAAGTGTAGCAATTCTATATAAATGGAGGGGTGAAAAACAAATCGGAGAAACAAACAGTCTGCAGCATTTAAGCTATTAATGTCAGAACATATCCCTCAATGAAACACTCCTTATTCGCACTGCAGTATCAAACAAATGCCGAATTCCATCGCCAAAGAGAGAGTATCATACTAGAGCATAATGAAAGTTGTTTGTCTTTCTAGATATTAAGCGATGATGAGCAACCTATTACTTCTGTACCAATGGTAATAAGTTCAAAATAAATATACGTAGAGGCAAGATCACACGGATCTTAAATAACTGATAATAGAGAACGAAACTTACATATCAGCTTGGAAAGTTTCAGCTAATCCATTAGAGAACATGTCAAACCATCCAGTAATCTGAAAAATAACTGGTGGAAAACTAATGACAAGCTGAGAAAAAGAATGCTTCCAGAATTGGAGAGTGGGGCAGCTGGTATCATTACATTCATATTTCATAGAGAGAGAACCTGTAGATCAAGTAGAAGCTGAAATATTGAAGTTCAGAAAAGCTATGCCAGTAAGTCTGTTACATACCTCTCTCATCTTTTATAGCCACTTTCCTTCATCAAATGGCGGTAACTTCGACCTCGGATTATACGTTGCCATAAGTATTCCAGACGCTCCCGAAAGTCCATTTGCAGCTTTTGTTGAACAAGCCTAACCATCAGCAAAATGAAAGGTAAGAGAATGTTTAATGACTGATATTCCATGGATACCAAATTTAAACAGCTTACCATCTCACTAGGCATCTCTGGATACCACGAGTAATTGGCCGAACAAAAGATGGATCTCTCTGTGTATATAACAATCCCACCTAGCCAGTATGGCAAAAGTAATATGATATGAAATGTTTGTTCAGCTAGGATTCGAGCGTGCTGATGAGTGTAAATTCAAATTTTCATTTCTTTGTGTACCTCCAACATGGCAAGAAGTGAAGGATCGTCCAGTATTTCAAGGCTCTGGTCAGCTAGATAATTAACCTACTCAAGATAAGAGATGAAAAAAATACATGAATATTAAACTCCATAACTGGTCCGGAATGTTATCCTAGACCACATCCAAACAATATTCCACACAATGAAAACTCAATCAAGACTACCATAACATTCAGAATCCATAAAAATACACTTATGTAAAGCCACTTCAGTGCAGTCTTTTGGTACTTGCAAATATTCATTTAACATCTAAAATTCAAAGAACGCCGCATGATGAGCCAGCATATCATCCTTCAAACACTATTGATCAACATTCACCTTATCGGTGATATTGATACTCCCTATCTCTAAGGAGTTGATATATTTGATCTTCTCCCAAAACCCACCTTCAGATGGGCCGACAATATCTTCTAGTCATAACTATAGTGAATATCAGTCAAGAAAATAAAAATTTATCAGTCTCTCAAATCAATTAGTTGATCACGAATGTGGAAGAAATAAAGAATTGGGCTACAAGTTCTTCTCAGAAGGATATAGCATCAGAATAAGTCCCAAGTATTCTACATGCAATTCTAGGAAAAAGTTAGTAAAGCAATAGAAGTAGGAAAATAATGATTCACAAGAAGAAGAAAACAATATAATACACAGAAAAAGGAAAAATCCTTTTCTCTTACTGATTAAAATCAGTAACAGGTAATGTTCCATCCAACATCGACAGAAATTGGTTTATTACTTAATTCAAAAAACATACTTTTGGATCCTACAAAGTAACAGACAAAGAAGAATATATAAATAGTATAGTAAGCAAACATTTTCAGAAATACTGAGTGATCTAGCCTTAAGCATTCGATACTACAATGTCCTAAAATATAAAAAACAAACTTAAGCACTGGGAAAAAAACAAAATGGGAAGACTTCTTACACCGAATTCAGTGATCAAAAATGATTGGACAAAATCTATGAGTTGAATCTTTGCCCACATGATAGATGAAACAGAGTCATTAGTGCGAGGTGGATGCCTCCAAGGTGCACCAAAATGCAATCGATCTTCAGAAACTTTACCATTATATGCATCAAAAGCAAACTTTTGGACAATGAGTAAAGCTGATTCCATGGCTGGGTTCACCACAGTAACCTGCCATAGCAGACCAGAAACTATGGAAAATAATCTACAACAAGACTGTGTAATAGTAAAAGGAAAATAGCTAAGATTTAATACTTTTATCACGTAAAGAAAACTTATTATTATCTAACCAAATCATGAATGTGTTTGAGTATATATTAATGTACAAAAAGAAATTGCACCTTTTTGCATCTTAATAGATAAAAACATTATAATAGCAGTTGAATAATGACGCTAAGCATTTTAACCAAAAGTTTAAAAAAAAATGTTTTTTGGGGGAGCTACAAATGCCATGACATACTGCTGATTGACAAAGGTTACATGGCAAGCTCAACAGTATAATAGCACATGAGAGATCACTGTCAATTGAGAAATAAATTCAAGTTTAGCACAAAATAAATAAAAAAGGGAAATGTTTAAGATGAAAATATCCACTAGAATAGGAACTGAACTCTAGTTAATTTCACTATCATTGCAATAGTTGTTTTATTAATAGAAACAAGTTGTAAATTTGCAACTTATATATTGCACTATAGTACAGTAAACCACAAACCTCAAAGAAACAGGATTGAACCAGAAAATCCATAAACAAGATATGCACTAGTCAAAGATTAATTGATGGTGTTTTCAGTGCTTATTCAGTTACCATGGTCAAGAGTAAAAAATAATAATTAAAAATGTTAAACTAATTTTTGATAAAGCAACAAATAGCTTGAATGGAGTTATTTATTTGACTAGACAATAAAATGAGAACTTACTTGTAGATACGATAAGTAAGCATCCACAATATCCTCAAAATTACTTTTGTCACCCTGATATGCCCTAAAAAAAGGTACTGATAAGTCCTGTGTAAACATGACTAATAGAAAACAATTCACCAAGCAAGTGAAATATTCCAAAAATTATAAAAATGGTGTAAACAGTAAGTCAATCTTAACTTAAATAACCTTGCCAACCACATAAAAAGACATGTTAAACTCAGCAATATATCTTTCAACATTACAGTTGGTGCTCCAGATGTTGGGGGAATAGACTGGTACACCTTCACATCAAGATTTACAACAACAATCTCCATTGTTCTAACACATCAAAGGCTAAAGGAAACAACTATCGAACAATTTATCATTAGAATGTTGCAATGAAACCAAAGTTGGCACTGTCAGCAAAGTGCTGAATAGAAGGATTGTGAGAGAAAGTTCTCTAAAACTTTTGCATGTTCCCTTAAGATCCTTTTACTCAAAACTAGTTCATAAGCATACTCTGATAATAAAACATGAAATTAGGATAAAGGAAAATGAAGGCTTATTCAGCTAGAAGAAAGGTTGTTGACTAGTTACATACTCTGGGTAATAACCACTTTGTTTGAGCACATAAAGTTCGTAAAGTTGTCGTGGATTTGAACCAAGTACTTCGTCAATCACTTTCCACTATCACTTCATAAAAGATATATTCAGTATATTACATGAAATAGTTGGAGGTAAAATATCAATGTAGAAATAGAAGCCAAAGGGAAAACGTTTCAGAATGATCGAGATAGCAATACTACCTCGGACTCTTTGAAGAAATCAGAAACCATATGCAGCTTAGCTTCTTGAGGCGTCCACCCAAAAGTCTACCAAGCATTGTTTAGAGTATAATAAATTAATCACTTGCCAAAAGAAGGTCAGAAATGCCAAGGTTCAACAAAAAGCATAGGTAGCATACCTCGCGTGAGATAAAAATGTTAGGAAATCCGAAGTCAATAAAGGCCCGGTATGAATAGTAACTAAAAGAAAATAGAGACAGTTAAGTACACTTCCAAATTTAAGAAAGAAAGCAAAATATCCTCAAGTTATCAAACCAACACTAACTAAAATTCTTCTTCTGATAAAAAAAAATAGACTAACATCTTCCTAAAAGTGGTCAACTCAAAAATAACAAAGCCATCTACAACAATTATGTGAAGAAATGTACTTATATAATGGTAAAACAAAATTGTGTGATAGCTTCCTCACAGCATTGCCAGAATACAGTTGACTGGTCAGCTTGAACCAAAGAGATTAAGTATTAGCTCAAGTAACACCGCATTGATCACATTTGGCTGCAAGTCTAACACTGCTTTTTTTAGGTATGCAAGTTTTTTTATATTCCCTACAGGCAATATGAATGCAGTTACATAGGACTTGAAGGCTTTTCCTTTTCTTCCTTTTTTTTAAGGAATAATAGAGAAACAAAACAAATCCACTTAAGCCTCAAAGATAGAATGGATTTTTTTACTAGATAGATTTAGCAATATATGCAGGTCACAGTAAAAATACATAACTTGTATGAGAGACGGATGTATGATAATATTCTACCATCCATATTAAAGCATAAATCACAATCAAAATACATAACTTGAATAAGAGATAGATATACGATAATATTCTACCATCCAAATCAAAGGATAAAAACACATGCTAAGATCAAATTCAGGTTACCAGCATATCATTGTTAAACTATTGTCACAGGTAATTGGGGTTAATACAAATCAATGATGACTGCTACACCAACTCAACATATAACATTGAGTTCAACAAAATGTACAGTTGGGATAGTTTATCGAAACTGACAAACAACGGACAGTTGATTTCTTGCCCAATTTGTCTTTCCAATTACATCATGCCATTAAGTATTTTGAAATGTCTTCCACCATTGTAAGTGAAGGTATTAAGGTAGACATATTTTCATGGAGCATAGAAATTTTTCTGATATAGATAAAAGATAAATTATGCTGCAACTGTCACATATAATTCCACTAGCTGCACCAGCTATTGATATTTATTTATCCATCGTAAGAAATTTTAACAAAAGAAAACCTAGTTAACACTCGAGCATAAGAAAGAGTACTTGACTGAATAGTATCAGTCTTACCTATCTGATGTTACAAGAACGACAGGTAAGCATCTTTCATTCACACCTAGGGCTATCAACCGCCAAATGAAACTATCATGATACATTGTAGCAGAAACTGTTGAATCATCTGTTAAGATTGCCTTTCGCAGAACATCTACGTTGTTTATAACTAGTTTTGGCTGCAAAAAAAATAAATAAATAAATAAACAACAAGAAATAATTTGACATCACATTCTGTTGTAAAATAGTATTTTTCACCAAAATGTGCACGTGGTAATGAAATAAAACAAACAAAAGATGCAATTTGGCTATTCAATAAATAGAAAAAGGTAATCAGAGAAGACAAAAAAGAAGAAATGGCATAACTAGTTCTGATATCAATCTTATTAATTGATAAAAAAAAAAGGCAGTCCGGTGCACAAAGCTTCCACCATGCGGGGTCCCGGGAAAGGATCCATTGTACGCAGTCTTACCCTACTTTTTACAAGAGGTTGTTTTCAAGATTCGAACTTGTGACCTTTAAGTCACAAAGCAACAACTTTACCGTTGCGCCAAGGCTCACCTTCAATCTTATTAATTGATAGCCTTCAAAATTTTATGAAAGATTTTGTAAGCAACATAATCAGGAAAATACAGGGGGAAGGAAGAGAAGGCACAGAGGAAAAAGAGGAATTTGAAAATAACAGAATTTTTCCAAGCAAATTTTAATACTTGATCAAAATCACAACATAATCATTTTTAAGTCTCTTGGTTACTATGAAGGCATATGCAGACTCCAATATTATGGCATAGTACATCCATCTATTCATATTCAAAACTTAAGAAAAAATAATATGTGCCCATTTTGGCAAAAATTATCGCATAACAAATTTTTAATTGTTCAATCAATTTAAAAGCATAGGCGAACTTCAATGGTCTCATATAGTGCATATATTTGTTCAAATTCATGGGAAAACTCAAATTAGCCAATTATCAGTTTTGGCAATGCTATATGGCCATTTTAAAGTCTTTTGGTCATTAAGAAAGCATGGATAAATTCAGATGACCAACTATTGTACATCTATTTATTCAAACTCACAAATTAAAAACAAAATGAGCATATAGCAATTATAGCTGAATATGTTACATAGACTTTTTGCGTCATTTGGTTATTTTGAGAGCATAAGTGCACTCTAATGAACTCCTAGAAATGCATCTATTGAAATTTAAGATTTAAAGAGAAAATGACCATAATTGTTGACCTGTTTGACACTCTGTAAGATTATGTGAAATTCACTAACTAACCTTCTATAGTGTATCTATCAGGTCAGATTCAAGAAAGAAATTATTTACATTTCATTTCTTTTTAAGAAAGATAATTTGTTTTTTAAGTCATAGAATGCGTATCACTTTAATGTCTATTACTTTTAAAACAATTTTACATTCTGTTTTATTTTTAAAATTTATAATTTTTTTAAAATAGATATTTTTTTATAATTTATAATTTTTTTAAAACATTAAATATTTTGATTTTTAATTATTTATAAATAGCATCTTTTAAAAATTTATGGTAGAATTCATATCACTTTGCTTTCTATTATCTTTTTAAAAATTTACATTTTGTGATAATTTTTTAAAATTTATATTTTGATATTTTTAAAGGTTTATAACTCATGAAATAATTTTTAAAGACTTATGACAGAATTTATATAACTTTTCACTCTATTACCTCTTTTAAAAAGTTAACATTTTTGTTTAATAATTTACTCATATTCTTAATTTATAACTCATGTGGCAGTTCTGATTAAAACTGTAAATTTGCTTAGGCATGCATATTAGGTCGATTGGGCAGCCGATCAAGGTTACAACAGTTTAGGTAAGTTTAAAAAGATTAGTTTGATAGAAAAAATAGATATGACACCCAAATAAATAAATAAAAAAGTGCCATTTTGATTTCTGCCCGAAGGAAAATATACAAGAGGCAGACAAAGCGGCCGAAGAGAGGAAGAGGAACAACTTATACTAATCTAAAATATTAATCAATATATCTTTTGAATCGAAAAACTAAGAAGAATTTATCTCCTTTTTACCTGGAAGAAGTCAATTTCTGCTGCACTGGAGAGGATATCGAGCAAGAGTGAGGGCCAATCAGTAGATGAATTAGCCAGAGACCTCGAGAACCCTCCTTTGCGGTTTAGATCCCTAACGGCCTCCCTCCTCCATTCTTGATGCATTTTGATAACCTCCTTCGCAAGTTTTATTGATACCGCTGTCTCTCTCATGTGTGCTACCTCCCCCATGGAGTACTTTCTCGTACCACCTGCTGAAATTGCTTTCTCCTCAGTGGCCAGATTCGCATTTATCTCTTCACTTCCAATCCGGGAAGAGAAAGTGAACATAGCCTTAGACCAGAGGGCAGAAACAGAAGCCGTCTCATCACGCTTGGAGAGGAGATTGGGTCCTATGATGCGTTTGAGAGCGGTGTGGAGGCCGTGCCACTTGTTTAACGCGTCAAAGACATCCCGGCTGCCAATGCTGCCGCGGCGCACACCTTGGTCGACTAGGGCCTCGAGTTCGCTCTCCAGGCGTCCACGAATTGCTCCCAGGGATGGAAGCTCCAAGGCGGTCGAGAAAGAGGCCCAAGGGCGGGTGGCGAAGGGTTCACCAGCAAAGTCGACATAGGCCGTAACGTGGGCGCCTTTATTCCATTCCGGGAGGAGACCTGCCAAAGCGAGACAAAATCTATAACAGCAAGGAAGACGAGAGAGCAGAAGGGCACAAGGGGAGAAGAAGGAAAAGGCTAGAAGAACCGACGGTGGAGTAATAGGGAGGTTTTTCCGACGCCGCGTGGACCGTGGAAGATGACGGGCTGATGAACGCGGTGGTGGTGAGCGTAGTTGTTGAGTATTGTCTCGAGGATCGGCCGCGGGATGATCCGCCACCCCTCCGCCAAACTCTTTGTGGCCTCCTTCAATGCTGCCGCCGCCGCCAACGCCATCGCCGCAGGGCGACCGATTCCTTAATGCGGCCTCCTTCAGATAATTGGAGACTGCAACGGAGGTGGAGAGGAGAATGGCACATACGACTCGAGCAACGGCCACGTCCCCTGGGGCCTTGATTAGGGTTTGTAACTTTTTTGCTCCCATTCAGTGGAATCGGACCGGATCCTTTCACCTGAGTCCGGGTTCGCGTTAAGTTTACATATTATTTATTATTTGCTAAATTTAGGAATTATTAATTTATTTACATATTATTTTTTCTTTTTTTAACCTGTCAACTAACTACCCGCGATCTCATCTGGTGAAATAATTATTGAAGAAGTTAAAACTGTTTTTCCTATTAAATTCGTTCTGATAATATTGGTTATATAGATTTAAACATCTTCATTAGATGCAAATTAATTAAATGGAACTAAAAACGGAATTCAGATCATCCCATCGAAAACAAATTAACAGATCGAGAATGGAAAAGTTGAGCTACGTAATAAATGTTCATCACGCTACTCGAACAAGTCCAATGCTACAAACATTTTCGGTGGAACAGAGCTACGTCCTCAATGTAATTAATTAGTTAGTTAATTAATTAATTAATTAATTATTAACCCAATTAATCAATCCATCTTCCAAGCGTGGAGGAAGAAGCAAAACTCCGAAGAAGATCCACGAGCAGCACTAACATCGTTGTTGCTAACCGAGGTAGCGGCGTCTTCGGGTTCTCCGTCCTCCGGCGGCTCGGCGACGGGCTCCGGCAGGCCTGGCTTGAACAAGAAGAGGGCGTGGGTGAGGGCGTGGGACTTGAAAAGCCAGTCGTGGGCGTCCCAGATCACCTGGACCGGGATCTGGTCGATCCACACGACCTCGTTGCCCCGGAACTTCCACTGGAGGTTGGCGACGTGTAAGCGGACGGCGCCGTCGACGGTGATCCACAGCTCGGTGCCGTCGCGGTCCTTGGTCTGGTCGGAGATGGAGTGCTCCACCACGATGTCGTGCTCCTTGCTCCGCTGGCTGTCGAACGTTGCCCGAGCAGCGAAGCTCCGCTTTCCCAAGACCGTCTCCTTCTTCGACACCGGCGTCGCCTCCTCCAACGACGGCCGCGACCTTGGATTATATACAACGCAATTCAAGCTTCCATCGCAAATTTCCAAAAAAACACATGGCAAAATTAAGTTCAAAGGGAAATTATATCGGCGACCTGGTTTTCTTGTAAGCCTTTTTCTTCCTGTCGCCAAGCAACAGCACCACCTCGTCGCCGGAGACAACGGCGACGAAATATCCTTCGTAGGGCTCCGGACCATCGCCGAACTTGGCCAGCCGGAAGTTCCACGACACGTCGACGTGGCTTCCGTCGACGTCGAAGGACTTGGATCCCTTCTTGCTCCAGAAGGGCCACGGCTTCAGCTCCACCTTGCACGTCGCCGCGCCGAGGCCGCCGTCGATCGACACCGAAAGCGAGTGGTGCATCATGTTCTTGCTCCACACCACCGTCACGGCACGGAGCGCGCCGCCGATCTTGGCCCTGTACGTCGAGATCACCGAGCACTGCGGGCCCTTGGCGCTGCTGCTGCTGCATGTGGCCGGATCATCGTTGGCGCCAGGATCCTGATCCATCTGCGATTCGATTTCTCCGTCAGAGATCTCGATAAATTACGTACTTTTCATTGATTTGAACCCGTGAGAACATTAGGATTGCGTAGTCGATCGATTCATGTTCTGTTTCTTTTTTTTTCTGACAGATCAAAATGGAGAATGCTTCACTAGATGAGATCGAAAAGCGGGATCAAATGGAGAAAACCAAGACAATATATATCATAAAAATACTATAAAACATAAAACAAAATCCTGAAACCTGATAGAATTTAATCCAATTAATCGCATCGATCAATTGCGGCGATCTTCCTCTTTCTCAACTCAAATGCTTATTATTATTGCATCGGAGGTCCGGAATCATCCAATTCGAGACGATCAACAGAAAAAGTTGGAAGAACTGGAATCGATCCTAAAAGCAAGGAAGCACTGTTTATGGACTCCTCAATTTGGCATTGGAAACAGTACATTCAGCAGGGCTGTTGAACCTAACCAAATTAATTGAAAATGACTAGACGAGTGAATCGAATAACCCTTTGATTCTCAATCTAATTTGACTGGTTGAATCGATCGGTTCAGTCTATTTTCAACTGACCTCTCACTGCATGCCCCAAAAAACGATTGAAGGGTAGATGAATATGCCCATGGACAAAAACGTGGAGGAGAGTAAACGTAGGAGAAAACTCTTCCTTCTACTTGCTCTCATCCAATCCATCGCTATATTCTGCACAATAAACGAGAGACATGTGAGCTACGAAATCTTGTTTTTAACTTTGAATCTGGTCAAATTATAACTTTCAGGCCAAGTGCTCCTCTGTATTCATGCCAACTTGCAGACTGGTGAAGTTGGTAAGCTTCCAAGTTCCAAGAGCAGTTTGAAATTGCTTTGCGATCATGAACTGCTTGTGACACTTTTTGTGAGCCAAGTGCAACTTGATACTGGTGATGCTCGACCGCATCTTTCCCGTGGATTCGAATCGATAGATTTTCCTTTCATCCGAACGGTTCATATGCCTCTGCGTCAACTGACGCTTCCGAAGATTAAATCAGTGCTGGATTGAGAAGAGATGAAATGAAAAATGAAGAGTAGTATTAGCCCCTTTTTACCATCATCATGTTGTCGTATTTATGCGCTCCGGGGTTATAGTGTAGCGATAGGGTATTCAGATTTAGGACTGTAAATGAATCAATTGTTTGTGAACAAGCTTAATGTTCTGCTTAGTAAGAGTTTATTTATGTTCATTCAATATATACAAGATTAATTAAACAAACAACTTTGAATTGTTCATTAAATTAAACAAACAAGATTGAACACATATGTGTTTAGCTTGTTAACGTTCGTGAACAACGTTCGTAAATAATGTTCGTGAACAATATTCATTAATAAAACTCTTTTTAATATGCTAAATAAATAATATAATAAAATAAACAAATAAGTTTAAATTATCAAGTTCAATAATCAATAAAAAAAATCAAATAAGTTTGAATTGAGAGCTTGATAATATCTAAACGAACTAAGTTCGAACTAAACTCAAGTCAATCTTCAAACAAGTTCAAACTCATAAAAAATAAACCAAGCCAAATTTGAACAATCATTTCAAAAACTTAGTTCATTTTAAGCTCGACTCGGCTCGGTTCGGTTAGCTTATCAAACAAGCTTGGGCACCCTAAAATTCGGCTTAGCTCAACTCAGCTCGTTTACGGTCCTATTCAGGTTGTCACTTAGGTATCCACTGTTTGATCCTCAGCTATGATGAATTTGTAGGAATTTTTTTTCAAAATGGAACACGCAACCAAATGAATTGGGCTTTTTGATCGTCCGTCGTAAGCACTTTCCGATTTACCCTAGTGATCGGTAGAAACATTTCGTGAGATAATGAATGGGACTAACTAGGTTATTATTTTTTTTCTATTTATAAGAACATGTTTTCTAGTAGCAAAAGATGAATACATTCATCCCTAATATCCTCATCAATCCGTTCCAGATCAATACGGAAAAAAATATAAGAACATGCTTCCTAATATAACGAACTATCGAGTTTGGGGGTCTACACCATGTGGGCTGGATTTGCTGAGCTGAAGGAGGAGTAGAGGTCGCTAGTATTAATAGTCTCCCTTTTAAATCAGACATTGAGACTTTGACAGGTTATTTCCAAATCTGTGATGAAATATTAAAAAAAAAAAATAGTGTACCCTAGTAGCAGTGTTTCCTTCCCAACTTCTCCCGCTTCTTTGTGTTCTCGTGCCCTTTTCTCATTAGTAATTTCTTGTTTTTTCGCTTTTTTTTACACAAATAAAAAAATGACTAATTTTAGATTCTTTATATTTTTTTAATGAAAATTTTATATTTTACATATGTCAGGCCGGTTTTTATAGATTTTTATTAACCATAGTATTTAACTTAGTATTTTTTTTTTTTATATTCCTTATATTTTTTATGATTTGAAACAAAATTTGACATTAGAGATTGTTCTTTTTAGTGGTTGAAGATAATCTCTTACATTTTTTAAAAATTGATCAATTATCTAATTAATTGAAATAAAAATTAATATTTGTTCTTTTATTATATTTGTGCAGATAACAATTGAAATTTAAAGTATGAAAGTACACAATATAAATCAAGTTATATTATTCTTTAATTCGTGAGGAGAATAAGAAGAGCAATCTAGCATTCACATGGGAGAAAAACTCTATCCCACTAATCCTATACCGACTATAGAGAGAAGTTCAATCTTACTAAGATGATAGGAAGAATTAAAAAATCAATCCCTATTGATCCGGTCTAAAAATTGGAAAAATAGAATGATTGAAATAATATGGTGGGAATGTTAATCAAATTGTCATAACTCATAAGGAGAAAGGGGGATGAGTTGTCATTTGGGTTGATCAAGTCTTTATAAGGCCTCCGATCAACACTATCTACAAAAAGCGATTGAGTTACCTCGATCTCTGGCACTCCGATACTGGAGACAGGTCTCAAAAATATGTAAGGACAAGATAAATTAAGGAACAAGATAAATAGTAGAGTAATGAAATGCATAAAAAATAAGTATGGGGAACATACCATGACCCAAGGGTGCTTCCTATGATAGACCAGTGAGTTGATCGTAACGTTGATCGAGTCGTTGTGACCCGGAAGAGTAGATGAATGTGAGCCGGATGAGGAGCTGGATCTGGGGAGCCGAGAGCCGAAGTATAACAATGGCTCATAGGGCGGACCATAATAGTGGTTCGCTGGCTGGCATGTGACAGCGGCATGTAGACAAGAATACAATATTGGCTCGAAGGCCAGAACACATCGACGGCGGCGCGAAGGCTGAAAACAATAGTGACAACCGTTGAATCAATGCTGAGAACAACAGTAATGATCGTGAGGGCGAGGAGAGGCACAGGGGCAGTAGTGGCCGGTGACGAATATAGAAACAGAGGCGACGTCCGACTGAGGCGATAGTGCAACGACCAGTTATAGCGTGAAGGCGACGGTTGACTGTGGCGTATATGGGTTGCCAATGTGTGTGAGAGGAGGCGACACTAGAAAAGAGGAGAGCGATGGTACGAGCTGGTTGTGGTTGTTCATGCCGGCGGTGACAACGATGTTGGTCGGAGGCGACGAGGCTACTGGTGTGAGGGGAGGCGATGCGCGTGAGAGGCGGGGAGGTGCAGCGTGAATGGCTGCAACCTGGCCCAAAGCAACGGTTGCAAGGCGGCGATGGCCAGAGGCAGCAGCGGCGTTGGCCAGAGGCTACAACGGCGTTGGCTGGAAGCGACTTTAAGTAGAGAGAGAGAGAGAGAAGAGAGAGAGAGAGGAGGGGGGAGACGGCGTGTGAGCTCGAAGAAAGAGAGCCCCTTGCGACGAAGTGCATGATCAATGGCGAAGGTCAAAGAGCGGCAACGTGCCTGTGGAGTGACGAGGGTTGCGTCGACATTATCTGTTGGTGTCGGCGTTAAAAGGAAAATAGAAAAAGACCCCCTCTCTTAAAGCCCTTCATCCCCTCTAAAAGCCCTAACTGGAAATCGACCAAGATGACATCTCTTATCTCCCTAATTCCCTTAGGCCCCAAAATACATCTGCATCACAAGTTTCTCTTTCAAGTCTAGTTGAAGGAGGCACTAGTCCGACTGATTAGATAGCCTATTGCAAAGGCTAAATCACTCATGACCACAGAGTCAAATCGTTGGGCCTATTGTATAATACCAAGTGCGCGATCGCGATAGTAGTGGTACCGTGCAAGAACGAAAAATGGTGTCAAGCAAATGACAAAAAATAATGTCGAATGCACAATGGAAGTTGTGTCAATCCAACAGTGATAGCGATGCCAAGTGAGTAGCAAAAGTAGTGCAGAGCGGATGTCAAGCAGGCGATTGGTCGAATGCCAAGTGAACGATCAGATGAATGTCAAGCGGCCGACTGAGAGTATATTGAGCAGGTGACCAAATGGTGCTAAGATCAAGTGACCGAGAGAATGCCATGCGGGCGGCCAAGTGGGAGTGGATCCTGAGAGATCAAAGGGCATGGAGTTTGTGAGATACTCTGGTTCGAGACCAGTGGCAATACTTTGGTCCAAGATCAATAGAGATAGCTTGACCATGAATGGGGGAGGCTAAGCTCTGAAGAGGACATACCGATAGAGATGTTCTGGTCCGAGACCAGTGAAGATACTTCGATTCGAGACCGGTGGTGTTAGTGCAGGTTGCACTAATAATCTGATTTTGATGTATGACAATAGGTTAAAGTTAGATGTGGTGTTTATCTAACCTTTTTACCAAGTGTGCAGGAGTTAATTGGTCTGAAGGATCTGATACCAAGCTGAAATCCAGCTAGGTTCGCGGGACTCAATAGTTGATGCGAAGTCCAGATAGGTATGCGAGACTTGATATCTGGCGGGAAGTCCGGTTGGGTCCGCGGGACCTGACAACCGGTCGAATTCTGATTGGATTTGCGGACCTGACAACTGACGGGAATACCTTGTGGGTCAAAGGTAAGTTAAGCGATTATAGTTGGTAAGTGGAGGTAAGCAACTGAAGGAGAGATCCAGTGAGGACACGCTCCCCATTGAGGGAACTGTAGGCGTCGGTCTAGCTTAGGTCTATTTGGGAAACATAAGTTGAGACCTTGACTAGATCCCGGTCTCGAGAAGACAGGATCTAATTACTACTACTATTTTATTATATTGTGCTAACTCTATTTTGTAGGGTAAATATATTTTCTATCGCCTGGACTAACCTTTTTGCAAGAAAGAAGCTGCTGAAGAAAAGGAGAGTCCGGGTGCCTAGAAGGGACCCGGGCACCCAGAGTCTGGGCACTCGAAGCTAGTTCGAGCGCCTAGACTAGTCTCACCCGGGTGGGTGCTGCAGGCACCCGAACCCAAAATCTCATCGAGAAGCTGATGTAAAGCGTGTTGACTGGCCGAGCCACGTGGTCCAGACGCCCAGAGGAGTTCTAGGAACCCCGAATGGGCCTATATAAAGACCTTTGACTAGGAGCTTTAGAACATCAACGATTACGACTTTCATATTCAAGTGCTGCTCCGAAAAGGCTCCGATAACACTGAAAGGCTGCTCTAAAGTTTACGGAACGAGAGACTGCATTTTGTTTCCTTTCTGTTTGTCGGTAACTTTATTATTTCCAGTTCTTGTACTCAACGTTTGTAACACTTTTTATGAACTGATAGTGATTGCCCAATGAAAGCACTTGACGAGTGCGAGCCTTAGAGTAGGAGTCGTCGAAGGCTCCGAACCAAGTAAAACTTGACCTTGTTAGCATTGTCTTTTATTCATCTATTTTGTACATATTTTTAGTCACAATTTTCGACGATCGTTATTCATCCCCACCCTCCTCTAACGTATTTCCAATCCTAGAAGTGGTATTAGAGCAGGTACCGTTCTGAATTGGTACAACTGTTAGAGTATATACTAAAAGTCTAACTTTTTGTATAAACATATAAGAATCGCATTGGTCAAATGTCTACATTTATATGCTAAGTGTAGTTGTTCAATTAATTTATATTGTAGATAACATGGTGTGTGGTGTCACACACAGAAGATCATGTTATCAATTTCTTATAAATTATAAACAGTATCTCACGACTAAGATAGATAGGAACAAACTATTGGAATAATCGTAGTGTAATTTAGTATTAGTTTATCTTGACTATAAAATTATACTAGTACACTCTGAGTGTATTGAGCATGACCATTTAAGGTAAGTTCTTTTTATACTGACTGCATAAAAGAATAAGACATTTGTTATTATGGAAGTGTGTGCTCTTAAGCCTGATATAATAACAAGCGCATATATTTAGTATTTATTTCTTTAATTTATCAAAGGGTGTGATTTAGTTCGATAAATCAATAGGCCCGATAAGTTGGGAAATAATATTATTTATAGTGTGTGTTGTTGATTATAGAAGGAAAGTGTGTCCTAGAAATCTAGGTTGCTGATGTCCCCAAGAGGAGCTCATAAGGATTGTCATGTAAATCCTGCAGGTGGACTTAGTCTGACATGACGATGAAGTTGAGTGGTACTACTCTTGGAGCTAGATATTAATTAAGTGAGTTATCAGCAACTCATTTAATTAGTGAGCATTCTATATCTTAAACACAGGGAGACTAACACACTCATGATAAAAAGGAGCTCATATAGTAATATGGGATTGGTGCAGTAGTTCAATAATAACTCTTTAGTGGAATGAGATATTATTGATGAACTCGAGTTGGGTGTTCAGGGTGAACACGGGAAGCTCAAGTTCATCGGGAGACAAAAACCAATTCCTCCTCTCAGTCCCTGTCGTAGTCTCTTAGTTATAAAGTCTTATACCCACCTATACCCACTTATACCCACCTTCTTACCCATCCTTAGGTGGCCGGCCAAGCTAAGCTTGGAGCCCAAGCAAGGGCCGGCCAAGGTAAGCCTTGGATGGACCAAGTGGTGCTAGCTTAGAGCCCAAGCTTAGGTGGCCAGCCACATAAAAAATAAAAGGAGTTTATTTTAAAATCTTTCCTTATGTGGAAGCCATGGTTTTAAAAGAGAGTTTAAAATTTAAATATTTCCTTTTATAGCTTTCTACAAAAGATTAAGAGAAAAGTTTCATATCTTTCCTTATTTGTAGTTAAAAGGAAGATTTTAATTTTTATAAAACTTTCCTTTTTTGTAACCATCCTCGTGGTTTTAAATGAGAGTTTTTAAATTTAAATCTTTACTTTTATAACTTTCTACAAAAGATTAAGAGAAAGATTTGATATCTTTCCTTATTTGTAGTTAAAAGGAAGATTTTAATTTTTGATAAAACTTTCATTTTTTATAACCATCCTCATGATTTTAAAAGAGAGTTTTAAAATTATAAATATTTCCTTTTATAGTTTTCTACAAAAGATTAAGAGAAAGATTTGATATCTTTTCTTATTTGTAGTTAAAAGGAAGATTTTAATTTTGGAGAAAACTTTTCTTTTTGTAATCATCCACATGTTTTAATAGAGAGATTTTAATTTATAAAAGTTTTCTTTTATAACCAACCATGAAGGGAATTTTTTTAAAGAGAAATTTTTATTTTAAAAATTTCCGGAAACAAATTAGGAAGTTTTAATTTTGTGTTTAAACTTTCCTTGTATGGAGGGCATGTAGGGGTCGGTCACATTAATAGAAGAAAAGGAAATTTTTTTTATCAATTAAATTTTCCTTTCTATGACAAAGAAAATAAAGAAGTTTTTATTAAAACTTTCCTTATTTGCCAAGACCAAGGAATATAAAAGAGAGGGTAGAGGTGTCTCACCTCATAACATATCTTCTATTATTCCTCTCTTCCTTGATAGTGGTCGGCCCTCTCTTCTTCCTCTTCCCCTATTCTTCTTCTTAAGTAGTCGGCGACATCATCTTCTTGGAGAGATCTTGGTGGCCGGATTTTTCTTAGAGAAGAAGAAGAGATAGGAGACATTGTTTCCTAGCATCCCTTTGAGCTTGGTTGGTGGTAAAAATTCTTCATCTCTAGAAGACTCTTGGTGGTCAAAATTTGCAAGAAGAAGAAGGAAGCTTGGGTGGATTCTCGTCTCGGTAGATCATCGCCCACACGACGTCTGAGATAAGAAAAGGAATACGACAGAAGATCGTGAGGTCTATAAGCTATAAAAGGTATAACTAGTTATTAGTTTCCACATCATAACTAGTTCATCCTTTTATTTAGATCTTAAAATATCAAACACAAGAGACTAATGAATCTAGATAATCGAATTTATGTTTTTGATTTTGTGTTTCTTTTGTTTTTCGAACTTGTGATTCGATTGTTCTTTTTGGTTAAACCTAGGGTTACTTTAAGGAAATTAAATATTAAATTTCGTTAAAAGGCTTTGTCTAGGAAGTGGTGGATGCTCCCATACCCAAGAAGGCCTAGTGCCTCGCCATCTTTAACCAAGAAGTTGATCTCTAAAATTAATATTTAATTAAATTTATAACATGGGTGGATTTGGATCAATAATGTTAAGTATCGTTTGCGATCCAAGTCTAAACCACTAAGAACAAATAAGTTGAATTTGGAATCAATAATGTTAAATTCTGTTTGTGATTCCAAATTTAATTTCTAAAGAACACAATAGGTTATCAGTAAAGGTTCAGGACTTGTACAAAATTTTTATATAGGGGAACCGGTACGATATTCCGAGTAACAACCAACAACAACCGCCAATCATGCAAAGGGGTTCCCTTTTAAAAGAAAAATTATATATCGTTTTTGAATAAAAATTTTATTTTTTCCCTCTAATTTTTTTAAAAAATTCACTATCAATTTTTCACCATTAGTCAGAATTGGTAAAATAACCCTTTTAACAAAATTTATCTTAATATATTTATTATTATTTTTATATGATTTTATTTTTTTTTTTATCAAAATTGGTGAAACACCTTTATTTTCTTTTTATCTCCCACACTACTTACCCAAAACAAAGTCTTGGAAATTGTTTCTTGTCTATATTTTTTGCAAGTATATCAATGTCTCATCAAGAAGAACGGAGCATCCACGAACCACCATCATATGAGATGTACAAGAGGCACGAATTCAATTTGCGGAGGATGCAAATGGAAAGTTTCATCCTTATGAATGACTTTGATGTTGGCATGACACTGAGGCGATCAACCCAAAACACATAAGCCAATAGAAAAGTAATAAATTCAATTATAAAATTATTACCTAATTAAATCACATGCAAAATTAGAGAACACCGAGATGCCCATGAGTTTTGAACTCGTCTGACCAAATTTCACGAGGAGTCGATGAAACTAGAGGATCAAGTCAAAAGTGAATCCAAACTCGAGTCCAACTCAATGGAAAAGCCTATTAAATTAGGGGATGCGCTTAAGGTTAGTATAATTTACCAAAATATCTCCGTCAGTAGTAGTTTAAATAATCTAGATGATAATTTAGATAAATATGAAATTATCCCATGTATAGTGTATGATAATCTAGACTTACATTATTCAAATTTAGAACTACAAAATAATCTAGATTATGATCAAGTCAATCAAGACTTCGATCAAATCAGCATCAACCTTGACTTGGTCAAACAGAACATTGACCAAATCAATTTAAATACATTAATTAATTCAGAAAAATTAAAAGTAAATAGAAATTCAGAAATAATTAATTCAAACATTAAAATACATTCAAATTTAAAAATGAGAAAATAGATTTAGATAAAATCAATAAACACCTTAATAAAATATTTGACAGTCTAGATAATATCAATGTAGAAAATTCTATCCAAAATTAAGATAATTTAATTAACAAAAAATTAAATCTTAAAGATAAAAATATGTTGGATCGTAGAGTTTGGGGGGGGGGGGGGGGGGGAATAGCGATAAAAAAAGTTGTCACAAAGTTAAATCGAGTACGCAGCAGAAATACAAAAGACACAATGCTAACACAATTAATTTTACTTGGTTCAGAGTCTTTGTCGACTTCTACTCCAAGGTCTGCACATGAGAGTGCTTTCGGTGGTCAATCACTAATAGTTCGCAAAAATGATTACAGAATAAGTACATGAACTATGAAAAGAATACCGATAACAATTGAAAAGAAAATCGAGCCACATGTTGTCGGAGAGACTTCGCAGCATCGCAAGAACAGAGCGCAACAGAGAAGCCATAGATGAAGTTGTTATTAGTAGCTCTAGAGGAAGACTCCTTTTATAGGAGTGCTCAGCGCACCCGGATCCCTTCCGGGTGCCCGGACAGTGACGTCGGCTCGACCAATTAGTGCGGTCCACGTTTGCGACGAGATAGACTTTTGCCTTCTTGGCGTCCGGACCAGTCCGGGGGCTCGGGCCACCATTTTCCATAAACTCATTTTCCTGCAAAAAAATGTTAGTCCGAGACAAAATAAAAATTATACTACCCTGCAAAACAAAGTGTTAGCACAATTATAATAAAAGGGTAGTAATTAGATTCTCTTTCACCGAGACTAGAATCTAGTCACGATCTCAACTTAGATTCCCGAAATGGTTCTAAGTTGGATCGACGCCTACTGTTCCCTCGAACGGGAAACACGTCCTCACTAAGTCACTCTCCTCCAGTGACTTATCTTAACTTACCTGCCAAACATCTGGTCAACCCGTCGACCTATCTAAACTTCGTGCCAGCTATCCAGTCAATCCGTCGACTTAGTTGGGCTTAGTGCCAACTATCTGATCAGCTCATCGACCTAGTTGGGCTTCGTGCTAGCTATCCGGTCAGCCCGTCAACCTAGCTGGGCTTCATGCCAGATATCCGATCAGCCCGTCGACCTATCTGGACTTCACACCAATTATCTGGTTGACCCGTTAACCTAGTTGAATTTCTTCTGCACACTAAGTTAAAGTGTTAGATCACAACAAACCTAACTTAACCTTCTTTGTTATTCATCAAAACCTGAGTTAGACTGTTAGTGCTAACCACACCAACAATCTCTCCCTTTTTGATGCAATGATAACCTGAGTTAAATTAGTGAAAAATATGCAAAAAGTAAATAATATTTTTCAAGTTAGTTAAGTTAGTTGGTGTTTTATGCTTGGTATTTTTGATGCTAACTTAATCCGCCTAACTCACCCCCTTTGACATTTATAAAAGACAACATAAAAAAAGATAGGAATAAGCGACTAAAAAAATACAGTAGAGATTGCTCACATAATCCAGAGTTACTCGGGGGAGTTTAACTTTAAAAAACATAAGCTTTCAACTTTTATATTAGAAATAATTTTCAACATCTACTAACGTTTTCAAAATAGCTAAGTTTTGAAAGATAACTTTTGAACACATATTCAAAACCCTACTAACTTTGTAAGTTAACTTATTTTTGTAAGTTAAAGTATTTTTCAAAATAATTTCCAAAAATAAGTTTGCAAAATTAAAGCAAGTTTCAAAACAATTTTCATGAACGAGTTTGCAAAATTAAAGCAATTTTTAAAACAATTTTCAAGAATGAGTTTGCAAAATTAAAGTAATTTTTAAAATAATTTCCAAAAATAAGTTTTACAAAATTCAAGCAATTTTTAAAATAATTTTCAAAAATAAGTTTGCAAAATTAAAGCAAGTTTCAAAACAAAAAATAAGTTTTACAAAATTAAAGCAATTTTGCTAAAGTATTTTTAAGGGAATGAAAAATACTTTTCAAAAATAATTTTACAAAAATATTTTCAAAGAAGAGAAAATAATAAGTATGAAAATAATTTGAATTAATCCTCCCCGTGAACCTGACATTAAAAAAAATCTTCAATTGTCTAACCATTAGTTACTTACTAACTATCAGAATATAGTAGTTTTTATTTGGTTAGTTAAGTTAAGTTAATTGTATTCAGTTAGTGTTTGACTAAACTGAAATACTTAACCTGATTACTATTTATTTGGTATTTTAACACCCAAACTTATGTTGATGCACTGGTATAGACATCTTAAGTCTAGGCAATCTGTCTATGCATCTCACCCCTTTCTAAGTTTAGCAATATACAAACAAGGTAGTCCTAGTGTGTTGGTGAGATGTTCAAGTTCTAGACCTATAGGAGCATGCTTTCTAAGGGTTTGATCTAGACTAAGGCTGAAATTAATTTTTAAAAATCTAGAAATAGGGAAGTTTAAAAAATAAAATAAAATAAATTACCCTAGAATTTTAAAAAAAAAATTGAAAATAATTTTAAAAGTAAGAGTTCTAGTCTATTAAGTATAATATGACAAGTCAATATCTGAAGTGAAAATAAGTCAATATACAAGGACAACGATAAAGACAAAAATGCACGAAGATGAGGGTGGTCCGGAACCCAAAGATCGTAACATCTCTATCAACTCAGCATGACGAGTCTGGTCATCCTCTTGAGAGTTGGATATGTCCCGTCGAAGATTGGAGACATCCTGCCGTATATCTCGTCCAAGATCAGAAATCTCCTGCCGCATGTCCCACCAAAAAATAGAGACCTCCTGTCAGAGACCAGTCATAGCTGTCTCAAGGCCGGTAACTCGGTCGGCTAGGGTGCAAGGGGTGGGACGTGGTGCTCGAGTTGGAGGCTGTGCTGGAACAGGGTGATCACCAAAAAGCACATCCATGAACTCATCTACCCCTGCCTCCTCCCCCTCAGCATCTGGCTCGTCATCCAAGTTAGGTTGGGGTTGGACCCCCCCCCTCCGCCAGGACAAAATACCCTCATCATCTATATGAATGCCTCCTAAAGAAAAGTTCCTAGACCCTACCATGTCAAACTTAGTCAGGGATTTGACATCGCCTCTAGTGACATCAATCTCTAAAGATGCAAGGTATGCGGTCAAGATGTGGCAGTAGGGCATATGAACCCATCTGCTCGTGATGAGTCCAGCTGAGTAAATAATGACATAAAAAATATGTAGACTAATATCTATATCTAGTCTATGACATAGGACATATAGTAAGAATGAGTGAAAAGGACACATCATCGCGACGTCGCGAGTGGTCAGTGGCAAAATGCAAGAGACCAAGACCCTATAAAGGGCATAGTCTTGAACTCTAAGGGAGACTGACCTAAATAGGATAATTGTGGGTACTGGCTCTTCCAAAAAAAAAAAAACAAGTAAATCGTATCAAGTGTAATGTGTGAGTAGGGATCACTAAATGGTGGATCCCTAGGGGGATAGCACTGAAAAGTGCATGCAAAAGGACGTAAATCTAGAAAGGTATGAATGACAGCGGGGGATAGCATAATATCAATATCAGCTATCCTAGTTGTGTATACAAGGTCATCTACTCTAACTAGGTTGTTGTACAGTTCAGTACATAAACCTATGTTGACTGAACTAGTACAATAAACCAGATGATGCAATCTGTAGTAGTCAATGACCTCTATAGCAGGAATGCATGAACGTATAAAAAACTGTCTATCTAAACACCTAGTCCAGATAGGTATGTAGATAGTACTAGCAAACCTAATCCTAAGTTTCTAGGGTTCGTACTAGTAGTAGAGGACCCAACACCAAATCTAGAACATTTCCTAATTTATCAAAGAAAAACTACACTAAGCATAAAATATTAAAATAAAACAATTTAGAAACTTGGGAAAAGAAGGAATTTTATCGAGGCATCGTTAATGAAGATAATAGAAATGACGACCTCGGTTGTTTCGTAGTGGCGTAATAACTAAAGGAGAAAGTAAAATTTTAAATTTGATCCCTCTTGAGTTAAAGCCTGGTGAGAGCCTTTGCAAGAGTGGAAAGGAGAGGTACAAGGAATTGGGGGCGCCCTTGTCCCCTCTAATATAGGGTGGTCCAGGTGCCCGAATCACCTCCCGACACCTGGAGCAGGGTGCCGAGGCGGGGCGCCCGGAAGTGCAATACTAGGGGTGCCTGCCCCTAGTTTCTGACTTTTTTTAAAAATAAATTTTTAAGTAAATTTAAAATAATTTTTAAAGTTAAAATAATTTTAAGTATTTTTTAAGATAAAATATTTTTTTAAAGTTAAAATAATTTTTTAAGTTAAAATAATTTTTTAAGTTAAAACAATTTTTTAATTTAAAATAATTTTTAAAATGATTTTTAAGTTAAAACGATTTTTAAGTTAAAACGATTTTTAAGTTAAAATAATTTTTAAAATGATTTTTCGAGCTAAAATAAATTTTTAAGTTAAAATAATTTTTTAAGTCAAAATAATTTTTTAAGTTAAAATAATTTTTAAGTTAAAATAATTTTTTAAGTTAAAATATTTTTTTTAAGTTCAAATAATTTTTAAAATAATTTTTTAACTTAAAATAATTGTTAAAATAATTTTTTAAGTTAAAATAATTTTTAAAATAATTTTTTTAAGTTAAAATAATTTTTTAATTTAAATAAATTTTAAAATAATTTTTTAAGTTAAAATCATTTTTTTAAATTAAAATAATTTTTAAGTTAAAATAATTTTAAAAATATTTTTTATATTAAAATAATTGTTAAGTGAAAATAATTTTAAAAGTAATTTAAGATTGAATTTTAAGTTTATTATAATTTAATTTGGTTTAATTTAATTTAATTTAATTTAATTTAATTTTAGTTCTTAGTCATCTCACCCGATCTAAATTTTCAATTAGAGAATCCTATAATTTTTGTGAGATAAAGTTAAGTTCAATTTCAATGTTTGGTTTAATTTTGTGTTAGATTTAGGTTTACCTTTAGGCTTAACAAACAGTCATTCTTTGGATAAACTTCTGGGCTATGGTGAGTCACCTGGACATCATTAGAGTAACCATGCCTTTGAGGTTTTCCAAATAGTCCTATCCACTAAACTTAGTACAAAACCTTGGTCTAACTAGTTAGGATCCGTAAGGGGTAGCTTCAGTTAGTTCCACTCAGCCAAATGCACCAGGTCGAAGCCATATCTTCCTAGACATGCATAGACTGAGCTTCCCTAACCAACTATCATCCAAAACTTCACCAGTACCGTAGGTTAAATTAAACTTAGTTCCTTTTTAAACTAATCCTAATTACCCTGCCAGGTAGGTTATTTTTGGAGGTGCCAACTAACTTGAAGCCTCCCCCTGAATTATGGATCTTGATTTATGTTTTAGTTTTGGGTTTATGTCGATTACTTTTATAATTATAATATACTTGATTATAATCTCGATTTAAGTTAGTTTTATGGTTATTTCTATTATTTGATTTTGGTTTAGTTGATTTAATTTTATAGTTAGGATTCTGAATTGAGTTATTTGTTTTTACATAATATACTTTATTTTTAGGTATATAGTATTGATTAATTCCTACTTGCATGGTTAGATACGCTTTCGGAATCCAAGATTTGGTTTATTTTTTATTTTGAGATATAAGTGAAATAAACGTTTTATTTGTTGAGCTAGACTTGTATCCAAGTCTAGATTTGTTATATACTCCTTTTTGATTATTTAATATCAGGTCTAAATTTTTAGATCTAGTTGTGAACTTTTCTAATAACCCTTTAAGTTTGTTAATTTCAATTTTTAGTGTTGAATTTTCCTCCTCAAGCTTTACGACTTGATTTGGATTTGATTTTTCAATTTGTTCCTTGAGTTGTTAGTTTTCCTCAAGGAGAAATTTATGTTGATTTTCTTATTCAGTTAATTTTCTATTTAAACATGCAATTACTTTAAAAAAACATTTTGATTAAATTAAAATTTACCTCCTCAGAACCTTCGAAAATGAGTACAGACTCGTGGCTCGATTCAGGTTTGGACCCGTCTTTCGATTCGTCCTCCGATTTTGATTCGCGGGCCATCAACGCAAGATAGCTCCAGTGCTTCTGCTCTTCAGCTTCTAATTCCTCTGAAAATAACTCGTCCCACGTTGTTTTGAGTGTCTTCTTCTTAGTTGTCTTGGTTTTGTTGTTCTTCAGCTTCGGACACTCGTTCTTGTAGTGACCTTTCTTGTTGCATCCGAAGCAGGTCACATTCTTTGGTTCGGTAGTGGAGTTGATCTTCTATAGGTCTTTTCTGTTGAAGTTCTTCTTTCTCCTGGTGAACATTTTTCTTACCAAGTTCACCAGGTGTTCTTCGTCTTCTTAGTCTTGGTCTGACTCACCTTCATATTCAGGAATGATTCTTGACTTTTCCTTGGAGGGACTTGCAAAAAGGGTAACACCTTTCTCGGTTCTGGCGTTAGTTTACTCGTGTAGCTCAAGTTCACAGAACAGTTCATCTAATTTTAACTTTGAAAGATTCTTTGAAATCTTATAGGCATCCACGATGCATGCCCCACAATGCATTTCCAGGAAATGCATTTAGGGCATACCTTATTAAATCACGGTTCTCCATTTGATGGCCGATGGTATGAAACCCGTTGAAGATGTCTTTGATCCTCGCGTGGAGTTGACTCGCAGATTCACCTTCCT
Organism: Zingiber officinale; assembly: GCF_018446385.1. NCBI lineage: Eukaryota > Viridiplantae > Streptophyta > Magnoliopsida > Zingiberales > Zingiberaceae > Zingiber > Zingiber officinale. Next base: position 150,431,573 of record NC_055987.1, read on the forward strand.
GCATCTTAATGTTGAATAATTTATTTAGAAGGAGATCTCGTTTGGTTACCTTAGCGTGGCTCGTTCCCTCGTGCAGTTCGATGAGCTTGTCCCACAGTTCTTTCGGATTTTCATGTGGGCCCACTCGATTCAGCTCCTCCTTTGTTAGCCCGCATTGTAGAGTGTTGAGCGCCTTGAAGTCGATTTGGGCTTTCTTCTTCATTTCTGGATTCCAATGTTCCGGGTCCATTGGGTTTCCGGAGTTGTTGACAGGCGCCTTGTAGCCTCTCGTAACGCTAAACCACTGGTCGAAGTCGGTCTTCAAGTATACTTCCATTTATTTCTTCCAGTATGGGAAGTCGTCGCCACTGAATAGGGGAGGTCAGACAATGTTGTAACCCTCGGTATAGGCCATGAATCCTACACACAAAGAGAGAAAAAGAGAGAGAGTCTCAAGACTTGGTCTTGGATTAGTAGTGTGGGAGAAAGAAAAATATTACGATTGAAATGATGTTGCACCGATTCAGTTTAATTTGTTACGAAGAAAATGTTTCCAAAAAGGTAATAATACCAGTTTGGATTATATCGAAAAACCTTAAACTAGTTTGGATTATATATAAAAACCTTAAAGCAAAAAAAAAAAAAACTTTCACCCCTTGCCTGATTGGTGGTTGCACAGAATCAGAGTGGTGTCTGCTCTGATATCACTTGTTAGATCATATAATTCACTTGAAGGAGGGGGGGGGGGGGGCGGGGGATAAATAGCGATCGAAAAATTCATAACAAAGTCAAGTTGAGTACGCAGCGGAAATACGAAAGACACAATGCTAACACAACCAATTTTATTGGGTTCGGAGCCTTTGTCGACTCCTACTCCAAGGCCCGCATGTGAGAGTGCTTTCGGTGGGCAATCACTAATAGTTTATAAAAATAATTACAGAATAAGTACAGGAACTATGAAAAGAATACTGACAACAATTGAAAAGAAAATTGAGCCGCGGGTTGTCGGAGTGACTTCGCAGCGTCGCAGGAATAGAGCGCAACAGAGCAGTCATAGAGGAAGTTGTTATTAGTAGCTCTAGAGGAAGGCTCCTTTTATAGGAGTGCTTCGGGTGCCCGGATCCCTTCCGGGTGTCTGGACCGTGACGTCGGCCCGACCAATCATGCGCTCCATATTTACGACGAGATAGACTTTTACCTTCCGGGCGTCTGGACCAATTCCGGGGGCCCGGACCACCATTTTCCAGAAACTCATTTTCCTGCAAGAAAATATTAGTCTGAGGCAAAATAAAAATTATACTACTCTGCAAAACAAAGTGTTAGCACAATTATAGTAAAAAGGGTAGTAATTAGATTCTCTCTCACCGAGACCAGAATCTAGTCACGATCTCAACTTAGATTCCCGAAATGGTTCTAAGTTGGATTGACGCCTACTGTTCCCTCGAACAGGGAACACATTCTCACCAAGTCACTCTTCTTCAGTGACTTACCTTAACTTACCTGCCAGACATCCGGTCAGCCCGTCGACCTGTCTGGACTTCGTGCCAACTATCCGATCTTCGTGCTAGATATCCGGTCAGCCCTTCACCTATTTGGACTTCGCACCAGCTATTTGGTCGACCCATTGACCTAGCTGGTTTCTTCTGCACACTCAGTCAAAGTGTTAGATCATAACAAACATAATTTAACATTCTTTGCCATTCATCAAAACTTGAGTTAGACCGTTAGTGCTAACCGCACCAACAGAATATAAATAAAACTAATCTAATAAATTTAACTAATAATATAAACAAAGAAAAATATAAGGGTAAAATCAAAATCAAATCAAAATCAAATTTAGCAAATTTAAAATTAATAATTAATAAAAAGTTAAACATTAAAGATAAAAACTTTTAAAGAAATATAATTCAAATAATTTAACCAATTCAAAATTAAAAATTAATAAAAACTTAAGCATTAAAAATAATCTCTTATAGAAAGATAATCCAATTAACTTAATAAAATTAAAAGAAAATTTAAATATTAAGTACACTCCTTTAAAGAAGGCCAATTTAACCAATTAGTAAATTCAACCTTAATTAAAACTTACTTAAATTAAACTTAACAGATTAAAAAATGGGTTTGTAAAGCTTGTCTAACCAAGCAAATAGAACCAAACCAAATCGATATAAATCTAAAACTTAAACATAAATTCAATAATTCAGGGGATGCTTCAAATTAGTTGACACATTCAAAATAATAGTTTACCCGGTAGGGTAATTAGGATTAGATTAAAAAGGGTCAAAAGTTTAACTTGACAAATAACACTGGAAAATTTGGATGATAGTAGGTTAGGAAAGTTCTGTTTATGCAGATCTAATAAGATATAGCTTCTACCTGGTGTATTTGGCTTAGTGGAACTAACTGAAGCTATCTCTTACCAATTCTAGCTGGTTAGACCAAAGTTTTGTTATTAAGTTCAGTGGATATGACTATTTAGAAAATTTTGAATGCGTAATTACTCTAATAATATCTAGGTGACTCACCATAACTTAAAAGTTTATTCAAAGAATGCTTGTTTATTGAACTCAAAATTAAAACCTAAATCTAACACATGTAAAATATCGAAAAGGATGAATAACCATAAGGGAATTTTCAAAAAATTTTAGGAATTTTTAGAAATTTTTCGGAGATCGTATGACGAGTTTTAGGGGGATGAATTTATAAGCTTGAGGAAAAGCCTGTTTAGGATACCCAAAAATGGGAGTTGATTGAGAAAATAACGTAATCTTTAATTGAAAAGACCTGAGTTTATAAAGTTGTCGTGCCCGTGCCCTAGCCATCCTCACCGCCCAATCCCCCTCCTCTCCCTTCTCCCCTCTCACGACGCCGAGCCACCACCGCCCTCTTCCCCGATCTCTTCGTCTCCCCCAACCCAACGTGCCGCCTCGCGACGCTTCTTCTCCCACGCATACAAAACTGGGCACACAAGTCCGAGCCCTCTCCTCTCCCGATCTATCACCTGTGTCGTAGCACCACCTTCTCCTCTTCTCACCACCATCCAATGACATCGAACCACCACCGCCCTTGCTGACGCTAGAAATTGAAGTTAGCCGGCCATCAGCTACCCGAGCCCTTGTCGCTTGTGCCCTAGCCACCCTCTGCCCTAGTTTGGATTCACCTTTCTCTCAATCGATCCACCGCCGACAATTGAATCTGTGTGCCTTCTCCACCTCCGGCCTCTCCCATAGTGCATCGACGGGTGTGCCACCACCAAATTTCGACGACATCGACATCATTCAACCATCGTAGGCTAAGCATCCACCATTTCTAGCGATCAACCGAGTCAATCGCGGCAGGTCTACTCCTTTAGGCACGTTTACCCCTCTAATTATGTTGTGTCAGCAGATCAAGCAAGCGTCGCCTTCTTGCCACTCCATTGTCGAAGAGGGGCTGGCTGCATAGGGTAAGCTTTGATTCCAAGCTCCAGGATTTATAAGGATCGGATGCTAAGGTTGGCTATGTTTTAGGGTTCTCGTGTGGAGATTAGCGACTCCACCTTGTTACAGCCACTGGATCCGGCAACAACCTCCTCTAGTAGTGGGTAAGTATAGATTTAGGTGAGTTTTGGGTTGCTTTATGCTTGTAGTAAATCCTAATCGGAAGGTGAAATAGTTAGGGTTGCTTAATTTATTGGATTATGGTTTATCGATTTATGTATGAGTTGGTTTCTCTAGTTGGATTAATTCATAAGGATAATTAAGGATTATTTTGATTAGGGTTTTTCCTAACTAGTTTTTGGGATTTTATTTAGCTATTTAATTCATAAAAAAACTTAGGTAAATAAAATACTTTGATGCGGAACTCTGTTGAGACGGTATCACGACATGGGATTTATCTGATACGATCTTCTTTTGAGACGGGTACATTTGACTTATCTCTTTTGATATTGTCATTCTGATATGTGTAATAGGTTATAGCTAGTAATAATGATTATGTTTATATTTGCTTGGTATGTCATTATCTGATACCCGTAGTATGTCCATATTGTTATCTGTTATGTATTTATGTTTATGTCTCTTGATTCTTACCATGTGTACTTATGTTCACAGAAGTAGTGACATACAATACATTACCGGGTATAGGCCTAGCTAATAGATATAAGCGGCATGTGTACCTAGATTTATTATCTGACATGTGTACCTAGACTTATGACCTAACATGTATACCTAGATCCTTGTTATGGACTCAGTTTTCCTTTTGGTACATATTATATGGAGATTGATATTTTCAGGAGTTATATGCTTTAGTGTCATGCACCATTTTGCATGTTTGCATGTTGAGTAATTGTCGACTCCTTTATAGTTAAGCACATCACGAGTTACATGATTTGTACACACAACCACTCATGTATTAGTGGTGCATCAGGCAGGGTGTATGCAGTTTACTCTGTCAGGGCTCTGCTAGTCCGCTCATGGGTAGTGTGACTGCAGCGTGGTAGTGGGCAGGGATCCCTCCTCTTGACTATGACGCAGGGAGATGAGAGCTTAGGCTCCCCCACTATGTTTGGGGTAGGAGGATAGGTGTACTTTGACAGCATCTTGTCCACTCGGTCACTCAAGAGTAGTGATGATAGAGTGCACAGTTGTCATAGCACTACCCACTCGACCTCACCATTGCGTGTGAGGTGGCTGACTGACGTTAGGGGTGACCATGTCATTTGCATCATATGCATGGATTGCATTTATTTCTTGTGATTGCTGCATTTTGGATGCTACATTTTGGTGGTTGCATATGATTGACATGCATATAGGAGACATGAGGTATTTGGTCTGACAACCCTTGTATCCGGATAGGAGGTGCTGGTGAGTACAACTTCTTCTATTGTTCAGTTTTGCATTTCCTGTTATTATTTAGAAAACTGTACTGCATGATTATTGCTGATAGCTATATCTTACTATGCATGTCTGCTCGATACCCGCTGAGTTCTTAAACTCACTCCGTTGATTATTTTCTATTTCAGGTTGAAGCTGTCAAGAGATTTCAGTTGCTAGTCCCCACTCTATGTCGATATGGTTTTCTATTTCCGGACTTTGGCTCCTTGTTATGTGAACTAGACTTGTGATGTGTGTTTCTTGCACTCGTGGATCTTATATCGAGATTTTGGTATGCTGCCCATGTTTTTCGATGCGATGGTTTTCTGTTGTGGGTTGTGTTTTTCTCGCTGTAGTGGAGTAGGTTTGATATATATATATATATATATATATATATATATATATATATATATATATATATATATATATATAATTGCGTGAAATGTTTATTTAAATTATTGCTTATGTTCCGGTCTTGTTGGCTGAGGATTGAGAGGCCTTGAGGGTTATGTATTTATAGATTCAGATTGTCACCAGTACAGGGGAGATGCTACCGGATTTTTCTCTGGTAGAGACTTCTCTGGGCGTGACAACACAAGTTAAACTAAACCCTAAATTTTAATATAACTCATCTCACAGAATCATAGGATTCCTTTATCTTAAAACTTAAACCGAGTGAGATGAATAAGAATTAAATAAAATAAAATAAATACCAATATTAATTCAATTAAATCCTAAAATTAAAATTGAATTAAACATATGTTAATTAACGTATTACATATAAATTATTTTAAAATTTTATTTAAAAATCTTTTAAAAAATTACTTTAAAAATCTTCTAAAAATTATCTTAAAAATCTTTTAAAAAATTATTTTAAAATCTTTTAAAAATTATTTAAAAAATCCTTTTAAATCTTAAAAAAACTTAGAAACTTAACTTTAAACTAACTTTAATTAAGAACTTAGATCGACATTATTTGATTTTAAACTTAGTTAATCCTAACTTAAGGTAAATCTAATCAAAACTTAAAGATGAAGCAAATAAAAAAATAAATTATAACTAATGCTTTCATTAATCAATTAGCTCAATTAATTAATACGAAATTTAAGTTGTTTTAATGTAACGACCACCCTTCTTACTACTACTACTACCACTCTCTAAGAGTGACCGTTACTTATCTACAAACTCTACTTAACCGGTTTATTAAAAATCTCTAGGAAAACCCCACCGAAAAATTTCGACAGAGTCTCCCCTGTACCGGTGACCATTTTCCATAATATAAGCATAATATACTCAGCCACAGGCGGCTGGAAATATATTTCAATCAACCACGCAGTTTAATAAAAGATGAAAACTAATCACAACCACACAGTTTAATAATTCAAATCATGCAGGTAATGAAAAACCGAAAACATAACTTCTTACTACATCCTTTTCTTATCAACTTAATAAGAAATCAAACTAATCACATTCTTAAACTAAATGAATTCCTTAGCTAAGTCCCAAGGACCTCCATAGTCCACATATCACACACTCCTCTTGCATCTCCTTGTCGCCTTCCTTCACTGTACCTTTTCTTTCCCTTTATCTGCAGTAGGAGGAAATGCAAACTATAAGCATAAAGCTTAGTGAGCGCTATCTACTCACAAAAACTCGATATGCATGTATATAAATAAAAACATGCTAAAACTGAATGCTAACATATAAAACTACTCATGCTCATATATAGCAAAGGAATCATACTAACTGAAATACTAAACATGTATAGCTAATCATGCTCATAAGAATAAAACTATAACTGCATGCTGAAAGCAAATAAAGCTAAACATGCTGAATAATCTAATAGCAAGAAACAAATAAAACTACTACTGAATGCTTCAAACAACAAGAAACTAAACTTGCTGACTCTAAGTATAAATGGAGCTTATTCAATTTGTTTCAAAACTTATACTTTAATACTTCAAAATAATAATAAACTTCTTCTTGGGCCCGACATTGTACCAATTTGCGCGCATCCTTAGTAAGAGTCGAGGTAGCTAATCCCGAAACTACTAAGGTTCTTCTAGGCGATCTTGTGCCTAGGGGCGATCTAGGAGCCCACCCAATGGACCTTGTGTCCTGGACCTTGTGTCCGGTACATGCCTTTAAAAGTAAAATACTTTCTTTTTAACTATAATTTCCTTATACTTGTTATTCCTTTAGCTCTTCTAATATAAAATGCCTTGGCATTTCTTCAAGCACCTTGCGTGCTGCAAATCCTCAATTGCTGGAATTTAGGATCAGGTTCAAGACTTTAGTCTTCTTTTACTCATAATTGCTCATAAACCAAAATAACTGCTAAAGATGCAGCTATATTACTAGAATTAATGCTAATCCTGCTCACCGTATCAACGAAAAAAGGGAAATAAATCATCTTAAACCTGCTGTGAAAGTAAAGCTAAGCATGCAATTTAAGAAATGCTTAGAAATGCTATAGAAGATCAAACTGTGAAATATCCCAACTAAGCAAGTAGTAATGAGGACTTAAGCATGCTGTGAAAGTAAAACAAATTCAACTACCAGCATGCAATGGAATCTAGAAAATATGCTCATGTATATCTAATAATAAAGCACTAAAATTTGCATACTATGAACATATCATCTGAATAATCTAGGGTATTTCCTGGAATACTAGTTTTCAATTAAGCACATGGTTATGATTAGAATCTGGAAACAATTCTGTTCTCTGCTTGACAAGCTAGTAAGGAAATCCAAGCAAACTGAAATGCTAAATATAAGGGCTGTTAATGTTCATTAAAACAACAAGAAAAAAATCAAAACTAAGATGTTGCCCAAGATCTAAACAGTAGGCTTAAGATGAGGGCTATTCATGCACGGCAGTAACTAAAAGGTACTGGAACTGCACACTTTGGCTTGAGGCAATTGGCTATAACTGTTATCAGCCCTATACAAAATTGTTCTTGCTTGCAAATATGAAGTTAAAGAAAAAGTTGTTCTAAACTCTAAACATGCTTCAACAGATTAGCAACAGAGCAAGCAAAATCTTAAATCTATTCCAAGATCTCTAACATCATGTTTCTCTACAACCAAAAATCCGAAAACCATGAAAACAAATCGAAGCTCGGAACCAACGAATCTAGGGCTGTTCCTGCTCAGCGAGAAAACAGAGAAGAAAAGCGAAATCGCGGAACAACTCCTACTGCAGGTGAGTAGCAACTCACCTCACTGTTCTTGGACTTACAACCGAAAGGAAGAAGAAAAGCTCTAGGGTTTCGGTCAACTCAAGTCTTCCGGCTCCTCTTCGTCCGCCTACGTGTGCTCCTCGTCGAGAGATGCTCGGATCCAAGAAGAGCTTGTGAAATCTCCCTCCGGCGGCCGCCAAAGAGCAGCCTTAGGTCTCCTGCCGTTTTTTCGCCCGAGAGCCGCCGCACGCAGAAAAGAGGAGAAGGGAAAAATATTTCGGGAGAAAAGAAATAACCTAATCCCTCTTATAACCTAATCTTTCTGTTTCAATTATAACTTAACTATATTTCTCTCCCTATAAGGTTAACAAAACCGTGTAGCTCAGCTGGTTGGGCCGGTTTTGCTTGGGTCAGTCCGACCCGTGGTCGTGGGTTCGAACCTCGCCTTCAACGTTTTTTTTTTTTCAAACTTCTTTCTTTTTGTAACCCTACTAAACGACCTCCGAAAATTATGTAAAAATACTCTAAAAATTTCTAAAAATCTCTAGAATATTTTAAAAGTATTTCCAAATATTTTTTTGGACTTTTAGAACTTGAAATAGGGTAGGGTAAATTGGGTCGTTACATTTAATTAAATAAATATTAAATTATTGAATTGAATTTAGTAAAAGTTAATCAATAAACTATTAATAAAGATTAACTATTATTGAGTTAGTAATAATTTAGTTCTTAAATTAATCCAAGGTTAAAAATTAATTATATATATATACAAGTTCTTGAAATAGTATGTTTTTTTAATATTCCCAACACTAATTCCCCTAAACACTTAGGTAGAACTTCTCATAGCTAACAAAGACAATCAGAAAGTGTTAGAATAAGGAAGGACCTTGACCATATGTTGCACATGTTAATATACTCAAATCCTAGTGCTAAATTAAGGGGGAGTGTTAACTTAAGAGGAGTTTTAACTTAAAGGGGAATGCTAAATTAAAGGGAGGATATTTGGAAACTCCTTTCAAAAGAGTTCTATTTCAAATTTTTTTTAAAAGTACTTTGAAAATTTGTCTTAAAAAGTTATTTCTTTAAAAGTACTTTGAAAATTTCTTAGAAAAGTACTTTAAAATTACTTTGAAATTTTTAGAATTTTTTTCTTTATTACTTTGCAAATATTTACTATTCTCAAAAGATTTCTTAGAAATTTTTATAAAAGTTTACTCAAAAATTTTTAAAAAATATTACTCAGACTATTTTTTTTTTAAATTACCTCGAAAAATGTTTTACAAAACTTACCTCATCTGAAAAGTTTGTTTTCAAAACTGTATTTGAAATTTATATTGAAAATTACTTTAAAAATTTCTTTGGAAGTTTCCTTGAAAATGTTCTGTAAAAATATTTTAGAAATTATTTAAAAAAATAGTTTTAAATTATTTTGAAAAGTTATTCTGTTTAAAAATTACTTTTGAAATGTTTGAAAAAAATACTTTTGAAATGTTTGAAAAAATACTTGTAAAATTCTTATAAAAATTATCCTTGCAAAATATTTTTTAAAAAAAGTTAAACATTTCAAAATATTTTTCCTTGTAATTTATTTCCCAATATTTGTTTTGCAAAATCAGTATTGTATAAATTGTGCTTGAAACATTTAATCCTCCCTCAAGTGAACCTGAGGTTTTACCTTTGTTAAGTTTTTGAAAACATTACTTGCAATTTTTTTAGTAGTTGGTTTTCAAAAACTTGTTTTCAAATATTATTTGAAATACTTGACATAATTATTTGAAAACTTGCAAAGTACTTTATGCTTAACCTTTATTATTTATGTTTCGTGTATTAATTTTTTTTATGTATGCCAAAGGGGAGGATAATGGGTTAGATTAGAAAAATCAATGTTAACTCACTTTATTCAAATATTCAAATAAATTTTAATGTTTGCTTAATTGCACTTATTTTTTCTAACTTTAACTCAGGTTGTCATTACATAAAAAATGAAGAAATTGTTGGTACAGGTTGCACTAATAATATGATTTTGATATATGACAAATAAGTTAAAATTAGATGTGGTATTTGTCTAATATTTTTACCAAGTGTGCAGGAGTCGATTGGTCTGAAGGACCTGACACCAACCTGAAATCTAGTTAAATCTATTGAACCTAATAGTTGGTGCAAAGTCCAGATAGGTCTACGAGACCCGATATCTGGAGGGAAATCTGATTGGGTCCACGGGACCTGACAACCGGGCAAATTCTGATTGGATTTGCGGACCTGACAACTGGCAGGAAGACCTGGTGGGTCAAAGGCAAGTCAAATGATTACAGTTGGTAAGTGGAGGTAAGCAACTGGAGAAGAGATCCAGTGAGGAGGCGTTCCCCATTGAGGGAACTGTAGGCGTCGATCCAGTTTCGGCCCATTTGGGAAACCTAAGTTGAGACCTTGACTAGATCTTGGTTTTGAGGAGATAGGATCTAATTACTATTACTATTTTATTATGTTGTGCTAACTCTATTTTACAGGGTAAATATATTTTCTATTACCTGGACTAACCTTTTTGCAAGGAAGAAGCTGCTAAAGAAACGGAGAGTCTGGGTGCCCAGAGTTCAGGCCCCTGGAGCTGATTCGAGCGCCCGGACCAATCTTGCTTGGGCGGATGCTGTGGACACCCGGGCGATCCAGGCGCCCGAACCCGAAATCTCATCCAGAAGCTGATGTGAAGCGCGTCGACTGACCGGGCCACGTGGTCCAAGTGCCCGGAGAGGTTCCAGGTGTCCGGAATGGACCTATATAAAGGCCTTCGACCAAGAGTGTAAAATATCGTAACCAAATAATAATAAAATAATAAAGTTTTATGGACGAATAACATTAAGGGAATTTTTAGAAATTTTTTGGGAATTTTTCGGAGTTCGTATGACGTATGTTAAGGGGGTGCATTTATAGGTTTGGGAAAAAGCCGGTTTGGGATACCAAATATGGGGGTTGATTGAGCAAATAAAACCTAAGTTCAATTAAAAACTTAGGTTTTTTTATTTTCATTTTTTTTTCTTCTCCTTTTTCCTCTTCCCTCACCAAACCCTAAGCCTCCTGATTCCTCTCCTCTTCTCCCCTCTCACTGCGACGTCGAGCTATCGTCGAACCCATTCTCTTCCTCTCATCCGCTCGAGCGTTGCCAACTCCTCCCTCGCGACACCGACCGACCGCCTCCTTTTCCTCCCCAACCGACGTGTCGTCGCCGTTGCCACTCATGAAGCCTCTCCTTCTCCCCTCATGTACAAAACTGTCGGCCAAGGGAAGCTTCGAGTCCTCCCTTTCCTCTTCCTCACGAGGTAGCCCTAATCTCCACCGAAGCATCGTGTTCCCTTTCCTTCCTCTGCTTGCACCCTACTTTGATCTAGCCGTCATCACCTCCTTCACATCTCTACCGAAGGATGCCGCTATCCCAGATCGACAATCAAGCGTGAGCGACTGCCCGCAACCATCAGCGCACCACCGTTCTGTTATTTCGGCCATCGCAGTGTGCGACCAGATGGGGGCAGATGTTTTGTGGCCACCACAGATGGCCTACAACCACAGTGGTAGGATTTGTTGCCAGCAGCTGGTATCCCTAGCTTCGACCATAATATCCAGCAGTAACTATCGTTGGTCGTCTGACCGTCGGGACTAAGTATCTACCAAGAGCAATCTGCCGACACACTTGGGGTAAGTCTGTTGAATTGAGTTTGAAGTGGATTAGTTGATTTGAATTAAGCTACAGATTAGGTTATGGATTGATAAGAGGTCATGGATTGAGTTAAACCTAACGGAATTAATGAAATTAATGTATGGATTCTTAATCAGATTGGGGTTAAGTTAGTTAATTGGTTCATGATGGATTTAGCTTACTAGTTCATATTTTGACCTAATTATATCATGCTCTATGTGATTTATAGGACGTTGATTTGAGACGAATGTCTTGTCGTGGGAGTTGTATTGGCATGATCTACATATCAAAGGCGGGTATTTCTTTACTTATCTTTTATGATATTGTCATTTTGATATGTATAGTAATTTATAGCTAGTGACAATGATCATGCTTAGATTTTCCCTTGGTATGTCACTATTTGATACCCATTGTATGTTTTGTTTGTTGCCTGTTATGTATCCCTGTTTATATTTTTTGATTATTACCATGTGTACCTTAGTTCTTAGAGGAAGTGACATACTAGGCTTCATTGAGTATAGGACTAATTCTTGGGTTTTATTATCCGGCATGTGTACTTAGATCTGTGATACCTAGATCATAGTATGATTTATTTTCCTATTTGGTACATATTATGTGGAGGTGATTATGGTTAGGATTTACATGCTTAGTGTCATGCACCATTTTGTATGATTGCATGTTGTGTGATTGTCAGCTCCATTATTGTTGAGCACATCATCAGTTACATGATCTACCCACACAACCACTCATGGGTTAGTGGTATATCAGGCAGGATATGTGGCAGTTTGCTCTGTCAGTGCTCCGTTGATCCACTCATGGGTAGCGTGACGTAGCGTGATAGCACGTCAGGAATCCCTCCTCTGAACTAACTCAGGGAGATGAGAGCATTGCGCTCCCCCACTATGTTTGAGGTAGGATGATAGGTGTACTCTGACAACATCCTATCCACTTGGTCACTCAGGAGCAGTGATGGCAGAGTGCACAGTTTGTCATAGCCCTACCCACTCGATCTCACCATTGCGTGTGAGATGGCTGACTGGCGTGACACATGTCATTTTGCATCATATTACATGATTGCATTTATTGCTTGTGATTATTGTATATTGGTTGTTGTATTTTGGTGTTTGCATATGATTGACATGTATACAGGATACATGATATATTTGGTCTGACGATTGTATGTTCTGGATAGGAGACCTTAGTGAGTACAGTTTCTTCAGCCTTTTCCGTCTGCATTTCCTACTTTGTTCAGGAAATTGTACTGCATGATTATTTCTGTTACTTATATCTCACTAGGCAAGTCAGCTTGATATCCGCTGAGTTCTTTGAACTCACACCGTTGAGCTATTTCCATTTCAGGTAGCAGGTAGATTTTTGGAGTCACTTGGAGTATCATGTCTGTCGGTTCCCACGTCACATCCAAACACCTGTTTCTGGTTTTCATTTGTACTTTAATTGGTCTATGTTTTTGGTTTACTTAGCAATGTAAATTTAGGTTTTGGTTCCGGAGTGTTTTGATGTGGTGTTTTGTATTGGTTGTGGTGTTGTGTAAGTCTAGCCGGCTAGTAGTCTTGTTTTGGTTTGTAATGATTTTCTATCATTTCCACTGTGTTTTTGGTATTTTGATCTAGCCGAGTGGGATGAATATAAACTGCGTGGTTGTGTATATATTCCAGCCATGTGTGGCTGATGTATATTTTTATATGTATAAATGTTTCAAATTGTCATGTGTACAAGGGAGATGTTGTCGGATTTTTCCTTTGGTTGGGACTCCCCCGGGACATGACAAAGAGCTTCAGAATATCAATGATTACGACTTTCATATTCAAGTGCTACTCTAAAAAGGCTCCGATAACACTGAAAGACTATTCCAAAGTTCGTGGAACGAGAGACTATATTTTGTTTCCTTTCTATTAGTCGATAACTTTATTATTTCTAGTTCTTGTACTCAACATTTGTAACACTTTTTGTGAACTAATAGTGATTGCCCAACAAAAGCACTCGACGAGTGCAGACCTTGAAATATGATTCGTCAAAAGCTCCGAACTAAGTAAAACTTGGCATTGTTAGAAAAGTATTTTAAAATTACTTTGAAAATTTTAGAATTTTTTTCTTTATTACTTTGTAAATATTTAATATTCTCAAAAGATTTCTTAGAAATTTTTATAAAAATTTATTCAAAATTTTTTTAAAAATTACTCAGAATATTTTTTTAAAAAAAAATTACCTTGAAAAATGTTTTACAAAACTTACATCATCTGGAAAGTTTGTTTTCAGAACTGTATTCGAAATTTATATTGAAAATTTACTTTTAAAACTTCTTTGAAAGTTTCCTTGAAAATATTCTATAAAAATATTTTAGAAATTATTTTAAAAAATAGTTTTAAAATATTTTGAAAAATTATTCTGTTTAAAAATTACTTTTGAAAAATTACTTGTAAAATTCTCGTAAAAATTATCCTTGCAAAATATATATATATATTTTAAAAAAGTTAAACATTTCATAATATTTTTCCTGGTAATTTATTTTCCAATATTTTTTTTTGCAAAATCAGTATTGTATAAATTGTGTTTGAAACATTTAATCCTCCCTCAAATGAACCTGAGGTTTTACCTTTGTTAAGTTTTTGAAAATATTACTTGCAATTTTTTTAGTAGTTGGTTTTCAAAAACTTGTTTTCAAATATTATTTGAAGTACTTGGCATAATTTTTTGAAAACTTGCAAAGTACTTTATGCTTAACCTTTATTATTTATGTTTCATGTATTTTTTTTTTTTTTATGTATGCCAGGAGGATAGTGGATTAGGTTAGAAAAATCAATGCTAACTCACTTTATTCAAATAAATTTTAATTTTTGCTTAATTGCACTTATTTTTTCTAACTTTAACCTAGGTTGTCATTACATAAAAAAGGAAGAGATTGTTGGTGCAGGTTGCACTAATAATATGATTTTGATATATGACAAATAGGTTAAAGTTAGATGTGGTATTTGTCTAATATTTTTTACCAAGTGTGCAGGAGTTGACTGGTCTGAAGGACCTAACACCAAGCTGAAATCTAGCTAGGTCTACTGAACCTAATAGCTGGTGCGAAGTCGAGATAGGTCTGCGGGACTCGATATCTGGCGAAAAGTCCGGTTGGGTCCACGGGACCTGACAACCGGCCAAATTTCGATTAGATTTGCGGACCTGACAATTGGCGGGAAGACCTAGTGGGTCAAAGTCAAGCGATTACAGTTGGTAAGTAAAGGTAAGCAACTAGAGGAGAGATCCAATGAGGAGACGTTCCTCGTTGAGGGAACTGTAGGCGTCAATCCATTTGGGAAACTTAAGTTGAGATCTTGACTAGATCCTGGTTTCGAGGAGATATGATCTAATTACTACTACTATTTTATTATGTTGTGCTAATTCTATTTTACAGGGTAAATATATTTTCTATTACATGTACTAACCATTTTGCAAGGAAGAAGCTACTAAAGAAATGGAGAGTCCGGGTGCCTAGAGTTCAAGCCCTTGGAGTTGATCCGAGCACCCGGACCAGACTTGCCTTGGCAAGTGCTGTGGGCACCTGTGCGATCTAGGTGCCCGGACCCAAAATCTCATCCAGAAGCTGATGTGGAGCATGTCGACTGGCTGAGCCACGTGGTCCAGGTACCCGGAGGAGTTCCAAGCGCCCAGAATGAGCCTATATAAAGGCCTTCGACCAAGAGCTTCAGAATATCAATGATTACGACTTTCATATTCAAGTGTTGCTCCGAAAAGACTTCGACAACACTGAAAGGCTATTTCGAAGTTCGCGGAATGAGAGACTGCATTTTGTTTCTTTTCTATTTGTCGGTAACTTTATTATTTCCAATTCTTGTACTCAACGCTTATAACACTTTTTGTGAACTAATAGTGATTGCCTACCGAAAACACTCGACAAGTGCGGACCTTGGAGTAGGAGTCATCGAAGGCTCCGAACCAAGTAAAACTTGGCCTTGTTAGCATTGTCTTTTATTCATCCGTTGCGTACCTATTTTTAGTCACAATTTTCACCAATTGCTATTCACCCCCCCCTCGTAGCGTCTTTTCGATTCTACAAGTAGCAATAGTCTAGTCCGAGAGTAGGTTTGCTTATAACCCAATTGAACTGCACGGGAGTCTGAAATATAAACGCGAGGGTAGAGTCACTTATAACCTGGCAGAACGACTCGAGAGCTTGGGACATGTTACGAGAGCATGCTCACTTATAACCTGCTCGAATGACTCAGAAGTTTGGAATATGAATGCGAGAACAAGTTCACTTAAAACTCGACTGAAAGGCTTGATAGTCTGGAATATGGCGCGAGAGCATGCTCCCTTATAACCTAGTTAAACGGTTTGGTAGTCTAGAATATGGCGCGAGAGCATGTCCGCTTATAATCTAGTCAAATGGCTCGGGAGTCTGGGACATGGCGTGAGAGCATGCTCGCTTATAACTCGGTTGAATAGTTCAGGAGTATGGAATATAAATGCGAGAGCATGCTCGCTTATAACCCAGCCAAATGACTCGAGAGTTTGGAATATGGCACGAGAGCATGCTCACTTATAATCCGGCCGAATGACTCTGGAGTCTGGGATATGGCGTGAGAGCATCCTCGCTTATAAACTGGTCAAACAACTCAGGAGTCCGAGACATGGCTTGAGAGCATGCTCGCTTATATGCGGCCGAATGACTCAGGAATCTAACCCGCTCGAATGGCTCAAGAGTCTAGAACATAGCGCGAGAGCTTGCTCTCTTATAACCCAGTCAAACGGCTCAGGAGTCTAGAATATGGCATGAGAACATGTTCGCTTATAACTCGGTCGAACATCTTAGGAGTTTGTAATATAAATGTGAGATCATGCTCACTTATAACCTATATGAATGGCTCGGGAGTTTGGGATATGGCACGAGAGCATACTCACTTATAACCCGATCGAACGACTTGGGAGCCTGGAATGTGTCGCCATAACATGCTTGCTTATAACCAGACCGAATGGCTCAGGAGTTTGGGATATGGTGCGAGGGCAAGCTCGCTTATAATCCGATAGAATGGGTCGGGAGTCTTGGACATGACATAAGAGTATACTCGCTTATAACCAAGTTGAACTGCTAGGGAGTTTGAAATATGGCATGAGAGTATGTTTACTTATAACTCAACCGAATAGCTTGGGAGTCTAGGACATGGCGCGAGGGCTGACTTGCTTATAACCCAGTTGAATTGCTCGAGAGTTTGGGACATGGCGCGAGAACATGATCACTTATAACCTGGCTGAATGGCTCAAGTGTTTGAAATATAAATGCAAGAGCATGCTCATTTATAATCCAGTCAAACGGCTCGGGAGTCAAAAATATGGCATGAGAGCATGCTCGTTTATAACCCGGTTGAATGGCTTGGGAGTCTAGAATATAAATGCGAGAGCAAACTGGCTTATAACCCGACTGAATGATTTGGAAGTCTGGAATATGACGCGCGAGCATGCTCACTTATAACTTGGTCGAACAGCTCAGGAGTCTGGAATATGGTGCGAGAGCATGCTCACTTATAATCCGGTCGAACGACTCAGGAGTCTGGGACATGGTGCAAGGGCAGACTCACTTATAACCTAATCAAACAGCTTGGGAGTCTGAGACATGTCGCGAGAGCATGCTCACTTATAATGACCTTAATACCTTAGATATACTCTAATCCGAGAACGATGATGATAGCTCGACCCCGAAGGAGCGAGGTGGAGTCTTGATGTCAGTGGAAGCAGAACCTATAGCAATATGAGAGAGCAGAGCCCATAGTACCCCTGATCGGGGAACTAATCCCCTAGTGTTTGATCGGTGAGCTGTAGTAGATCCTGCTGATCAGTTGAGGATATATAATATAAATACTAACCTACTGATCGACTAAGGATTCGACTTAATCCCTCGACTTTTGAATACCCATGAAGTGTGGATCAATATAATATAATAAGAATCCAACACTTGTGATGCCAAGTATTTGGAGAATATCTCATCCGGATGAAGACCCGTAAGCTTTGAGCGCCCCGATCAACCGAGAATGATGTCTAAGAAATTTCATTTTTCATTCTGTACTATGACACAATGCGTTCACCGAAATCCTCTGAGATCATAGCGATGACAAGGAATTTTTCGATGTCGTCCATCTTCACCTTCCAGATCAGGTGAACTTCTCACATATGGAGTCAAATTTGATCATGTCTGAAAACTGTGAAGACGGAACAGCTGGAATGATGTCGCTGGAATGTTGACCGAACCATTATGACCCGGAGGGAGAAAGGGGAGTCAGCTGCCATCTGGGTTGACTAAATCGTTATAAGTGTTGGAACCCCAAGGTTATTTGGGTATAATCAACAAGTTAAGTTAGGTTCTGTTTGTATTTAACCTTGTGTCTAAGTGTGCAGGAGCTTAGGAGCACAGGTACTCGAGCGGAAGACGCAGCTAGCGAGAAGGACGACACGCGGTGCGTCTGAGAGACGAGGCGCTGCGGAAGAGTACACCGACGGACGAGAAGGAAGCGCGCGGTGGTTCCGAGGGACGAAAGCCGGAGCGGAAGATTGCTCGGGGAGCAAGAGACGCAGCTAGCAAGAAGGTCAACGACCGAGGGACGAAGATTGCGGATGAGTATGCTGGCGGACGAGAAGGAAACACGCGGCGATTCCGAGGGACGAGAAGCTGGAGGGAAGCACGCTCGAGAAGACCGGAAGTTGGGTTCGGGTGAGCCCTTTTCCGGATGGCAGAGATCACCCAAGCGAGCGGATCCGGAGTTGAAGACCCGGACCGAGGTGAACCGAACCAGAGCAGTGGTCCCGAATGAAAAAGTCAACACGGGTTGACTTTACTGGTCCGGGGCGCCCGGAACAGTCTAGGGTGCCCGGACCAGCCCGAGGCGCCCAGGCCAGCATGTTTGACCAGAACACGTCTAATGCGTTCTGAATGTTGGAGGATAAAGTTTTATCCCTCCCAGGGCGCCCGGAACCCTTCCAGGCGCCCCGACCAAGGCTATAAATATAGCCTTGGTCCAGAAGTTTTTCAACGAACTCCAGTAATTCATTTCCAACTCTTGTGTGTTTTAGAGTTATAATTAAGCTTCTGTTTTCTGCACTTCAACGTTGTAAGAGGTTTCTCCGCCTGAAGGAGTATTCTAGTGCGCTTAACCTTCCTTGGATTAACAACCACATCGGTTGTAACCAAGTAAATCTTGTGCCTCGTCTTTTTAATGTATTATTTATCTGTTTTATTTATTTTACAAGTGTTAGCTTAAAGAGTTCAAGGAAGGGTTGTTCGTTTTTTATTTTGCAGGATATCCAACAACTCCCCTTCCATCCGGCCGCAACGGTCCTACAAGTGGTATTTGAGCCGAGGTGCTTCAGGAGGACTAACCGCCTATCGAAGCAACAAGGTGATGGCCGGAGCTAGCATCTACCCACCAACATTCGAGGGGGAGCTTGCTTCTTGGAAGCAACAAATGAAGGTATATCTTAACTCTGATGTTGGTATTTCTTTAATAATGAAATCTGGTTATGAAGCACCAAAGAAAGCAAACAGTGAAAAGCTCGAGATATACCTCTGGAACGAGAAGCAACACGACGAGTCTATGGCAAACGCTCGAGCAGAGTTTCACATTCTAAGCGCAATACCAAATGAAGATTTCGACAGAGTCGGCGAATACAAAAGCGTGAAAGAACTGTTTCAAAAGTTTTTGAAACTCTACGAAGAACAAGTCGAGGCTGAATCCAACGTCGATCCATCATCTGAAAAGTTCGAAATCGAGATAAGTGCCGCAACAGCCCCAACAAACTCAATGGTCGAATTCCATCCCGAAGCCACAAAAAGCCCATCCTAGATGAGCAACGATGAAGGGAGAGAGACTTCGAAAGAAAGCAACTCGACAGAGGGAGAATCAACTATCGAAAAGGTAAGTCAAGTATGGACTCGAACTTCTGATCAATTAGTTCAATCAATCGAAAAATTGCCTGAAGTTTTTTTCGAATCAGAAATTGAATCTTCGGAAAAAAATTTTAGATTAAGAAATTTATTATTAATAGACTCCTGCAAATTAGAATTTTTGTTGTTAAAAAATTTCTGCAAACTACAAAATATTTTTTCGAACAAATCTTGCACATTGCCAAAAGAATTTTTTATATTGTCGAAAAATTTTATCAAGTTAGAATTTATGCTATTGAAATATTTTTGTGAAGTTGAAATTCAAAAAATAATAGAAATTAACATGATACAAATTTTTGCATGCTTAATATTTGTGGCTTTAAATCTGAAAAAGTGTGATTTAAGAAGTTATGAAAAATTAAAATGGAAATTTAAAACTTTCTGATAAAAGCATTAGAACTAAAAAATAAATAAATAAAATGCATAGAAATTTTTTAAAAATTTTCTTGCATAAAGTTTTGGGCTTAGAAAGTTTTTTCTTGATGACGAAAACTTAGAAATTTTCCAAAAGTTATTTTTAAACTTAGAAATTTTCTCTGATATTTTGAGATTGCTTTTGTGAAAATTTTCTCAAAATTTTCAAAATTCTCAAAATTTTCTAAAAGTTCTTAATGACTTAAAAATTATTCTTGACTTGGAAAATTTTTTCAGAAAATCATTGAAATAAATTTTCATAATTTTTCTAAGTGTCTACCCTTAGATTTTTTTTCTTAGAACCCCATGTTTTTTATGTGATCAAAGGGGGAGAAGAAAAAGTATAAGTCTAGAGGAAGGTAGAGATTGAAATTTTAAATTTTTTTGTTAATTTTTTTTTTCTATCTTGTTGCACGTGATTTCAATATAAATTGTTTATTTTTATATCTATTTTAACCCTAACTTAACTTGGGTTGATCACATCAAAAAGGGAGAGATTGTTGGAATCCCAAGGTTGTTTTGGTGTAATCAACAAGTTAAGTTAGATCCTGTTGTATTTAACCTTGTGTCTAAGTGTGCAAGAGCTTAGGAGCACAGGTACTCAAGCGGAAGACGCAGCTAGCGAGAAGGACGGCACGCGGTGCGTCCGAGAGATAAGGCGCTGCGGAAGAGTACATCGGCGGACGAGAAGGAAGCGCGCGGTGGTTCCGAGGGACGAAAGCCGGAGCGGAAGATTGCTAGGGGAGCAAGAGACGCAGCTAGAGAGAATGTCGACGACCGAGGGATGAAGACTGCGGATGAGTACGCTGGCGGACGAGAAGGAAACACGAGGCGATTCCGAGGGACGAGAAGCCGGAGGGAAGCACGCTAGAGAATACCGGAAGTTGGGTTCAAGTGAGCCCTTTTCTGGATGACAGAGATCACCCAAGCGAGTGGATTCGGAGTTGAAGACCCGGACCGAGGTGAACCGAACCAGAGTAGTGGTCTCGGATGAAAAAGTCAACACGGGTTGACTTTACTGGTCCAAGGCGCCCGGAACAGCCCGGGGCGCCCGGAACCCCTCCGGACGCCCGGACCAGCATGTTTGACCAGAACGCATTTAATGCGTTCTGAACGTTGGGGGATAAAGTTTTATCTCCCCAGGGCGCCCGGAACCCTTCCAGGTACTCCGATCAAGGCTATAAATATAGTCTTGGTCCAGAAGCTTTTCAACGAACTCCAGTAATTCATTTCCAACGCTTGTGTGCTTTAGAGTTGTAATTGAGCTTCTGTTTTCTGCACTCTAACGTTGTAAGAGGCTTCTCCGCCTGAAGGAGTATTCTAGTGCGCTTAACTTTCCTTGGATTAACAACCACATCGGTTGTAACCAAGTAAATCTTGTGTCTCGTCTTTTTAATGTATTATTTATCTGCTTTGTTTATTTTACAAGTGCTAGCTTAAAGAGTTCGAGAAAGGGTTGTTTGTTTTTTATTGTGCAGGATATCCAACATCCCCCCTTCCAGCCGGCCGCAACGGTCCTACAATAAGGCCTCAGGTCAACACTATCTACAAACAACAACAGGATTGCCTCGGTCCCTAACACTTCGATGCTTAAGGCAGATCCTAAAAATATATAAAGAGCAAGATAAATAGTAGAGTAATAAAATGCATGAAAAATAAGCATGGGGAGCGTACCTTGGCCAGGGAGGTGCCCTCTGGCAGACCGATGAATTGGTCATAATATTGATCGAGTTGTCATGACTCAAAAGAGTAGATGAATATGAGTCGGATAATGAGCTGAATCTGGGGAGCCATGGGCCGAGGTATAACAATGGCTCATAGGTCGGATTATAATAGTGGCTCGTTGGCTAGCATGTGATAGCGGCATGTAGATCAGAATACAATATGGGCTCGAAAGCCGAAACTAATCTACGACAATGTGAAGGTCGAAAATAGCAACAACAGCTGCCAGATCGATGCCGAGAATAGCAGCAATGACCGTGAGGGCGAGGAGAGGCGCGGGGGTCATAGTGGCCAGTGACAAATATAGAAATAGAGGCGGCATCCGGTTGAGGCCGCAGTGCGGCGGCCGACTATGACGTGATGGCGACGGCTGACTATGGCGCGTATGGGTTGCCGGCGCGTGTGAGAGGAGGCAGCGCTGGAAAGGAGGAGAGCGATAGTATGAGTCGGGCGTGGTTGTTCATGGCCGGCGGCATTGGTCGGAGGCGACGAGGCTACTAGTGTGAGGGGAGCGGCTCGGATGAGAGGCAAGCAGTACGGTGTGTGTGGTTGCGGCCTAGCCCGTAGCGATGGTTGTGAGGCGGTTATGGCAGGAGGTTGTAGCGGCGTTGGCCGGAGGCGATAGCAGCGTTGGTTGGAGGTGGCTTCGAGCGGAGAGAGAGAGAGAGAGAGAGAGAGAGAGAGAGGAGAGGGGGAGACAGTGCGTGAGCTCGAAGAAAGAGAGCCCCTTGTGACGCCATGAGTGACCGGCGGTGAAGGCTAGAGAGCGGAGACGTGCCTGCAGAGCGAAGGGGCGGCATTGACGTCTGCTCCCGTAAGGCGGCGGACCATTACCCTCTCCTTGCTTCCTAATTTCCTTAGCCCCAAATGCATCTGCATCACCTGCCAATCGAGGGAGAGCACTATGGGGTAGTGGGTCAAAATGATGATGGTTGACTACACATTCCCCGTGGGTTCTCACCGAGAGAGTTTCCTTTCACCCAAATGTTTGGGCTTGCACATCAACACGTGTTGCTGGTTGATAGCATGGTCATAGTCAAGTAGTACTAGGCTAAGAAGAGATGAATTGGAGCCCTCTCTTGATTGTGATCTTTGCTCTCCTATTTATAAAGACATACTCTCAAATTTTGACAAATTATCGAATCTCGAATCTTATGGATAGGATCTACTGGGCTAAAAGGATAGCCTCGTACCATATTAGATACATTGTCAAATACATAGGAACACCTTTAAAAGTAAAAAAAAAAAAATAATCAGGCGGGTAACGTTGAGCCTGAGATGATCGATTTGGTCTCACAGAAGTTTTCCATCGACCACCAGGGTAAATCAGAAAGTGCTCACAGTGGACAGTTCAGGAGCTCAACATCCTTTAGTTGTGTGCTCCATTTGGAGAAAAAATTCCTATAAATTCGTCATAGTTGGAGCTCAAACCATGGATGTTTGGGTGACAACTTGGATGTACTGCCGTTGTACCATAGCCTCGGGGGCAGGAACATCTTTAAAAGTAGTGCGTAGTCATGATGTATCATTATTGATTCTATTTAAAAGCGATGAAGGTGATTAGCTGGTAACGTGATTATGAGTTGTTTGTCGAGCCAGAGAAGGGGTCTTGGTATTGACCATCCGATGCTCAAGTTAGTGATCGATTTTAGGATAGGAATAGTGAAAGAAACTATAGCAAAGAGTGTGTGAAATTATGTAGTGTCACGTACCTCCACCATCCTCTTTTATAATGTCATTGTTATGTCTATGAATGAATTACGAAGCCTTTTTAAAAAAGGACAATACCATAAAGTAACCCTAATACCTTTCATAAAATGAATCCACAAATCTCTGTGTTTTGATAGGCTAGAAGGTTCAAAAGTATGATTTATCTATAGAATATCCTCTGTTCTCCGTGGCAGAAAATACCAAAAGAGCATAGTAATTTGTTGGACTATGGGGTCCACGATAGACTACTTTGACCAACCAATCGAATTACTGATATAATCCGATCGACCCTTCTGAGAAATACTTGGTCAATGTTTATGAATACAGTAAGAGACTCGACTTTCACTCAGCTTCTTTATTTGAACTGCACGCAACCAGGTGCCTAGCATGTCCGATCGAACCATATGTCCGATCAATTGGAGCACTCGGTTGGGAATATTGGTACCTGGCTCCATGCTTCATCATTGATTATGAAATTAGGCGTTGAAGCCAGATGGTTAGTCGGAGGGTCCGATCGGGCGAGCCCTTGGCTTAATACTCTGTCCATGCACAAGGTTGGAACTCACGGTCCGGTCGGCCCAGAGGTCTAGTTGGGTATTCTTTTGTTCCAAATAATGTTGACCACTCTTTGACTTTGACTCTTACATCAATCGATCTCCTAGATTTTGACCCATCCAAAAGGGGCCTACCTTAGATACCGTATTAATTATCATGCAAATTAAACTGGCAAAAGTATTAGGGTAAAAATTAAAATAACACTCATTATTTGCGTTTTCATCGTAGGAACACTCTTCTCTTTAAAAAAAATAAAATAAATGGGTGTTCCTCTAAAAAGTGAGCATCCCTTGTCTCCAAAATACCTTTAGGGTACATTTGACTCAAATTATCATGTATAATCTTAGTTATGTGATTACCAAGTAATCACATGACCAAGGTTATGAGGAATAAAATATAACCAAATGTTGTTTGGTTCAACCTAGGTAGTAATGCAACAAAAACTTGTTTGTTTGAAGATTTTAATGAATAATATAGTTTAATATTTTATTATATTACCCTTTGATCTTGTTTGGAATCTGAGTCAGATGGACCACCGGGTGAGGTGGATGGAATGTTGACCGAGCCGGGTATGCTAAGATGGCTTCTGTGTTGACCAAGTCTTTAAAAGTCCTCTGGTCAATGTTACTTGCAGCTAGTGACTTGGGTTGCCCCGGTTTTTGGTACCCGATGCTCGAGACAGATCCAACGAATATACGAGTAACAGACTAATAATATAATCATGAGATAAATGAGGGGTGAGTACGGAAAACGTACCCTGGGTCAGGGGGCACCCTCGGATGGGACGTTGGTCGAGTTGTCATGACCCGGAAGAGGAGATGGATAAACCGGATGAAGAGCTGGATCTGATGAAGCGGAGCCGAATGCGTCATGGAGCTGGAAGTGGTGGCACGAAACTAGATGTGACCTCGACACGCAGGCTGGGCTAAAACATCGGCACGCATGCCAGAATAAGACATCGACACGTAGGTCGGGATAAAATATCAGCACGCAGACCGGGAAATAACAACCATAAGGAGGTTAGACACCAAGCACATAGTCCGAAATATAACCGTGTCTCAAAGAAAAGGTAGATCTGCTATCTTAGAGGCCCCCCTAGTGCCGGCCCCACGGATATGGAGGGAGATTCATGTAGGTACACAGGCCATAGGCGCATGGCGGGGTAAACCCCAGGTCGTCAGTTCCTGAGAATCAACCCCTGGCCATTACACCAGAGATACCATGCGCCCACCGTCTGCGCTACGTCCTGGGGGCATAACCGTGTCTCAAAGGCCAGAACACAACAATGACTCGATGGCCAGAACATAGCTACGATCCGAAGGCTAGATCAGTACCGAAAACACACGTCAACACAGATCAAACATCGGATCGATGTTAGACGTAAGGACAAGGGCACCTGATGGTTGGCTGGTGGCTATAAATCAAATGACGACGTGGAAAGGCCAAAGTGTGGCCGACTGCGCGTCTGACCGATGATGATGACCAGAGAAGGGCATCGCCGGAAGGTAACCACTGAAGTGTTGACCAACTCGGGAGGTAGCAACCACCAGAGAAACAAAGGAGGTGGCCCGTGCGATGGTGGTGTTCACCTGTGAGGCTAGTGAAGGCAACGAAAGAGGAGGTGAAGCAGCAGTGCCCACGTGGAGAAGGAGGCAGCTACTGCCTGCCTCGCTGGCAGTGTGATCGACGATCGATGGCCTTTCCGTAAACGGTGGCTGGCCGCGACGAAGTTATCAACACGGAGAGGGAGAGAGGACTGCCGGTGAGGGACTGCTTGCTGGGGTTGCCGTCGAGAGGAGGTGGAGGAGTTGGTGTGGTCGGTGGGAGAAGAACGAAGTGGAGGGCGCGGCTTCCTCGTGTGAGTCTGGGCAACAGCCGTAGCGTGAAAAGGAGAAGAGGCGGCTACCGGTGCCGGCTGGTGGGCTCAGGCAGCTAGGAGGGCGGCGCTAAGTCCGTCCAGTGGTGACGTCATGAGGAAGAAGAAAGTTCTCCCCTCCCCCTGCTCTTGGCGGATGCGGCGAGAGGAGGAGAAGGAGAGGAGCGGCGAGGGCGGCCCAGCGGTGGTTGTTTCGCGAGGAGGAGGAGAGGAGCGCCAACGACGGGGGAGAAGGAGAGGATTTGACGGCGGAAGCAAAAAACGAAGCTCTCCTGGTGAACAATATTTCTTCTCCCCTTAAAGCCTTAAACAGTGAAAGGATAAAATTATCCCTCCTTTTTCTCTCTAACTCCCTCTCTGCCCTTAACCTATATCCACATCACCCTTAGTTACAAACCAATATTTTTTCAATTTTTTTATCACTTTTTTATTTTAATTTTTTATTTTACGTTTTTTAAATTTTTTTATGTTTTTAAATTTTTTTATTTTTTAAAATTTTTATGTTTTAAAGTTTTTATGTATTTTTTCCTATTTTTATATATTTTTACGGGTTTTTTTTATGTTTTTCCCATTTTTTATTATTTTAAAATTTTTTTTAATGTTTTTTTTTAAATTTCGTTATGATTTTTTACATTTTTTTATTTTTAAAAATTTTTATTTTATTTTTTTTTATTTATTTTTTTCTCTACATTTTCTTTTTTATCATATTTTCTTCTTATTCAAGGATATTTTGAGTAAAAAAATTTTATTAACCCGAAATAAAAAAAAATCTCAATTTTTAGATATTTTCTGATTCCGGATTACATGTCTCTTTTGTTGACATGTCGAACATGGAATAATACTTGAGAATCATCGATTATCTAAATCAAATCAAATTTTCGTTGATAATCATAAATGAATGATTAAGATTATCAAAAATAACCCCTAATTAAATACATCCTTAGATTCAGTGAGCATCCCATAGGAGTATTTGTTTTTTTATAAGAAAAAGAGACGTATTATGCCTTTATAGTTACAAAATTAATACCTAGTTCTAAATGGTAGTACGTTTCAGTAGAATGGTGTTTAAATATAGGCAAGAAAAATTATTAATTTGTTTTTGAGCTATAAATTTAGGCACTAAAAAACTAGAAAATTAGGTCATCTAAACAAATTTATATCTCAGGCAAACACAGTTTGTATTATATTATTATAATTTTACGTATAGTCATAAAAAAAATAGGCAATATGGATAAAAATTACTAGTAAATATTATCGAACGGCCAGGATTTCTTAGAATGTAAAATATTTATGTTTTATTTTGGGTGTGTTTTTAATGTGAGAGATATTATTTATACGATTCCTTTTTATTTGTCAAAAACATGTCCCGTTAAATTTCTTATCCCCATCTCCTCCGCCTCCAGGCCTTCCCGAAGCCTCGAGCCAAGGCCTCTCCATTTCTCGCTTCTTCTAATCTCTCCCCCCAAAACTCCAGCTCCAGGAATGTTTCTCACTCTGCACCACTCGGATTACGGAGCTTCTGCTGTTGGCTTCTCTCGCTTCTCTTTCTCATCGTAACGGGTTTCCGAGGCGAGTCTCCATGGAGCTCTGCATAGCATGCCACCTATTACCTTCCGGAAGCCGCCGCGCAGTGGACTTCTTCTACCATTCGGGCTCTCCAAGAAATTTCCGGCCACCGCTGTTAGTTCTTTCATCCTTCGCTGTATTAAAAATACGTTTTTCTTGTGTGGTATTTTTGGGAGAGTTGCATTTGGATTGGGTCAGAATTGGACTTTTGTGATGTCTTATTACGCGTCTAACAGGTTATACTCGGACAACACATTCGTGCTCAATGTGCTTTCTTTCACATCTCGTGAATAATTTAGCAAACCACGTTTTTGTTGTTTAAAACAAAAGCTGCAACCTGCAAGGATGAGCATAACTCATGGTTCCCGTGAACTTCGATGCAAACCAAGTTTTAATAAGGACTTCTTGAATCTAAGTTAGCAATGGGATAAATGCGAAGATACATTCAACATTTTGATAATTGGAAAGTGTAGACTTCGATGTATTAATGAAAATATGGTTTGAGTCGTATTGCTAGTTTTTTCTATCCAAAGTTATTTGGTACTATGCTGCTGTGATTGCTAGATTGTTGCAGCCCGCGCTTAAATTAGTCCAGTATAAACGATCAGAATTTCCAGTTAACAATGTTAGGCAACCTGGTTGATGTGCACCAAGTTAGGGGGTTGAGATGAGGAGTGGATTACATGCCCCAATTGCACTTTTAATGTGAAATTTTATTACTAAGATAGTGATGTGCAAATCCAATGGTCTTTTCTTTCCACATAACGTTGTTATTTATCTATGATGAATTCTAGACATGTGAGGTTTTAGGTTAAAGTGGTCTATTTATGGATAGGTTCAGTATCTAACACAAATACTTATAGTGGCTGTGCATTTGAGACTTCCTATCTTCTCAGAATTACTTGGCGATGGATACAACAACAGAATGATCTGAAGGTCAATTTTCGTGCTTCCAATCTCTCTGCATCAACATTGATGCCCACAATAGATGATATAGGTAATAGTTTGCTGCGGAATTAAGTTATGACAAGCTTCATATTAAGATGTTTGTTTGGAACTGATTTGTATTTTTTTCTAGCTCCCTTCAAGTTCTCAGTTTTCTTAAGCTGACTGTATTTTTCTTTTTTTGTCTTTTTTGGGTCTATGATTGCCTAGGAAATTAGTTGAACAATAGTGATTTTATTATATTTCATAGTTCTGCTAAAATTTTTTATCATTGATGCTACTTTAGTTATTCCTGTTTTAAAGGTTCACTGGTGCTGCATTAATGTTGAACACATTACTTGTTGCTATTTTATATAAGGTAGTAGAACGATGCAGTGCTAGTTGCTGGATCAGAATGTTGATGTCCTTCTATTATGTTATTTGTAAAGTTTGATTTAGAAAACCATTTATCACAGTGTATTTCTTCAATACACTTGACAACAAACTGACACTATGAAAGGCTCATTTTCTCCCATGCGAGAATACTCATGCTTATCAATAGTGTCCTTATTCTTTTGCTAGCCATTTATCCATTTTCATGGCGCTAAGGTGGATGATATAAAGAATTGATTGTTGAAAAAGGAGCTTTTCTTTCCTTTGGCGCTTTTCCAAGAATTGCACAGGGATTGTAAATAATGCACCGAAATAAAATGAAGGAGAAAAATTGAAATCTACTTTTTATTACATAATAATTCAGATCTCAATACATCGTTAAATAGAAGAAAGCGTACAAGTCCAAATCTTACAAAATAAGGAAATATTCTAATCCTATAATTACCTTCCTAAATTTATTTCAATCAAATAAAATCATGACATGAAAGGGAGCCTTGGCGCAACGGTAAAGTTGTTGCTTTGTGACCAAAAGGTCACAGGTTCGAATCCTGGAAACAGCCTCTTGCAAAAAGCAGGGTAAGGCTACGTACAATGGATCCTTCCCCGGGACCCCGCATAGCGGGAGCTTCGTGCACCGGGCTGCCCAAATAAAATCATGACATATTTAATCTAATCAAATTATGTCTAATTTATCGATACTCCCCCCCAAGTTGGTGCAAAGGTGTTCATCATGCACAACTTGCTAACTTGTGTTTCAAAGAGTTGGTCAAAACATCCGCAACTTATAGCGTGGTTGGAACAAATGGAGTGTAAATTGTTTCGTCTTCCAACTTCTCTTTTATAAAGTGTTTATCAATTTCAATGTGTTCCGTTCTATCATGTCGAACAATACTGATGACTGCTTTATTATCACAGTATAGCTTCATAGGAAGGTTTATTGGTCTCTTTAGTTCATCCAAAACTCTCTTTAGCCAAAGAATCTCACATACTCCTTAAGCCATTGCTCTAAACTTAGCCTCTGCACTGTTTCTGGCTACAACACTTTGCTTCTTACTTCTCCAAGTTACCACGTTGCCCCACACAAATGTGCAAGTTGACCTTCGATTAGTAACAGAGCCTACCCAGTCTGTATCTGTACATACTTCAATGTCTCTTGTCTCATCATTTTCGAAGAAAAGTCTCTTTCCCGATGTTCCTTTTAAATACCTTAGAATTTAGTACACTGCATCTAAATGTTCTTCGTGGAGAATGCATGAATTGAACGACCATGCTCATTGTGAAAGCAATGTCTGGGTGAGAATGAGACAAGTAAATTAGTCTCCCAACAAGTCTTTGATATCTTATTGAGTTTACTGGAGTGCCATTTTTTTTATATCTCCTAGCTTTGTGTTCACTTCAATTGGAGTATTTGCTGTCCTACACCTACTCATCCCAATTTCCTTTAAGAGATCGAGAATATACTTTCTCAGAGACATCATAATATCTTTCCTTGATCTTGCTATCTCCATTCCAAGAAAGTTCCTTAGCTGACCCAAGTCTTTAATCTCAAATTCCTTGTCTAGGCTTGCTTTCAATATGCTCATCTCTTCTATATCATCTCCAGTCAAGATTATGTCATCAACATACACGATCAACACAGAGATCTTGTCTTTCTTAGATGTCTTTGTAAATAAAGTATGATCAAATTGTCCTTGGGTGTAGCCTTGACTTTTTACAAAATTTGTGAACCTCTTGAACCATGCTCCTCCATGTAGACCGCTGCTTCTAAATTACTATTTAGAAACACATTCTTTACAATCTAATTGATTTAGTGGCTAATCAAGATTTGCAGCAGCTGATAATAAGACTCGAACCGTGTTCAATTTAGCCACCGGAGAGAATGTTTCAGAACAATCTACTTCGTAGGTTTGCGTAAAGCCTTTAGCAACCAAACGAGCCTTATATCGTTCTAGAGAACCGTCTGAGTTGTACTTTGTGGTGAATTGCCACTTACATCCAACAATCGATTTACCGTGAGGTAGATCAAACTTCTCCCAAGTAGAATTCTTCTGTAGGGCTCTCATTTCCTCAAAAATTACTTCTTTCCACTCAGGTGTCTTTAGAACTTCCCGAATATTATTTGGAATACTAACACTGTGATGTTGTGAAACAAAAGCACAATAGAAAGGAGACAAATTTTTATAAGATAGAAAATTCTAAAGTGGGTGTTGTGTGCATGACCGAACTCCTTTCCTTAGGGCAATAGGAAGATCAACTTGACTTGAGGAATTTAACTCTGAAATTCCTTGGGTTCTATTGCCAGGGATCTTTGAGTAATCATTGCTAGTCATGATTTTGCCTCAGATCATATTCTTAGCTTTGTAGATGGACAATGTCTTCTTTTCTTTTAGCCCGACCTTTCCTTCTGTAAACAAGACCTTTGAACCGATTGTTACTCTTTTCTATCATGCCATTGTTTTGAAAAGGCACATGTTTAGGTTCTTCCTCGAAATAATAGGTTAAGTTCGACTCATTTAAACATTCATCTTTCCTATTATGCTCCCCTGAAGATGAGAATCGTAGTAAGATTGTCCTTTCAAAAATGTGACATCCACGGATACCAATTTTTTTTTTTTGAAATTGGATCAAAACATTTGTGTCGTCTTTGATTTGTAGGGTACCTAACAAAGATGCATTTATAAGATGTTGGATCAAGTTTAGAACGTCTTGGGTCATGATTGTGAACAAAGACAATGCTACCAAAATTTTTTAGGGAAATATATATGAAGAGCCGAGAGTTAGGGAAACAATTTTGAAAGGTTTTTATCGGAGTTTGAAAATTCAGTATCGTTATTGGTAATTTATTTATTAAATAAGTAGCTGTTAGAATCGCATCACCCTAAAGATACTTTGGAACTTTAGTATGAAAACTTAGAGCCCTTGTAACTTCGAGGATATGCTTATTTTTTCTTTCGGCCACTCCATTTTATCGAGTATGAATACAAGAACTTTGCTGAACAATTATCACTACGAAATATTTTAATCTATGTTTGAAATTGTGTTTGAGCCATCTTATAAAAATTTGTGAGCACATTTCCAACATCGGATTTATTTTTCAAAAGAAATGCCCAAGTCTTTCTAGTATGATCATTTATAAATGTGATAAACCACCGTTTTTCAGACAATGTTAGTATTCTAGAGGGACCCTAAACATCACTATGTATAAAAGACAATGGTGTTTGGCTAATTCACAAGATTCACATCTAAACAAGGACTTTTTTTTAAAAAAAATAACTTAGGTAACAATTATCTTAAATATTGAAAATTTGAATGTCCTAAACGATAATGTCATTGTTGGTGCGGGTAGCACTAACGGTCTAACCTTGGTTTTGATGAATGACAAATAGGTTAAGTTAGTTTTGTTGTTGTCTGACACTTTGATCGAGTGTGCAGGAGAAGTCCAGACAGGTCGACGGGCTGACCGGATGTCTGGCACGAACGGTCTAACCTAGGTCATTGTTGGTGCGGGTAGCACTAACGGTCTAACCTAGATTTTGATGAATGACAAATAGGTTAAGTTAGTTTTGTTGTTGTCTGACACTTTGATCGAGTGTGCAGGAGAAGTCCAGACAGGTCGACGGGCTGACCGGATGTATGGCACGAAGTCCAGCTAGGTCGACGGGCTGACCGGATAGCTGGCGAGAAGTCCAAGCGGGTCGACGGGCTGACCGGACGCTTGGCAAGAAGTCCAGCTAGGTCGATGGGCTGACTAGATAGCTGGCGAGAAGTCCAGACGGGTCGAAGGGCTGACCGGACGTCTGGCAGGTAAGTGAGGTAAGTCACTGGAGGGGAGTGACTGCGAGGACGCGTTCCCGGGAAGGGAACATTAGGCGTCGATCCGGCTTAGATCCATTTCGGATATCTAAGTCGAGATCGTGACTAGATTCCGGTCTCGGAAAGACGGAATCTAAGTCATACTATTTGTGCTAATTCATACTATTATAAAATGTGCTAACAATCTATTTTGCAGGATATATATTGCCTCGGACTAACTTTGTTTTGCAGGAAAAAGGAGTTTTCTGGAACAAGGTGGTCCGGGTGCCCGGCGGGGATCCGGGCGCCCGGAAGGGATCCGGTCGTCCGGAAAGCAAATTATATCCAGCCAAGTCGTCGCCACGTGGAGCATCTCGGTTTGAGCAGCTACGTCACATTTCAGGCGCCCGGAGCAACATATAAAAGAAGCCCCAGGAAGGAGCTTCAGAAATAGATCTGAGAACTCCTCTACTGCTGGTCCTGCTGCTCTACGTTCTTACGACGCCAACAAGCTCCGACAAAGTGCTCCTTCGGGTTTTAGTTAATTTCCTTGTCGGTATTTTTTCACTAGCATTTCCTGTACTTATTTTGTAACTATATTCGAATTGATAGTGATTGCCCAACGAAAGTGGTCAAGGACCACGGGCCTTCGAGTAGGAGTCGTCACAGGCTCCGAACGAAGTAAAAACAACTGTGTTCATTTACTTTTCCGCTGCGTATTTTAACTCAACTTTTCGAATCGATATTCACCCCCCCCCTCTATCGAACGATCACGGTCCTACAAGTGGTATCAGAGCAGGTACCACTCTGATTTGGTGCAACCACCAATCAGACTGGGGGTGAAACCTTTCCTTTGTTTTTTTTTCCTCTTAAAAATATTTTCTAATTCTAAACTGGTATATCATTTTTTTTGCAATTAAATCTAAATTGGTGCAACACCAATCTAGATTTGTCTACTATTTTTTCGTCCCGCACTACTAATCCAAGACCAAGTCTTGGGATTTTTTTTTGTCTCTTTTCTTTCGTCTGTGCGCAGGACTAAAATGTCTCAGACAGAAGGATTCAGCACAGTACGCCCTCCACTCTTCAACGGGGACGATTTTCCGTACTGGAAAAAGCGGATGGAGGTTTACCTCAAGATAGACTTCGACCAGTGGATGAGCATTACGAGACCCTACAAAATTCCAGTAGACAACTCCGGGAATTTACTGGATCCTGAAGACTGGACAGTAGACTTAAAGAAAAAGGCATCAACAGAAAATAAAGCGATCAACACTCTACATTGCGGATTAACAAGAGAAGAACTAAACAGAGTCGGTCCACACAAAAACGCTAAAGAACTGTGGGACAAATTGATCGAGCTGCACGAGGGAACGAGCGACGCCAAGGTAACAAAACGAGACCTGCTTTTAAATAAAATTTTTAATATAAAAATACAGGAAGGAGAAACGGCGAATCAGCTCCACGCGAGGATCAAGGACATCCTCAACGGGCTTCATGCGATAGGCCACCAGATGGAAAATAGAGACTTAATAAGGTACGCATTAAACGCCTTTCCACGTAATAGTTTGTGGGCATCAATAGTGGATACCTACAAAATTTCAAAAAATCTTTCTAAGTTAAAATTAGATGAGCTTTTCTGTGAATTAGAATTACATGAACAAACTAATGCTGGAGTCGAGAAAGGTATAGCTTTATTTGCAGGTTCCACCAAAGAAAAGAAAAGCAAGCCTGAATTTGAAGAAGATTCCGACCAAGACTCCGAAGACGAAGAACACCTGGTGAACTTGGTAAGAAAAATGTTCACCAGGAGAAAGAGGAGCTTCAGTATAAAGGACCTTCAAAAGATCAGCTATCCGACAGAACAAAGGAACGTCACTTGCTTCGGCTGCAATAAAAAGGGACACTACAAGAACGAATGCCCAAAACTGAAGTTCGACAAACCGAAGCCAACCAAAAAGAAGGCACTCAAAGCAACGTGGGACGACTCCTCGGACGAATCGGAGGAAGAAGAGAGCCATCTCGCACTGATGGCCCACGAAGCTGAAACAGAAGACGAGTCGGAAGATGAAGACGGGTCTGAACCCGAAACAAGCCACGAGTCCGTACTCATTTCCGAAGGCCTGAGTGAGGTATACTTTAATTTAAACAAAATTTTTTTTAGAATTATTTCCTGTTTAAACAATAAATTAATTAAAACAGAAAATGAAAACAAATCACTTCTTGAGGAAAATCAAAACCTCAAGGAACAAATCAAAAATTCAAATCCAACTCAAGATCTAACACTTGAGGAGGAGAATTTATCATTAAAAAATGAGATTAATAATTTAAAAGAAATGTTAGAAAAATTCAGAACAAGATCAAAAAATTTAGACTTAATCCTGAATAATCAAAAAGCATGTTATAATAAAACCGGACTAGGATATAAGTCGAATTCAAATAAAACCTTCAAATCATTAATAACCCAATACAAATCAACCAATCTAGCTTGGGTTCCGAAAGCGTGTCTGACCACGCAAGTAGGACTTAATCAATATTATATACCTAAAGAAAAAATACATTATATAAAATCGAATAAACCAAACCAAAATCCAAAATACAAACCTAAATCAAATTCAAAATCTAAACACTTTAAAAATCAACAAAATTATCACCAAGTTAACCATAACTATAAAAAGAATCGACACAAACCTAAAACCAAAATTTAAAATCAATGGCCAATAATTCAGGGGGAGGCTCCAGAATAGCTGGCACCTCCAAAACTAACTTACCCGACAGGGTAACCCAAAACAAATTAACCCGGCAGGGTAATTAGGATTAGAGACCAAGTTTAACTTGAATCATGGTACTGATGAAGTTAGGGAAACTTAGTCTATGCATGTCTAGAAAGATATGGCTTCGACCTGGCCAAGTGGAACTGACCGAAGCTACCCTTAAACGAATCCTAACCAGTTAGACCAAGATTTAGTACTAAGCTCCGTGGATAGGACTATTCGGAAAACCTTGAAAGGTTGGTTACTTCTAATGACGTCCATGTGACTCACCAAGCTTAGAAGTTTATCCGAAGAATGCCTGTTTGTAGAGACCAAAACTAAATCTGAATCTAATACTAGTTAAACCAAACTCTGTAATCAAACCAATTTCATCTCACAAAATCATAGGATTCCCTGATTGATAATATAGATCGAGTGAGATGAATAAGGCTTAAACATTAATTTCAAAATTTTAATTTTAAACTTAAAAATTAATTTCAAAATTTTAATTTAAAACTTAAAAATTAATTTCAAAATTTTAATTTAAAACTTAAAAATTAATTTCAAGATTTTAATTTTAAACTTAAAAATTAATTTCAAGATTTTAATTTTAAACTTAAAAATTAATTTCAAGATTTAAAATTAATTTCAAAATTTTAATTTTAAACTTAAAAATTAATTTCAAAATTTTAATTTTAAACTTAAAATTTTTTTTCAAAAAAATATTTAATTCAAAATTTTAACTTCAAAATTTTAATTTTAAAAACTTAACTTCAAACCTAATCTCCACAAAAAAAAAAAAAAAAAAAAAGGGTCAAAAACCAGGGGCGGGCGCCCCTGGTATTCCCCTCCGGGGCGCCTGGAAGGGGATTCGGGCGCCCCGCCCTAAATCAACCCCGGGCGCCCGGAAGGAATCCGGGCGCCCGGAGTCCCCTATAAATAAGGGGCAGCAGGCGCCCCCAACCCTTGCCCCACAAACTTTTGCCAAAGGTTTACTCCAAACCTTAGTGCGAGAGTATTTTAAATCAAATTTTCTTGCGGTGAAGACGCTGTTGCGATTCAACCGAGGTCGTCAGATCTATATTTGTCGATGGCTCCTCGGTAAAAATTCTTCCCCTCTCTAAAACTTTATTTTTTGTCCTCTCATTTTTTCTTAGAATATTTTCTTATATATACAGTAGGAAACGAACAAATACTGGTGCTGGACCCTCTAATGCTAGCTCTGACCCTAGG
Organism: Zingiber officinale; assembly: GCF_018446385.1. Taxonomy (NCBI): domain Eukaryota; kingdom Viridiplantae; phylum Streptophyta; class Magnoliopsida; order Zingiberales; family Zingiberaceae; genus Zingiber; species Zingiber officinale. Next base: position 150,468,173 of record NC_055987.1, read on the forward strand.
TTTCCCACAGATGAACTAAGGATTAAGTTTGAGTCAACCATTTATAAAGCCATTAGGACTACCTGCATAGATAGATCATTCTTTCTAGAGTCATGTCCCTCCGTTTTAGAGGTTATAGAACACTATAACTTAAGGAACCTTGTCGAATGTACCAGTCCAATAAACATAAGTCTGTGTGCCGAATTTTGCAATAACCTAGTGAAAGTAGACGATCTCACCTATACCACTAGGGCAGCAGGCACTGATATCACATTTTCCCCTACGACTATCCGAGAGTTTTTAGAGTTGCGTCCATCTACTTGTGCTATCCTCCCAGGGATCTACCATTCGGAGATCCCTACTCACATATTACTCTCGATACGATTTATTCGTATTTTTTTGGGGGAGAGCGAGATCCCACTGTGACACAGTTTAGGTCGGTAGAACTTCGGGTCCAGGACTACGCTCTTTATAGGGTTTTAGTCCTTTGCATTTTACCACTGACTACTCGGGACATCGCTGTGATGCGCCAATTCCATTCATTCTTACTCTATGCCCTGAGTCATAGATTAGATATTGACATCAGCCTACATATCTTCTCCACCATTATCTACTCGGCTGGATTCGTGACTGACAGACGAGTCCACATGCCATTTTGTCACATTCTGACAGCCTATATGTCCTCGTTGCACATTGATGTCACTAGAGGAGACATTGCCCATATGACCGAGTTCGATGTTATAGCAGCTCGGAACTTCTCCCTAGCTGGTGTCCAGATAGATAGGGATGACGGGACTATGTCTTGGCGGAGGGGGGCACAGCACCAGCTCGATCCAGACGCACAGGTGGACGAGTTCATGTTCGCACTATTTCCAGAGGAAGCCGCACAGGCTCCACCACCGCCCCCAGCTCGAGCACCACGTCACGCTCCCCGCACTCTAGCCGACCGTATGACCGACTAGAGAGAGCTATGGCGAGTCTCCAGCAGGAGAACTCAGATTTTCATCGGGACATTCGGCGAGAGGTTGCCGAGTTACGAGCTGCCGGGGATACCCGACACACTGAGCTGATGGCGCTTCTCCGATCCTTGGGATCTGGACCACCCCCTTCATCATCTCAGTAGATTTAGTTATGACTCACTTCTGTAGCTACACTACCTGTAAAATATTTTGGATCTATCTAGTGATATTTCAGACTTACATTGATTGTGTTCTATCTTGATAGACTAAGGATTTTTCAAAAATACTTTCAAAAATGGTTTTATCAAATTATAAGTTAAACTTGTTTGTTTTCAAAAATTTCCATTTTTAGATTTTCAAAACAGTTTTGGCCTTAGACTAGTTTTGAATCCTTAGAAAGCATGTACCCATAGGACTAGTTTTTGAGCATCTCACCAACACCTTAGGTTTACCTTGCTTGTGTTTGACAAACATAGAAAGGGGTGAGATGCATAGGCCAACTGTTTGGACTTAAGATGCTTATTTCGGTGCATCAGCATAAGTCTGGACGTTAAATACAACTCAGATATTAATCAGATTAAGTTCATCAGTCAAGTCAAAGACTGACTGCTTATAATCAACTTAATCTGACTAACCAAGTGAAAGCTACTATCTTCTGATAGTTAGTTAGTACCTAATTGATTAGACAGCTGTTTAAATTTAAGTATCAAGTTTAGGGGGAGAAATTAATTAAAATTTTGTGTGTTTGAAAAATGCCTTTGTACAGCTATTTTAAAACTGACTTATTTTTAAAACACCAGTTTACAAAAAGCTAAACTAAGTGTTTGAAAAACTTGGAAGTTGAATCCCACCTAATTTTTAAACCTGATTTAAAAAGTTGACTATTGCAAATTTAAACTTACTCAGTTTTTTAACATATGCTTGAAAATTAAACCTTCCAAATTTAGCTTTTATCAAATTAGCCTTAAAAATTCATTTTGGCAAATTTAATCTTACTTGTTTAATTTTTACTTTGTTTTGAAAAATTGAAGTTAAAAAATTTACCTTTTTGAAAAGTAAATGTTACTTAAACTTGAAAAGAAAATTTGAAAATCCTGATTTAAAAATTTTTTACACGCTTGAAAAGTTAAACTTGATTAACTTTAATTTTATACTTTTCAAAATTCAACTTGTCTCCCTCAAGTTAACTTGATTTTTTTCCTTGGATTTAAAAATTGTACTTTTATCTTTGAATTTTGAACCAAACTCAGATATTTTTTTTCAAGATTACCTGTGATTATTTTTTTTAAAAGTAACTTTACACTATGATTGTTTACCCTTGCTTATTTTTTTTGATGAATGCCAAAGGGGGAGGGTTAGGTGGTTAAGTTAGATAAACCAACTTGAAAACACTAAAACTAACTTTAAAACCGATGCACCTATTTTTTTGCGCTCTTTCTTTTTTGCGCTCTTTCACTAACTTAACCAGGTTGTCATTCCATCAAAAAGGGGGAGATTGTTGGTGCGGGTAGCACTAACGGTCTAACCTAGGTTTTGATGAATGACAAATAGGTTAAGTTAGTTTTGTTGTTGTCTGACACTTTGATCGAGTGTGCAGGAGAAGTCCAGACAGGTCGACGGGCTGACCGGATGTTTGGCACGAAGTCCAGCTAGGTCGACGGGCTGACCGGATAGCTGGCGAGAAGTCCAAGCGGGTCGACGGGCTGACCGGACGCTTGGCAAGAAGTCCAGCTAGGTCGACGGGCTGACTAGATAGCTGGCGAGAAGTCCAGACGGGTCGAAGGGCTGACCGGACGTCTGGCAGGTAAGTGAGGTAAGTCACTGGAGGGGAGTGACTGCGAGGACGCGTTCCCGGGAAGGGAACATTAGGCGTCGATCCGGCTTAGATCCATTTCGGATATCTAAGTCGAGATCGTGACTAGATTCTGGTCTCGGAAAGACGGAATCTAAGTCATACTATTTGTGCTAATTCATACTATTATAAAATGTGCTAACAATCTATTTTGCAGGATATATATTGCCTCAGACTAACTTTGTTTTGCAGGAAAAGGGAGTTTTCTGGAACAAGGTGGTCCGGGCGCCCGGATCCCTTCCGGGCGCCCGGAAAGCAAATTATATCCAGCCAAGTCGTCGCCACGTGGAGCATCTCGGTTTGAGCAGCTACGTCACATTTCAGGCGCCCGGAAGGAATCCAGGCGCCCGGAGCAACATATAAAAAAAGCCCCAGGCAGGAGCTTCAGACATCAATCATCGATCTGAGAACTCCTCTACTGCTGGTCCTGCTGCTCTACGTTCTTACGACGCCAACAAGCTCCGACAAAGTGCTCCTTCGGGTTTTAGTTAATTTCCTTGTCGGTATTTTTTCACTAGCATTTCCTGTACTTATTTTGTAACTATATTCGAATTGATAGTGATTGCCCAACGAAAGTGGTCAAGGACCACGGGCCTTCGAGTAGGAGTCGTCACAGGCTCCGAACGAAGTAAAAACAACTGTGTTCATTTACTTTTCCGCTGCATATTTCAACTCAACTTTTCGAATCGATATTCACCCCCCCTCTATCGAACGATCACGGTCCTACAGTCATAACATAATTTCACTGTCATAAGAAGCAGAAATCGAGTTGAAATAGGTCTTGAGGTCTTGTTTGATGAAGATTGATCCAGCATTGAAGATGTAGAGGTCATTGTCTTGTCATGCCAATCATCTTCTCCGAGTCTAAATCCAGGAATTCACAATGAGAGGAAAAAAAACAACACAGTTAAGATCAAAGGTAAGTTTGCTGATGGATAATAGATTATATGATAAATGAGGCACATGCAAAACATCTCTAAGGACAAGGAAAGGAGAAACAACAACAGTTCCTTTCCTTGCTATAGTAGCAAAGGATCTATCAGCAATTTTAACCTTTTTATTCCTTGCGCACCGTGTATATGTAGAGACAAATTGTGAAATATCTATCATATGGTCGGTGGCACCTGAATCTAATATCTAGGAACCATTTGAGTTTGTGCTGCCAATAGAAGCTATAGGGGATATACCTATTTGAGCAAAAGAGCAAGAAGAGTTAGAATTTCCAACAGAGTCAGATTGAAGCATTTTATACCGGTGCTCTATTTGATCCTTTGTGAAAGGGAGAGATTCAGAGGTTGATGATTGATGTCCATAATCAATACTAGTTTGAAGGGCCAAATACCAGCATTAGTAGCTTTAGAGTTGCTGCCTGACTTCTTTTTATAATTTTCTTATTTGCCATGGATTTTCCAGCATGTCTCAATAGTGTGCCACGGCTTGTGACACCTTTCACACTAGATTTTTGGCTTATCGCCTTCAAAACTAGTCCCTTTGGTGACAAGGGCAGATCTCTCACTATCTACTATCTTTGGTTCTTCAATTCCTTTCAACATCACTTGGGGTCGAGCCTCCTCTCGACGAACCTCTGAGAAAATTTCTCTAATGGCAGGCAGAGGTTTTCTCCCAAATATCTGTCCTTGAACTTCATCAAGCTCCTTATTTAAACTTGCCAAAAAGACAAATGCCTTGCTTCTCTCTACCTTCTTTTTATATCGAATACCATCATTGGTGCTTTCCCATTCCTCTTCTTCAAATAAATCTAGTTCCTGCTATACAATCATCATTTCATTGCAATAGGCAATAACATTTCGGTTTCTTTGCTGCATTCTCCACATTCGAATATTTAATTCGAGCAGTTGAGAATGATTCTCCATATCATAGTAGGTTTCACGTACAACTTCCCATACATCACGGGTTGTTGGTAAGAACATGAAAGGTTTGCCAATGATTTGGGTCCATTGGGTTAATAATCCATAGTCACCAAAGAATTTTTCGAGCGCCATTGTTTGTATTTCGGATCATTTGAAGCTGGTGGCTTTATTTCTCCATTTAAATGTTTGAGTTTCCTTTACCATCAATCACCAAGCGGATGGATTCAGCCCATCCAAGGTAATTTTTTCAATTGAATCTATGTATGGTGATTTGGAGGGAATCAGACAAGGAGATATTTGAATTTGGTCGGTTTCCTCCTTCCAAGGATGGTGCGCTATCGCCGATGGTTGATCCAGACGATTTTGAGTCTGTGCCGACCATAGCGGCTTTGAAATTTATGACCTAGAACTGGGCTCTGATACCATGTAAATAATGCACCAAAAGAAAATGAAGGAGAAAGACTAAAATCTACTTTTTATTACATAATAATTCAGATCTCAATACATCGTTAAATAGAAGAAAGCGTATAAGTTCAAATCTCACAAAATAAGGAAATATTCTAATCCTAATAATTACCTTCCTAAATTTATTTCAATCAAATAAAATCATGACATATTTAATCTAATCAAATCATGCCTAATTTATCGACAGGGATCAACTATCTAAAGAAAAAAAATTGCATCCTGCCTACACAGCATGGTGATACGAGTATTGTGGATTTGGCGGTTCGAAATGCTGCATGTCAGGGAAGTGGTGCTGGCAATAAGATGGAAGTCCTTGGACTTTTACTGTTGTGTATAAGTATCTTAGCTTGTTTTTCCTGGATAAATTGGTTTGACTCAACCAATTCAAGATACTTCTTATGTTGGCATGGTATTGGGTCTGCTCACGGCCTCTTCCCTGCCAATCTGGTTTACTAATTTCCTTCCCAATTTTTTTCTTCAGCATTTACAACATATAGTGCTTGCTTCACAGGTTGAGGCATTCATCTGTAATCCAGTGAACCATGGCCAATGGTCAACTACACTATTTCTTGATCTTGGAATTGACTCCAAGCCTTCCTGGGGTATGGTTATGATGAGTTCCATTGATTTGGAGGTGTGGGTCCCTCTAAAGATACTTCTGTCCTAGCTGCTCTATTTGAACCAGCTGCTAGCAAGAGGAAATTCGGTTTTATCGGGACTATCTTGACCAAAGCCTTGGATACTGTGTGGGAACACGGCTGAAGATTCAGAACATAGTTTCTGGTCATGCTCCAATATGCAGTTGGTGTGGCTGCAAGCTCCTGGGATGCACTTATCCTAATTTGTTCACCTTTTATTTACTGTTGGGGTGACTTTGAATTGGTGGAACCAAGTAGAAGATTGAAATTTTGAGGCTTTCTGATATTGCTACTAACTGCTTTTTATTTTTTAGTTATTCTGAGTTTTCTCCAACCGAATATACGCTCTTGTAGCTTCCTCCATGAGAAAGACTAGTTGCTTTCTTTCTCCCTGTGATGCTAGATATGTTTTTCCCTTTTCTGTACCATTTCAATATTTTTGGAATGATAATTTTGACTCAGTCATTGTTGTTCCTGAAAAATTTATTGTTTTACTTATCATTTCCCATGATACTTATATCAACTGCTTCCTTGTATGCTATTTACCGAGGGTGCATTATGACTTACGAGCGCACTGATTTCAAACTCAAGGCATTTTTATCCTATGCATGTTTCAGGTTACTCAGCCATTGCATGCAGAGGGGTGCGGAAGGTAGTATGGAATATCGAAGCTGATGTAACCAATGGATATTTGTTATTTATAACGGGCGATCCAATTTGTTTAGGCTCTTGGGAACTAGAGAGAGCTATTCACTTGTCTCGTTGCAAGGAGCATGCTAACTTATTCATCTCTGAAGTAAAGGTAACATAGTGTTTTGATAAGTGGGTTTTAATCCCCAGTTTCATTATCTTATAATATCATTCCTGAAAAATAAAATTTTCATGTATTTTATTAGGTTAATTATGATAAAACTTAATCTACGTTTTATTATCTTGTATTATTGTTCATTTTATGATTAGTAAAATTTTCATGTACTTTTTTAGGTTGATTACCACTAAACTTGATCACACGTGTGATACCTAATGATTGGATATTCATTTAGAATCTGCTAGGATTTTTGACTGTAAGGCTTGACTTCCCTCCAATGTGTTGCTTGACATCATCATTGAGATTGATTGCACTTTTACAGCGGTTATTCTAGTTATCTAATCTGTTGGTTGTTGATTAATGTATATTGAAAGATTGGAAATTTGGGTGGTATTAGTATTCTGTAATCTGCATTATTGCTTATTTGCTCCAGTCTTATTTTAACTGAATTAATGTTACCTCACATACTAACTGGTATTTTTTTATTTACTTTTATACGGTGATTCAGTTGAATTGCAGTTTTTTTTTAATTCAAGTTTATCTGTCAACAGTTCGTTGTCAAAGGCAGTGTCTTAGAAATCTTGCTTTGAAATTGTTTCGAATTTTCAGGCATCTGCATTAAAGTGTGAAACAAGTACCATAAACTGAGTATAATGCATTCACATTCCTTCATTTTCTTGTTATTCATATTTGAGTACCCCAAGCTATTATCAACACATACTTGAATTTGGTAATTGGTAATTTGGTTGTATGTATAATTTTTTTCAACAGTTGAATACAATTTAGGAACAGGTTTCTGTAAATTCTTAAGCTACTGCTGTTTCAGGTACCTTGCGGGATTCATTTCAAATACAATTATTTCATGAAAGATGAGAGAAATCCTTTGAGGGACATTATTTGGAGATCTGGGCCTGAATTCTCTTTATCCATACCTTCTCTTGGTAGTGAAAATGAAGTCATTGTGGTGAGAGATTGTTGGATGAGGAATAGAATACAGGGACTGCCAGTTCCCTCGTGGGGATCGTGGATGCTGGATTTAGAATTCCCCAACAATCAGATCAAGAATGGAAATTACAAAGTTTCATCTGCAGGTAACTTTACTTGGTTCAATAATCCATTGTTTTTGTTACCTTTCATGGCACTGAACACTTAGATACTTCCAGTGGATTCACAGGAGAGTTGGGCATAATGAGAAGTATTAATGGTGCTCGCTTGCTAGGAGAGAAATTGTCCGTTTATGATATTTCTAAAGAACAGTATAAATTTGTAGATAGGGATGCAGAAATACATGTGGTAGGTTCAGAGGAAAAGGATTCTGAAAAAGCACAACCTGTTGAGGAACCATGGCTACTTCGATCTACTTTTTTTTCTTTTACTGAGTCTGGTGAACTTGATGATACTATCAGTCTAGAAGAACAGCATAAACTAAATTTAGTGAACTTGCACGGGGCAGATAAAAGACCTGAAGATGAGTTCAATATAGTCCACATTGAAGAACCAGAATCAACTGTTATACTTATAAATTCATCTGTCTGTACCATGCAAAGAATTGCTGTCTTGGAAAATGATAAGCTCGTTGAGATATTGTTGGAACCAGTCAAGAATAATGTGCAGTGTGATAGTATATATTTAGGTGTGCTTACAAAGCTTGTTCCTCATATGGGTGGGGCATTTGTAGATATTGGTATTTCTCGGTCATCCTTTATGGATATTAAGCGGAATAGAGAACCGTTTGCTTTTCCGCCATTTTGTCGTGGTATTGAGAAAGAGCCTTATAACAAATCTAGTAAGCTTGAACTCAAAGGTAATTTTGACATCCATGGGCATGGCCAGCCTTCATATGATGAGGATGATATGACTGATTCACTATCAGAGATGAACCATCATAATGAACATGAAGTAGAAGATGAACTGGATGCATCTGATGCTATTAAGATGAACTTTGGCAACAATATAAATGAGTTAAACATTGTCGAAGCTGATTTTGATGATGAATATGCTGATGATTTCCTTCCGCTAGAAGCAGAAAGCTCAAACAACTCTAGTCTTCCACTTCTTATACAAGAAAGCTTGAAGGACGTTGATGGTGTTGATAGAGGTAACAACAAATGGGATCATGTTCGTGAAGGGACAGAAGTAATTGTCCAAGTGGTTAAAGAGGGGCTAGGCACAAAAGGTCCTGCTCTTACTGCATATCCTAGCCTAAGAAGCAGATTCTGGGTATGCATCTCAAAACAATTATGTTGCGACTAGTACTACTTTGATTTAATCAATTTTAAGAAATTATACTTTTCTAACTTGGACGTAAGGCACTCTGCTTTCTTTGGTTCTTTGCATGCTACTAAGTCAGTATGAAAATCCATTCCCCTTTCATCTTTGGCATCTCATAATTTCTGTTGCGATATTAGTAATTAATTTAAAGTTAAAACTAAAGAATATGAGTCCTGAAATCACAAATCAAGTACATGTGTTTTATAGGAGAGATTCCAACCAACTTATCAATTTTCTGCTATGGTGATTGAAGATTGATATTTAGTCCATTATAGATTTATTCAAATTATTATAGGTTCCCTAATGTTAAGTTAGATTCCTTGTGTCTAGGTGAAATTACATTTACTAAGTTCAGCAGAGAGATGGGTTTCTGCCAAAAAGTGATAAACAAATAACAATTGTATCTAGAGTTTATGAGAAACATATATATGCACAAATAAAAGAAATTTGTTGGAGTTTGTTTGCACATGTTTAAAACAATATTTAGTTACATGGGCCAGGTGAATTGAATTAGTTCACAAAATTGTGTCAGGGAAAAAACTCAGGATATGAGAGAAGATAGTTCAACAACTTCAAAATTGCCATTCAATAAAAATAAGTTCCCTAATTTCCTTGGATATTTTATTAGTTATCACTAAGATGGAAGGACAAAAACTAGACATCTCCATATATTGATCAAGATTTCTCCTTTAAAATTGAATCAAACGATGCCAGGACCAGATCAAGATTAAAGTTTGTTGTACATATTATTATTTTTTTTGTTGGCTATTTTAAGTAGGTAAGATTTCTCTGTAGGGTTCATGTATTGTAATATAATTTAATTGCTTTGGATGTTGAATGACAACTGCAGAGACTTCTTTAGGTCATTATATCTCCTTTATGCTGAATCAGTTTTCTGCAATTTCTTTTTAAATTTCATGTTATTCCAGTTGTGCATCAGTGTGCAAACCTATAGAATATTAGTATCAATATAAGAAGGATTCTGTTCCTTTTTCAGATATTAAGCACTCGGTGTGATAGAATAGGAATTTCAAAGAAGATAACTGGCGAGGAACGCAGCCGCTTAAAAGTTGTTGCAAAAACATTGCAGCCTCAAGGTTTTGGCTTGACTGTACGAACTGTTGCTGCTGGTCACTCTTTGGATGAACTGAAAAAGGACCTTGATGGATTAATTTCAACATGGAAAGGCATAGCTGAACATGCAAAATCTGCTGCATTAGCTGCTGAAGAGGGTGTAGAAGGAGCAGTTCCTGTAATGTTACACAGGGCAATGGGTCAGACTTTGTCCGTTGTGCAAGATTATTTTAATGAAAAGGTCAATCTAATTCTGTAGTTACAGTCTCTTTTGCAATTCTGTTTTTCTACTGTTGTAGTTTGTCGACTATTTAACAGTCTTGTCTACTTGGGTTTTTACTTCAGGTCAAGCGCATGGTTGTTGATTCTCCTCGAACTTATCATGAGGTAACATGTTTCTGGAAGGAAAAAAAAACTTTTGGTTTGTGAGAGTATATATTTAGACACTAGTAAATCATCTTATTTTTTCATTTGATATACATAGAACTTTATTTACTGCCCTGTTTGTAGGGATAGACTTTTATGTGGTTTAATATTCTTGCAGTTTGCAAAATTTACTGAAATTCAGAAAGTAATAGTTATGTATATGATTACAACTTTATTTTATCTTAATTTGAATTATTCTTACCAATTCTTTTGATGTTCAGGTTACTAGCTATCTCCAGGAAATCGCACCAGAACTATGTAACCGAGTTGAGTTGTATGATAAAAGAATACCCATTTTTCAAGAATACAAAATTGAAGAGGAAATCAATAGCATTCTAAGTAAAAGGTAAGTACACAATCTTTAGTATTATATATTCAAAGTTGCTTTCACTTTGCATTAGTTTCTTTGGCTCACAGATTTTCGATGAAATTAATTGAAGTTCTATTTGGCTTCCTTTGTTATCAAATCATCATGACTATGACTGGCACACATTTTGTCCTTTAATCATCTTAGGATTAGGGCATGTTTATGAAATATTCTTGCTTTACTAACAATTTCCTTTGTAATAATCGTGCAACGTCATTTGGCATAATGTGTAGCCTTACTCTTCTAGGAATATTTGCTTACTATCACTTTAAACAATAAACTCAGAAGGTACGTATGGTTTACAATTGTGTTTCTGGTTTTGTTGTTGACATTGTAGCTTTTGTGCTTTGGAACCTAGTTAAGCAAGGGCTGGAGCTTTATGTCCCTTTTATCCTGTTGCTAAGTGCTTATAGGGAGTAAATTATTTTTTCTTCATTCGCTTTGCTGTGAAATCAAAATGCCATGACATGCCAAAAGACAAAGTACTACTGGCATCTTGTTATGTTTGTATCTCAAGTGGACTTAACTCATTTTTTAGTTGAAATGTGTCTGACTTGATCTCTTTGTCATAATCTCATGCCATCTCTCTGAGCATTTCAAATTGTTTCTACAATATTTTCTGTATTCTGATGCTCATGATCTCGTTTCGTTGTAGGGTTCCCCTGTCCAATGGGGGTTACTTGGTGATTGAACAGACTGAAGCATTGGTCTCAATAGATGTTAATGGGGGGCAGTGTATGCTAGGAGAAGGAACATCTCAAGAGAAAGCTGTTCTAGATGTCAATCTTGCAGCTGTGAAACAAGTATGTTAAATTATCCAATGGACAAGTCTTCATAATGAGAATTTGTCTTTATCCCTTTAATATCCCTCCAAGGACAAAAAACAATCCTTTTATTTTTCTTATTTTGCAAATTGTAAAGTTGACATAAATATTTTGCAAAGTTGAAGTATGACAACAGATTTTAGTGGCGACCTAATTCAGGGACTTAAACAAACCATTTATGATTTGCTAAAATTAATCATTTTCTCTGTCTTAGATTGCAAGGGAGCTACGTCTGAGAGACATTGGTGGCATAATTGTGGTTGATTTTATTGATATGGTTGATGATTGTAAGTAAAATAACTTCATAGTTTCATTTTCTCCAATCTCTTATTTGTTATGAATAAATTCTCTTATCCACATAATCCAATGGAAATAAATCTCTTGGGACCATTATTTTGTCTAATCTGTATTGTTTTAATGCCTGAGAGTTGCATGTAGTAACTATCAAAGTTCAGCAAGCCAGAATCTCATCTCATTAGGTCAATGCTTGAACAGATTGGTCATATTGCTTAAAGAACACATAGGAAACAGAAATTGTATCACACAAACTATAGAAATGTTATATGACAATTTTTTGTGGTAGGGGCAGTATATAATCATCATTCTCCCATGGAAAACAGATTAAAGTTATCCTTCACTGTCGAATACCTCAAAATTTAATACCTTTTAGGTTCTTTTTTTGCTACTCAATGGCTTTCGAGATTTAGCAATGATTATTCCTATTTACTGATTTTATTAAAGAACTAATTCCATTGCCATTTTTTCCCCTTTTGCTGCTCCAGCAAATAGAAGGCTTATTTATGAAGAAATGAAGAAGGCAGTTGAAAGGGATCGATCAACGGTCAGAGTTTCTGAGCTATCTAAGCTTGGGTTGATGGAGATCACCAGGAAGAGGGTATGAATTGAGAACCAGACCTTGAAGTGTTTTTTTAGCTCTGCACTTTTTCAGTACGATTACTCCTTAAAAACATTTTGATATAATCCTTCGTTTCAGTTTACAACAAGATGGAGCCATAGAATTATAGAATGCTGAATTAAAGGGAATCATTTTGTAGTATTGAACATCACAATTAATGGGTCCGTTTATGCAAGCTAATTCTTTAGGTGCTTACTGAGTCATTGTCTATTCTGTTAAGACTCCAGATAATCATAGTGACGAATTGGACATATCAGTCTTGGATAATTAGTTTTTTTTTTTACATCCTCAGTGTCCAATCTGGATTTGCTAGCAAAAGTTAATTACATATCTTTCGTGCAACTGTAGGCTAAGTGGCTGGAATGTTTGTACTGGTGGTTCCTTGACAATATTTCCAAGGATGACAAATTTACTGACTATTTTTGCAGGTCCGTCCAAGTGTCACATTCATGATCAGTGAACCATGCATTTGCTGCCATGCCACTGGAAGAGTGGAAGCTTTGGAGACATCATTTTCAAAGATTGAACGGGAAATATGTCGCCTGCTTGTAAGTGAAACCTTCATTTGCACTTTCTTTGATACCATTATGATATTTTCTATATATATATATATATATATATATATATAGATAATTTTTTAATCTGTTATTCTGATGTTTTAGTTTTTGGTAATGTTTCCTTAGAGCTCTAATGTAATTAAAATATTCTCCATGTTTATATTTTACTCATTTTACATCTATAATTTGAATATTGTAAAAGATTTCTTAGAGTTAGTTGGTAAATCATGCTGATTTCATCTTATTAGAGCTTAAAGAATTTTAGGATGGGGAGTGAACTAAAAGATTTTTTTTTAAAATTGAGACATTAATTTAATAATATTAAATTTGGGAGCTAAGATAGTTGAGTTTAGAAATTTTAATGATGTTTCGGATAATATAATATTATTATAATTATGTAAGAGATTTTTAAATTGAAGTATAATGTTAAATAAATCTCCTATTTATATTTTACATCATGATCATCACTTGTCCATAAGAAAACTATGCACATTAAACTAGATATTAAAGTAAAATGTAGTGATGCAGCAAGATAAATATAGCAATTTGATACAGCGGAAATGTTTTTGGTCATCCAAGTCAATGAGCAAATTCATAAGTGCAACCCTAAAACTAATACACTTAGACTCCCAAGTTCCTTATACTAGAAGAATAACAACCCAGGATAGAAGAAACTTTCTTTTGATATTGCCGCTTTCCATCCTGTCTTGCATCTCTCACTTTACTGTATTTATATACTGTCCAATTGTTTATGGAGGAATCTACCATCAGATTTGTTGTTGCGATGCTTACTATTGATTTCTCTCCTGGAAAAGTAAACTATTTCTAGCTATTTATTTTGAACCTTCATCTAACTTTTAGATGTCGTTCCCCTTCTAAGAACACAACAATGGAATAGCCTGCATTTCTCAATCTCCATGTAATATGTTGATCTTTGTTCTTTATCTCCTATGTTTCAGGCTGTCTCTCATAACAAGCCAGATTCTGAAAACGTGAAGTCCTGGCCTAGATTTGTGCTAAAAGTGGATCGTCACATGTGCAACTACCTCACAACAGGAAAGCAAACAAAACTAGCAGTCTTAAGTAGTTCTCTCAAAGTTTGGATTTTGTTGAAGGTATAGTTATTATTGTTTCTGTGCTTATATTTCTAATCTGAGATCAAAACACTATTTTTCATTTTAGATTGTACTACTAAACAACTACTGAGTGCTTTTGTGATAATCCTGTCATTTAGGACCCGGTTGACACAATATTATGCAAGGAAATAAAACTTAGACATCATAAAAGATCAATGCATATGACATAAAATTATCTAGTTTGTCTTAAAAAAAAGTTAATTATATGATAAAGTTAGCTAAACTTTTCTTCTGCAAGACAAATATGTTTCTTGATTTTGTAGTATTTATTTGTTTTAGGTAGCCAGAGGATTCACCCGAGGATCATTTGAGGTGAAGCCATTTACTGATGCCATGGCAAATGAAGAGCAGCAAGTTGTTGCTCTTTCCAGATTGCGGCCTACAGAAGCTAGGGCGTATACTTCGACCACCAAGCTTACTTTGTTTCCTGTCAAGAAAGGGAAGAGTCGAGGTAAATGAAAGGGCATGTAATAAGGTTCATCTCCATCTTGTTTTTAACTATTTTTAAGTTTTGATTTATCAATCTTGTCTAGTTTTCGCGCATATGCTACCTCATTGTTCACATAATATCACAAAGAATTCTTTTGATGAGAGCTCTACAATAATTCCGCAAATGCGAATTCACTTAAAAATAGTAAGAAGAGTAAGTTTGCTCGCCAGCTTTCTATTTTTATACTTTCCCCCTCTCCCTCTTCCTCTTCTTGAAAGGAATCCTTGTGGCCGATTTTGTTTGAAAACCTTGGAGGGCATCTGCTTACATGAATAATACAACCTTTTTATAAACAGTCTATTTATGACATATCTCAATTATTTCAATTTCGATCTTGATTTTTTAAATTTTGAATTCAATTAAATAGATTAAATTGACTTAATGTTGTTGTGAGCAGTCAATTGTTACATACGACCACGTACCTCTCGATTAAGAGTAGTGTGACTGTCTAATAGCAATATGATGCATTATGACTAATAGCAATATGAAAAAGAAAATTTGATAAATTCAATAACTGATCAAATTAATAGATTTTATATTAAATCAATTTATTTGATTTTAATAATAAAATTCTATTGATTTGATTTTTTTTAATAGAAATCAATTAATTCAACTTAGATTTGTTAGGTTGGGCTTTTAACGATAGCTCATCTCTACGGGAGAAAATATGCCTTCGCTGAGGTTCGGTGACATTAGGAATATTAATACCTCACTAATAAGCCTCAGATTTCAATTAATGAAAGCTAACTGTAGAATAATTTACCAATTTGGTGCAAATTTTCTTGATTCTTCTGCCCCACAATGACAATTGGTTCGCATAGAACTATATTTTCTACCCTGGATTAAGATGCATGAAGTCTGACTTCATGTTCATTGTGACGTCCTCAAACTGAACTAAATACTAATGTTTGTTGACATTATTGTTTGAGCATAGATAATAATTCCACATAAGCATGCCATCTCATGTTGTCCAAGTTCAGATACACGAAATAAACTTTGCCAGAGACCAAGTTTGGCAGAGGGGTAGGTGTTGCAATTGACAAGCATGAGAACTTTTCCACCCAGGGAAGATCCTAGGACAAGAAAAATGTGAACTCTCACTGTGATAGCAACTTAGAGTCGCATGCTACGATCTTCACTCTCCTAGCTTGATCATTTAATTCATCACTTTTGAAAGTTGCATCTTGCAAGATGAACGTCCAAACATTATCACAGAACCTGTAGGTGTGTAGGTGACCCTGCAGAACAGACTCAAAAGAGTTCAGAGCTATCTCAATTAGCAGATTAACAATTAAAAAGGCAGGATTGAGAATCCAGATATGATAGATGCTTATTTTACTCTAAGTTTGCAGAGATTGGATGCTGAATAAAATGGAATGCATTGATAAATACCTATAAGATTACAAAATAATTTGAGGATTAAGTTCTGGGTTGGTCGCCCTAGTATAAAGTCAAGATAGCAACTTATAGAAATTGAAGCTGGAGGGAGAAATCATCAATGGTACATAAGATTAGCATACAGGTTGTATATGTAGAAAATGTGTGTGTGAGAGAGAGAGAGAGACCCATGACAGAGGTTATGGTGAACGAATCCTAGGAATTGACAAGAGCATGAAGAAACTGAAAATATTTATAGAAAGTAGGTAATCAAATCTCACAACAAAAAATGTTGCATGTAAGCACTTGCATGGCAATAATTTCAAACTATGATTGTTTAGTCTCATATGGTAAGTTGTAAGCTAATAGACGGTTTTATATACTTATCTAAGTTATCAAATATTAATTTAATGTAGCAAAAAGGTTATGCACTCATCCCAAGCACCATTACCGTTGGCCCCATGGCAAGATATATATGCAGGTAAATCAGGATACGTAGCGGTCTCCTAGGTGGATGAGACATTTTTTTCCTCACGGGGAATGAACCCCATGAGAATTGATCCCTCATCCTAATGTGACAAACTACCATCCGAGTACCAACTCCGCTATGTCTATGGGGGCATCAAATACTAACTTAAGCTTAAGCATTTGGGTGAGTGGTTGGGCTTGATAAGCAAATGGTCAATTCTCTCATCTAAGCGTGTCGTGGCAATTGGTATGAAAGCCAACCCAATCTAGACAAATAATGAGGTATTGGAAAGGTTTGTCTACATGATGGTGTGGCACCATTGGCTCACACATCCCGTCAATTAGGGAGCATTTTGGGTTGTGAGTTGTATTCTAAAACTCACATTTAGTATAAGATTGTAATCCCCAATTTATTCCCACATTCGATAAAGGAGTTTTACAAGCTTAAATGAGATTGAGATATGTACTATTAACTTGGTTTAAGCATTTTGAGCCTGTGATTGGGCTTGGTAATTAATGGGTCATTTCTCTCATTTAAGCAGAATGTGACGACGACAATGACAAAGAAAATAATTGCAAGAGAACATGTGTAACCAGTTCAGCATATAAACTAATAACGCTTTTATGAAAAATAGACAGCAAGTCAAATTTATCATGGTACCAGCACTGTAGACAACTTTGTGCTGGAATCTAGCCACTACTGGAATTCAAAAATGTCTCCGGAATTAGATTGAGTCAGTACATTGCCCACTCTAATTATGTAAAAAGCATAATCTCATCCCTTTGCCAACAGCCTGAGCTTTTAGGATAAGTTATTTGGCCAACAAAATTCGCCATAATCAGAAAACTATCTAGAAGTGATCAATAAGGGTCCATTTATTTATATTTTAGACATTAATGAACAAACTTGAACATTTTTCTTAGGCTCAGTTCATAAATAAATTAAACATGAATATTAACTAAGCTCAGCTCGCCAATTTTCAGTAGCAAAAGTGAAAATGTTTTCAATCTTGAGCAAAATTATAAAGTTCAATCGTAGCAAAAGATGATTACACTCATCCTAGGCACCCCTCAGAGTCCGTCCCAAGGTTATATGAATGGAGGAAAATCTTATCAAGTGGCTAGAGGGTGGGAGGAGTTTTTCCCCGAAGGCATGCGGCTGCTGGGATTTGATCCCTGCCCTATTGTAAAATTGTCCAGTTCAAGGTGGCAATTGATCATGACTTGCTTGATGATAAAACTAACTGGTTAACTTACATACTATTGTATCAATCAACTAGTGGTTGTCATGTAAGAATTGTATTTTTTTTTTTTTCCTTTTGTTCGTCTATTATTTTATGACACTCTAGAACTAAGTATCTTGCTTCACTAATTAAGCAAACACCTAACAAACCAGGCAATCTGGTATGCATCTTTGGCAACATGAAGTGCCAAGATTGACAATAAATCAGAATAGATATAAATGAGATTGTGATCAAAATGAAGGTTTGCCTTACGGGCCTATTGCTTAATCTGGAATGGCCAACAAAGTAGCATGCAAATAGTGAAATATATAAACAAGAATATATGCAGCAGAGAGAAGGATGAAAGAAAGTAATCTTTGCATAGCCACTACGCAGAAAATGATAAAGACGATGACAGAGTAGAGTTGGACTAGCAGACTTATGGGGGTCACAATAATACTTCTTGTTTCTTCTTCCCAATTGTGCATCAAACTTAAGAATGATACTCAACTGTCAGCTTCAGGAATTAAATTGTCAGAAAGAAAGGGATGGTTGAAACAGGATATTGATTAGGTACAGCATAGTTCATTGTAAACAAGCTAGTAAGTACATGCCAGATAGCAGTTGCCACACAAATGCACACATTAATCACAAGAACTTAAGAGCTACTTGGGCTTCTCCAGGTACATTGAAAGAGAATGTTACAATTACAGGAGCATATAACTGCATAAATTTCCAATGGACAAAGCAATAAAGAACTAGAGAACTTGCAACTTGATTTTGGACAATATTCTGTTAGAATAAAAACTATGAAAGACAGTTAAAGCTTGAGAAACAAAACGCAAGTAGCTTTTATAAGACCATCAGCTGCATCACCATCACCTATGAGGAAATATTTTTTCATAACTAACTAAACCAATTGACAAATTAGTTCATTCCATCTCTCATATTTTCAGGTTTGAAACCCAGTGGAGATGATAACCAATAACTCTGTATGGAATGTGCTGCAGTAACTAAAGCCTGTCCAAATTCCATTTCTTAATTTCTCAAAATCAGACACAAGATTTCACATATCATGCTTAAATGTGATTGATAAATCAAGCCATGCTCACATGGGAAGCTGATAATGATGGATCAAGGCACAAGTATCTTATGAAGCACCAATTTAGATCAATGTTATCTTAAAAGGTTAATTTTACAATAGCACAAAATATTAAACATATCAGAGGATTAGGGGGCTTGGCTGAAGTGAGTATTGCAAAAAATAATATGTCCAACATGTTAACAATGAGCCTTTACCTTAATAGTAACCTTGCTCTTCACTTGAGTCTCCAAAGCTTCCGTCATGGACTGGAAGGAGGTAATATCAGCACACTAGTATGATCACAGAAATTCCAGAAGTATTTTGACAACTGCTAAAAATTTAGCACACCTTATCAAACTGCATAAGAACTTGAATAGCAAGCTCTGGGCTCAAGGCTCCAGTTGAAACCATCTCATCTAGAGTTTCTGTCAAGCACATACCAATACTGGACCTTCGGTACAATTCAAATGTGGCCATAGACTATACTAAGATACCAAAATTGAGGGTTATCCAATGAAAAAAAAATCCAATGATTAATATAACAAACAACATGGTAGTGTTTGGTATTGTTTAATTATTTATAGTGGGAAGGGAGAAAACACTTTTTTTACACATTAGACAATTGCCAAAATCATTATTCCACTAAATTTGCCCCTGCTAGAAAGTTAACACCCTAAATAATCTTATTAGATGAACCAAGATAGTGACATTAAATATTGATTGGTGGCAGAAGTACTAAACACGAAAAGATGTGGTTATTAGGTATTGTATTGTTTACTTTGCCAATGTAAGGCATATACATAAGTCAATTAATCCAGCATATCAACTAGGATATATTTGTTCTATAATGATCTTCAATGCACCTTTAGCAATATGCAGACTTAGAAGTTCTTGATACAAAAGAGTGAACAATAAAAAAAAACATTGTGAATAACTATCTGATCATATCTTATATCCAATATTAACGACATATGCTTAATCTAATATGTGTAATTACAATACAGAAGCACTTCTTAGGAGATGACACTTGGAAATATTCTTGCAACAAAATGAAGAAAAAAAAATACAAGTGACGGTTTAAAAAAAAAAATTGAGCTATCAAGGCCATTTTTCATTTCTATGGGAAAAGCAATCGGCTTCACCACAAAATTGTGCAAACTCCAATGACAGATTATAAACCAAATGACAGTCAAAATTAAAACTAAATCATAAACAACAACAATCCCAACAATTTGGACAGCAGTCAACCTATCATCTTTTAATTAAATGAACTTCCAATTATAGAATATGCAAATCTATAAATTTAATCCACAAACTAAATGGTCTCTCTTAACTAACATTTACTATGAGGATAATCAAACTAAAGAAAGTACCAAAAGCATATAATGACCTGAAAGATTAAAAATTTAAAGAATCCCTCTTAACATGATTTCCTTCTAGGCCCAAGTATTTAACTATAAAGGGTACCCAATCATCGAGAACATGTTCATGTTAGATATGTTAAAAATCTAGAAATTAATGTGAAAACATACATAACATGTGATAGATAACAGTTTCCTAAATTTCCAACAGAAAGCAATGGTCCAAATAAAATAAAATAAAATAAAATAAAAAACAGTCCGGTTCACTAAGTTTCCGAAAATGCATGGTCCAAGGAAGGGTCTACAGAGCCTTACCAGTATAGCAAGAAATTGTTTCTGTAACTCAAACCCATGACCTTCAGGTTGCACGGCAACAACTTTATCGTTGCGCCAAGGCTCCCCTTCATAAAGCAATCGGTCCAAATAAACTTAATATATTTTAAACTTATATTTTCAAGCACAAACAAATCCAATTGACTCACAAGTACAATATCTTTGGGATGAAACAGATGTCCATTCCGTTTGCCATTTAAGCCACATGTTTTTAGTTTTCTCATTCTCACTGTCACTCCCTGATGGAATAATGAGTGACTAGCAAGTGCATTAGACCTTTAGTTTGCCTGACTTTCAGGAAGCTACCTATCAGAGCAATGACCTGTCTTTCTACTCCCACATGCCAAAAATGGAAAATCATGCCCAACTATTCCTCCTACTTACAGATCTGTAAAAGAAAATGACTCACACTGAACTACATGGAAATACATTCGATCAATACATGTGATTCATGGTGATTAAATATAATTGCAAGAAAAGAACCCCTAAATCCTAATTATCATGAAATAATTCAATAGATCACTTTGTTTCCTAGTTTCTTCAGCGCTTCCACCTTCAACAACTAGATGTTTCCTAGACCAAAGCTTCTGCAAATGTGGCATTTATGGACTCATAACATCACTCCCTCCTTAAAAAAGTACTTGTCCTCAAGTACAGAATAGGGGTTGGATTTTGGCTTGAGACTGGCCTAATGATGACGAGGGTGGTCTAGGCTTTTACAACATGCGCTTTCTCTCATTTGGTAGCTTTCCTCTTTTTAGTTTGGGTTAATGACCTGTGTTTTCTAGACGAAAAGGACGAGCGCATTATGATACAGCAAGATGCATTTTTGAGTATACAACTATAACTTACATTTAGTAACATCGTGTCATTAATGCAATAAAACTATTAAAGTGAAGAGTTGCCACATCTATAAACTATGAAGTTAAAGCAGAAAAACTACACCAAAATGGAAATTCACTATAAATCTAAAGCAATGAAAATACAGTTCTGCAAGCAGCATATTTATCATGGGAAGAAATGCAAGTAATATTTTTTTGTCCGTTTAAAAAATAAATTTCATTGCCTCAACAGGAGGATAACAAGTTAGGCTCGTGATAGATCAAGAAAACAATAACAGAGACCTGAAGAAAATAAGCAGCAGTCTTCCAATAGCTACTACCCGTGCTTTACAAATAAGTCAAAATGACACTTTTTAATTCTTAGGTTTACTATCTACCGACCTTCGAGATTCTAATTTAAATCACAGAAAATCTCCCGGAACGTTAAGCTATTAGGAAGAGAAAAAGAAAGCATTCAACATAAGTCTTTCCAATAGGAAAAGTGGGGGGGGGAGGGGGAGAGGAAACAAAAGACACCTCCTTTCAGGCTGAAAAGAAACCTTAATTACTATCTAACAAGTCGAATAACAAATAAAACCAATTAGCCACGATGCAGAGATAAAACAAAAAATGAAATCAAGACAGAATTATCTATTTTTCAAGTCGACAAAAAGCCGACCGATGCCTAAACCTAAATCCAAGACCAAAACAAGATAACGTAAGAGCCCAATAGGGGATTTCGGACCCAAACGAAATTCTACTCTAAACGGTGAGCGAAGGACATTTTTTTTACATATGTATATTTTTGAAACGGAAGAAAATGACCTCCAATCGCGAGATCCTGAGCTAAGTCTTGACCGTCGGAACCCTACTCGCTGCCGAGGAAGGGACTTGGACCCAGGAATTTATACCACGGGGATGATGTCGCCGGAGGCAGGAGAGCGAAGTGGGAGAGAAAGAGCGAGGGAGAGAGAGATCGGTCCCCAACGGGATTCAAATCAAGGGTTTTATAGGGAGATGGATCGGGAGGAAGACAATATATACGTCGAGATACAAGGAAGCCTCGAAGAAGTCGATTTTTCCAATTGATATGTCCGCATAGTAGTCTCGCCATGCGGAAAGTGGATCGGCCGTCCGTTGTCTAGATAAATGGATTCATCACCGTAAAATAGTGGCGATGGAATCTGCGGAACTTGGTCGAATCTCTGCGAGCCGAGCGGATTGGCCGAGTCAAATGAATGCGACTCCGTTGAGTCAAAATTAAGGGCATAAATTTTTTATTTTCATATAAAAATTATTAAATTTATTTATTAAAAGTTTAATCAAATTCGAATTAAGTTTAAACTTTTCATCAAATTTAATTAATAATATATTAATTTAATAGATATTGTTTTCTTTATTTTTAATTAATGATTATATTTATAATTAAAATTTAAACAATATTCGAATTTATTTATTTTATTTTTTTATTATTAATAAATATAAATAAATTCGTATTGAATTAAAAATCAAGTTTATTTTTGAAATACAATTATTATACATCAACTAAGTGTGATATTTGTAATACTTTAATGTTAAAATATTTATTTACTAAATTTCTCAAATGATGCAAAACTAGTTATTCATATGTCCAGTGCACAAATAATCTATAAATTGTATTTAGAATGTTAAATATATTTTAAATTTACAATAAATTTTAAAAAGTCTAACTTAGCATTCCTATAAAAATCCTAACTGCTTAAATTATTTAAATATGTGGATTAGCAATTTCGAAATAAAATCCATGAATTTGTGTGATATGACTTAAAAAAAAAATCCTTTATTGGTTGTTGTCTTTAAATTTCCTTTATCAAAAACATTTAATTTATATTCTATTAAGTTAAAGTATTTTACAAATTGCAAGTCGGAATCACCTATATTTTGCTTAGAAACATATTATTTTATATTTATAATTTCGAATTTATAAACATGCTACTGCAAACTTTTTTTTACATAAATATCATAGTTATTTATTTTCAAAATAATGATAAAAATAATTTAAATTGATAATATTGTTCTTAACTTTCAAACACATAATGCCTTTGAGTTTAATCATTTATTGATGATTATATTTATTGACAGTAAGATGAAATTATTACTTCGGCGGTCCCTTCATGATAACTCTCTACTAAAGAAAGATAAATCACGGTCCTTTATGATAACTCTCTAAGAAATATAAATCACGAGAGACTTCATCTAATACAACAGCACATGCCAGATGATTATATCTATTGATATTTTGAACATGCCAGATGATTATATTTATTGATATTTTGAATAGACAATTCATATATGTAATTAGAGTGACACGTAAATCCAGAAAATAATTAGAATTAACAAAATATAAATTTTGAGAGTAAGAATTTCTGATATAACAAGTGATACTTATGAGAAAGTTGGAAGCTAAAAAAATACATATATTGAATATTATAAATATTTTATTATATTATTTTGAAAGGGATGATATGTATTTATAGGAGAATAATATTTCTAAATTGAAAGTAAGCTGTATTTTTGAGTGTGTATGAATCGATAGATTCTTAAAATATAGCTTCAGAAAATTCACTACTTTATTCATATTTTTAACAAGAAGCTTAAGTTTTTCCTCACGACTATTAATTCATTATTAAATAGAATTGAAATTTAAATTGATTATTTGATATAATCAAATTGATTCGAATTTTATTTTGTCTTAATTTAATCATTTGTATTATTAATTTAATTTGGCCTTTTCTGGATTTGATATGAAGCACTATTCTATAGTAAGTATGAATGAAGCACTATTTTATTATTTTATAATAAAATTGTTCCTGGCTTTGACACTTAAACCTTATCAATTTTGTTGCAACACCCTTTGTTTTGTTTATTAATTCTAGAATAGCTACGGCCTTATTTTCTCCTTATCTTTCACCAATCACTAACTCGACTTGCCAAAAAAAAAAAGTCATATGAATCTAATATTTGTATTGCTGCATCACAATTACTGAAAACATGGACCAGAGCATCATAAGAGAGGTGTTCTTTGTACAGTTCGCTCTTTGCTGTAGAAGTATCAATTCATACGATTACAATTCAGGTACAACAAGGAAACTCTCTACTACCAGTTCTTGTTAGAGAAAACAAAGAATGATTCACAGAGAATTTCATAAAAATTTAAAGGAGGTCAATTATTCTGTCCTATTATTATATACTAGCACAAAGGTGCTACTTTAATTATATACATCACTCATGCCAATTGTGTTTGTTTTTCAGGATAAGGTATTGGATATTGACGTACAGTCCACTGATTAATTGTTAATGCTAAACTTATTTCAACAAATAGAAATGACAGAAATCCCACAAATATTCAAGTCATTCACATCTGAGAAGTATCAGAACTAAATAGAAGGATACTTGCATAACCAAATCAGCCAATTAGAAATTACATCTTATTTTAGTCAACCAAAGCCTCAAGACAAAGTATAAGTTAATACAAGTGGAAACAAAAAAAAAACTGTGTCTCAGTTTCAACTACCTATAACCAATATTTACAATGTCAAATTAACCAAACCTTTGCACTAATAAGAAATGGAAAAGTAACAGATCTTGAGAGAGCTGTAAGACAAAATCATTTTTAAGCCATTGTATAGTTTCTATTAGCAACCATAGTTTTTGCTAACTATTAATCAATGAGAGTACTAGTGCACCATAGCATCAATTAATAGTTCTCATGGGCTGATAGGCATCAAGTAATTAACTTAGAGAAAGTATGGTTACTGGTGAATGCACATTTCTTGAGGAATGAAATGCTCTAAAACTAGATAATTATCTAGAATAGAGGCTGATTCCAGGAAGTACTTGTGGTACTCTAACAATCTAATAGAAGAGAAGTTGACAGGAAATTCTCTGGGGTGGGACGGGAGAGGCAGAGGATGTGAAAAAGCTCAAAGGTTGAGTTTAATCAATGAAGTGTTTAAAATTCTTATATCTTTGCATCTCTGTGGCAAGTAGTGTTGACCACAATTATCTTGTGCACACTTTATAGTTTTTTTTTTATTATTATTCTGTCATGGTTTTTCTTCCCAACAATTAGCTAAATTCAGTAATGCTTGTCCACCCAATTGTGATTAAGGTAGTCTTACTACTGATTCTTAATATTTCCTACCTCCTAACGCTCTATGTTAAAGTAGAATAGAAGCTAAATAGCAATTTCCAAAATGTAATTAAATGGGTAAAAAACTTAACAGTTGGCAATTATAAGCTCATTTTGTTCTAATATGAACATGAAATAATATAACTGAATAATCTTACCAAGGCATTCATATGGTCTTCATGCTCCAAAGCTAGCATAAAAGATCTAGACAAGAAATGGTTCTAACTCTTAAATGCAGCATATAAGTTGCAAGTCAATGACGATAAGTCTCTCATTTTGTCAAAATCAAGTTGCAGGATAGTAATGAACAATACAAGTTAAACAACAGCAGCATCCATTTCCAGAGTCGTTTGGAATTCTTTTAACGTGAAAAAAGACCAAAGAATATGTAATTTCCTATTTTCAAAGTATATTTACACAAGTCTTTGATAGTTTCAGATTCAATTCCAGGACTATCACATTTAGAATCTACAATGCAAATATTTCATCAAGATTACATGTTCAACTAAACACACGACATAAAACTGATCAAATCTACTTGTTCACAGTAAAACTAACATAATCATAAAAACTAGTACTGGATCTGGAGGCAATGTTGAGCAATCTTGTCAAAGTTTATATGGCAAACTTGTTGAAATAACAAGGGTTACTACTGAAATATGATTCACATAGTTTTAGAGATCGATAGTCCTAATTGATCATTGCTTTGGAGGCTTACCGAGCAAGACTTTCACAACAGAAACTTGGAATCAGCACCATAGTTCAGCAGACTTTAGTTCTCGCACTCTGGATCCTTGGTCGGAAGCACATACCGGCAAACTGGGCACGTATTCCTCATGCCAAGCCATGGCAAAATGCAGTCTCCATGATAAATATGCAAGCACGGCAACCGCCTCACCGTATCCAACATCAAAATCTCATCTTTGCAAACCGCGCAAAATGTGTTTTTATCGGCCACATCCTCATCTGACATGAGGACCACGGGAAGCCCGTCGACCACTGATTTCGCCGTCGGAGTGTTTCTCGTCCTATCGTAGTCAGTGTACTCCTCAAGGTCATCGTAGAAGTAGGGATCAGCATCACTTTCGAAATCTTCCGAAACCCCTCTTCCTAATACGATTCGTATTAAGGTCACAAGCGCGTCGTCGTACTCCAAATCACTCCATTCATCTACTTCCTGAGAAGACCTCGATCCCGCCAGGGATCCATGATCATCGAAGGCATCGATCGCCACCTCCTCCTCCGCGCCACCGCTCGCTGTCTCCCTGGTGCGGACGCAATCACACTGAAGAGGCGGACCAAGATCATCTCCGCTCCGATTGGTATCCTCCGAAGCAACGTCATGGACAGGATCTTCGCCTTCAGAATCGGAGTCCGAATCGAGCCCGACGACTCGGAGTCCTTGGACAAAGGCATAGGGGCGGGGGTAGCCGCCGATTTCCGCAGAGGGGTCTTGGGCAAGGTTGTTCGGTGGGCTCTGGACGAGGAATTCACCTTCTCCGTGAAGTACGATGGAATCGATGGGATCCATAGCGATGGCGGTGGTGGAAGCAGCGGAGCAGGCTGGACGGCGGAGGCTCTCGACTACTATTCAGCCAAGAACAGGAGACTTTTAATCCTTCAGAAATTTTTTAATTCCATTAATTATCCATTTTCGTTTCTTGGATTCTCATTTGGAAATTTACTAAAAAACCCACCTTATTTCCGAAATTCACAACGGCGTGCTCATATAGTCATATTTCGCATAGAACACACTGTTCAATGCTCAATTTCCATCCTAGCAAAAAAAAAAAAAAAATCGTCCATCATTTACAAAATCATTATATGGGCGTCCCATTTCCAATTAAAATTAAATGGGCACCACATTTAACATAAATTAAAAGCTAACTATTAAATTCTAAATAATGATTTTATATATTTAAATTTTGGAAAAAAAATGAGAAGTGCTCTTTTTATTTTTGCCCAACTTTATTTAGCACATGGAGCTCATACATTAAGAAAATGTATAACAACAATAATAAAAATCATCATGAGCAATTAAAAATTCAATTGAAATTAACCCAAAAAGATCTGGTTTTGTAGCTTATGATTACACTCCAATCAAATGTTAATTAACTGCAAATGATTTATTGACATCATCAACATAAAAATGATGATGATCTAAATGCTGGGATACAGGTCCACTACAATCTTTTCTTCCTGTCTTTGGATTTGCCATATAAAGAGGTGGAGTTAAGTTCGGTTTGAGGCTCGCATTTCCTTCTATTACTCACTTCCAACTGGTAAAATTTATCAGACTGAGAAGAACACTGAGGACTCTCCTCACCGTCATTACCAAGCTTTTGCTTGCTGTTAACTAATCCAGTAGAGGCATCAGAAGCCATGGAGTCGTCATCGTCGTCAGTGTCTTTGTCACTGCCACCATTTCTATCTTCATCGCCACTATCCACAAGAACAAACTCTGCTTCACCATTGTCGTCGGAAACAAGATACTCGGTCCATCCGGATTCACAGCTGCTGCATTCTTCAGAGTATCCACTAAGTTTGGAGGTACTCATAAATTCAATGGAGAAAGCAACTTAAGAGACAATGACAGATGAGTGCTTTCATAAATACTCTTAATCATCGTGCTTTCAACCAATTCCACTTAAGTTTGCCTTTCAATACTCTTAATCATGTTTCATTTTTATAATGCATCTTTGTAGAATTTATGGAAAAGAAAATGCTACAATTGAGAGGCTAGCGAAGACAGTCTTTAACTCATCCAAACTGCTCTTGCTTGCTAGTGATGTTTATATAATTTAGCTCTCGGTGGTTTTCCATTTCGGCACGAACACTCTCAGTAGTTTATGGCTTTTGTCTCCAGTTGGAATAAATCAATAGATTTCCAATGAGTAGGTGCGGCATGGCTTGTCCAAGAAAGGAGAATCCTCTGGCCGAAAGCTCATGACTAATCTTATTACTTTATCATGCTCGGGTCCGACGCGAGTTGGGCAGTTCATGTAAGTAATGATGGAGTTGGAATGAGCAAAAATTGGGAACAACTTAATTAAAAATATCAAGGAACAGTTCAAACTACTCTGGTTTCCTAAGTCTTCCTGGTAAGGATACTGCTATAAATAAGATGGGAACTCTGTAAAACTGATATATTACCACACCGATATCTGCAAGGAGGGGATGAGTATAGATTTCTACTGACCGGGGAATGATTACATTTATTTTGCCACATGGAAATGAGGGAATGTCAAATAAAATGCAAAAACACGATATAAATTTTGTTCTGTTGAGTGAATGCCCAAGGAGAAGGGCCCAACGTGGGGTCCTTGTGAGGGTGACAAGAGCTCACAGAATGTGGTGTCAACACCAAACACAGCATTAACATAGATGAAGTTGACAGTGCACGCATGCTGAGGCAGCAAGCCGGCATGAAGAGCAAGAACCTCAAATACTGCTTCGTCATGAGGGCTAGCTACTACTGATGAGTAAGATGAGAGGCAAACTCCTAACAGCAGCGCATTCTGGTCTTTGTAAAGTTTCACAAATGCACAAAGCATTGGGTAACAGTCTAGCAGACACATTACGAAGAATATACATCACTTTAGACATCAAGGGTGCATCGGAGCATTGCTACCACCACAAAGTGCTTTGTAATCGCACCCAGTCACGTATGCTGCTTGCTGTGCTGCACCATAAGATGGAGGTGCCTGTGTAGAATCACGAGCAGCTGCAGTCATTCCTGTGGCTGACAGATCCACACCAACCCCTCTAGCAGCATATCCAGAGGCTAAAGATGCATGAATGCCTTGAGGTCCATCGTTGCCTGTAATTCCCAAAACGATATCCCTTGGGACAATGGAGGCATTGTATACGGCTTGAGCAGAGACCAAACCAGCTGCACTTTCGGGATGTGGAGCTGCGACACCAGCATGCTCCTGTAATTTAAATAGAAGTCAAGACAGCATCTCTGTTGACATATGAATTTTATCAATGATGCAGATTAACTAGTTTCTTGAATTTAAAAGAAGCGCCCCCAGGGCAAGGTTGAGTTGGCTAGTGCGGAGCAGAGTTACTACCATAAGGAATTTTTTAAAATCTGTTATATAAATTAATATTTAATAATATTTATTAAAAAAATTAAATCTATTATTATTGAATCCTATTAGGCTTTATGAACCGAACCCTACCCTATTATTGAAATTATCCCCGTTAGGAATTGTTTTAAATAAAATAAATACCAAACAGCGAAAAAAAATGCCGCGACATCACGACGCCACCGACCGCCACCGGCGCCTCACGGGAGGCCTCCGGCGCCGCCAGAAGCATCACCGGACACCTAGGGCGAAATTTTGAACATTGGGAAAGGGTTCGAATCTCAGCAAAATCGAGGAAGTCCTCCTCTGCACTGGCCAACTACAATTTCCCGATTTACCGTAAAGGAATTGTATTTTAAACAACTATGGCAAGTCATGTTGGTACCAATTATTTTAGGGTCGGCTGCAAGGTTCCTTTATTCATTAAACTCTGCAAAACTATCCGCTGGAATTGAAAAGGATGGAATTGTATTGTGACACTTAAGAAAAAGTATAATTACACTCGTATAGAATATGTATAACTGTGACATTATATCCAATGACTAAATACTTCCCTGTCACATCCCATGAATAAATATTGCATATGAGAGGATGAGTATACATATTTCGGCAATACTTAAATTGTTACTCAAAAATAGAAAAAGAAACCCACAATTTAGAATAGATGAATGAGAATACACTCAACAAAGATATAGAAAGACGCTCTGATTAAGAGGCATCTTCAAAGACTTCTTGAGTATAATCTTCATCCAAAACACCTGAATCATCAAGATACTGCAAAATATTGAAGTTTGCAAAGGTGAAGTGGAAAATTAGGAAGGATTGAAGAGGAAAAGAATGATGAAGATGAACAGCAAATTATGAAGGATTGAAGAGAAAAAGAGAAAAATGAAGATTTTGATATCTTCTCTAGAGACTACAAGTGAATGCTGAAAGAGAAACTAAGCAAAAGTTGATCATTACTCCTATAGACAGTAGATTCCAGAGGAGACTAATTGTTCTAAAATCTATTTTACTTGAGAGAGTAATAATAAGATTGACTAAAGTTGATGAGGAATAAAGAACCTACTGGTGCATCAACTTGATGAATAGAGGATGAAATGACGGGGAAAAGGGTATTAAGACAATTCAACTAATATGGCAAAGAGGAGAGTTAATGGTGTAGTGCTCTATCAAAATCCTGGCAGCAAAATATATATTTTTAAATCAGTACTGCCACCTCTTTTTCCAGATATGGTTCTTTTTTTTTACTGTGCCTTCTCTATTTTGATATTAAAACAAAATTGTTGCCCCTGTTTTTATGGAAAGATTATTTCCATTTCTTTAATTTTCAAAACAAAGTTGGTCTTGGACCTGTTCAAGATCTGGAAAATTGGGATGAGGGATTTCATCACCTATGTCACCACGAAGCAGCCAACTCAAGAGGCAGCAAAAGGAAGCCTGCATGCATCAAGGATGCCATGTAATTCACAGAAGGTAGCAATGTGTTGTGAACCACAAAGTCAAGCGAGTGACAATCTACACGTGAAGGAATTGAGCGTGGCACTTGTCACCTCTAGGATTCATAATACAAGTTTTCTAATAGCATAGAGGAAAGTCCAACAGAGATTGGCCGGTAAAGGGGAGCCACTTAAACCAAACTGAGATGAAGCATCTTGCCAAGGATGTCAATGCCAAGAGGCAAGGTAGCCGACCTACAGTTACAAGGGAAGACGCGAGGCTATGATATGAAAACCATGAAATGATATTATCGATATAGAAAGAAAGAAAGTTGGGAACAGGGGAGGCAGAGAAGAAAAAATAGCATCATGGAAGAGGGAAGATTGCACCATTACATTAAATCCATGGCTCTCTCTATGGAGCTGAAGGGAAAAAACCCAATGCAAAACTCTAATTTACCCATTCTGATAGCAAGTACAAAGGGATGAAAGTGCATTATACTATTATACCAATATATACATACAGGACTCTTACATAATAACCTACTATTAAATGTAAAATCCAAGACAACCTAGATTCTTACAATATAAAACAACTAATACGTTCTACATCTGTTAAAATCTTTAAAATTATGACAAGTAGAATTTTGTTTGGTCCTCATATCTTCAAGTCTAGCTCATTCAGTTTGTAAAACTATAAAAGATTTGGATCCTCTCTGAAAACCTTTATACTATTTTTTTTTTCTCCCATACTATCATCTTTAGCATTATCATCTATGTTACAATTTTTTATTCCTTTCTCGGCCTTTTGGCTAAGATCATGTGTAGTATCTGTTCTTATCAGTGTAATCTATGTTACAATTTTTTTGTATGTGTTGTTTCTTGATTGCTTAACACTCTTAACCATAATGTAAGTTGGAACTGTGGTTAGTATCGCAGAATCTTTCTTTTTGTGATCCACAATGATCACATAATACTTTTTGCATTTGAACCACTTAATAGTAATCCTAGCATCTACATCTCTTTCTTTTATAAATAATAGATTCAAGATACCTAAAAGTCTCGTAGAACTTTTCTTCCATCCATTTTAACTATTCACTTGTTTCTTTCCATGACATATTTCTGATAGTTTCTTTTAGCACAGCTTAACTTAAATCTTTAGTTTCTAAAATTCCACAATTCGAAACTACTGAGTCCATCATCCTATTTGTACTCAAACAAATCTTTTTCTGTAATCAATTGTCTTCTGAGTTGTGAAGCAAAAAGCAAGAATGCCTGGTAAAGTAAATCCATGATAATTAGAGTACTAGCTAAACAAAGCCGGGAATACCTTTCCATATCTATCTTCATAAGGAATTTGCCTGGTATGATATTTTCCAGATGCAACATTTTCCTTGTAGGCATCAGCATTTATCCCAAATTGTCCTCCTGGCATCCAAAGTTTGTCCAAAAACTAACCTCAATAAAGTTCACAAGAAATGCCCTCTTTTATGAAGCATGTGAAAAAAAAAATGAACCTAAAGTAGCGGTAGCACTTTTGTCTATGATGGCAGCATTTGACAATTCCGCATGCAGTTTTTCTAATTCCCTAATCATTGAATCAAAATTCTTCTCTGTTGCTTGAAGAGCCTCATAATGACCGATGCGCAATTTCCTCTCATTGTCATATGTTTCTCTGCAATATTTTTCAGAGGAGAAGCTTGGACATTTTTCATTATGAAAATTTCAATTGACAATGGAAGGAGAGCTCTGACCTGCAACACTGGTATTCTTGTCTGAGAACCTCAAGTTCAGACATCAATGCTAGAATTTGCTGGTCATCACCACGGCTCCTTTGCAAATCTTGATTCATCTGTTGAACTTGAGAGATTAATTCTTGTCTTGCCCCTGCCAAGCTTTGTGCTTCAGCGTGAGCCTGTTGCAACTCCACTTTCGCAGATTCAGAAGATTTCAAATCAGCTTCCATCTTTGCAACCTTATCCAAGAACAATTTTAATTGTTGATCTTTCCCAGTTTTTACGGCATCCATTTGGTTTTGCAGTCTTTGCAGCTCCTTTTGGGCATCTGTTAATTCTTGCTTCAAAGAAGAATGGACGGTAGCAAATCTTTGGTTCTCTGCTGTGAGTCGTTGCATTTCCCAGTGTTGTGAAGCAAGCTTCTGCTCCATAATTTCTAGAGGTGGCAGTGTATCAGAAGGAAATGGAACAGGTGTAGGATGGATGCCTGGGCCAAAAGGCTCCGTGTGGAGCAAGGCAGGACCAGGTAGAGGCCATAACACATGCAAAGGAGGTATAAAACCTTGGTATCCCAAAGGGGGCTGCAGTAAATACCCTTGAAACATTACAAATGTATAAGTGGAAGTACATTTTTCAATCAAAGAAGCATCAAACAAGATAAGATTGCCACACAATGAAACTGAACAGGCACAGCATGTCCCTTCCAGAAGCAAACCTTCTGATGCTACTAAGTTCTAACTGATTCAATATTTTAGAATCATAAATATTTCTAATGACCGATAGATCTAGAATGTAACAAGTCCCAACAGAAGTCATTCAGAAAGATCAGAGGATTGTCATCCATTGGGATGGAACTCATCAATAGGAAGCAACAAATGAGTATGTCAAAACATGTAAATCTAGAATCAATAGAAGATCAATTAATTAACATGTGATATAGCAAAAATTTTATAACAAGAAAAATTGGCAAACAAAATATCCCACCATGCTTAGCATGGGTGCATCAAATGAAAACACATGAGAGCACCAACTATGGCATGACTTACAGTGACAATGTCATTACAAAATCAACTAGATAACAACCTTCAAATATAAAAATATTGAAACTACAATGTTTGTAGATGGAGAACAAACCAATTAAATTACCAACAGAAGTGCACAAAAAATTGACTACAACATAAGAAGATTTTCAACAACCAACGCATTCTAAGAAACAAACATAGTAAAATCAGACTTCTAAAGTTTTAGGAAATAATTACACAAAGTCAGAAAATTATAGTAGGCCCATGTATAAGTCTGAATCAATAAACACTTCCGACAATGGTCATGTCAAGCTAAATCACCATACTTCAGGCAATAAAGTTACTAAGAGTCCGGCAACTCCCCACAATAAATTAACTACAAAAATTCACAGAAAATCATCATAGCTTCTGGAAGCTAGATATGAATTCATCAATTCAAACACGAGATGCTATAGCTCAATCACAGTAACCTCCAAATATCAAATAAAAGATCAGCATCAATGTCGTCTCATGTGTCAACAATCCACAAGTTCCAACATATAACATATTTGAACCAAAATAAAAATGTAACCAAAACATAAAACCTAACCACAACAATTTCTTAATCAATCACTAATAAATTGAATAATTAAAAAAGTTAAAAACAAGGATACAAAAACGTTCTTTCACTAATAAATTTAATCCTCAAAGTTCATGTACCTGAGTGGAAATTATGAGGATATTGGACTCTCATATCCTTCTCTTGAGCAAAGGCAAAACCCTGAGTTGTGGTGCTCTGCTGCCTTTGACTCTCCTCATGTTGTTTTGGCTCTCGTTGAGCACTATGCTGGTCATTGCGAGTCTTCAGCACACAATCCTTCTTCAAATGCCCTGTCTGCTTGCAAAAGTTGCAAATATCTTCAACCAAGGGGCATGCCTTAGACAAGTGTCCTCGTTCATGGCAGTTGAAGC
Organism: Zingiber officinale; assembly: GCF_018446385.1. Classification (NCBI taxonomy): domain Eukaryota; kingdom Viridiplantae; phylum Streptophyta; class Magnoliopsida; order Zingiberales; family Zingiberaceae; genus Zingiber; species Zingiber officinale. The sequence goes on from NC_055987.1 coordinate 150,502,883, forward strand.
ATCGTATCTTCTCTTTAGATCTAGATCTATGACTCCGCAGCCGTGGCTTTTTTTTAGCATTCAGTTTAGTTTTCCTCGGACACTCATCCTGGACATGCCCTGATTCCTTGCAAAAGAAGCAAATATTCTTGTCCAAGCTACAATCATCAACAATGTGCCCACGTTCACCACATCTAAAGCATCGTGCTAACTTTGAAGAAGGCATCTAACTCTAGGTTAGATTCTGAAGAACCCTACCAAATATTTTTTATTTGCCTTCTTTGATGGTCAAGATAGCTCACTGGCAGTTCCAAAGAAAATGAAGTACAAACCTTTCCAAAGAAAGAACAAGTAAATGTTATCCTCTGTTCAACTTCAAATAATTGAGTTTTATCATCAGCAGTATAAAAAATATAGAAAAAAATGGAGAGCATATACAAGGTTTATGGGGATGATAGAGTTAACTTATGGCTCGATCAATTTGTGGTCTTCAGTGTAATCTACACACAGCATTCCCACATGCAGAATGGCAATTACAAGTATCTAATGTTAATCTAAAAAATGGTTCTCCATTTTGTTTTTCCAAGCCAATGTTAGTAAATGTTGCAATCGATCCCAACCAAGAGACGTAAGAATTTAAAGCAACTACGATAAGTAGACTTTTAGCTAGGAAAAAATGGTCGAAAAGCAGAAATAGTTAGAAAATTTTCACCCAATATGTTACTAGTTATCAGTTAAAGGGCTAGGGTTATTTCAATTTACACAGGATCCTGACACAACTGTATCTGCATGAGATTTCATATCGAAATTCATTTATTGAGACTTTATATCCACTATATAATGCCAGAGAATAACTCACATTTTAAACATATACAATATCAACTGCCAAAAAAAAATAAGTCAAGATATTCATAGTTTTCAATAGATTGTGATGTAAAAATAACCTGAGAGAGAGAGAGAGAGAGAGAGGAGATCCTACTTCGCCCATTCACAATGTTTTAAGGTGTAAATCTTTGCGGAAGGTTTGTCGTGACCTAGAAACCTGTCATAGGCTCATAGCATATATGATAATGAAATCGAAAAAATGGCCAAAAAGCAGAAATAGTTAGAAAATGTTCACGCAATATATTACTAGTTATCAGTTAAGGGCTAGGGTTATTTCAATTTACACAGGATCCTGACACAACTGTATCTGCATGAGATTTCATATCGAAATTCATTTATTGAGACTTCATATCCACTATATAATGCCAGAGAATAACTCAATTTTTTAACCATAAACAATATCGACTGCCAAAAAAAATAAGTCAAGATATTCATAGTTTTCAATAGATTCTGATGTAAAAATAACCTTTTAGAGAGAGAGAGGAGATCCTACTTCGCCCATTCACAATGTTTTAAGGTGTAAATCTTTGCGGAAGGTTTGTTGTGACCTAGAAACCTCTCATAGGCTCATAGCATATATTTATAATGAAATCGAAAAAAGGAGCAAGGAAGAAAGGTAGCGACTACAAGAAAAGAGGGAAGAATCTTACATTGTCTAAGAAGCGATGGGATCGGAGTCCGCCAGAAAAGACTGCCGGCATCGGAGAGGAAGCCGCAGCAGCACGAGAATGAAAAAGTAGGGTTTCGGAGCCGCCTCGATGACATCGGATGTTAATTCACCGCTAGTAGCGGACGCCAGACGAGTCCACCTGTTATACAGTCCAGTCGACGGTGGAGATGTGGTTTAGCAGAGATTAGGTATTGCTAATAAATTTGTCACATTTAAGTATTTTTTTAGGGGTATTTGTAAAATACCAACCCCTATTTTCTATCCATAATATTTTACCCTCTATATTGAAAAAAAACAATATTTAATCTTCCATTGACCAAAAGGTAATCTTATAAAAGCCAATTGTATTTTTTTTTTATCATTTCTTTTATAATAATCTCAAAAAGAAAAAATATCAAGATAGGAAAAGATTTTAATGATGAATTTTATTCTATCTTCATTTGATTTTAGTTCATCACTTTTAAGACTATGATATAGAGATAGAATATTCAAGTTGTCACCCACGTACTTGTAATTTAATCCTGTGAATTTGTAGAAATTTTTTCTCTAAATAAGACGTGTAACTAAAGGATGTTGGACTTTTAGGCTGCCCACTAAAAGTGATTCTCGATTTATTGGTAGGCGGTGGAAAATTTTCGTGGGATTGGACCGATCACCCCAGAGCTAGTTGGATTTATCAATTGATTTTGGTTCATAAATTTAGAATTCTGACTCTTTTTTGATTTGGTAAAAGTGATGGAATGAGTTTTGGCTAGTTATCCCTTTCAGAGTCATTATTTTTTTGTTGTTTATGCTGGTGTATGTATAAATTTTATGACGATTTTTATCGGAAGATATAATAGTCAATTCAATATGCTTTTTCCCTTTATTATTTAAAAATGATAAAAAAAAAAATACAAGGGCATAATTATCTTTTTATGGGGGTTAAATGTTATTTTTTAAAAATAGAATGGTAAAATGAGGAGGGTTTTGGATTTACACCCTCTGCGTATCCACACTAAGAGAACCTCTCCCTATATATTTATTTATAACCATAATATTTGTGAATCGATATAAAACAACTAATATGTTTTAAAACTCTCAATATAGTACTAAAGTCTCATTTATAATGGAGTTCCTTTTCTTTCCATCTCTTTCTCATTCACATATATCCAATAAGGAATTCCGCTCTTAGAACCGACTAATTCAGAGGTGACTAGCTCAACCTTATGGAAATTTTCTATTGACCACCAGAGTAAATCTAAAAAATGTAGATGGGTCATAGTAGATGATCTAATATCATGAGCAGTGTTCTAAAACGCGGGCTAGGCGGCCGCCTAGGCGCCGCCTAGTCATTGTGCGGCAGCAAGCCGCACCGGAAAACCCCCAGGCGGGTGACCTCGGCGGCCCAGCCGCCTAGGCGGCTCTCGGCGGCCCTCAGCGGGTCTCGTCGGGCCTCCGCGACATGTTATTTAGGTTTCATTGTTTTGGTATTTTGTTCGAAATTTCCTGTTTACGCCTTCGTCGTCTCTCAGCGCCACTTCGTCTTCTCATCGTTGCTGCGTAGCTGCATCGTTGCGTCGAAGGCTTCGTCGCTCCGGTAAGTTTTTACGTTTTTAAGTTTTTACATTTAGACTTGATACATCAACAAAAGAACAGTGTTGAGTCATCGTCGCGACATGTCTCCGGCGACGCCGGACGCGTCCGCAGCCGCCGAACGCGTCCGACAGCATCGCGTGATGCTTCCAGCGGCGCTGGAAGCTTCGGCGCCGGAGGCCTCCCGCGAGGCGCCGGTGGCGTCCGCGCTGTCGCGCGAGTCGCGAGTCTCGCGACAGTGTCGCGTCGCGAGACGGCGTTTTTTGTTTTTTTTTAAATTTAATAAATTCAAACAATTCCTTTAAATTTTAAATATATTTAAAATTTATTTTTTTAATAAATTTTATTAATTTATATAAAACAAATTTAAATATATAAAATTCCATTATTAATTTTATAATTTATTATTTATATAATCACTAATCAGATTTTAATATATAAATAATATATTTAACTTTTTTAATAAATAATATTAAATATTAATTTATATATTAACAGATTTAAAAATTATAATAAATATTATCATTTATCAGATATTCAGATTTAAAAAATAAAAAATATTTAAATTTTTAAAAAATATAATATATATTATTAATTTATATAAATCATATTTATAAATTTTATATATTATTAATTTATATTAATCAAATTTATAAATATTAAAATTATATTAAAATTGTAATAAATATTATTAATTTATATAAATCAGTTTTAAAAATATGAAAATTAAATTAAAATTTTAAAAATTCCAATAAATAATAAATATTATTAATTTATAATTATATAACAGTATAAAACAGATTTTAAAATATAAAAAAAATATATTTAAAATTTAATTTATTTAAACACATATCTAATAAATTTTATTAATTAGATTAAGATATATAAAAAAATATTCTCAGACTGGTTAATGACTTAATGTTATTAAAATATTTTGTATTGTATGTCTATATCTGTATAGTATAATTAAATATTTAAATTTTATTATCATGTTATGTCTTGTTAGTTATTAATATATATAATTTTTTCAGATTATATCTGTTATCAATGGCAAGTAATCCATCTTCGACAGCATCTGTCACTCAACCCGAATCCGGGATTCTTAGAAGAAAGTCAAATGACATCGGATGGGAGTTTGGGATATTGATTGATCCTAAGAACCTCGACAAAATTAAATGTAAGTTATGTGGAAAAGCAATATCAGGGGGAGTGTATAGGATAAAGGAGCACATTGGAAATATACCTGGAAATGTATCTGGTTGTCGAAAAGCATCTCAAGAAGACAAAAATAAGTACAAACAGGCTATTTTAGAAGGGAGGAATAGAAAGAAGAACAAAATAATGGAAGAACAAAGTTGTAGAGCAGAGGTGGCTATTTCCGTAGATGAAGAAGAAGGTCTTGAAATTGAAGGGATGGATGGAGTTAAAAAACCTCTTCCACTTGGCCCCATGGATAGATATGCATCGGCAATTGCTCTAGAAAATGCAGGCTCCAGTGGAAGTAAAGTACTTCGCCAAAAAAATATAAATGAGGCTCTTTTCAAAGAGAGAACTCAACAAGTTCAACAATATGTTGGGAGATAGGTTTATGAAAATGGAATCTCATTCAATGCTGTTGATAATGATAGCTTCAAGCAACTAATGGAGGCAGTGGGTCAATTTGGACCAGGATTCAAGCCTCCAACTCAATATCAACTTAGGGAGCCACTATTGAAAGCCGAAGTTGAAAGAATAAAACAATTGCTGAAGAAACATGAAGAAGAATGGGCAAAGAATGGGTGCTCAATTATGACAGATGCATGGAGTGATAGAAAAAGAAGAAGCATCTTAAATTTATGTGTTAATTGCAAGGAGGGTACTACATTTTTAGAGTCTAAGGAGTCTTGAGGAGGCGCATACAGCTGAACTTATTTTTGAGTATGTTGACAAGTGTGTTGAACAAGTAGGAGCTCAGAATATTGTTCAGATTGTAACAGACAATATGGCTGCAGCTAAATTGATGAGAGAAAAACGACCCGGGATCTTTTGGAGTTCATGTGTAACTCACACTATTAATCTCATGCTTGAAAGTATTGGCAAACTTCCACGATATAAAAAGGTGATTGAGCAATCCAAGGCTTTTACCATTTTCATCTATGCTCACCATAAGACTTTATCATTGATGAGAAGTTTCACGAAGAAGAGAGACATAGTCCGACCAGGAGTTACTAGGTTTGCATCAAATTTCCTCACATTGCAAAGTTTGATTGAAAAAAAAAACTAGTTTAAGAGCCATGTTTACAAGTGATATGTGGGAAAAATGTAAATGGTCAAAAACAAACAAAGGAAAATTGGCTTACTCTATAGTGATGAGCATGAGTTTTTGGAATGGTGTGACACTTTGTTTGAAAATATTTGCTCCTTTGGTAAGAGTTCTTCGATTGGTAGATGGAGTTAGAAAGCCATCGATGGGGTTTCTATATGGGGAGCTTCTTCAAGCTAAAGAAGATATCAAGGTGGCTCAGACTGAATCAACACCTATCATAGTCATTATTGAGTCAAAAATGAAGGATAGACTTGATACATCATTGCATACCACTGCTTTTTTGTTGAATCCTTATTTTTACTACAAAGATAGTTCTATTGCTCTTTATGAGGAGGTCGTAATGAGGATTTTTGAATGCATGGAAACTTTGCATGCCAATGAGTTAGATCTAAAAGATATAATTATTAACAAGGAATTTCCAAAATATAGAAATAAGACTGGGTTGTTTGGAAAAACATTGGCAGCAAAAGCATGTGAAAAAAATGATGATACATTTGATCCATGTGCATGGTGGAGTACATACGGTGCTCACACACCTAACTTGCTAAGGGTGGCATTGAGGATACTTTCATTAACTACAAGTTCATCTGGGTGTGAAAGAAATTGGAGTACATTTGAAGGAGTAAGTTTTAAACTTTCAGTCTACTCTTTAATTAAATTAGTTATAATTTTTAATGTCTACTCTATATTCAGGTACTAACTATAATATTTACTTTCTCTATTTTTTTTTAGATTCATACAAAGAAAAGAAATAGGTTGGATGCCAACAGGTTGAACAATCTAGTATTTGTCCAATTTAATGCTAGATTGTTGAACAAACAAAAAAAGAGAAAAAAAAAGAAATGTTGATGTCCTTCTTGCAAAAGATGCTTCAAATGCACAAGGTTGGATTGTGGATGGTGGGGATGATGAAGTTGAACTAGGTTCTGGGCTCACTTGGCAAATGGTTGATGAAGCAAGTGGAGCGGATGAAAATCTACAATCCCGAAGAAGCTCTAGAGTGAGAGAACTTCATGAAAATGATTTTGAATCTGAAGAAGAAGACGAGGATCACAATAATGATATTGAGTTTGTGTCCGATGAAGAACAAGTTATTGAAAATTATGGAGAAGAGGAAGCAGAATAAATACGAGTTTATGAGATATTATTAGTTGTGTAATTTTGAACTCATTTTGTTAAGACATGATTTACATTATTTAACAATTATATTTTGCTTAGTGGTTACTGGTTACTGATTCACAATGCATTGTAATCTTGAATTGAACTATTGCTACTATTTTTCAATGTTCTACTGTTTGCTATATGATTATGATAACTTACTGCATGTTCTATTGTTTAATTGTTTTTTTAACTTATATTTACTGAGTCTAGTATATTTCCTTTGCACAAAACTATTAATTTTCTTTTATAGTTTTTCATTTTTTGGTATTGGAAAGTATGTATTTATTTCAGCATACATAGTTAGATCTCCATTGCTATGAAATTGTTTAAGACAACATTTAAATTTGTATATGACATTATCCACAGTCCACATGAAACAAGGAATACCGAGGAATCCGCCTAGCGCCGCCTAGTCCCCAGGCGGCCTAGGCGCTAGGCGCTGGTCCGCCGCCCGACTAGCACCTAGCGAATTTTAGAACCTTGATCATGAGTGATTCTAGCACTTCGAACATACCTTGGGAGATAATCGAACCCTTGTTGTATGGGAATCCCTCTTGTCTCTTTTCATCATGTTATATGAGAATCCCTCCTATCTCTTTTTATTGCACGGTGCCTTCATGGAGTCATATTTTAGTACTTTATTTATTTATTTATTTTTTAACTATTATTAGGTACCCAACCCTTCAGTCTAACTAATTTTGGGAATAATCGACTCAGTCCTATGAAAATTTTTCATTAGTCATTGAGTAAATCCGAAAATGATTACAACAGACAGACTCAGTGTCTCAAATTTACAAAATATTCTATGATACACCGTAGCTAAAAATCAAATCGTGGACACTTGGAAAATTTTATAGACGCTGTACTGCAACAACATAGCAGGAGGCATCACATTTCAGTACTTTTTTAGAAGATTATATAGACACTCTACCACTACACCATCGCCCGAGCATCACATTTCAGTATTTTTTTTTTTACTTGAACCTATATTAGATTGATGATTTAGGATGGAAATTTAAAGATAATCGTCGATGATGTCCATTTAACCTCAAAATGTTGTTGACAAAGTGCACGAAATGGTAATAGAATAAAGTCGCTAGAGATGTCTTAAAGGTTTATCACTTTACGTGATGCTTACAAGTTTATTTGAACCTATATAGATGCAGTAAAATCTACAAATAAAATTATAAATCATGGATATTGTTACTGCATTAACGGATATAGATTTCAGATCTCTTCAATAACACACATCCATATTTTTTTGTCAGAACTTAGAAGCCCAGCGATTGCCCGACCGTTGGATCCAGCCGCCGTCTTGGCTAGAAGCTCAGCATTGGCCTGACACAAGAGGATAAATGTTTGCTATCAATCAATTTTGAAGTTTTTTGAAAGAAAAAAATCATAAACGAAAACAAAGCCTTAGTTTTTGCAAAAACAATAAAGGAAAAATAATTTTGTAGATCCCTGTTTGAGTACTGACAAACTAAATGTTCATGATGAAATTATTTTTCTGGTATTCCCTTTCTATTGGGTGCCTCGTGAAACCCCCACCGCTCGATGACCTCATTGTCTGACTGTTCCATCATTTTTTTCTTCCATGTATGAAAAAATTTTAGCTGCTCTGGTAGCTAATTCTGAACTTTAATTAATTTGGAACTAACTTAATAGTGATGCTCAAAGAGCAACCATTTACTGCATGCAACTGTAGTGTGCATGTGTTTTGCAAAGCTTTCATTGTAAGTTTAAAGGCATAATTAGCTTTCATATTCGTAGTCTATTCAACTCTTACTTGAGCCGGTACATATGTATTCAGGCAGCCACAGCACTCTCTCCTTCTAATCCTTTAAGCTCTGGCATCAATGACTGGTTTGCCAAAACCTCTTGGCTTTTGCTAACACCCAAGCTATCTGAAAGCTTTGCCCAAAGCTGCAAGGATGGACATTTTTTAACTCTTAAGATAATGACTGACTAGTTTCATTACTAAATTTAGCAGGGATAGTAGTCTAACATCTTGCATCATTTCAATTTCATCGGAAAAATTACTTGAAATTTGAAGAGGATAATACCTGCCGATACATGGAAGAATCTCCATGAGTTTTTCTTAGTTCAACAACGTATAGTGATGGACCAAGTTCAAACACCTATATATGTTTCAGGAATGAGGGTGAGAATTTTGTAATTGAAAGACGGACATGTAAAGTGTTTGTAAATTTGAAAAGATTTGTGGATCCTGAATTTCAATCATTGATCACTTTTAAGGGAATGAATTAACAAGAAAAGGTCTCGAATTGGATTTAGAGGCAGCTCATAATGTTCAACCCGGTTCTTCATGTATTCTCTTTACATCAAAAAAAAAGTTGGAAAATAGCTTCAAAAAATACCTCAGTAACAGCTGAAAGTGACTTGACACTCGTTTTAATCTCACAGTTTTGCATCACCTTCAACTGTAAAGACAATATCTAGGTTTTAATTGTCATTTGTTTACCATTCATTTTTTTAGACCAAAAAAAGGTTTCTTATCAGACATTCATTTATTTAGAAGAAAAGGGAGGCTAACCTTTCCATGTCCTCTCTGTACTTGAAGTCCCATTGACGTGACAATGTCCTCAATTTTATTTAGCAATTCTTCTGGTTGACAGTTTGAGGTGAATCTGATCTTTCTACTGGAGGCATCCTAAAGTCAATAAAATTAGGTTATCAGCTCATTCTAAATCATTAGTAGCCTCTCTAAAGCTTTATATATCAGAACTTGAGGGTTGAAACTCAAATTTTTAGAGAGTTGATAAACAGGGAGTTCACCTCTTCCTCAAAGAACCCAGAGAGGTCAAGGCAAGATGACATTCCAATTAGCTCAAAAGCATTGATATGATGGCATGCATCTCCAAGTTTGTCTGCTTCAGGAACCTTGACCAAACATTCAAATTGTTACCTTTCAACACAAAATAATGCGTGGTGATTAATTTAAGTTTCAGAAATTCATCTACCTCTCTGATTGAGAAAGATTCAACATCAGAGTCAATGTCTTCCTCATCCTCTTCAGGTTCAACGGGAGTATAGTCTTGCTTGAACCATTTATCTTCTTTGATTTGAGTCATATTTATCCTGGTTTGAGGATTTGGATCGAGAATTCTCCTTATCATATTGCGGGCTCCCGAAGATAGCCATTTAGGAATCTGGACATCACCCTTTGATATCTAGCCAATGTAAAAAAGGAATTAATTAGGCATATAATTTCTATATGCTGAGACTAGTTATGAAAAGATCAACTACTCACTTTTTGATAAAGAACAGCAAGGTTTGTATCATCAAACGGAAGGCATCCAGTAAGAATGACATACAATATTACACCACAAGACCAAATGTCTGCCGTTGCACCATCATATCCTTTGTTGGCAATAACCTTAAGCTCGTGGAAGGAACATAGTTACAATGAACTTTTCTTTTATAGACAAATATAAAACATACAAAACCTTAGTAGGATTTCAGATACAATTAGATCAATTTTTACCTCAGGGGCAACATAGTTTGGACTTCCACAGGTTGTGTGCAATAAGCCATCATGCTGGCCAAAGTAATTACAAAATGGAAAAGTAAGAAAGAGTAATGAACATTGCTACCAATAAACGTAAATAACATTATGAACAAGATGTCTATTTGGCAGTATTGTATGGAGCACTTACCCCAAATTGTTGAGGTAGAGCACTTAAGCCAAAGTCAGATATTTTAATGTTTCCTTGTGTGTCAAGAAGCACATTTTCTGGCTGTATGCAAAGCATGGAAGAGAATGGAGAAGTCCTATTTAATCAAATTCTATATCTTGTTCTAAAATATAAAAAATTCTGTATTTGTTTGATTACCTTTAAGTCTCTGTGGAATACACCTTTCTCATGGCAATAGCTGACAGCATCAATGAGTTGCTGAAAAAGTTTGCGCCCTTCAGGTTCTGGAAGCCTTCCTTTGGATTCCTTATACCGAAGAAATCAAGTGGTCAGTTAGTTATGCAGGAAACAACTTGATATGAATGACAAATTATTTACAGATGATTAGTACGTGAATTTCTTGCTAAATAGATTGCATTAATGGAGATCATAACAATCCTACTTACAATTCTATCAAAAAGCTCACCGCCAGTTTCATATTCAAGAACCATGTAAATCTTTGTCTTGCTTGCCAGGACCTGCAGACAATGCAAATCATAAATAAGGTAGACTAGTTAGTTCTTCAGATTATTATTAATTAAAATGGTGGGTCAAAAGGCCAGCACTTAGTGATTATACAGAAGAGATAGCAAAATAAAGACATGAGAACTTAAGGCTTGGTTTACTTGGATGGAAAACCAGGGTGGCAAAAGGCGATTCGCTCGTCCCAGCGCCTCCGTCAGCCCGTCCCCAAACCAACATAGTAGAGATAAATCATGGGTATCTACTTGCCAAGCACCTAGCTACTAGCCGAGATTTGACCACCTCATGGTGGAAGGGGGGAAGGAGAGACCATGCAAATATTCTATATCAAATTTTGTTATTCAGTATCAATATTTTTATTATTTTATTTATTTAATTTTTAAAATTGATGCAAGTAGATATAAAAGCACTCTCGTAGTTCCCAACTGCATTAAAAAAAGTAGACTTTGGCAATTTTCCTAATTATTCTTCTTGGGGTGGAAGGGGGGAGATCTTGATTTTTTAAAAAATAATAATATTGCCATCAGAGTGCAATAAAATTTCAACTCGACGAAGCTAAATGGATAATTGTTTCGTGGTGGACCAAGAGACGCAAGAAAGAGAAAGTGATAAGGTCTAAAGACCAAGGCAAGTCGTCCATTCCATCATGATTCCATCTCTCAAACAAACCTCCTTTCTCCTAGAGTGATCCACGTTGGTCCCGTTCTCAACATCCGTCATCAACGGAGAAGCAATACCACAAGATATTTCTCGTTCAAGGTAAACCACAAAATCATGAACTAACAGCAAAAACCACAAGTCAAGCCGTGCTCGATGTTGTCGCGGTCATCGGGTCATGTGGCTCGTGACTTAACTCGCAACGGAAGCTTGCCGTAACTGACTATTTCAAAATGGAAGACAGAAAGAAGGAAGAAGAAAAATGGGAAAATCCAGTAAATGTAGAAGAGAAAATTCGTGGTCTCATCTGACGCGGTCGGAAAAATTATCTAGAATATTCCAAAACACAAAACCATCGCAAAACATAACCAAGAAAACAGAGTGGAGGAGAAACGAAAAACCTCAAACAATCTGACAACATTTGGATGCCTGAGCAGCTTCAGCGTCGCAATCTCCCTCTTAATCTGCAGCCCTCGAAACATAAGCAACAACGTCCAAATCAAGCATCGCCCAGTTGCCCAAATCGGTAAGAACATTAAACGAATTACATATCGCGATTCTAACCTGGTCGTGGGTTCGGAGATCGAGGACGCGCTTGCGCTCGAGGATCTTGACGGCGAAGCAGCGGCCGGAATCGACGTGGCGGGCGAGCTTGACCTTGGCGAAGTTGCCCTCGCCGAGCATCCGCCCGATCTCATACTTCCCCACCCGCACCACCTCTGTATCCTTCTTCATATTCTAATTTCCTCCAGAGGGACGTGGCCGCAGTGGCCGGCGGGCGGCGGCGATCGATAACAATACGCTCAGTGACCGAGATTGAGGCGAATCACGGAGAGGGGCCGCGAGTAAGGGACGGGAGGGGCATTTAAGTCTCTGGATCATTGTGAAACATAGCTCGAAGTGGCCGGTTCGCTCGCCGGATCGGTTCGTTTTGGGAACTGGCGGGCCCACTGCATCAAGCCGCTACAATTATTTATCGCCACTATCTTTAACATACGCCATAATAGACCACTATACTAATTCATTAATTCATTAATTTATATATGTTAAATAGATAGGATCCATATAAATCAATAAATATATTTTCATGATCTATCTTTTAAATCATATTTTACTATCCAAAGGATCCTATCTCTTTGTTTGATTGTTTCTATAAATATTCAACGCGTCATTTGTTATTCCAATTCGCCAAATGTACTCCATCCCTCTTAAAAATATGATAATAAAGAAAAACTTATTTTGAGTAGAGAAATTTTATTTCATCTCTTATTTTTTTTTGTATTTTTTTTATGATTTTCATTATATGAGATCTCAATGATATTCCTCATATTCCAACTTAGATCTTCTGATTATTTTTATGGACTAGAGAATGATCCCTTTATCTATATTAGTGAAAATTAATGGCCCCTACTTATACAATCGATGAGGATTATTAATTTTACTAATACATATAAGCGCACCATCCTTGAGGATCCGGCCTCCTCTTATGCTACTTGAAGAAAGAGGCTCCAACTCTGTACAATTTATTTGGAGGCTCAGTTGGAAAAGCCAGGGCCCAACTTTGGAGGTTTGTAAACTATGCATTTAATGGAGTTTCTATTGCGAACAATTAACCATCATGAGATAAAAATAAATAAATTATACGATGTAAATTTTTAACTATTTGGATGAAACCACAATTAAGTGTCTTTCATCCAGTTAATGATCTGGTCCAATATTAAGGGAAGGGATGGAATGACTCGGTCAAAAATGACGACAGACAGATTAATTTTGGTCGTTCGAATACAAGTGAGAAGTGAGGTTGCCTCTTGTCAAGCATTCTTCAAGTTGGGCTTCAATAGATTTATTGGCGTTACTCGAAATTTTATTCTATTTTCTTTTACAAAAATTTATATAAGTACAGAATTTTTCCTACCAAGTCATATACTTTTCAGAAGTTAAAGTTTGATTGTAAACAAAACTTAATATTATTAATCCAAGTTAAACTCATGTGTTCATCAGAAGTTAAATCATATTACAGAAGTTGATTAAATATCTATTTTAAATATTGACTTCCAAGTTGTTGGCGAGACACTCGGCCTTCTTGGGTATGGAATCATCTACTACTTCTTAGTCAAAGCATTTCAAAAAAATTGAATATTTAAACTCCTTACAGTAAACCCTAGGTTAAACTACAGAGACTTCAATCAAAGCACAAAATCGTTAGCCTCTTGTGTTGGTATTTCATAATCCATATAAAGAAAAAATAAACTAGTATACAGCAGAAACAATTAATTAGTTATATCTTTCTTTGTACCTTAAAAACCTCTTGATCTTTTGTTGTATTTTTCTCCTCCTCTTGAACGTCGTGTGGGCGACGATCTACCAAGACGCAAAAAACACCCAAGTCCTTCTTTCTTCCAAGACTTTCGGTCACCAATAGATCAAAACTAGGAACACCACCTCTTGTTCTTCTTTCTTCCTTGCAACTCGCCGGCCATAAGATGGTTGAAGCCTCTTGATGTCGCCGACCTTAGGTGAGAAAGCAAGGGGAGAATAAGAATATGAGAGGGCCGACCACAAGAAGAATAGAAGAGGAATATAAATTGTGTAGATGATTATTATTTCTAAGGCACCATCTATCCTCTTTTATAATCCTTAGTAATAGTTAAAAAGGAAATATTTTAACAACAATTAAAATATCTCTTTTAAATTTCCTATTGTGGATGGCTACAAAAGAAAAGTTTTAAAATAAAAAATTCCTCTTTTAAACATTGTAGATGGCTAAAAAAGAAAAGATTTTTAAAATTAAAATCTCTCTTTTAAATCATGGTTACAAAAAAGGAAAATTTTAACAAAAATAAAATCTCTCTTTTAAACCATTGTAGATGGTTATAAAAGGAAAGATTTTTTAAATTTAAAACTGTCTTTTAAAACCATGCGAATGACTTCAAAAAAAGAAAAATTTTTAAAATTTAAATCTCTCCTTTAAAACATTGTAGATGACTACAAAAAGAAAGATTTAAAAAAAAATTAAAAAACCACTTTTAAACCCATCTTGACCGGCCCCTTACTTGGGCACCAAGCAAGGGGTGGCCAACCCCTTGCTTGGGCACCAAGCAAGGATGTGGCCGACCATAAGGATGACTTGGGTGGATGTGAGACTTTATGCATAGAGGCTACAACAGGGACCTAGAGGAGAAACCCCTGCATGTAGACGGTAATCTCTCCTCCATGTAGACGTCGAGTTTTCTGGAACCCTTGCAATGAATTGTAGACATGATCAGTGGCTCCCATATCTACACACCAGGTACTAGTAAATAACACCACTAAACATGTTTCAACCACTAGAGAATAAGATATACCTTTATTGTTCTCCTTTCTGCGAGGACAGTCCACTTTCCAATGTCCAGACTGCTTGCATGTGAAACACTTGCCCTTCGACTTCTTCACACCTACATGCGACTCAGTCCCTAGAGATTGATTCACTTTTTTTGCTGAACCAACTTGTTTCTTTTTCTTCTTTATGTCTTTCGGCTTAGAAGTAAAAACATTTTCAACAATGTGAATTTGAGAACTTTGACGAAATAGCCCTTCTGCTGCTTGAAGTTCTGTCAAAAGTTCCGCCAACGAATAAACCTTTTTGTTCATGTTGTAGTTCAGGCGGAACTACTCAAAACTTTTAGGCAGTGTTTGGAGAATGATATCGACTTGGGTTTCCCCATCGATTTCTGCTCCAAGAACTTCCATCTCATTCAAAAGAGCCATCATTTTGAGGATATGATCTCTTACGGGTGTCCCCTCAGTCATGGTGGTCGTCATCAAGTTTCTCATAGCCTCATGCCTAGCAGCCTGATTCTGGTGTCCGAAAAGTTTCTTGAGATTGCGCATCATGTCATAAGCAGTAGGCATGACCTGATGTTGATGTTGCAACACATTTGACATAGAAGCCAAAATGTAACACCGCGCCATCTCATCTGCCTTGGCCCGTTTCTTATGATACTCAATCTCCTCTTCATTAGAATCGCTATTAGGCAGGTTTGAACAAATCTTAAAAAGTACGAACTTGTAACCTTTAACAGTTTAGACAATATCCAAGTTTCGTTTCCAATTTTATGTAAACTAAAATTTAAAAATAATAATTCAAGGAAAATATGAATTTGAAAAGAAAATTAGCTAATGCAAGCACTAGCATTGTTTAATAAACTCAAAAATGAAAATAATAAATTAAAGGAATAAATATGATCCTTGAAAAATGACTATGCATATTTAACTTTGGAATCTATACAAAATTTAAATTTTAGAAATTACAAATAGTTAAACTGATATATCAGGAATCATAGGAGTCAAATTAGGAAAATTCTTAAAAATTATGTTCCACCAAAATTTCTGATTAATCCTGTAGGAAATAATTTATATTGGATTCCTAAATCATGGCAAGTATAATTTAAAGTTAATCTTAGGCATGTTTTGAATTTTAATGTGTTTTATCTTATACATTGTTTAAACAAATTATTTAAATGCCTACTGTTCATTTTTTCAAGTTGGAATTTTTTTTTCTATGCTATATGATGAATTAATCATAAAAAAATATATATATTTAAAATTTTTCTGTTAAAGTATTTTCTATGATTTTTTTAAACAAAAATGATATTTTGAAAATTAAAAATATTCTATAGACTTATTTTTCAAAAATTTTATTTTTCTATGATAAAACATAATATTTTTTTATCATCAAAAATTTTTTTGATATTTTTTGAATTTTATCTGAATTATTATGAATTATTTTCATAAAAGTTAATTTTTAATATTAAAAATTTAAGAAAATAGAAATTAAGAAACTTTAATTTTTCTAGTATTCAACCATCTATTTTTCATATCCATAAAATTTTAGAAGAATTTTCAGAGTTGAAAAATATTTTTAAGATTTATTTTTGAAATTTAGTTATTCTAATAAAATAAATCAATTCTGTTATTTAAACTAATTCTTTTTCTTGTGAAAATTTTTATACTCATATAAATTACTCTGTTTATGTTTGACAAAAACTTATAAATATTTTTTTGAAAAATAGTATCTTACTGATAATTTCTGTAATGTACCCCTAGAAAGAAATTTTAAATTTTTCTACCAATTTATTTTTCCTAAATTCTTTTTTGATGTGATCAAAGAGAGAGAAATATGTACAAATTAAGGGGGAGTATACAAATGTACCAACTAAGGGGGACTACAAATTTTACAATTTATTAACTTGCTTACCTTGAAATATTTATTTTATTCTAATTGCAACTTATTTTATTCTAATTGAAATTTTCTTACTTTTTTACATAATCATGTTATTATTTTATATTTAATCCTAACTTTAACTTAGGTTGATGCACATCAAAAAGAAAAAGATTGTAAGTACCCCGTGGTAATTTTGATGTGGTTAACTAAGTTAAGTTAGGTCTTGTGTATTTGATCCTTGTGTCTAAGTGTGTAGGAGCTTAAGAACACAAGAAGTTGGCGGAAGACGTAGCTAACGAGAAGGATAGCACGGAAAAAAGGAGCCGATGAGTTCGATGCATTCGAGGGACGAGATGCTGCGGAAGAGTACGAGGGACGAGATGCTACAGAAGAGTACACCGGTGGATGGAAAGGATGTACACGACGTCGGAGGGACGAGAAGCCGGGAAGGAAGTCTGCTCTAGGAGAAAGTCAGAGTTGGGTTCGAGTGAGCTTAACTCTGGGTAGCCGGAGCATCATCCACATAAGAAGAGATTAGCTTATGGGAGCTGATCTACCTTTTGCCTTGTGGAAGGCGCCTTCCATGTCTTGGAAGGCACCTTCGATGAACAGTATGAATGCGCCTTCCTTAGCCATTACCTGAGGATAAAATTTTATCTTTAGGAGATAGAATTTATCAAATGGAAGATGCCTTGGACCACCTTAAAGGCATATTCAAGCTATAGATAATATTTTCTAGGGGTTATAAAAAGACCTCTAGACTTAGAAAATATTCAACAACTCTTGTATTAATTTTCTAGTTTATTTCTGAGCGTCCAACGAGTGTAAGAGGCTTCTCCGCCTTCAAGAAGGAGATTTTCTATTGTTTTTTATTTGTCTTGGATTAACAATCACGTAGGTTATAATAAAGTAACTTTTTACCTCTTTTATTTTATTAGTTGTTCAACTGCTTTAATTTGATTGTGTTTCTAATCTGAGTTGAAAGATCGAGAAAGGATATTTTTATTTAACAGGCAATTTACCCCTCTTGCCGGCCATCCTCACTGCTCCAACATGCTGAGTTTCTTCCACATTAATGTATTTCTCAGCTCTCCTCAAGAGGTTATCATAGTTGCCCGGAGATTAAGGGATGGGATGACTTGGTCAAAGTAATCACTATAGGATCAAAATGAATGAGAGAGGGGGATGAATCTTATTTGTAAACTCTTCTTTTCACTTTTAAAAACTCTTTGGAAACTCGAGTACGCAGCGGAAAAACAAACTAACAATAACATAGTAGAAAGTAAAAGCCGCTTATGTTTTTACTTAGTTTGAAGTTTTTAACGACTCCTACTCCAAGATCCATGATCCCTTGGACAATATTGATTGAACAATCCACTAAAATCTCTTCCAAAAACCTTCAGATAGACATGTCAAATACACAAATGAGGAAAGTATAACAACCTACACTTTCCTATGCAGATACAATAATAATTGAAAATAAACTTTTATTGACACTTGTAGATGTAGTTCGTAGCTCGAAGTTGGTGTCGCTTTGACTGTAGCAATTGGATGTAGCAGAGTTACAACAAAGCGGTAGTAGACTGTAGAGAGACGGTGTAACAGAATGATCGAAGAAGCTTGTTCAAAAATGATATGAAAGAGTTGTTTGACCACCTTCTTTTATAATACATTAGAGATGCCTCAGTTCATCCAAGGCACCTCCATAAACTCTGATCTAATTCCCAGAGTTCAGCGTTAATCCTCTTGGAGGCGTCTTCAATCGTCTAAGGGTACCTCCAACCTGAGACACTTCCAGTAACCCGAGGTACTTCAAGCGCTAAACTTTTATCCTCGCAGCTTATTTACTCTAGGGTGGCTCTAGCCATCCGAGGTGCCTCTAATCCTTTACTCAAGGTGCCTCCAATCAGTTAAGTTGCCTCGAGTATTATTCATTCTAACTTCAATTTTGCTCTAAGCAACCTTCGACCAGGAGCTTCACAACAACATTACGAACTACTTGCGCTTCTTCGAGCTACTCAGAAAACGCCTCTAGGACACCCGAAAGTTCCAACGACGATTCTACTGAAGATTTCATCATACAAAGTTATTGATATTCTTTAGTTTTCAAATCACTTGTAATCATTTAAAACTGTATTTGTACTCTTTACGATTGATTAGTCTTTGCCCATCGAAAGCACTCTCACATGCGGGCCTTGGAGTATGAGTTATCATAGGCTCTGAACCAAGTAAAAGAAACGTGTTAGCATTGCTTGATTTTCTTTTTGTCTTTCTACTGCTTTTACTCCGATTGATTTTAATTGAGTAAATTAGCCACGAGCGCTATTCACCCCCTCCTAGCGTAACGATCCTACAGATTCGTCTTACCCTCAATCGATTGTCACATCAGATTCGAGCAAATATAGCCATCTAAACTTCACAATGACTCTTTTCTCCTTCTCTCAATCGATTAGTCAATTTATTACGTGGCTTCAATCGATCAGCTAATCGATTAAGAAGCTTACTGTCTGTTATAAGTTTCTCCTCCCAATTGATCACCTAATCGATTGAGAAACTCACTGTTCGTCATGAAGAAACGCTCTCAATCGATCGATTGATAGCTTCAATCAATCACTTAATCGATTCAAAAGCTCACTGTTCGCTTACAAACTCTTCCAATTGATTACCCAATCGATCAAGATACTTTTTGCACTATTCTTCGTTAATCAATCAATTACCTGATCGATTAATCCCTCTAATCGATTACCTAATCGATTGGTAAGTAGTAAAATGTGTAGATCTCTAAGCGAGCTTTGTTTCACATCCGAGATCACCTCAATTCAATATCCGAGTCAAAAGTTATGACATTCGAAAATTTGCTACGTCGGAACTTTCTCGTTTCATGTTAACTCTCTGTTAGACTTACGACTGCCAAGTGTTCAATCAACTTTTGACCTACTTGGACTTTCTCATATGTAGCCATAGTTAAGATTTTACCTTGCAAATTTGTGGTCCTCTAGGACCCACTTGGACTTCTAAACATCAGGTGTTCAGTCAACCTTTGACCCACCTAGATTTTTCAATGTCTGGTTTCACTCACTAGAATTTTCTCACTACCTAGTTTCACTCACTAAGACTTCCCAATTGTCTGGCTTCACCTACTAGGACTTTTCATTACCTGACTTCACTCATTAGGATTTCCCAATTGCCTAGCTTCACTCACCAGGACTTCTCCACTACACGAATTCACTCACCGGGACATTCCACACCAAGTATCCGGTCAATATTGACCCATTTAGTTTTTCTTCTTTTGCCAACCATCCCATTGGTCTTGCCCTTGCCTAATCTCTAGTGAGGACTTTTCTAGTCAAGTATTCAGTCAACCTTGACTTACTTGACTTCTAGTCAACCTTAGACCTTCAATCTCCCAGATGAAAAATTACACCAGCAATCTCCATATATTGTCAAACATCAAAACTCAAACATCAAGACTCAAGCTTGAGCCAACTCAAGTTTAGTCAACCTGGTCAACTTTGACCTAGGGAAAATTGTACCAACATTCCTGACCTAACTAAACTTCAACCTAATGTCTGATTCTCTAGACTCAGCAAGTTTTTCAGCCAGCACACTTGGTAAACATATTAGAACACACAAAATCCAACTATAATCTTTTTTCATGCATCAAAATCTGAGTTTGATTATAGTGCTAACTGCACCAACTACTACGACCGATTAATTTCTGTCGATTGGATACAAGTTAGGTTGCTTCTTGTCATGTTTGTCTTCGGCAGGCTGATCGACTTCCTTTAGATCAGATTTTCTTCAGGTCGGACTTCAATAGACTGACTTCCTTTAGGTTGGACTTTCTTAAAGTCGAGCTTTAGTAGACCGACTTCCTTCATGTTGAGCTTTCTTAAAGTCAAGCTTCAGTAGATCGACTTCCTTTAGGTCGAGTTTTCTTCAAGTCAAGCTTCAATAAACCAACTTCCTTTAGGTCGGCTTTCAAAACACCAAGTAACAAGGAGGTTCTTTGAACAAAGGTCTGAAAAGACTCAAGAAAGAGATTAGAAGGGGGGCTAAAGTGAACCTTAACAAGGCTCATCCTTTGGCACTTAAGTCAAACCTTAGAGAATAGGTTGAGAAAAGTATAGAGCCAAAGATGACTTTGATTCCCAAAGGCACGCCTCGTCCTTTCCTTATCGAGAGAACTCTTGGTGATCAACACCAATAATCATGTCTCTTGGCTCTTCAACAATTGTCAAGTCAAATCAGAGTTCATGGGTAACCCAAACTATTGGGATCTGGTGGTAGTACAATCTGAGCATGAACAGAATGACAGTATAACACTGTTTTGGCAAAGTCAAGACTAGAGCTAAACTCTATCTTTTTAAGACAAATTTGTCTTACACGCAATGCTCACAGAATACGATAATCATCTCCCAAGATATAACAATTTTATCTTACAATAGCAGCATTACAAATCGTAAGACCTCCGAACTGAAGAAGCTTCTCGAGTTCTTCAAATAAAAGTATGGAATGCAATGCTTACTTTGAATTGGAATGAATTGAGTGAGTGAAATGAGAAAGAAAGGGGTCTTATTGTTAGGATCAAAAGAATTAAGATATCTCCATAATGGTATGATATTGTTCACTTTGAGCCTAAGCCCTCATGATTTTATTTTTGAACTCTATCCAAAAGATCTCATACCAATGGAGATATCTTTCTTTTATAAGTTTATGATCTTTTCCATGTATTTTCAGTGTGGAACTATATTTATAACCTTACATCCCCAACACTTCCTCCCTTAAACGAAGGACCATAAGGTCCCCCTTAAGCAGAAAGCCTATCCATTTGATGTTCGATTCTCGACCCACCAGGTCTTCCTGCCCCTCGATCCAATCGACCTATTAGGACTTCCTTGTATAGTCGCAACTATGACTTTCTGCCTGACATCTGGTCCTCTTGATACAGATTTGGGAGCCCCCACTTCTTTTATTCGAGATCAATATTCTACTCACGTGACTCGATTATATCATAACTCTTGTGCACAGTTGGCGATTAGATTTCTAACAGTCCGAGCTTTGATATCAATTGTTAGGACCCAAAGAATTAAGATATCTCTATAATGATATGAAATTGTCCACTTTGGGTCTAAACCCTCATGGTTTTATTTTTACGCTCTACCCAAAAGACCTTATATCAATGGAGATATCTTTCTACCCATGATCTTTCCTATGTATTTTAAATGTGAGACTATATTTTCAATCTTACAACCCTAACACTTATTTATACTAAATGAAAGGGTATAAGAACCTCTTGGTACAATTAGATCTCAACCATCCAACTTGAATTGGATTGTTTAGATTGCATTCCTTCCCAAGAGATACAATGTCTCTTCATTTAGATGTCAATCAATGGTTGAGATTAAGCCATCCAAAGGGCACTTATGCATTTTCAAATCGACGATCCAGGTTTCTCAATCTTGATCCAATGATCTAGATTTAATTTCTCATTCACATTATAGTTTTGACGCTGAGCAGAATATGTATATTATTTTGAGGCGCGAAGTTGTAGAGGGATTAACAAGAAAACAAGAGAGAAGTAATGAAAAAAAAGGAATAGCCTAAACTAGGCTTAGACCTATTATGAAATCAAGAGCGGAAAAAAAAGATATGTAATCGTAATGTGGCTTAAGCAAAATAAATTGATTCATTATCAAACTAACTTGTCCTAAATATCATCCAAGTATAGGTTTATATATTTCTCAAAATACTCAAAATAATCTAAACGAAAAAATAACTAACTAGACTTATTCTTTAAGATTTAAGATAAATTAACTAACAAGAATTAGTTCCCTAAGATTTAAGATAAGATTAAATATAATTAAAAAAATAAATTAAACTTAATTAATGGATTACTAATTAAAAAAAATTCAAAAGATGCAAAATCTGAATACTTTGAATTCCCTCTTGCATTAGTTTCCCAACACAAACTTGGATACGACTCAAACGGAATTGACTTGAGATCTTCTATCAAGGTTCCGACTTAACTCGAACTCAATTTGATCAAACCCAGGTTTGACTTGATGTGATTTGAGCTCAATTGACTAGACCTAAGTTCAGATTGACTTTGACATCCAGCTCAATTTCATTTTTGACTTTGACAATGCACGTTGTGCATGACTTTCTCCACCATATATCATTCTATATTATACATTATCTTTTCATGATAAACATGTTGACAGAACCCTAAGTCTGATGATAGTGCTGGGTGATTACCTAATTGACCATGTATATCCCAACCTAAACCTTTTAAAAATTAAGATATTTAAATGAGTTTAATTCTGCTATCACGCTTAATCATGGAATTAAAGAGATTAGTGTTTTTTTTTCACTTTTGGTGAAGGTTCTCCCGTCTCTATAAGAAATGAAAGATGCACCAACTCCTTTTGACATCTAAAAAGTTCTCAAGGACTACTCATCTCCCTAAAGCTAGAGGATAACAACTCCATGATTACCAAAGAGATTTTGAAACTAATGAAGTGAAAATTATATATGATTTTAGTGTGCGCATTATCCTTTTGTAGCTAACTTCTGTAAATCTTTTTTGTTTTAACTGGAAGTTTTTGATCAGGATATTAGTTGCCACCAAAAACTTTACCCTTTTTTGTTTTTTTGATCCAATGACTACTTGATTAAAAGTTAGTCCCAACCCACGCAAGATCTCATTGTTTTTCCAACTGCGATATATTAATATATTTATAATATGTCACACTTCATAACCATCCCACCAATATTATTAAGTGTAAAATTACTACTTTAATTTGAGAGATATTGAAATGCTATCTAACGATATATAAGCAGCAGACAAAACGTTAAAACTTATTTGAGAGGGAGGCTCATATGAATCGTAGAACTTACGAATGTTGTAGTTGCACTAGCAATTAATGACCTCTTCTAATCCAAAGGCATGCATGAGGGATTTAAACCCTAATTTGTGATGTATGTTCGTAAGTCTTTTCCTTTGTTCTAACTTGTCTAATCATACAATGATATATATGAAAAAAGGCTAAACATAACGACCTAGCTACGTGATACTGAACAAACACAAGGTCAAGATAAATGATACTTTGGAGATTGGATGTCATATCGGAATTACATAGTCAAAAAGGAAGGGACGAGTAAAGCGTGGAATCTCTGTGCCGACGGTCCTTTAGCCCCAGTTTTAAAGCTTTGTTTTTAATTATCATTTTACGCCAGCCATGCATTAACAACAGCAGTACTATTAATTAATCCTTAATTCGTTTGATGAAATAAAATCAACTGCAGAAAATATAAAGCTGGTGAGTGAAACGAATACATGTTCTAAAAAATCAACTGCAAAAATAATAAATCTATTAACTTTTTAAAGACGTGTGGCCTACTGATCACTTTCTCGCAACAAACAGGCAAAACTTTTTCTCATTCTTGAACATGGAGATTTGCCTCGAAAAAGATCTGCAATATGTACCTTGATAGCTATTCATAAATAATGGCCTCCCTTTTTTTCTTTAGCTTTCACAGTCTGTGGAAGAGGAAGGAACCACTGTGCTAACTGCTAAAGCAGATTAATTTGATGAATATATGCATATATTTTAATTTGAGTTTATTTGTCAATCAAACACTTAACTAAATGGGTAGTATATTTATATAATTATATTATATTTATGCATTCCATTACCATCTTCTCCCAGAAAACTAGTAATTACACCATGCAGAAAGACAACAAAACTTTAAGGATGCACTCATATATGATTAAGAATAATAAATCATATCATATAATTAACAATACATATGTATATATAAATCATTAGAATAATTCCATGTATTTTCACTCAATACACACTCATCTATATATCCTCATGTAATTATATTTTAATTAATTTGCCACGCTCTGTGTTAAATTTTCAAAGTTATATAAGTTTCCGACCGGCCGTATCTTCTACAGGGAATCACGGCTTATGTTGTCCGACATCGACATCGTCGACGCTGTCCTCGTCATGCTCCATAGATCGCCATCCTCTCGTGGACGGTACGCACCTTCCTCATTCTCCTCCACACTTATTCTGCCAACCGGCGAGTGGATGTCAAAGGAGAAGCAAGCTTCCTCGCCGCCGTCGAGTTGCGAGGCAAGAAGCCGGTCGAACGAAGCCCAGTCGCCGGCGGCCGGCTCCGCTTCCGCCGTCCTCATGCTGCACGATCCATCTACTGCGACGCGGTACGGGTTACTGTCAATGATCGGGGTCTCCAGCGCCGGTAGCTTCATGAACATCTCCAGCAGCCCGCCACCGGCGATTTCACTCGGCCGCCGATCGTCGACGGCGCCTTTACTTTTGCAGCTCCCACCGCGTTCCCTCTTCATGCACGATCTACCCATGAACTCGAGAATCTGATCCAATGCGCCACCGCCGTCGCCGCCGGGGCTGCCAACACAGGAAGAGTTGTTGGCGCCGGCATCGACGCTGGGTACTCTGTGGTGGTGGTGGTGGAGGTTCTTCTTCTTGAACACCCGGCACACCACCCACCCTTCTTCTTGGTTATTATCATTAATACAGGCACTGATCGACGTCGTTTCTCCCAATTCCGCTCCACCGATCTAAATTGTTAATCAATTACTCACATATAAATCGTGAAATAAAATCACTAGATGAGAATTAATGATTACGTGGATGAGGTCTTGGGGGTGGTCCTCGAGCCTGTACTCGTGCATGATCCAGTCGGACTTCTGGCCGTGGGGGGCGCGGCCTGTGTAGAACACCAGCGTCTTGCGCATGCCGATCCGGCGCCGGGCACCGGAGTAGATGAGCTTGTCGCGCCCGGTGGCTTTCCAGAAGCCGGCGGCGGTTGCCCGGTTGGTCCGCGTGCCGGTGGGGTACTTCTTGTCCTTGTGGCTGAAGAAGTACCAGTCGCTCTGCGGCGTGGACGACCCGATCCTACACTTCTCTGCAGACATTTACATCATACATCATGATCGACGATCACACAAAAGTACTGCAACGCAACTGATCCGACTGCAATCGATCGACCAACGGAATTAACCTTGTATGTCCCATGGCTCGAGCTTGTTGAGGTCGACGTCGCGGATGACGTCGAGGTCGATCTCCTGGGAGGAGACCTTCTTGCGGAGGTAGTAGGAGAGGAGCTCCTCCTCGGTGGGGTGGAAGCGAAAGCCCGGCGGCACCACAGACTGCCCGTTCACTTGGATCATGCTCATGATCTCTAGCTAGCTAGCAAGCTACCTCTGGCCGGCTGATCAATGAATTAAGAAGCAAGAGCTGAAGAGCGAAGGACCGATCGATAATATTGGGGAAGACAGTGGGTGATCATCAAGCTTATTTATGTAGTGCAGAAATTATATAATTAACGATAATATGTTTAGTGTCAGATCAATTAACAAATTGAGACATGGACGTGCCACGATCTTGTTGTCTTTGTTCTCGTTGTTGTTGATGATGATGGTATGTATATATGGTCCCTAATTAGACAAGTAGACGGAAATTAACTTCACAAAAAGGGAATGGGCGGGGGGCAACAGGCAACGGCAACTACCCTCCATCGCTGTAAAGATTTCCGGGCGTGCCTCTGTTTGGGTGGGCGCAATGTTTGGTGAAAAAAAAAAAGGTTGAAAATAAATAGACAGAAAATCAAATAGAAATTAGTAAATTCATTCGCGCTCGTTTATTTTATTTGTAAGTTAATCTATCAAGTTTGTTCTTCGGTCTGTCTCTGTCCGGGCATCGAGACGGATAGGTGGGAGAGAGAGCACTTTCATGGGCTCCACAATAACTAAAGAGATGGCAAAAGTTACCCCAACCAATGAGCAAGTGAAGCAGGTGGAGAATTCTAATTAGCAAGTCGAGTTATGATTTCAAACAGTGTAGGATTCCAAATCCAGGTCTAAGGTCCGGTCCGGCCTCTTGGTATTTCAAATTGTGGGTCCAATCAAGGTACTCGAGCTCACTCGGTCTGACTCACTTCGTGAACCGAGTCCAATGTCGCTATCCTCCAAGCCAATAGGACTGTCACGCTAGCTGCTGCCCCTCTCTCTCTCTCTCTCTCTCTCCTTTTCTTTCTATTCCCTCCCTCCGACGATAAAGAACCACCCTGCAAAATTATGCTCGCGTGATACCAGTTGGTGATTTCTCCCCTGGCTTCACTGTTGATGCATGCTCCCTCTTTAGGTCTTGGGAATCTTTCGGTAACGGTTCGTGTCGATCGGCGTAGCTGCAGGTGCCGGAACTCATCTTCTTCATGGGCAAGAAGAGCAGCGGTGGCGGCTCTTGGCTCACGGCCGTCAAACGCGCATTTCGATCTCCGACTAAGGATTCCGATAAGAAGAGCTCCAGGCAACGTGAAGCCCCTAACCAAGACGACCACGAAGACAAGGTTAGATTTTGTGTGTGAGTCTGTGTGTGTGTCTTGTTTGTTCTCCGCGTTCAGCTCCCGCAAAGGTGACATCTTTTTGTATCCTGCAGCGAAGGAGGGAAAAGGGGCGATGGATCTTCGGCAAGCCGTACTCGACGCAAGAGCAGCAACAGCAGGTGAGTTCCGCGGTCGTGGTGCCGGCGGTCTCAACGGAGCAGAGGCACGCCATCGCGCTGGCCGTCGCTTCGGCGGCGACGGCGGAGGCGGCAGTGGCGACGGCGAAGGCAGCCGCGGAGGTGGTGCGGCTCACCAGGCCTTCCTCTAGCTTCGTGAAGGAGCATTGCGCGGCAGTCGTCATCCAAACCGCCTTTCGAGGATACTTGGTACTTGCATTCTTCGGTCTCTCCTCGCCATCACCCCCTTTCTCCTCTTGATTTCATCATTCAAACTTGGATTTTGGTGGAAGGCGAGGAGGGCGCTGCGGGCGTTGAAGGGGCTGGTGAAGCTGCAAGCGCTAGTGAGGGGCCACAACGTGCGCAAGCAAGCAAACATTACGCTGCGCTGCATGCAAGCACTGGTAAGGGTCCAGGCAAGGGTGCGCGATCAGCGGATGCGGCTGGCTCAGGAATTGTCCTCCTCCTTCAGCTGCGACACTTCTCTTTGCGACTCCAAGTATCTGCACCTAGCAGATAGGACGTCCATGGTAACCCAAGTTTTAACTACTAGTTTCCTCTTTCTCTTGAACTCTTCTTGCTCGTTATGTTGCTTCTTGACGGATTCAGAATTCGAGAGAGGGGAGTAGCTTCACTGAAGATTGGGACGATCGCCCGAGAACGATGGAAGAAATCCAAGCGATGCTTCGGTTCCAAAGGGATGCGGCGTTCAAGCGAGAAAGGGCGCTGTCATACGCCTTCTCGCATCAGGTAGGCAAATCCTCTCTTCTGCTTCCTCTGTTTTCCTCTGGTCCGTGTCTGACGTCGACGTGCCTTCGTGTTGTACCTAAGCTTCGGAGATCAGACCGGAACCTATACACCTCACTGGAGGATGACTTCGATGGCGAGGCGGCTTCGGCGGGAGAGTATGGGCCTGTCCGGTGGATGGACCGCTGGATGGCGTCAAGGTCCTCCTTTGACAACAGACCAAGTAGCAGGCGCCCTTCCGCAGAATACCGTGATCCAATCAAGACGTTGGAGATCGACACCGCTCGCCCTTTCTCCTACGCCGTCTCCCCTAGTCCTCGCCGTCAGACGCCGGCCTGGCACCCATCTCCCCCCCTCCACCGATCCCCCGCCACGCCATCACCCTCCAAAGTGCGCCCTTTGCAGGTCCGCTCGGAGAGTCCCCGCGCCGGTCGCGAGGAGCGGAGCTTCTCCACCGCTCATACCCCCCGGCGGCATCAGCATTCCGTGGCGGTGCCGAACTACATGGTGGCGACGGAGTCTGCCAAGGCGCGAGTGCGGTCGCTGAGCGCCCCAAGGCAGCGTCCAGGGACGCCGGAGAGGTGCGTCGGTGTCGCTGCCAAGAAGCGACTGTCCTTCCCGGCGCCGGACCCATACGGGTGCCCGCAGAGCCTGCGGAGCCCGAGCTTCGAGAGCGTTGCGGGTTGGTTCTCCGGGGAGCAGCGATCCAACGCGTCGCCCTCCTGCAACGACAGCGTCGGAGGCGAAGCGTCGCCGTCGTCGACTGCGGACCTCCGGCGGTGGTTCCGGTAAGCGGGGCACCGTGCTCTGCTTATGCGGTACCGTACTTCACTGTAGCTTTTTCTTGCTTTTTCGCTTTGGTGGGCTCAATCAACCTGTCGTGCACTGGCCAGTGGGGTGGGATTGAGGCGCGCGAAAGCTTTCATTTTGATAAGTTGGCGGTGGTGGTGATGATGCAGGCAAGGCCATGTGTGGGACTCTGCTCTAGTCTACTGCGGAGCTCAAAAAGAAGTGCAGGTTATTGGTTTGCCAGCCTTCGCCTTTGATGGGAAATCATGAGACGTGGCGTCACATCCAGCTCTGCGCTGGGGTTGCGCAGTTAACGGAGAAACGAAGAGAAGGGTTTAGTAAGGTTTAGGTTTAGGACCCTAAACCCTAGAACCCTAACGAGAAGGGCGAGGAGGTTTCTGATTAATCTTGTCTAAAAGTTCTTACTAGCGGTAATAATTAGGCATCGTTCGAAAACGTTCCCAATCTAAATTTCTTTTGAATAAATTTGATTCTATCTAAAAGTTAAAAAGACGGATGTTGGGACGTGATATTTTTATTAATTTTTGATGGATTTCGCTCCTATTTACAACACAAGTAATATCAGTGTTGAGTCAGAGAATGGATCCTTGATGATGATTCTCAGCCGCTCAAGTCAGTCTCCGATAAAATAAGAAGAAACAAGCAGCGAGAACTGTAGCGTAACAATAGAAATCGTGTAAAATATACTTCCGTCGATGTCTGGACCCCTTTTTATATAGGGCTTTTGTAGTGTGCGTGCACGCTTCTTAAAACGAGTACGTTTTCTTAAGTTTTTCCTGAAAAGATATGTCAGTAAAGTGTCTTTGACATAGTACCTTAACGGGTCGAGCATATCTCTTAAATGATAGTGAAAGCTTCTACTGTACGATCCTCTGTTTGACCATATCGTCTATCAGCAACGTTAGCTTCCAAAAGGATGTTGAAAGATATCCTGCTGTGTCTGTTGCTTGGTCGAGCGGAATGATCGCTCGGTTAGAATTATGATATCCTTGCGTTATCTGCTGCCACGTTGAGCGGGACAATCGCTCGACTGAAAGTCCACTGTCGCGCCGAGTGGGAGAGCTGCTCGGTTAAAAGTCCTTTGTCTGTGTCGTCCGTCGTCGGGCCGAGCAGGATAGACGCTTGGCTCGGCTTTTACATGTCCCTTGAGCGTCGGTTTGATTACTCCTTGTGCCCAAGATGATGGGTCCGTGCTCAACCCCTCGATTGGCGTATAACTCGTCCGAGCGGCCACCTGGTCGCCCATCCGTTGACCATTTTGACTTTGATCTCCACGCGGTAGTAGGGTGGGGCTCTGCCTAATCACCGCATCATAAGCCTTCCCTCCAAGTGTAGTCGAAGGAGGTTGTAGTCTGATTGATTGGATCATTGTGTGAGCAGATTCCCTTCCGATCGACATTTGTCGCTGTATGGAGTTCAAATGGGATGTGGCATTTCTTATTAATCGACCTGTTGAAGTTTGCTGAGCGGGCATAAGTGCGCTCCTTCTATCTGATCGACCTGACGGAGGTTTGCATTTGTTAAAATTTTTTCGTCGAATGCCTCGGGCGAGCGCGGGTTATGCTGATGTCATCCTGATTTCTTGGGAATTGTACAAATCCTCTCTCATTAAGGTAGAACAGGTTCCCACGACTGCATTAACTGTCGACTCGTGGTAGCATGCATGCCATGTGTCACAACCATCGCCGTCACACGTCTAACGTGATAGGCATTGATTGCGATGTTTGGCGGTTTGAATTCAACGATGAGATCTCATTCTAGGTTTTCGCGACCTAGATCGAATGGCTCCAGTCGGCCGAGCTCGATCCTTATAAGCTCATTACGCCACTTCCTTTGCACTTCGCGTGCGAGTTCCTGACGCTTAAGTCCTTGCTTCCTTCGCACACTCCGACAATCTTCGACGCTTCCTCTCTGGTGATCTCGGTTTTTCTGGTGACACTTCTCCTGTAAGCTCTCTCCTTATCCCGCCTATCTTTGATCTTTTTACGACCTTTCTCCTTGTTCCGACGACATTCTTGTGACCCTTTTGTATCTTTTTGATCGCCTTTCTTCCATTTTGTGTTTGTTTTTGCGATGACCAGCTCCTCACAGCCATCGACCTTCATCCTCGGGCTCTGGTATACCACCATGGAGTCCAGGTTCGATGAGGGTGACGCTGAGGGCCTTAGAACGTCTTTGAAATTCCACCTGACCATGAAATCATTCTGCCTTCCTTGTCCGATCGACCAAATATCCCGTCGACCGGATGCATTTGTCTGTTCAGGGATCATTTTACAGTCAATTTACGGTTCCCCATTCACCCCTTCATCCTCGCCGTCTGTAAATACTTCCGCATTTCCTTTCTCCAACTTGTGCCGAACTTTTTTCGTTTGCTGTGCGACGTAGTTATCTTGTTCCGGCTGCACGACATTCCTTTTATCCCTAGCTCGGGCCTTTCATTATTTTTATTATCCAAAGCAATCCGAACCGGGGACCTTCCTGTTCCAATCCCGAGTCGGCTTAGTGTTTTTTGACAAAATACCAACTTCCAACAAACATTGATGAGAGTACTTCTTTTTTATGCGTCTCCTCGAGTGGCCAGATTTTTCGACCCACTAGCAGCTCGAAGTGGCGTCTCAGCCCCCACTGAAGAGTTACAAGAGCCGATCAGACTACTTGAATACTGCGGCGATGTTGACTGATCCGAAGTATGACATTCACAAGTTAATGCTTGTGGGTGTCTTCTACACTTTGGTCTGAGTCTGATTTGCACTCGGTTGTCGACCAGCCTAGGTAAGAAACCTCTTTACCTCTTCCCTTGATGCTATCTGATTTTTTTTCTCCTACAGCCGAAGTCATATTCAAGCGTAGATGGCCGGCAAGGCGAAGCTCACGGATAGCGCGATCGAAGCGTCGGCTACTGAAGAGCTGGCGAGCCGAGGTCTGCAACCGGTTGGTTCCCACGAAGATCCGCTCGGCCTAAGCGAAGAGGTGCCCGTGGTGGTGGGCGAAGGCGAGACTAGCCATGCATCGAGCGGAGGATCCACTCTGGGATCACAACCTCCGGCAGGGCAGCGCCACATTATTCTCGTCGAGGAACCATCGGGCTTGGCCTCCTCTAACGTGCCATTGACTCGGCAGACGAAGGGCTGAGCCTTCTGCTACGTCAGCGGCGCAGTTGGTCGAGCGAGTCGGAACTTCAACTTCGGCTCCATTTCCGGAAACTATGGAGGCTTCATCGTCCGATCGGACACCCTCCTTGGCTGAGCTACCATAGGGGGGGGGTGTCACTCCATCGTCCTTGTCCTTCCTGTCGCCACCACTGAAACCCCTGAAGGTTAAGCGGTCCGACATCTTACCGACTTTTGGTCGGGAGGCCTCAGCTCACTCGGTCCCGAGCGGCCGACGGTCTGTCACGACAATCCTCCATTTGCCAACGGAAGACTATAACAAGCCGAGCGATCAATCTCGGACCTCTGAGCATCAGATCATCATCCGGGGGCCGCTCGTCGAAGTCTGGGAAGATGCCTAAGCGATACTACCTCCAGGCACTCTCGCCAATAGTCACACACAAATGGCCATCGATGTAAGTATTTTAATGTAAATTCATGGCTTACCTCCGTTTGGCGTTAACCTTTTCCCGTTTATCCGCAGTACTTGGTGGAGAGCCTGACCATGTGTCACAGGCTCGCATTCTTGGAGGATGAGTTCAAGATGCTTGAAGTCTCGAGTGGTTCCCAAGGGCCGCCGACCTCTGAGGTCGCGAAGCTGAAGGCCAACCTGGAGAAGGTAATAAATTTCTTGAGACCGAACAAGGCAAGAGCGTGGAGCAGGAGATGCAGGTGGCTCGGCTGAACAAGCAGGTCACCACTTTTGACAAGAAGATCGAATCGGCCAATGCTAGGAAACAACGAGCCATCGATGACCTTGAATTGAAGAACAAGGAAGCCCAGACTCTTGCCCGGAAGCTGAAGGAGCTTGAAGACTTCCTGGCTGTCGAGCGGAATAGTCACTCGGCTAAAGAAATGTCCCTCCGTGATCAAATCACCTCCAAGGATGTCGCGCTAGCCGCCGCCAAGGATGAATTGGAGGGATCCCATGCGGCGCTGAGGGTTTATCACAATGCTAAAGGGAGTAGGTTTGAAGCCATGAAGCAAGCCTACATCCGTTCGGACGCATTCTGCGACAAAGTCACCAATCGGGCCCTTCGACTATTTGACTTGGCGATCAAAGGGACGATTGATCAGATTCACGAGGGTGGCCACCTGCCGGTCGCTCTGACCATCAAGGTCATAAGTTGGGACAAGCTTACAGCTGTGCTGTCCGACGACGTACTAGATTACCTAGAGTGAGGCTGAGGGCTCTATCTTTGTAATCTCTCCCTTGTAAATTTTGAAGTATCAATGCATGCCTGGTCGTTCGGCGGGGCTTTTTCTTATTGTATTTGCTTTTTGGTTGTCCTTTGGTCATATTGTAGCCCCGTAACTCCTCTAATCAGCCATGGTTTGTATGAGCGTCTACTTGATTCGCTTTGCTTTCCAAGTTACGGAGCTCCAAGTATTTTGGTGTGTTCTCCTGAACGGGCCGTTCATCTGAAAATTTGGGGGCTTTTGGGCAACCTTTATTCGCAGTCAGCCATTCGACAACCCGCATAGAATCGGATCTATCATCGTCGCTTGACTATTTGATGAAGCCCCGGGTTTAACGTTGTCGCTCGATGATTCGAAGCAGGCCTGCGTTTAACGTCGTCGTTAGACGATTTGGTGAAGACTCGAGTTTAAGGTCGCCACTCGACCGTTGTTAGAGACACGCGTTTAACGTCGCCGCTCGACAGTTGATGGGGACGAGAGTTTAAGGTCGTCGTTCGACCATTGTAGGAGACACGCGTTTAACGTTGCCGCTCGATGGTTTGAGGTAGCCCCGCATTTAACGTCGCCGCTCGACGATTGATGGAGACGAGGGTTTAAGGTTGTCGTTTGACCGTTGTTGGAGACACGTGTTTAACGTTGCCGCTCGATGGTCTGAGGTAGACCCGCGTTTAACATTGCCGCTTGACTGTTGTTTGAGATGAGGGTTTAAGGTCGTTGCTTGACCGTTGTTGGAGACACGCGTTTAACGTCGTTGCTCAACGGTTTGAGGTAGACTCGCGTTTAACGTCGCAGTTCGACGGTTGATGGAGATGAGGGTTTAAGGTCGTCGCTCGACCGTTGTTGGAGACATGTGTTTAACGTCGCCGCTCGACGGTTTGAGGTAGACCCGCGTTTAATGTCACCGCTCGACGGTGTTAGAGTGTATACTAAAAGCCTAGCTCTTGTAAACATTTATTTTTGAAATAAAAGAATCACATTGGTCAAAATCTATATTTATTTGTTAAATATAATTGTTCAATTAATTTATATAGTAGACAACATGGTGTGTAATGTCACACACAGAAGATCATGTTGACGATTCTTTATAAATTATAAACAGTTGTTCACGACTAAGATGGAAAGAACAAACCATCGGAATAGTCGTAGTGTAATTAAATATTAGTTTATCTTGATTAATAAATTACACTGGTACACTCTAAGTGTATTATGTAGGACCATTTAGGTAAGTTATTTTTGTACTGACTTAATAAAAGAACTAAATCTTAGTTATTATAGAAGTGTGTGTTCTTTATCCTAATATAATAACAAGCATATATATTTAATATTTATTTCTTTGATTTATCAAAGGATGAGGTTTAGCTTGATAAATCAATAAGTCCGATAAGTT
Source organism: Zingiber officinale (assembly GCF_018446385.1). NCBI lineage: Eukaryota > Viridiplantae > Streptophyta > Magnoliopsida > Zingiberales > Zingiberaceae > Zingiber > Zingiber officinale. Next base: position 150,537,348 of record NC_055987.1, read on the forward strand.
GGGAAATGATATTACTTATAGTGTGTGTTATTGATTATAGAAAGAATCTGTGTCCTAGTTATCTAGGTTGAGAATGTCCCCAAGAGGAGCTCATAAGGATTGCCATGTTAAACCCTGCAGGTGGACTTACTCCGACATGACAATGAAGTTGAGTGGTACTACTCTCGGAGATAGATATTAATTAAGTGAGTTGTCAGGAACTTACTTAATTAGTGGACATTTGTAATCTTAAACATAGGGAGATTAACACACTCATGATAAGAAAGAGCCCATAATGTAATTTAGGATTGGTGTGGTAGTGCGATAATAACTCTCTAGTGGAATGAGTTATTATTGATGAACTTGAGTTGTGTGTTCGGGGCGAACACGGGATACTCAAGCTCATCGGAAGGTCAAAACCAATTTCTCCTCTAGGTCTCTGTCGTAGCCTCATTAAAGCCTCAAGTCCATCCAAATATAAGCCCATCTTGGTGTCCAAGAAGGGGGCCGGTTAAATGCTTGGTGACCAAGCAAGGGTCGGCCACATCCTCATCTATAGAGGCCGACCCTATTGCTTGGTGTCCAAGCATGTAGGGGCCGACCATAATATTCAAACAATGAGGTTGTTTTTGAATTTTTAAAATCTTCTCTTTGTAGAAAACTATAAGTTTTAAAAGAGAGATTTTAATTTCAAAACTTTCCTTATTTGAATTAGGCCACATGTTTTAATAGAGAGTTTTAAAAATTTTAAAACTTTCCTTTTTTAACCATCCTCATTGTTTAGGAAAAAAAGGAAGATAAATTTTAAAATTTAAATTTTCTATCATCATGTTAAAAAAGAAAATTTTATAAGAGAAGTTTAAATTTTAAAACATGGTTTTAATTTTTAGAACTTTCCTTTTTTAACACCTACTTTAGGAAAGAGAGCTTGTAAATTTTATAAGAGGATTTCTTCTTGTAAAATTTTTTACAAAATATATTTCCTTATTCTTGATGTGGTGGCCGGCCACCTTGCTTGGAGCCCAAGCAAGGGGCCGGCTAATTATAAAAAATCATCACAAAATTAAGTTTGGTGATTGATTCAATCAAGAGGAAAGAAAAGGAAAATTAAAAGGGAAAAGGAAAAACTAGAGGAAGATTTTAATTTTTCTAAAAATTCTTCCCTTATTTTCCTTGGACAACTAATATAAAAGAAGGGGTGAGGAGGCTTTATGAGACACAATTCTTATTCTCTTGCTTGGAGAACCTCAAGTGGCCGACCCTCCCTCTCCCCTTCTCTTTTCCCTTTTGCTCTCTTCTCCTTGGTGGTGGTGGTGGCCGGATTTTAGAAGAAGAGGAAGAAACTTTTGGGTGATGTTCATCTTGGAGGATCGTCGCCCACATGACGTCCAAGGCGAGGCGAGGAATGCGGCAGAAGATCTCGAGGTCATTAGCTTATAAAGAGAAGGTATAACTAGTAATTTTCTTCCGCATTATACTAGTTATTTTCTTTGTAAGAATTCTAAATACAAGAGGTAATTAGATCTAGTTTTTTAAATTAGTTTTTCGAGTTTGTGTTTTCTTCTTTTTCGAATTTGTGATTCGATTGTTCTTTTTGGTTAACCTAGAGTTATTTAAGAAAATTAAATATTAGCTTTCCTTAAAAGGTTTGTCTAGGCGGTGGTGGTTGCTCCCATATCCAAGAAGGCCATGTGCCTCGCCATGTAGTCCTGGAAGCCAATTTTGAAAATTAATATTTAATGAAATTAATAACATAGTTAGATTTGAATCAATAGTGTTAAGTTCCGCTTACGATTCAAATCTAAACCATTATGAACAGATAAGTTAAATTTGGAATAAATGATGTTAAGTTCCGTCTGCGATTCCTAATTTAACTTCTAAAGAACACAATAGGTTATTTAAGGAAAGGTTCGACACTTGTACAAAAAAATTTTATACAGTGGAACCGGAACGTTTTCTTAGGACTAACCAACAATTGGTATCAGAGCTAGGATTTACCTCTGTGTGTTTAGAATTCAAATATGTTATGCACATGTCATACATAATTTAGGCAGGATAATAGTAGGATGTGCTAACTCTTTGGTTGCAGGCTCCAATTATTATGACTTATAGATGTTGTGTGTGATTGGACCCTTGGACATGTCAAGGGCAATATTTTGTGTGTGCATGATTGTATGTAACTAATACAGCAGAAGCTGTATTAGCCCTAGGATTTTAGAATTTTATTTTCAATCTAGATTACATGTATATTCCTTCGTGGAATATAGGATCAATATATGTAAAATTCTATTTTTGTCGTGCATCGGATTCTTACGAGGCGTGGTACTTTTGGAGCACCAGAGGCGCAGCGAAATAAGAAGCAAGATGGATGCGACGACTCGACTTGATGGCGGTGGCTAAAGATGACAGCAGCTAGGGTTGGAGCACATGGAGGACAGTAACAGAAAAAGGCCATAATAGTTGGAAAATAATTTTCATATTTATTGCTTTTATTTACTGTGATGTGTGTGTATGCATGTGATGTATGCAAGGATAGTTTAAAATTCCTCATTTTAAATAACTAAGTGGAAGAGGGATTTATTTTAATAAATTCCACGGTCTCCATTACTGGTTTGTAAGTGATGCAAACAAACTTGCGCGTTGGCTCTGAGTGTCTGCCTCCATATCGGATGAGTTTATTTGTGGATCACTAGATCATACTTCCATTTTGGATGACTATAGGAAATTAATTAAGAGCGTGAGATCTTCCCCATCGGAAGGGGCACAATCTTATTAATGGACTTAGTGTCAAGTAATGGTATACACTTAGACACGTCTAATAGTATCCTTCCTATCGGAGTCACTGCTATTATTTGTTTGACCAAAGGAAACCAATTATTAATTTTATTTGTCAAAAAATTAGGTTGACAAGATAATAAAATTAATGGGTTACACCCTCCTTTTACAAATGTTGAATTTGTATACGTCCAAGCTATCGTGGCATACAAAATTCACGGTGTTTTGAGGGGTTGGTTAATTTAAAATAGTATTGTTTGAGGAATCAATATTATTCTAAATTTAGAGTCCTGACCAAAGTTAATTTTGTGATTCTTAGGATGACTTTCAACCCACTGGCCATTATATTGAAAGAGAACAAACTTACTGGACCCAACTACATAGATTAGAAAAGAAACCTGGACATTGCCCTTACTGCTGAAAGCTATAAGTTTGTACTGACTGAGGCTTGCCCTGATGCACCTGACGGTGACTCTACGCCAGAGGAGATTATCATAAGAAATGAGTAAAAGCTTATGAGATGGCGCGGTGTTACATTTTGGCATCAATGTCAAATGTATTGCAACTGTTGGGTTTTTTGGGCCGCAAAAATCATTTTTTGCGTTGCGGAAACCTCGAAATCCCCACTCCGTGGATCCGTGCGAAGAAATAAAATTTTATAAAACTTTCGCGTATGAGTTTTCTAAGCCTAGATCTACTTTAGATCTACAAGATAAGAATTTACCCTTGATGCGAAACCCTTTGCTTAATCCCGCTCGTCCACGGTTCGTCGGATCTCGAGAGTATCAAAGTAGATACTCCTCTATATGTATCCACACAAGCAACAGATGGAGAAGAAATCTTGAGTGTGCTAGCACTCCAAGAAGTCTCGGCTAAAGAGGAGGAGAGGGAGAGAAGAAATCTAGAGAGGAAGAAGGAGTGAATGAGAATCAATTCTCACTAGTAACTCCCCAAAAGTGGCCGACCACCTTCAAGTGAGAGGTTATATACTCCATGGGATTTCAAGAGTCAAAAACTCTTGATCTCCCTCATGAGATGGCACACCATGAAGTGGTCTTGATGATGTGGCACATCATCATTAGCTCACTCAATGCCAACTCACCAATGAGGTGGCAAATGGTCAAGTCAAACTTGACCCTTCATCTTCCTCTCAAGTTAAGTCAAACTTGACCACTTCTCTCCCTTGGTTGATCTAATCTAACCATTGGTTCAAGTCAATTTTAATTTAATGAATCTCTATTCATTTAATTAAATTGGTTCAATGAGTCTAAGTCCAAATTAGACTCATCTAACACATGAACCAAATTGAGTCCAACTCAATTAGCCTAATTTGGATTACCCTTAATCCAATTGGGTTCATCACATGGACCTAATCCTTTAGGTTCATCAAATGAACCTAATCTCCATCTAATTACCCTTTGTGTGTGCCCCTATAGGTTCTTATAACGTTGGCAATGCTCCTAAACCCATTTAGAAGCATAAGTAATGAGCGGTATCTAGCAACACATCATTACTACCCAAGTTATAAGAATATTGAGATCCAACATCACCTTGTGATTACTAATTGTGACTCTTCACAATATATGACAAGTGTCCTTCTATCCTCGATATCTAGATTGATCAATGTGAGGCATAGACCGTGTCATCCTCTAATCAATCTAAATCTTGAATCCCAAGTAAACTCACTCAATCAAATGAGCTCAACATCTCATATTGACTCATTTGGGCATGGCCATGCACTTAGTGGTCTCACTCTATCAAGAATATCGATGTCACTCCCGTCATATAGGAGAGATAGATCCCATTTACATCACTCACATCCCTCTGCATAATTTGTTACATATCCAGTAATCACCTTTATAGTCCACCCAATTATGAGTGACGTTTGACGAAGCTAAAGTACGTAACTCCTTATGTAGGGAACCATGGTGACTTCAGGTCCAAGGACTAATAGTCATACTAATAGCCACATGAGAAAATATATGACATTCATATAACGATCCATGATATTTTCTCATGGCGGGTCATTCAGTATACATTCTCCAATGCATACCCATGTGTCAACTTGATATCTCCATATCCATGACTTGTGAGATCAAGTCATTGAGTTGACCTACATGCTAGTCTCGTCGCATTAACATTGTCCTTGAATGCTAATACTTGACTAGGAATGATTAAGAGTAGTGTTCCCTATATCATCTCACTATCGATTCAACTAACCAATTGATATAGGTAAGAACCTTCTACTCAAGGACGCTATTATACTTAGTTATTTGACACCAATACAAGTGATCCTGTCCGAATGCCGAATCAACGGACGCTGGGCACGTGGCGCTTCCGGCTGCTGGCGTGGATCTTCGACTGGCTGCACAAAGCTCGGGCGAACCTGCACAGAAGTCGGGCCGGGAAGGGATTCCCGGCGACGACCCTCCGATGCTCAAGTCAGGCGAAGCTCAAGAAAGAAACAGTGGCTTTTAAAACTCGTAGACTGCGTACCTCCGGCGAAGAATGAGGTCCTTTATATAGGGCAGCGAAGAAGTGAGTGTACACCTACCGAGGTGTACACGTGCCCATGGCCCATACTCCAGTAAGGACTTGTCAGTGAGCTTCCCTAACCCATACTGCTACAGTCTTAGCATGTCCTCGATGGGACAGCGGAATCCCCTGTCACAAGATTTGGAGCATGGTCCACACGTGAAACATACCTGCTGTCAGAAAAAGACGTTCCTTGTCCTTTTCCCCTTAGCTCCAAATCTGGCTTCCGGGCGGACAGCTCCCTTAACATCCGGCCGGACATATGCGGTGGTTTACTTGGGGAGATCCTCTATCACGTGCTTTATGGGGACTATTAGCAGTGTTACCTTATGGCTTTGGCTGAGCGTGAGGTCCGCTCGGCCCCACGACCTTTTCCACTGAGCGCCGGAACCCTGATTTCGACATGGCGCCTTTAACCATCAGCCGAATATCGTTCGGTCATTCCGCCCGATCGGACCCATCCCTCTCCGGGCGTTCGACTCCATCGGCCGGTCGGCCGTCCGGTCGGACCCGGCCCTCTCCGACCGTCCGGTCGGACCCGGCCCTCTCCGGCCGTCCGATCGGACCCGACCCTCTCCGGCCGGACAACTGCCACTGTGATTTCCACGTGGCATTGACTCCACAGGGCGGGGTCCCCTGTTCTTACTACCGGATCACTTGCCTCCCCTTCGAGTCTAGTCGAAGGAGGCGAATAGTCCGACTGACTGGACTAAGAATCTGGACGAGCGGCTCCTTCGTGTTGGTATCCTCCGCTCGGCCAACCATAGAGGTAGCCTTAAGTGAATCAACAATGGCATTGACTGGATCTCCTCGTGCTCTGCGCCAATCTTCGACATTAAGGTTGAGCATGCTTTCATTAAATGCTCCGAATGATTGAATGCCACGTGGAGCACTGCCATCGGCGTACGACGGCGGTGGCATGGTGTTTTGATGTGATCGAAGCGATTCGAAATGGACGGCTCGATGCATGCTTTGATTCCCGTGACCTGGATCCAACGGTGGAGGCCGCCCAGCCTTCACCCTATAAATTCTTTATTTCCTTCTCTTTCTCACCTGCCTCTGCGACTTCGACCATTGCCCCCTGCGCTTCGGAGCTCCAGCAATCCTGTTTCTGCTCTCCGACACTCTCCGACGCCTTTTCCTTGATCCCTCTCCCCGCAGCAAGGTTTTATATCTTTCCTTCCTCTTTTCCGGTGTTTCCTTCGCATTTCTTTCTCAGTTTCGATCCTTGAAACTTCTTCTCTTGCTTGTTTTCTTTTGCACCATGATTATTGAAGATGAAGACGGCCAGGTGATACATTGATACAATGATGAAGATGATGAATTTGCACAACCCATCCAAATTTGAAATCGAGGATTTCAAAATTAGCTATGGTCCTTTCGGCCTACGCGCTAGTCATGTGCTTCAGTTTTCCGCCGGTCTTCGTTTTCCTGTACACCCTTTCATCATAGATGTCTGTAATTTTTTCGGTGTGCCGCTCGGCAGTTTAGTACCCAATACCTTCCGTCTCCTCTGCGGTGTTGTCGTTTTGTTTAAGATTCACAACATCCCCCTCCGACCGGAGGTCTTCTTCTATTTCTATTACCCTAAGCAAGCCGAGCCGGGCACCTTTATGTTCCAAGCTCGGCCCGGCTTGGTCTTTTTCAACAAACTTCCTACTTCCAATAAACATTGGAAGGATTATTTTTTCTACATCCGTATGCCCAATCAAGCAAACTTCCCGACCCAGTGGCAGGTCAGTCTGCCTCCCACTCTCGAGTTGAAGAAATTCAAGACCCGACCAGACTACCTCCACGCTGCAAATATACTGGCCGGTCTGCGACTTGACATCAACAAACTTCTCCACGAGGAAGTGATGTACATCTTCGGGCTGAGTCCTATACGGACTCCTCTTTCGGCCGGCTTCGGTAAGAACTTTGGTTGGGCATTTGCTTTGATTGCTAACTGATTTCTTTTCCTTTCTTTGCAGCGGACATCGTTATGGATTCGGTTATGGCCGGTGTTTTGAAGAGGAAGGCGGCCGCTCTGGAAGCCGCGGCGGCTAGAGAAATGGAAGCTTTGGGTATCCAGCCGGTCGGATCCCACGAAGGAGAGAGCGGGACTCAGGCTGAGTCGACCGCTCCCGCTTCTCAGCAAAACGTGGCCGGCGGAGCCACTCCTCCTGGAGAACCAATTGCCCCTGAGGAAGGTTCCGCTTGGGAGGAGGAGCAGCCCTTACAAAAGAGGCGTCGAGTAGAGACTCCCCTGCGGTCGGCAACCTCCGCGGTCCAACCATTCGAGCGGGTCACTGCAACTGCTCGGGGCAAGGCGCGAGAGACCGAAACCATCTCGTCCGACCGGACGCCTTCGGATTGGGACGAGCCAGCTGCTCCAGTGGAGGCTATTCCAATCAGCACCCTTCCGCCCGCTCGCCATTCAGTCCAGCGCTCGACCATTCATTCCCAGTTTTCTACGCCGGCTTCTGATCCCCTTCCGACCGCCGGTCGGACGACCCCCGGTCATGGCCGCACGATTCGGGTCACTCTTCATCTTCCGACTGAAGAGCTGATTCCAGAAGCCGACCGTCCATCTGCGCCCGAGCACACCATCACCTTGAAAGGGCCCCTAGCTGAGATGTGGGCCGATGCTCGGGCCCGCACTGCGCTGATACCCCTCGGAAATTTGGCTAACAGCCATATGCAGCAGGCCACGGGGGTAAGTTTGTAATCTACCAACTTTGGTGTTCATTCTTTCCGATCGGCCGCTAATAACTATAATTTTCTTTTGCCAGAGATGGGTGGAGGAAATTGCGGTTTCCAACCGCTTGGCCTTGGTGGATGAAGAGCTACGGCAACTGAAGGCCGCAGTTGGTCCGTCCGGCCTTCAGGGCCCTTCCTATTCCGAGCTGCAAAAGGAGCTGAAGAAAGCTCAAACTCTGCTGACGGCCGAACAGAAGAAGACAGCCGACCAGGCCCATGCCTTGGCCGAGTCCGAGCGACAAGTCAAGTCGCTTGACACGAAAATAGCCCTGGCCACCACTCGGAAGAATATAGCTATCTCCGATCTGGAGAAGAAGAACGTTGAGGCTCGGGGCCTGGAGCTGAAGATAAAGGAGTTGACAGAGCAGCTCGACAGGGAGAAGGCGGACCGCTCGGCCGACGAGGAAAAGCTTAAGAATCTGAACGAGGCCCTCACTGGCTCCCAGGCGGCTTTCAAAGAATAACAGGATGCCGAGCCGAGCCGAGTCGCCACTCTACGATAGAGCTACATCCGATCGCCCGAATTCTCGGAGAAAATCTGCGAGCGGATGTACACAGCCTTCGACTTGGCCATGACTGCCACTATGACCTATCTGAAGTCGAAGGGTCTTCTTCCGGAGTCCACCAATATTCCGGCCGGCGATCAGGTGGCGCTCCTAGATAACATTCCCAAGACCCTCTACGATTATATCGAGTAATTTTTGTAATTTGGCCACTCGGCTAAATATGATCCCTTTTGTACTTAGGCCGCCCGACCTGAGATTTTATTTTTAATGCAATGCTTTCCTTTCGCACACTCTATCTTTTTGCACTTTGTCCTTTTGCTAATTAATATGTGTGTTGCCCGCTCGCCTATTATGGCATTCGAAAGGCATTTTTGCGGTACTTGGTGTTGCCCTTCCGCTCGGGCAAATATTCCGGACGCGTAACATTCCGCTTTGCTAGCAAGGATCGCTCGCTATAAGCCGACAAGAACCTTTGGGTCCTGCGCCGAGCGGAACGTAGAGTCGGTCGAACGATATTGGCGGCGAACTTCTCGGACACTTGCAGTCTTGTTTTTTTTTCCCGCTCGGAATATTTATAGACGCCGGCTCGTCTCTCGATATTTAACGTCGGAGCTCGACGGTCTTGCGCTCGGACGTTTATAGACGCCGGCTCGTCTCTCGATATTTAACGTCGGAGCTTGACGGCCTTCCGCTCGGACGTTTATAGACGCCGGCTCGTCTCTCGATATTTAACGTCGGAGCTCGACGGTCTTCCGCTAGGAGGGTTTATAGACGCCGGCTCGTCTCTCGATATTTAACGTCGGAGCTCGACGGTCTTCCGGCCGGACGTTTATAGACGCCGGCTCGTCTCTCGATATTTAACGTCGGAGCTCGACGGTCTTCCGCTCGGACGTTTATAGACGCCGGCTCGTCTCTCGATATTTAACGTCGGAGCTCGACGGTCTTCCGCTCGGACGTTTATAGACGCCGGCTCGTCTCTCGATATTTAACGTCGGAGCTCGACGGTCTTCCGCTCGGACGTTTATAGACGCCGGCTCGCCTCTCGATATTTAACGTCGGAGCTCGACGGTCTTCCGCTCGAAGGGTTTATAGACGCCGGCTCGTCTCTCGATATTTAACGTCGGAGCTCGACGGTCTTCCGCTCGGTGGGTTTATAGACGCCGGCTTGTCTCTCGATATTTAACGTCGGAGCTCGACGGTCTTCCGCTCGGAGGGTTTATAGACGCCGGCTCGTCTCTCGATATTTAACGTCGGAGCTCGACGGTCTTCCGCTCGGAGGTTTATAGACGCCGGCTCGTCTCTCGATATTTAACGTCGGAGCTCGACGGTCTTCCGCTCGGACGTTTATAGACGCCGGCTCGTCTCACGATATTTAACGTCGGAGCTCGATGGTCTTCCGCTCGGACGTTTATAGACGCCGGCTCGTCTCTTGATATTTAACGTCGGAGCTCGACGGCCTTCCGCTCGGACGTTTATAGACGCCGGCTCGTCTCTCGATATTTAACGTCGGAGCTCGACGGTCTTCCGCTCGGAGGTTTATAGACGCCGGCTAACTTCGATACTGCCGATCGGCAGAACCCTTGGCCATCCTTTGAATTAATTTTGCTTCCTGCATTACAAGGACATGGGCGACTAACATATACAAAAATTATTTACATTCGTGCACTTTTCACCCCGCTCGATAAGGCTGGAGATGATTTGCACTCCATGGTCGATCCAGCTGCTGCCCGTCTTCATCCTCCAAATAATAGGCTCCCGAGCGAAGCTTTTCAATAACCTTGAAGGGGCCTGCCCACGGTGCCTCCAGTTTGCCTACGTCGCCGACTGGCTTGACTTTCTTCCAGACAAGATCGCCGACCTGGAATGATCTGGGGATTACACGGCGGTTGTAATTTTGCTTCATCCGCTGCCGGTACGCCATCAGCCAAACGGACGCCTTGGCTCGCTCCTCGTCGACCAAATCCATCTCCATGTTCCTCCGTTCGGCGTTGTCATCATCATAGCTCTGGATTCGGACGGACTCGACGCCGACTTCAACCGGAATAACCGCCTCGCCGCCATACACCAAATGGAACGGTGTGACGCCCGTCCCTTCCTTCGGAGTCGTTCGGATGGCCCATAAGACGCCCGGCACCTCATCCGGCCAATTTCCTCCCAAATGGTCGAGCCGAGCGCGCAGAATACGAAGAATTTCCCGATTGGCTACTTCGGCTTGACCGTTGCTTTGGGGATAAGCCACGGACGTGAAGTGTTGCTCGATGCCGTAGCTTTTGCACCAATCCTCTAGCACCTTCCCTGTGAATTGACGCCCATTGTCGGAAACCAATCGGCGAGGGATGCCGAATCGACAGATGATGTGTTGCCAGATGAATTTTTTGACCATCTGTTCGGTGATCTTTGCCAGCGGCTCGGCCTCCACCCACTTGGAAAAATAATCGACCGCCACTAGCAAAAATTTCCTCTGCCCGGTCGCCATCGGAAATGGACCGACAATATCCATTCCCCATTGATCGAACGGACATGAAACGGTTGATGCCTTCATTTCCTCGGCCGGTCGGTGGGAGAAGTTATGGTACTTCTGGCACGAAAGGCACATAGATACTGTCCGAGCGGCGTCTGCTTGTAAGGTCGACCAAAAGTATCCGGTTAACAGGATCTTCTTAGCTAGTGATCGTCCGTCCGGATGTCCTCTGCACGATCCTTGATGTACCTCTTGGAGGGTGTAAGCCGAGTCTTCCGAGCTCACGCATTTCAACAGCGGGCGAGAGAAAGCCTTCTTATAAAGCTGATCGCCGATGAGTGTGAACCGACCAGCCCTCTTTCTTAACAGCTGGGCTTTGTTCCGGTCGGACGGTGTGGCTCCCGAGCGGAGGAACTCTATGATGGGTGTCCGCCAGTCGCTTGGAAATGTGAGGCCTTCCATCCGGTCGACGTGCGCCACCAACAGTACCTTTTCAATTGATTGCTGAATGGCGACCGGCGTTATTGAGCTCGCGAGTTTGGCTAACTCATCGGCTGCTTGATTTTCTGCTCTGGGTATCTTCTGGACAATAACTTCTCTAAAATCAGCTTTGAGCTTCTCGAAGGCTTCAGCGTAGAGCTTGAGCCGAGCACTATTGATTTCGAAGGTACCAGAGAGCTGCTGAGCGGCCAACTGCGAATCCGAGTGAAGCGTTACCCGACCGGCTCCCACATGCCGAGCTGCCTGCAAGCCGGCTATGAGGGCCTCATACTCTGCTTCATTGTTGGTAGCTTTATAATCCAGCCGGACGGATAAGTGCATCTTCTCTTCTTGAGGGGAGAGTAACAATATTCCAATCCCGCTTCCGAGCCGAGTGGACGACCCATCCACATATATTCTCCACATAGCTTCCGGCTCCGGCCTTTGCACCTCAGTCACAAAATCGGCCAAGGATTGCGCTTTGATCGCCGAGCGGGGCTGGTATTGGATATCAAATTCACTTAACTCCGTCGTCCATTTGATGAGTCGTTCAGATGCCTCTGGATTTAGTAGAACACGTCCGAGCGGGCTATTGGTTTTGACAATGATCGTATGCGCCAGGAAGTATGGACGAAGGCGCCGAGCGGCGAGGACCAGAGCGAAAGCTAGCTTTTCGAGCCCAGTGTAGCGAGATTCAGCATCTTTTAAAATGTGACTAAGGAAATATACAGGCTCCTCTCCGCTCGCCCTCACCAGTGCTGAGCCGATTGCCTGCTCGGTCGAGGATAGATAAATACAGAGCGGCTCACCAATAGTCGGCTTGGCTAATACCGGGAGCGAATTCAGATATGCCTTTAAATCTTCGAACGCCCGGTCGCATTCTTCGTCCCAGTGTAATTTTGTAGCCTTGCGCAAGATCTTGAAAAACGGAAGGCTCCGGTCGGCGATTTTGGAGATGAACCAGGACAGAGCGGTTATCCGACCGGTCAAATGCTGCACTTCCCTTGTATTTCTTGGAGGCGACATATCTTGTAGAGCTTTCACCTTGTTGGGATTTGCTTCGATTCCCCGCTCGGTCACTATGTACCCCAGAAAGTGCCCTCCTTTTGCTCCGAACAGGCACTTCTGGGGATTTAGCTTGACTCCATATTTGCGCAGCGTTCGGAAGGTTTCCTCCATGTCTTTGAAGAGATCGGCCGCTCGGACGGACTTAATGAGAATGTCGTCCACATAAACTTCTAGATTCCGCCCGATCTGCTCTCTGAATACTTTATTCATCAAGCGCTGATATGTGGCCCCCACATTCTTCAATCCGAACGGCATCACATTATAGCAATAAGTGTCGTCGGCCGTCACGAAGCTGACATTTTCTTGATCTTCACGGGCGAGCGGCACTTGGTGATAGCCCTGGTAGGCGTCGAGCATACAGATTAATTCACAGCCGACCGTAGAGTCCACCAGCTGATCTATCCGGGGCAGAGGATAAAAATCTTTCGGGCAAGCTTTGTTGAGATCCCGAAAATCTATGCACACTCTCCACTTGTTGCCTGGTTTGGAGACTAATACTACGTTAGCCAACCAGCTCGGGAACTGCACCTCGCGTATATGGCCGGCCTCCAGAAGTTTTTCCACCTTCGCTCGGATGATGGAATTCTGCTCGGCGCTGAAGTCCCTTTTTCTTTGCTTTACTGGCCGTGCGTCCGGTCAGAGATGTAGCTCGTGCTGCGCTATGCTCGGCAAAATTCCGGGCAGCTCATGTGTCGATCAGACGAAGACATCATGATTTCTTCGGAGGCATTGGATCAGTTCTTCTTTCTACTTCTCCTCCAGATCGGACGCTATAAACGTTGTGGCCTCCGATCGGGTTGGGTGAATCTGCACTTCCTCTTTTTCTTCATAAATTAAAGAGGGTGGCTTTTCGGTGATGGCGTTTACCTCGATCCGGGGCGCCTTCCGAGCGGAATTGGCCTCTGCTCAGACCATCTCGATGTAGCATCGCCGAGCTGCTAGTTGATCTCCCCATACTTCTCCCACTTTGTCCTCCACGGGGAACTTGATCTTCTGATGGAAGGTTGAGACGACCGCTCGGAATTCGCTGAGAGCCAGTCGTACCAAAATGACGTTGTAGGACGAGGGAGAGTCGACCACTACGAAGTTTGTTGTCCTTGTCCTCCTGAGCGGCTCTTCTCCCAGCGAAGTAGCCAGCCGGATCTGTCCGACCGGTTGAACTTCGTTACCCGTAAACCCATAGAGCGGAGTTGTCATGGGCAACAGCTCGGCCCGATCAATTTGCAGCTGATCGAACGCCTTCTTGAATATGATGTTGACTGAGCTCCCTGTGTCAACAAATACGCGGTGAATAGTGTAATTGGCTATTACCGCTTTGATGAGCAGAGCATCGTTGTGGGGTACTTCAACTCCTTCCAAGTCCCTGGGCCCGTAACTAATTTCGGGTCCTTCTGCTCGTTCTCGGCTATAGCCGACCGCATGAATCTGGAGCTGCCGGACGCTCGCCTTTCTGGCTCGATTGGAGTCTCCTCCGGTCGGCCCGCCAGCAATAACGTTGATCTCGCCTCGGGAAGAATTGCTTCTATTTTCCTCTTCCCGAGCGGCCGGTCGAGACCGTTCTCTGGACGCCCGGGGATTCCCCTGCCTTGGAGAACGATGCCGATCGGGAGTTTGTGGCTGTCGCCTATCAGCTCGCGTCCGATCGGCTTCATTAGTTCTCTGTCGCCTGTCGACTGAGGGAGACCGTCGTCCGGCATTCCGGGGCACGGGATGAGTCACGAAGGGAAGACTTCGGCAATCCCTTGTGTTGTGCGTATCCGTCCGGTGGAAGGAGCAGAACATCGGGGTCCATTTCTTCTTTGGCTTGGGCCGGGCGGTGGCTACCTCTTGCACGTGGGGCCTGGCATGGGGGGATCGGATTGCTTCGGCCCTTGGTCCTCTGGGCGGCTGATGTGTGGCGTGTGGTTTCCGCTCGGCCGGAGGAGCCCTCTCGGTTGGAGTTTCTTTTTTCCTAGCCGCTTGTGCCTTTTCCACGTTGATGTATTCGTTCGCCCGGTGTAGCATGTGATCATAGTCTCGGGGCGGCTTTCGGATGAGCGATCGGAAGAAATCCCCATCCACTAGGCCTTGTGTGAAGGCATTCATCATGGTTTCCGAGGTGGCCGTTGGAATGTCCATCGCCACTTGGTTGAACCGCTGGATGTAAGCTCGAAGAGATTCACGGGCTTCTTGCTTGATGGCGAACAGGCTCACGCTCGTTTTTTGATAGCGCCGACTGCTTGCAAAATGATGGAGGAAGGCCGTTCGGAAGTCCTTGAAGCTTGTGATGGATCCGTCCGGCAGCCTCCGGAACCACCGTTGAGCTGATCCCGAGAGAGTGGTAAGAAAAATTCGGCACTTTACTCCATCTGTGTATTGATGGAGAGTGGCTGTGTTATCGAACTTATCCAGATGATCATCCGGGTCGGTTGTCCCATTGTACTCGCCGATCGTCGGAGGCACGTAGTGCTTGGGCAGAGGGTCTTGTAGAATAGCCTCCGAAAATTGGTGATTGATCCGCTCGGGAGATGCGTCCGCTCGGGGGGCTTTCCCTTTTCTGTTGTCTCGTCTTGGTATTTCATCCGAAGATGATCCCCGCTCTCGATTAGTTGCTAAGGCTTCAGGAGGAGTGCGGAAGAGAGCCCGATGGAATGACACTGTCGCTGGTGGTGCTTCCGCTCGGCCACCCGATGCTGACGTGGCTTGCTGCTCTGGCCGCTCGGCTGTTGCCTTCTGTTTTTGCTCCACAAGCTTGGCGGCCCTTATCTCGATCAGAGCGTCGAGTTCCTCGTTCGAAAGCATTACCATGTGTTGTCGTCCAGCCTCGTCCATTGTTCCCGTTCGGATGCAGGAGCGTTCCCACAGACGGCGCCAAATTGATCCTGTCCGAATGCCAAATCAACGGACGCTGGGCACGTGGCGCTTCCGGCTGCTGGCGTGGATCTTCGACTGGCGGCACAAAGCTCCAGCGAACCTACACAGAAGTCGGGCCGGGAAGGGATTCCCGGCGGCGACCCTCCGACGCTCAAGTCAGGCGAAGCTCAAGAAAGAAACAGTGGCTTTTAAAACTCGTAGACTGCGTACCTCCGGCGAAGAATGAGGTCCTTTATATAGGGCAGCGAAGAAGTGAGTGTACACCTACCGAGGTGTACACGTGCCCATGGCCCATACTCCAGTAAGGACTTGTCAGTGAGCTTCCCTAACCCATACTGCTACAGTCTTAGCATGTCCTCGATGGGACAGCGGAATCCCCTGTCACAAGATTTGGAGCATGGTCCACACGTGAAACATACCTGCTGTCAGAAAAAGACGTTCCTTGTCCTTTTCCCCTTAGCTCCAAATCTGGCTTCCGGGCGGACAGCTCCCTCAACATCCAGCCGGACATATGCGGTGGTTTATTTGGGGAGATCCTCCATCACGTGCTTTATGGGGACTATTATCAGTGTTACCTTATGACTTTGGCCGAGCGTGAGGTCCGCTAAGCCCCACGACCTTTTCCACTGAGCGCCGGAACCCTGATTTCGACAGGGCGCCTTTAACCATCAGCCGAATATCGTCCGGTCATTCCGCCCGATCGGACCCATCCCTCTCCGGGCGTTCGACTCCATTGGCCGATCGGCCGTCCGGTCGGACCCGACCCTCTCCGGCCGGACAACTGCCACTGTGACTTCCACGTGGCGTTGACTCCACAGGGCGGGGTCCCCTGTTCTTACTACCGGATCAACAAGTAAGCATAATAACCATAAACAAATGCCTTTATATATATAAGAATATGATACAACGAGTCCATACAACAATCATAAAATGATTGGCTCTAGGGCTCTAACTAACAATCTCCCACTAGCACTAGTGCCAATCAGTATAGGCTCTAAGGCCTAATGACCTAGTGTGACCATCATGCTTTCTCTGTGCCAAAGCCTTGGTCAAGGGATCTGCGATGTTAGCCTCAGTGGGTACTATGCATATCTTCACATCTCCTCTATCGATGATCTCTCGAATGAGATGGAAGCGCCGTAGTATGTGTTTGGTCCACTGGTGTGAGCGAGGTTCCTTGGCCTGTGCTATTGCTCCATTGTTGTCACAATAGAGCTCTATGAGATCAGCTATGCTAGGAACCACCCCAAGCTCAGTAATGAACTTGCGGATCAAAACTGCCTCCTTTGCTGCTTTTGATGCAGCAATATACTCGGCCTCTGTTGTAGAATCAGCGACTGTGTCCTGCTTCGAACTCTTCCAGCTCACAGCACCACCATTTATGCAAAACATGAACCCAGACTGCGATCGATAATCATCCTGGTCAGTTTGGAAGCTAGCATTACTGTAACCCTTTACAGCTAGCTCGTCATCGCCTCCATATATCAAGAAATATTCTTTAGTCCTTCTCAAGTACTTAAGAATATTTTTGACCGCTATCCAGTGACTTTCACCTGGATCTGACTGGTATATGCTTGTTATGCTCAAAGCATACGAGACATCAGGACGAGTACATAGCATGACGTACATGATAGATCCTATGGCTGAGGCATAAGGGATCTGATCCATGCGGTCTCTCTCCTCTCTAGAAGAGGGACCTTGAGTCTTCGAAAAACTCATGCCATGTGACATCGGGAGAAATCCCTTCTTGGAGTTCTGCATGGCAAACCGTAGGAGTACCTTGTCAATATATATACTCTGACTTAGGCCAAGCAATCTCTTAGATCTATCTCTATAGATCTGTATGCCTAGAATGTGGGATGCTTCACCTAAGTCCTTCAGTGAGAAACAAGTCCCTAGCCAAGCCTTAACAGACTGCAGTAAAGGGATGTCTTTCCCAATGAGTAGTATGTCATCCACATACAATATAAGGAAGACAACTGTGTTTCCTACAACCTTCTTGTAGATACAAGGCTCATCTTCATTCTTGATGAAACCAAACTGTTTGATTGCATCATCAAATCGAAGATTCCAGCTCCGAGAAGATTGCTTTAGTCCATAAATGGACCTATGCAACTTGCATACTCTGCCAGTATGCTGTGGATCTACAAAACCCTCAGGTTGTGTCATATAAACATCCTCGAGTAGATTTCCATTCAGAAACGCGGTTTTGACATCCATATGCCAGATCTCATAATCGTGGTACGCTGCAATAGCAAGCATGATCCGAATAGATTTAAACATCGCACTGGAGAAAAGATTTCATCATAGTCAATACCATGAATTTGCTTGAAACCATTAGCTACCAAGCGATCCTTATAAATAAGTCCATCCATGTCAGTCTTTCTCTTAAAGATCCACTTACACCTAATGAGTTTTACGCCCTCAGGTGGGGATTCCATCTCGGATCTCATGGCTTCTAGCCATTTCTCAGAATCTGGGCTCATCACAGCTTCCTGATAGGAGGTGGGCTCATCGTCTATAAGCACAACGTCATCATGATCAGACAAGAGAAATGAGTATCTCTCAGGCTGACGACGTACCCTATCAGATCTGCGAAGAGGTAGGTCTACTTGAACTGGTTGTGGTTCCTCAACTCCTTGTGGAACAACATCATCCACAACACTTTGTGGTTCCAGTTCAACTTCCATCGAGGCTTCAGTGCTATGGTCCATATCTTAAACTTCTTCAAGATCGAACGTACTCCCACCAGTCTTTCTAGAAACAAAGTCCCTTTCTAGAAATACCCCAGTCTTAGCCACAACTACCTTGTGTTGACTGGGAATGTAGAAGTAATATCCCTTCGTTTCCTTGGGATATCCAATGAAATAGCACTTGTTGGATTTGGGTCCAAGTTTATCCGAGACTTGACGTCGAACGTAAGCCTCACAACCCCAAATCCTCATAAAAGACACCTGACATCTCTCCCAGTCCATATCCTATATGGTGTCTTTATTACAACCTTATATGAAACTTGGTTGAGAATGAAGGTTGCTGTGTCTAGAGCATAGCCCAAAAGATACATGGGAAGATCTGTGTGACCCATCATAGACCGTACCATATCTAATAAGGTACAATTCCTTCTTTTGGATACACCATTCCACTGTGGTGTTCCAGGAGGAGTGAGCTGGGATAGAATCCTACACTCAGCTAGATAGTCACGAAACTCATGGCTAAGGTATTCACCACCTCGATCTGATCGAAGTATCTTAATACTCTTGCCAAGCTGGTTTTGTACTTCATTCTTGAATTCTTTAAACTTTTCAAAGGATTCTGACTTATGTGTCATCATATACACATAACCATATCTACTGAAATCATCAGTAAATGTAATGAAGTACCTATAACCACCTCTAGTAGTGACATTGAAAGGGCCACATACATCACTATGTATAAAACCTAACAAGTCAGTCGCTCTCTTACTGTGTCCACTAAAGGGAGTCTTGGTCATCTTGCCTAGAAGGCATGCATCGCATGTCTCATATGATTCAAAATCAAATGAGTCCAGCAAACCATCTTTATGGAGCTGGGATAAGCGTTTGTCATTTATATGACCTAAGCGACAGTGTCAGAGATAGGTTTGGTTCATGTCATTTGACTTGAACCTCTTGGTACTTATGTTGTAGATAGGGTTCTCAAGGTCTAGAATATAGAGTCCATTCATCAGAGGTGCACTACAATAGAACATATCATTTAAATAAACTGAACAACATTTGTTCTTTATTATAAATGAAAAACCTTTCTTGTCCAAACAAGAAACTGAAATTATGTTCTTAGTTAAAGCAGGCATATAACAACATTTATTTAATTCTAATACAAGCATAGAGGGCAGAGATAGATGATAAGTTCCTACAGCAACAACAACAACCCGTGCTCCATTGCCTACGCGTAGGTCCACCTCGCCCTTCGTCAATGTCCTGCTATTTTTCAGCGCTTGCACATTAGTACAAATGTGAGAAGCACATCCGGTATCTAATATCCATGATGAAGAAATAGATAGATTGATTTCTATAACATATATACCTGAAGTGGAAGTCTCACTTCTCTTCTTCTTAAGATCTTCCAGGTACACCTTGCAGTTCCTCTTCCAATGCCCGGTCTGACCGCAGTGGAAGCAGGTAGCATCCTTGGCGGCCCCTCCTTTGGGTTTCAATGCCTTGCCTTTGCCCTTGGCTTGGGACTTTCCCTTACCTTTGTGCTTGCCCTTGCCCTTGTGTTTTTGAAACATCAGAATAGAGTTGGGCTTAACCTTCTTAAGGTTGAGCTTAACAGTTCTTAACATGCTAAGCAGCTCGGGCAGTAGCTTGTCAATTTCATTCATGTTGTAGTTCATGGCAAACTGACTGTAGCTCTCTGGCAAGGACTGTAAGATCAAGTCAGTGGCTAGCTCTTGGCCAAGGGGAAATCCCAACCTCTGTAGGTTTTCTATGTACCCAATCATCTTGAGTACATATGGGCTTACGGGAATCCCATCTTGTATCTTGCACTGAAACAGTGCCTTAGAGATCTCGAATCTCTCGTGCCTTGCTTGTCCTTGATATAGTTGACGCAGATGTTCACCCCATATCATAAGCACCCATCAACTCATGTTGCTTCTGAAGCTCAGAGTTCATGGTCGCGAGCATAAGACATGACACATCTAATGTGTCATCTTGATGCTTCTTGTAAGCATCTCAGTTAGCTCGCGTGGCAGTGATAGGAGGTGCCTCCGGAATGGGTTGCTCCAGAACGTACAATTTACGTTCCTGTGTGAGAACGATTCTCAGGTTCCTATACCAGTCCAGGAAATTAGCTCCGTTGAGCTTGTTCTTCTAAAGGATGGAACGCAGGGAGAAAGAGTTCGTATTTGACGTCATGGTTATCTACAACAGAAAAATGCAGAAAAATAAATAAACATCATATTCTAGTAATCATTTAATTAGGCCTTAAATTAAATGATGCTCCCACTGAATTTATAGAATTCATGTGGGACAATATCCACATCATACTATGCCCTGAGTTAGCTTTGGCTAAATTACCCAAGACTTAGTATGATTGGTAGGTAAATAATTACCAATTACATCTCTATGCAACTCTTGTTTATAGGATCAAGATCCGCATTTATATTAAAACTCGAGTTAGCTTTGGCTAATACGCCCAAGAGTTAATATAAACATGATTTTGTCCTATCTTCCAACCATTGGAAAATGCCTATAGTTAAACTCGATTTAACTAGTTGTACTCAATCTAATTGAGTTTATACTCACCCATACGTTGATAGGCGGGACCAAGATTGTCCCTCTGTACCCTACCAAGATAATATGTGTTGCTCTGCTTTGACAGATTCAACAACAACATGTTATCGAGGTAGTGATAGGTATCACGACATGGTAGGCATTTTTGAGTTGAATCGATTGAGATCTAATCTAATCGACGAGGTGTATCATATACGCAATTTAGATCTAATCTAAT
Organism: Zingiber officinale; assembly: GCF_018446385.1. Lineage (NCBI taxonomy): Eukaryota > Viridiplantae > Streptophyta > Magnoliopsida > Zingiberales > Zingiberaceae > Zingiber > Zingiber officinale. The sequence continues at coordinate 150,558,234 of NC_055987.1, forward strand.
CGTTAGGGCGCATCATGTATGTGATTTAGATCTAATCTAATCGTCGAGGTGTATCATATATGCGATTTAGATCTAATCTAATCGTTAAGGCGCTAATTAATTACTATTCTAGCATGCATCACATATACACTCACAAGCAATTAATTAAATATGTTGTGATTAGTCATGACCCTACTACGATCTTCTCAAGCTAATGAGAAGATCGGATGGTGACCCTAAGGTCAACAGCTTCTCAAGCTTCTTCCTTTGACTACCTTGTGTTGCTCGCGCCCTCCTCGTAACTCCATCTCGAGTGGATCTTCCACCACTCCATTTTGTACATTACAAAAGTGAAACTCGAGTTACATTCGAGTCTAAATTATTTACAATAGGAATAAATAAATAAATAGAAAGGCATGACGCGCAGGTCGCGTATCAAATATACAACACGCACAATCACATGACGGCACGCAGGCCGTATTATGAATTACAACACACAATATCCAATCAAATTGTGTCTTTTGGGCCATGACCATCACAAAATAATACATAATTCTAAATTATGTAATTTCTATAAATTTCTGTAATTTTTCTTACAATTTTTATAATTTTTATGAGTAAAAAATTCCCGACGGTCCCAGGCGTGATTTTCGGGCCCTTGGACATGTCAAGGGCATTTTATTATGTGTGCATGATTATCTTTAACTAATACAACAAGAGCTGTATTAGCTCTAGGATTTTACATTTATGTTCGATCTAGACTTGATGTACATTCCCTTGTGGAATATAGGATCGATGTATGTAAAATTTTATTTTTTCTGTCGCAGATTGTATCCTTGCGAGGCGTGGTGCTATTGGAGGACCAGAGGCGCAGCGGAAAAGGAAGCTTGATGGACTCGACGACATGAACCCTAGGGTTGGCAGCACGTGAAGGACAGTGATGGAAAAGGCCATAATAGTTGGAAAATTAATTTTCATATTTATTGCTTTTATTTACTGTGATGTGTGCTTACTAGGTTAAAATTCCTCACCTTAAATAACTAAGTGGGAGAGAGATTTTTGAATAAATTCCACGGTCTCCATTATTGGTTTGTAAATAATGCAAACAAACTTGCGCGTTGACTCTAAGTACCTTCCTCCATATCGGATGAGTTTGTTTGTAGATCACTAGATCAAACTTCCATTTTGGATGACTATAGAAAATTAATTAGGAGCGTGTGATCTTCCCCATAAGAAGGGGCACAATCTTAATTAATGGACTAAGTATCAAGTAATGATATACATTTAGGTACATCTAATAGTATCCTCCCCATTGGAGTCACTGCTATTATTTGTGTGACCGAAGGAAAATCAACTATTAATTTGTCATAAAGATAGGTTGACAAGATAATAAAATTAAAATCCCCTCTTACAAATGTTGAGATTTTGTATACGTCCACACTATCGTGGCATACAAAATTCACGGTGTTTGAGGTAATTTTATTTATCATAAAGATAGGTTGACAAAGTTATTAATGGGTAAAACCCTCCTCTTACAAATGTTTGATTTTGTATACGTCCACACTATCGTGGCATGCAAAATTTACGGTGTTTGAGGTGTTGGTGAATTTAAATGATATTATTTTGAGGAATCAATGTTATTTTAAATTCAAAGTTTTGACTAAATATTTGATCAGAGATAGACCAACTATTAATTTTATTTGTCATAAAGTTAGATTAACAAGATAATAAAATTAATGAATAAAATCTCTTCTTTGATTTTGTATACGTCCATACTATCGTGACATACAAAATTTATGGGGATTTTAAGGTGTTGGTCTTGACCAAATATTTTTGTGATTCTTAGGATTTCAAATGTTTGTCAATCCCCTAATTGTTATACTATAGAATAGACTTAGTAGTCCCAATTAAGATTATAAATAAGACTTGGACATTAAGATGGACTGTCCTTTCAGAACTAAGAACAATATAGGTGTATTTTATTCATTAGTTGTTGAAACATGTTTACTGGTGTTATCTATCGGTACCTGGTGTGTAGATACGGGAGCCACTAATCATGTCTGTAATTCATTGTAGTTTTCCAGGAAACCCGACAACTATATGTAAGGGAAAACATCATCTACATGAGCATTACTGCAAAAGTAGCAGCTGTTGCAGTGGGAGATGTTTATCTTCTGATAGCAATAAAATATGGATTTTAAGAAATTACCTTTACGTACCAAGTTTAGAAAGAACTAATTTTCAGTTTCCAAACTATTCAAAGAACTTGATATTCTGCCTCTTTTAATAACAAAGTTGTTATAAAAAAAAGAGGGAAGTTATCTGTTCTGGTACGTTGGTTGACAATTTATAAATCAAATAACTCCCACGATGCAACAAATGGAAATTAATAACATATCTTCTAACTCTAATAAGAGAAAGCAACCTTCGAAAATGAACCAATTATATCTTTGACATCTAAGGCTAGGTTATATTAAGTTGAGTAGGATTCAAAGGATAATAGCCGATGAACTTTTGGGTTCATTGGTAGTGGAAATCTTTCCAACCTGCGAGTCTTACTTGGAAGGAAAAATAACCAAGAAGCTTTTTAAGTCTAAGGGGTATAGAGCCAAAGACGTGTTGGAATTGGTTCATTCTGATTTGTGAGGACCTATGACTATCCAGGCAAGAGGTGGTTTCGAATATTTCATCTCTTTTATAAATGACTATTTGAGATACAGGTATATTTACTTGATGCGCCGCAAGTCTAAATATTTTGATAAGTTCAAAGAGTACATGGCTGATGCGGAGAAACGTCAAGGTAAAAGTATCAAGACATTGCGGTGAGATCGTAGTGGCAAGTACCTCTTAGGAGAGTTTAGGAGACATTTATCAGAAGTCGGGATTAAATCCCAACTGACTGCACTTGGTACACCCCAACAGAATGGTGTGGCAGAAAGAAGGTATAGAACTCTTATAGAAATAATTAGATCGATGATAAGTTATTACCAAATTCGTTTTGAGGATATACTCTGGAAACGGAAGTGAACATAGTACCTTCTAAATCAGAACCCTCTACTCCCATAGAATTGTAGAATGGACGTAAGCCTAGTCTAAAGCATATTCGGATTTGGAGTAGTCCAGCACATGTGCTGAAGGGAGACACTAATAAGTTGGAATTAAGAACAAGAGTTCACTTGTTTAAGGGTTATCTTAGAAAAATAAAAGGATGTTTATAGTCCTAAAAATCAGAAGGTCATTGTTAGCACCAATGCCCGATTTTTAGAAAAATACTATGTAATGAACCACATGTCCATAAGTAAATTTGTTCTTAAGGAAATAATAAAGGACACGTCTAATCTAGTACCAACTGTACAAGATGAGATATTACAAAAAATTGCAACACGTATCACAAATGATACACAATTGGATAAAGTGTCTCGTCGTAGTGGGAGGGTTGTTAGGCAACCTAAAAGATTTATGTTTTGGGAGAGTTTTTGGACTTGATCCCTGGTGAACATGAACCTAATTCTCGGACATATGATGAAGCACTCCAAGATAAATATGCAGTATCATGGTAAAGAGCAATGAATATTAAGCTTATAAAACCACTAAATGGTGTAAAAGCCATTGGGTGAAAATAAGTCTACAATAGAAAAAGAGGGACAGTCGGGAAGGTGAAAACTTTCAAAGCAAGGCTTGTTGGAAAAGGGAAACCTTTTACCAGTAGCCATGCTTAAGTCTATCCGGATTCTTGTATCTATTGTTGCTCATATTGATTATGAGATTTGACAAGTGGATGTCAAGACAACTTTCCTTAATGGAAGTCTTGAAAAAACATCCATATAAAGCAATTAGAGGGGTTTATTGCAAAGGGCAAAGAGCATCTAGTATGTAAGCTCAATCGATCTATTTATGGACTGAAGCAAAGCTTCAAGGTCTTGGAACATCCGGTTTAATGAAGTAATCCATACCTATGGATTTATTTAGTATCCGGATGAGTTTTGTGTATACAAGAAGTGTGATGGAAACGTGGTGGTATTTCTTGTACTATACGTAGATGACATTTTTTGAAGTTGGAAACAATATCAAAGTGTTGTCGGAAGTAAGGGTATGGTTGTCCAAACAATTCGATATGAAGGACTTGGGAGAGTGCGCACATATTCTCGAGATCAAAGGGATCACAAGAAAAGAATGTTGTGCTTATCCCGATCTTCATACTATCCTAGCTCGTTTAAGCATGCAAGACTCCATGAAAGGTTTTTCTACCTTTTGTGCATGGAGAATCTTTATCTAAAGAGATGTCTCCGAAGACATCAAAATAGATAGAGGATATGAAGGCAGTTCTTTATGCTTCGGCTATCAGAAGCCTAATGTATGTAATGCTATGTACGAGACTGGATATCTGTTTTGACCAGGGCATAGTTAGCAGATATCAAAGTAATCCAGGACCGAGACACTAGACTGCCGTAAAGCATATAAAGTACCTTAGAGGGACTAGAGATTATATGCTAGTTTACAAGGAAGATAATTTGATCCCTATGGGTTACACGGATTTTGACTTCAAATCAGAAGGGACAATAGTAAGTTGATCTTGGGGTTTTATGTTTACTTTAGGAGGTGAAGTCATAACTATGGAGGAGTGTTAAGCATAGGTGTTTTTCAGACTCCACCATAGAAGCTGAGTATGTGGCAGCCTCTGAGGCAGCCATAGAAGCTGAATGTCTCAGAAACTTCATGATGGACTCAGACATGATTTATGGTTTGCCCAAAAATTATTACAATTTATTGTAATAATAGTGGTGCAGTAGTAAACTTGAAGAAACCATAAGTCCATAAGGCAAGTAACACAATAGAGCGTAAGTACCACCCAATACGAGACATCGTATAACGAGGAGAAGTTGTTGTTGGAGCAATCTAGTGACCGTAGGTTTTGATGTTTGGGCAAAGGTTTAAGCTAGGATTATTGTTGTAATTTGATATGCATTGTGAGTGTGCAGGATACAGGTACAACAAGGAAAGTCCAAGTGTGATCTTTGCAAAGGAGGAAAGTCCAAGGATGAATCTTGGCGGTGTAAGTCCAAGCATGTAGTCTTGGTAACGTAAGTCCAAGTGTGACTTGGCAATGGATGAAGTCCCAGAGGCGCGACCTCTTGACAAAGGAAGACCCGACAATAATGACAAGGCTGATGGAAGCTCCAGAAGGCAAGACGTGAAGGATGGGGAGACATCCGAGGGACGCAAGACTGATGGAGGAGGCTAGAAGGTTAGGTCTAGGTTGGTCGGGTGAGGATGAGTGCTGAGCGAATGTACTTGGGGGTCAAATCCTAGACTCTAGGGTTTTATTGTAGCAGTATTGTAGCATTAATGTAGTAGTACTATAACATTACTATAGCAGTACTGTAACAGTCGACTGTATGTTTTAGCAATCGATTGGTACAGTCGACCGTGCAGTCGACTGAGTGCGAACAGAATGGTTCTGTTTGTTCGGTCAGTGTGGAGCAGTCGACTGCATGTTTTGGCAGTCGACTGGTATCGAGCCATTGGGATGTAATGGTCGAATTTCCACAGAGGGCAGTCGACTGTTAGTTTTGGCAGTCGACTGGTAGGCGGGGTTTTCTAACTTGTGGCCTATATAACCAAGCATTGGAAGCTTAGTTAAGGTTGACGAAATTAGTGGTGGTTAACCCTAATTAGAGTCTCCTAGTGCCCAAGTGATCTAGCGTGTTTGTACAAGGTTGTGGCAAGGTTTCTCCACCCACAAGGAGCTACACGAGCTAGTCAGAGGTTTTTCGGGGAGTCATTCACCAACGGATCGGGATCGTCCACCTTACGGACAGCCGTGGAGTAGAAGCATCATCTCCGAACCACGTTACACAACGTGTCATTGGGTTTGCTTCTTGTTTATTGTTTTATAGGGTTAGCTTTACTTTTGTTTGTTAGTATTTTTGTTTCCGCTGTGCACTAACAAGCGTAGGAAGTGACAATTTGGGTGAGACGCTATTCAACCCCCTCTAGCAGATGTCAAGGTCCCAACAATTATTGCCGCCTAGATTGCATCAGATGATAACCTGAGAGATCCTTTCACTAAGGCCCTTCCGACGAAAGCTTTTGATCGACATGTGGAGGGGATGTGAATTAGATGTATGTCAGTAGATATGACAGCTTAGTCTTTTAGTATAAGTGGGAGATTGTTAGAGTGTATACTAAAAGCCTAGCTTTTGTAAATATTTATTTTGAAATAAAGAATCACACTGGTAAAAAATGTCTACATTTATGCTAAGTGTAGTTGTTCAATTAATTTATATTATAGATAACATGGAGTGTGGTGTCACACACAAAAGATCATGTTATCGGTTCTTTATAAATTATAAACAGTAGCTCGCGACTAAGATGGAAAGGAACAAACCATTGGAATAGTTGTAGTGTAATTAGGTGTTAGTTTATCTTGACTGATAAATTACACTAGTACACTTTGAGTGTACTGAGCAGGACCATTTAAGGTAAGTTCTTTTTATACTGACTTGATAAAAGAACAACACCTTAGTTATTATGGAAGTGTGTGCTCTTAATCCTAATATAATAACAAGCACATATATTTAGTATTTATTTCTTTAACTTATCAAAGGGTGAGATTTAGCTCGATAAATCAATATACCAAATAAGTTGGGAAATGATATTACTTATAGTGTGTGTTGTTGATTATAGAAGGAAACTGTGTCCTAGTAATCTAGGTTGATAATGTCCCAAAGGGGAGCTCATAAGGATTGTCATGTTAAACCCTGTAGGTGGACTTAGTCCGACATGACGATAAGGTTGAGTGGTACTACTTTTGGATTGAGATATTAATTAAGTGAGTTGTCAGTGACTCATTTAATTAGTGGACGTTCGATATCTTAAACATAGGGAGACTAACACATTCATAATAAGAAGGAGCCCAAAATGTAATTTGGGATTGATGCGGTAGTTCAATAATAATTCTTTAGTGGAATGAATTATTATTAATAAAATTATGCTGGGTGTTCGGACCGAACACAGGAAGCTTAATTTCATCGGAAGACCAGAACCAATTCCTCCACTCGATCCCTATCGTAGCCTCTTATTTATAAAGTATTATACCCACCTATATCCACCTTTATACCCATCCTAAGGTGGCCGGCCAAGCCTTGCTTGGAGCCCAAGCAAGGGGCCGACCAAGTTAATCCTCGGATGAACCAAGTGGTGGCCGGCCCTAGCTTGAGTCCAAGCTTTGGTGGTCGGCCCTAGCTTGAGTCCAAGCTTAGGTGACCGGCCACATCATATTAAAAGGATTTTATTTTTAAAAATTTTCTTATGTGAATTCCATGGTTTTAAAAGATAGTTTAAAATTTAAATCCTTCCTTTTTATAGCTTTCTACAAAAGATTAATAAAAGATATAATATTTTTCCTTATTTGTAGATTGAAAGGAAGAATTTAATTTTAAGAAAACTTTCCTTTTTTGTAACCATGTTCATGATTTAAAAGAGAGATTTAAAATTATAAATTTTTCCTTTTATAAGTTTCTACAAAGGATTAAGAAAAAATTTGATATCTTTTCTTATTTGTAAATTGAAAGGAGATTGTAATTTTAAAGATAATTTTCCTTTTTGGAAATCATCCACATGTTTAAAAGAAAGATTTTAATTTATAAAATTTCCTTTTATAACCAACCATGAAGGGAAAAATTATTAGAAAATTTTTTATTAAAATCTCCGGAAATAAATTAGGAAGTTTTAATTCTTGTGTTGTTAAAACTTTCTTTGTATGGAGCTTTAAGGTGGCCGGCCATATGATTTAAGAAAAGGAATTTGATTTTAATTAATTAAATTTTCCTTTTCATGGCAAAGAAATTAAGGAAGGTTTTATTTAAATTTTCCTTATTTGCCAAGACCAAGGATTATAAAAGAGAGAGTAGGGGTGCCTTCATGGCTAACAACTCTATTCTATTTTCCTCCCTCTCTTCCTTGGTGGTGGCCGACCCTTGCTTCTTGCTCTTCTCCTTTTCTCTTCCTCCTTTGTGGTCAGCGGCATCAACACAAGAGGAGCCCTTAGTGGTCGATTCTAGCTAGGAGAAGAAGGAGAGAAAGGAGGCTTTGTTTCTAGCATCCCTTGGAGCTTGGTGGTGGTGGCCGAACCTCACATCTCTTGGAGTTTTTATGGTGGCCGAAACTAGCTTGGAGAAGAAGGAGCTTGGGTGGTTCTCATCTTGGTAGATCGTTGCCCACATAACGTTCGAGATAAGAAGAGGAATACGGTAGAAGATCAAGAGGTCGTTGCGTACAAAGAAAGGTATAACTAGTATTTATTTTTCACATCATACTAGTTTTTCTTTGTATGAATTCCAAACACAAGAGGCAATTCAATAGGTAGTTTTTCTAGATTTTCGGATTAGATATTCGAAGTTGTGTTTTTTATATTTTTTTGATCTTGTGATTCAATTGTTCTTTTTGGTTAAACCTAATGTTATTTTAGGAAATTAAATATTGAATTTCGTTAAGAGGCTTTGTTGAGGTAGTGGTGGATGCTCCCATACCCAAGAAGGCCATGTGCCTCGCCATGTTTGACCTGGGAGTCAATTTTCAAAATAAATATTTAATTGAATTTGTAACATAGGTAGATTTGGATCAATAGTATTAAGTTCCGTTTGCGATCTAAGTCTAAACCATTAAGAATAGATAAGTTAAATTTGGAATCAATAATGTTAAGTTCCGTATGCGATTCCGAATTTAATTTCTAAAGAACACAATAGGTTGTTAGGAAAGGTTCGACACTTGCACAAAATTTTTGTACAGTGGAACCGGTACGATCTTCCTAGGACCAACCAGCAGAAGGATCTCGGAATCACTCACCAATTGTGATTCTGCTTCATTCGCTGTTGATATGCCATTAGCTGAACGACATAGTACTCCAGCCGATCGGATTCTACCTCGACCTCCACGGGGACAACTGCTTCGCCACCGTATACCAACTAGAATGGGTTACGCCGGTCGCCTCTTTCGAAGTCTTGTGGAGAGCCCACAACACACTGGGGAGCTCGTCGACCCAGTTGCCTCCCATGTGGTCTAGCCGAGCGCGTAAGACTCTGAGGATCTCTCGATTGGCGACTTCCGCTTGCCCATTGCCTTGAGAGTAAGCCACTGAGGTGAAAGATTGTTGGATGCCTAGCCTTATTTGAGCTCCCGACCAACGAACTGCCTCCTATTGTCGGACACGACTCGACGAGGAATTCTGAACCGACAGATAATGTTCTTCCAAATAAATTTGGTGACTATTCGCTCGGTGATTTTTGCAAGCGGCTCGACCTCTATCCACTTTGAGAAGTAGTCCACCGCCATCAGTAGAAACTTTCACTAACTGGTTGCCATAGGGAAAGACCCCACGATGTCCATGCCCCATTGGTCGAACGAGCACGATACCGTTGACACTTTCATCTCCTCAATCGGTTGGTGTGACATGTTGTGATACTTCTGGCAAGACAGGCGAGTCACCACCGTCTGAGTGGCATCCTCTTGGAGGGTCGGCCAGAAGTATCCAATCAGAAGTATTTTTGGGGCCAATGTGCGGCCGCTTGGATGACCTCCGCAAGAGCCTTGGTGCAGCTCATTCAGGATGTAATCGACGTCTTCTGGTCCAACGCATTTGAGTAGGGGTCGGGAGAAGGCTTTCTTATAGAGCTAGTCGCCGATCAACGTGAACCGACCGCCCCTTTTCTTTATCAAGCGAGCTTCTTCCGAATCGGCAGATGTAATTCCTGAACGTAAGAACTCCGTCAGGGCCATCCTCCAGTCGTTTGGGAAGGTGACTCCCTCTATACGGTCGATGTGGGCCACCAGTGAGACTTGCTCGATTGGCTGACCTATGACAATCGGAGTTAACGAACTGGCTAGCTTCGCCAGCTCATCCGCCGCTTGGTTCTACGATCGGGGGATCTTTTGTATAATCACTTCTTGGAAGTTGGCCTTCAGCTTTTCAAAAGCCTTTGCATAGAGCCTTAGCCGTGTGCTGCTTATCTCAAAGGCCTCGGATAGTTGTTGGGCGGCGAGCTGGGAATTCGAGTGAAGGAGGACTTTATCTGCTCCCACGTGCCGAGCTGCTTGCAGGCCAGCTATCAATGTCTCATACTCTGCTTCGTTATTAGTAGCTCGGTAGTCCAACCAGACGAACAGCTGTATCCGGTCTTCTCGAGGTGAGATGAGGATTAAGCCGATCCCGCTGCCCTACCGAGTGGACGAGCCATCCACATATATCTTCCATGTTGCCATCGGCTCGTCACTCTGGACTTCTACGACAAAATCCGCTAGGGCTTGAGCCTTGATCGCCGCTCGGGGTTGATACTGGATGTTGAACTCGCTAAGTTCAGTCGTCCACTTGATTAGCCGTCCGGACGTCTCTGGATTGAGGTGAACTCTTTTCAGACCGTTGTTAGTCATTACGATGATCGTGTGTGCCAAAAAGTACGATTGAAGCCTCTGCACGGATAGTACCAATGCATAGGCCAACTTTTCGAGACCGGTGGAGCAAGATTCAACATCCTTCAATATATGGATCAGAAAATATACAGGTTGCTGATCTTGACCGTTCTGCCTGACCAGAGCCAATCCAATGGCATGTTCGTTGGATTACAAATATATCCAGAGAGGCTCACCCGCGACTGGCTTGGCTAACACAGGTAGTGAGCTTAGAAACTCCTTCAGCTCCTCCAGTGCCCGGCCACACTCGACGTCCCATTGGAATTTGGTGGCTCGGTGTAGTATCTTGAAAAATGGCAGGCTTCGATCGGATAACTTGGATATGAACTTGGACAACGCCGTGATATGACCGGTTAGCCTATGAGCTTCCTTCAAATTCCGAGACGGAGGCATGTTCTGCAAAGCTTGGACCTTGCTGGGATTGCCTTCGATGCCCCACTCGGTGACGATGTAGACCAGGAAGCGACCACTCTTTGCATCGAACAAACACTTGCTTGGGTTCAACTTTATTTCGTATGCCCTTAATGTCCAACAGGTTTCGTTGATATCTGCGCATATGTCAGGAGCTTGGAGGGATTTGATGAGTATGTCATCGACGTATACCTCCATATTATGGCCGATCTGCCATCGGAACACTTTATTCATTAGCCTCTGGTAGGTGGCTTTGGCGTTCTTTAGTCCGAATGACATGACGTTCTAGCAGTATGTTCCGTCAGCCGTGATGAAGCTGACATTCTCTTGATCCTCGCGGGCGAGTGACACTTGATGGTATCCTTGATATGCGTTGAGCATGCAGATCAGCTCGCAGCCCGCCGTCGAGTCCACCAATTGATCTATCATGGGCAGTGGATAGAAGTCTTTCGGGCAAGTCTTGTTGAGTTTGCGGAAGTCGATACAGACTTGCCACTTGTTGCCCCTCTTGGAGACTAGCACAACATTGGCTAGCCAGCTCGGGAATTAGACTTCCCTGATATGACCGACCTCTAATAGCTTCTCTATCTTTGCCCGGATGATCACATTCTGCTCTATGCTAAAATCCCTTTTTCTTTGTTTGATCGATCGAGCATCTGGTCGGAAGTGAAGCTCGTGCCAGGCCACACTTGTGAAGTTCATGTGTTGACCAAGTGAACACATTATGATTCTTCTTGAGGCAGGCGATCAGTTCTGCCTTCTTCTTCTCCTCCAAGTTGGCAACCACGAAGGTCGTGGCTTCCGACCGGCTTGGGTGGATCTGCACTTCCTCCTTTTCTTCATATACAAAGGTGGGAGGTTTCTCAGTAATAACACTTACCTCTAGCCGTGGAGTTTTCCGAGCTGCTTTGGCCTTGGCTTTGACCATCTCCACGTAGCAGCACCGAGCGGCTAGTTGGTCACCCTTGACCTTGCCCACTTGATCGTCTACTGGGAACTTTATCTTCTGGCAGTAAGTGGATACTGTCGTCCGGAATTTGTTGAGGATCGATCGACCCAAAATAACATTGTAGGCCGATGGTGCATCCACGACTTTAAAGTTGGTAGTCCGGGTCCTCCTCAATGGCTCCTCGCCCAGCGAGATAGCTAATCTTGCCTAGCCAATCGACAATACTTCATTACCTGTGAACTCATAGAGCAGGGTCACCATGGGCAGCAGTTCGCAGCGATCGATCTACAGCTGATAGAATGCCTTCTTAAAAATGATGTTCACCAAGCTCCCTGTGTCGACGAAGGTATGGTGAATGGTGTAGTTGGCGATCACCGCTTGGATGATCAACGCATCATCATGAGGGATTTCGACCCTATTCAGATCGTTGGGGCTGAAGCTGATCTAAGGCCCTTCGACCTTCTCCTTGCTGCACCCAACGGTATGAATCTCCAACCGACGAGCGTATGATTTCCTAGCACAGTTGGAGTCTCCGCCAGTTGGCCCTCCGACGATCATGCCTATCTCTCCCCAGGAAGCATTGTTCTTGTTTTCCTCTTCCCGGGCAGACGGCCTATTTCGCTCAGCCGGGATTTTGGAGGGATCAGTTTTCTCCGTCCGATGATGGTGATGGCGCTCGGGCTCCCTTCTCTCTTCTCGTAGCTCAGTTGAGTGGCGACGATCCAATCAAACAAGAGATGGGGAGTGACGGCGATATCCCCTAGGGGCCGGTCGACTGACGATTGACGGCAATCCTCGGCAATCCCGCATGTTGTGCGTCACCGACTGATGGAATGAACAAAACATAGGCGTCCATACCTTGCCCTTCGATGCCATGGGCCGACCGGATGCCACATGTTGTACGGCGTGCGCCCTAGTCTCTTGGTGCAGTCGTGCTCCTTCAGCCCTCAGCCCCTTGGGCGGCAGATGACTGCTAGCTAGTCGACACTCGGTCGACGGCGAATGCTCGGTCGACGCCTCCTTTCTTCTGGCCGCCTGGGCCTCTTCCACGTTGATGTATTCCTTGGCCTTTTTCAACATGTGGTCGAAGTACCGGGGTGGCCTCCTGATGAGTGATCGAAAGAAGTCTCCTTTGGCGAGCCTCTGGGTGAAGACATTCATCATGGTCTCGGATGAGACCGAGGGGATGCCCATGGCCACTTGATTGAAGTGATGGATGTATGCTCGGAGCACTTCCTTGGGCCCTTGTTTAGGGCGAAGAGGTTGACGCTCATCTTCTGGTAGCGTCGGTTGCTGGTGAAGTGGTGCTGGAAGGCAGTTCAGAAGTCTTTGAAGCTTCGTATCGAGCCGTCCGGCAGTCTTCTGAACAAGCGCTGCACCGATCCGGAGAGAGTTGTGAGAAAGACTCTGCAGTTTACTCTGTCTGTGTACTGGTGCAGCGTAGCCTCATTATCGAACCAATCCAGATGATCATCCAGGTTGATCGACCCGTTGTACGTCCCGATTGGCAACGAGGTGCAGTGTCGAGGCAGAGGGTCTTGCACGCAGCGCCTCGGGGTGCTTTTCCTTTCCGCACATCCCAAACGAGCACATCGTCGGAAGATGATCCCCACTCTTGATGCGCTTGGGCTATCTCCGAGGGGGGTTTGGAACAGAGCTCGATGGAAGGGGATCGGTGCGGGCGGCCCTCCCTTGGGTGTCGGTCGGCCTTCGGTTCTGCCCCTATACAGAGAGTTTCTCCGCTCGGTCTTCTTGCCCTGGCTGCCTATCGCCCATCGATGTTGCAGGCTGCGGTGCTGGTCGATCGGCTAGCATCTGTTGTTGTTGTTGTTGCATCATTTTTGCTGCTCGTAATTGCACGAGCATCTCCAGCTCCTCTTGAGTGAGCGTCACGATGGTTAGTCGCCCAACGTCTTCTATCTTCTCGGCTCGGATTCAGGTGACGTTCCCACAGACGATGCCAAATATGATCCTGTTCGAAAGTCGAAGAAACTGATGTTAGGGACGTGGCGCTCTTGCTGACTTCCGGTGGACTTCGCTCCTACCTGCAACACAAGCAGCATCAGTGACGAGCCAAGAAAGGGGTCCACGATGATGGTCCTCCGACGCTCAAGTCAGTCTCTGGCGAAGCAAAAAGAAACAAGCAACGAGAACTGTAGCATAACAGTAGAAATCGCGTAAAACATACCTCCCTCGATGCCTGAACCCCCTTTTATATAGGGTGCCTGTAGTGTGCGTTCCAGCTTCTTAAAGCGGGTATGCTTTCCCAAGCTTTCCCTGAAAAGACATGTGAGTAAAGTGTCCCTGACACAGTATCTTAACGGGCCGAGCATATCTCTGAAGTGACAGCAGAATCCTCTGTCTGACCATGCCGCCTGTCAACGACACTAGCTCCCAAAAGGATGTCGAAGGATATCCTGCTGTGTCTGTTGCTTAGCCAAGCAGAATGATCGCTCGGCCAAAATTCTGATATCCCTGCGTTATCTGCTGACACGCCGAGCGGGACAACCACTCGACCACTACAAAAAAACACAAATTTGGGGACAAAAGTCAAGAACGAAAATAATTCGTTCCAAAATTGGGACAAATTTACCAACGAAAATAAATTTCGACCCAAATGACCAACGAAATTTGCAACAAAAAAATTTCGTTTCAAGTTTACAACAGGAAAAAATTTCATTGCTAAATTCGTCCCCAAATCTGGAACAAATCCAAATTTCGTCCCAAATTTAGGGATAAATCCTAGATTCGTCCAAGAATTGAAATTATTTTTTTTTAAAAAAGAAAAAAACATGGAAGACTTATATCTTGACCTAGAGATATCATAATTTCATGAAACAAATTTCTATGCGTTCGTATCGTTGTCCTAATCGTAAATATGCCATCATCCATAATTTTCAATTAATATTTTGAGTGATTCAAAATTTTAACACAAATTAGGTCAAAATGGGATTAAAAAATTCCAAAAATCAATATATTTGGTTTTATGGATATATTTACGATCAGGACATCGATATGAACGTATAGAAACTTGTTTCACGAAATTTTGATATCTTTAGGTTCATATTTAAGGTTTCCTTTTTTTTTTTCCTTTTTTAAAAAAATAATTTAATTTTTGGGACGAATCCCTGGATTCGTCCCAAAATCTGGGACGAATCCAGGATTCGTCCCAAAACTGAAATTAATTTTAAAAAAAGAAAATCAAACACCGAAGGCTTATGTCTTGACCTAGAGATATCGGAATTTCCTTAAACAAGTTTCTATACGTTCGTATCATTGTCCTGATCGTCAATATACCATCATCCATAATTTTGAATTATTATTTTGAGTGATTCAAATTGTTAACTCCAAAAATAGGTCAAATTGGGATTAAAAAATTCTAAAAATCAATATAGTTGGTAAAAAAATATTTTTATGGATATATTTATGATCAGGACAACGATACAAATGTATAGAAACTTGTTTCATGAAATTTGGATGTCTCTAGATTAATATTTAACGCGTCCAATTTTTTTCCTATTTTTTTTAAAAATAATTTAAGTTTTGGAACGAATCCCTGGATTCGTCCCAAATTTTGGGCTTCATCCCAAATTTTGGGATGAATCCAGGATTCATCCCAAAATCTGGGACGAATCCATGGTTCGACCCAAAACTGAAATTAATTAAAAAAAAATAAAATCAAACACTGAAGGCTTATATCTTGACCTAGAACATCGGAATTTCATGAAACAAGTTTCAATACATTCGTATCGTTGTCCTGATTGTAAATATACCATCATCCATAATTTTGAATTATTATTTTGAGTGATTCAAATTTTTAACACCAAAAATAGGTCAAATCAGGATTAAAAAAATACTAAAAATCAATATATTTTGTAAAAAATATTTTTGTGGATATATTTATGATCAGGACAACAATACGAATGCATAGAAACTTGTTTTATGAAATTCCGATGTCTCTAGGTTCATATTTAAGGCGTCCCATTTTTTTTTTAAAATAATTTAAGTTTTGGGACGAATCCCTGGATTCGTCCCAAGTTTTGAGTCGAATCCAGGATTCGTCCCAAAATCTAGGACAAATCCAGGATTCGTCCCAAAATCTGGGACGAATCTAGGATTCGTCCCAAAAATGAAATTAATTTTAAAAAAAGAAAATCAAACACCGAAGGCTTATATCTTGACTTAGAGACATCGGAATTTCATGAAACAAGTTTCTATGCGTTCATATCGTTGTCCTGATCGTAAATATACCATCATCCATAATCTTGAATTATTATTTTGAGTGATTCAAATTTTTAACACCAAAAATAGGTCAAATTGGGATTACAAAATTCTAAAAATCAATATATTTGGTAAAAAATATTTTTATGGATATATTTACGATCAGGACAACGATACGAACGCATAGAAACTTGTTTCATGAAATCCTGATTTCTCTTGGTAGATATTTTTTAAAACATATATAGGTTGCTACTAACTAAAAAGGTGTTGTGCAGCGAATGATTATAAATAAGTGATCGAAACCTTAAATATGAACCTAAAGACATCGAAATTTCATGAAATAAGTTTTTATGTATTCGTATCTTGTCCTGATCATAAATATGTCATCATCCATAATTTTGAATTAATATTTTCAGTGATTCAAATTTTTAACACCAAAAATAGGTCAAATTAGGATTAAAAAATTCCAAAATTCAATATATTTTTATGGATATATTTATGATCAGGACAACAATACGAACGTATAGAAACTTGTTTCATGAAATTCCGATGTCGCTAGGTCCATATTTAAGTCGCCCCATTTTTTTTCCATTTTTTTAAAACAATTTAATTTTTGGGACGAATACCTGGATTCGTCCTAATTTTTGGGATGAATCTAGGATTCGTCCCAAAATTGAAAATAATTTTAGAAAAGAAAATCAAACACCGAAGGCTTATATCTTGACCTAGAGACATCGGAATTTTATGAAACAAGTTTCTATGCATTCGTATCATTGTCCTGATTGTAAATATACCATTATCCATAATTTTGAATTATTATTTTGAGTGATTCAAATTTTTAACACAAATTACGTCAAATTAGAATTAAAAAATTCCGCCAATCAATATATTTGGTCAAAATTTTTTTTCTGGATGTATTTATGATCAGGACAATGATACGAACGCACAGAGACTTATTTCATGAAATTTTGATGTCTCTAGATAGATATTTTTTAAAACATATATAGGTTGCTACTAACTAAAAATGTGTTGTACAACGAATGGTTATAAATATGTGACCGAAACCTTAAATATTGACCTAGAGATATCAGAATTTGATGAAACAAGTTTCTATACGTTATCGTTGTCCTGATCATAAATATACCATCGTCCATAATTTTGAATTATTATTTTGAGTGATTCAAATTTTTAACACCAAAAATAGGTCAAATTGGGATTAAAAAATTCTAAAAATCAATATATTTGGTAAAAAATATTTTTATGGATATATTTATGATCAGGACAATGATACAAACGCATAGAAATTTGTTTCATCAAATTCCGATATCTGTAGGTCCGTATTTATTCCTTCTGAATTTTTTCCTCTTTTATTTTAAAAAAAATTAAATTCTGGGATGAATCCCTAAATTCATCCCAAATTTTGGGACGAAATTGGGAACAAAAAATATTTGATGCTAACAACCCTAGATCTATACCTCACCACGCTTCTTATTTTCTTCCCCATTTCTTTCCTCTCTCCCCCATTCCCCCTTCCAACCTGTGATTTTTAGGAGGGTTTCAGCCACATCTCCGACCGACGACGGTGTGATCTGCGATGACCGCGTGATCTCCGGCTGTGGAAGCTTTTCGATTGGTAAGCCCATCTCTCTATACTGCTCTCGGATCTCCCTCTCTCGGCGATGACGTGATCTTCAGGGTGGTCGCGGGCTAGCCGCCGCCGTGAGCTGGCCGCCGCCGCGGGCTGGCCGCTGCCGTGAGCTGGCCGCCGCCGTGAGCTGGCCGCTGCCAGGTGATGGCTGCCAGGTGTTGGCTGGCCGGCGTCTGGCCGGCGGCGCGGTCCTAGCCGTGGCTGGCCGAATCTGGCCCGCGTTGCGGGGCTGGCCGTGGCTGGCCGCTGTCGTGTGGCTGGCAGACTCTGCCCCGCGTCGCGTCCCTGGCCTCGATTGGATGTGGGTGGACGGGGTTGGCTGCTGGTGCCATCGGTGGCCACGTTTGGCCGCGGGTGGCCGCGTGGAAGTGCCTGGCAGGATGAGGTTGATCATTGTTTCATTTTTTATTTAATATTCAAAAGTTACTGCCTGAATTGATAATGTTGTTTGTGCATGTCTCAATTTGGCGTGATCTCAGTGTAGTTGAAGACAACTGTATTTGTTCACCTCTTTTCGATATTCCTAAGGTCATTAATATGCATTTACTAATCTGTATATAAAGTTAGCTTTAAATAATTATGTTATAGTTGATTAATTGCGTTCCTTCTTTTTGATAAGCTGCTCTTTGTTGTTTTGTCTTCAATGATAAGATTTATCTGTAGTTACTTTTAATAATGTTTAACTAAATAGCTGAATTCAGGTAAAATGCAGAACGAGCGAAGTTGGATGTATAACAAGAATTTGCCTAGTCGTTAGGGGTTAATTCCTAAGTTTATCACTGGCCTGAGACAATTTTTGAATTTTGCATCTAGTCAAGTTATGTATATGGATGGCAAGAAGATATTGTGTGCGTGTAGAAAGTGTCACAATGGTAAATTTTTACCCCCGATAAAGTTGAAGAACATCTTTGTAGATTTGGTTTTACCCCGAATTATTATAATTGGACAAGTCATGGAGAACCGTTCATATTTGATGAGGATTATGGACGGAATTTCCAAGCCTCTGTTAGTGGGGATCAGAGTTATTATGAACAATTCAATCCATATCAGAGGATGGTAATTGATGCAAGCTGTCAGAATTATATTCTCGAGACGCTTGGTGCAAATTCTAGTTTTCCTCCAACAAGTGAACAAATGTTTGCCACTAATACATTGCCGTTGGAGGAGCCTGATGTACCAGGTCTGGATGAAATATATTATAAATTTGAAGAAGTATTGAGTGCCACAAATGAACCATTATGGGCTGGTTGTGACAGTCAAACTAAATTATCTCTCACCTCCAGACTATTAAATATAAAGGCAGATCATAATATGTCGGAAGATTGTTTTAATGATATTGTTCAAGCGTTTAACGATACATTGCTACGTGATCACAATATGCCTCTTGATTTTTACAGTATGAAAACACTGGTGAATGATTTAGGTCTTCCGGTTGAAAGAATTGATGTTTGCAGAGATGGCTGTATGTTATATTAGGGAGATGATGCAGATGTAGAGGTTTGTAAATTCTGTAATCAAGATCGGTATAAGACAATCAGAAGGAGTCAACAACGACGTAAATCACACAACCGGTTGTTTTATTTACCTTTAACTCCTAGGTTACAAAGATTGTATGCATCAAAGGCAACTGCGGAACACATGACTTGGCATGCAACTCATCAAACATAAGAGGGTTTAATGTGTCATCCATCAGATGCAGATGCGTGGAAAAATTTTGATAGAACATATCCAGATTTTACAAAGGAGACTAGAAACATTAGATTATGTCTCTGTGCTGATGGATTTGCTCCGTTTGGTAAATCGGGAAGAAATTATTCTTGTTGGCTAGTTATCTTAACGCCGTATAATCTTCCACCTCGGATGTGCATGAAAACACCTTATATGTTTTTAACATTGGTTGTACCAGGTCCGTAAAATCCAAAGAAGTTAATAGATATTTATATGCAACCCCTGATAGCAGAACTTAAACAATTATGGGATGAAGGTGTTCCTACATACGATGTTCATTCTAACCAGATGTTTATACTGAAGGCTGCTTTTCTTTGGACCATAAATGACTTTCCAGCTTATGGTATGCTATCAGGTTGGAGTACTGCTGGGATCTTGGGATGCCCCATATGTATGGAGAGATCAAAGTCATTCAGATTGAAACACGGAAAGAAACCGAGTTATTTTGATTGTCATAGGAAATTCTTACCAACAAATCATAATTTCAAAAAGAATAAAGATGAATTCACTAAAAATAGGATCGAAAGAACACTTCCGCCATTGAGATTGACAGGTCTAGATATTTGGTACAGAGTGCTTCACTTTCCATCTATTATTGAACAACCATATGGTACGACATATGAATATGGGAGTACACATAAATGGACTAAACGAAGTATATTTTGGGATTTGCCGTATTGGTTTAGTCATTTGATACATCATAATCTCGATGTAATGCATATTGAGAAGAATATTTTTGATAATATGATAAATACTGTGATGGATATCATCGTAAAAACAAAAGACAATCTCAATGCAAGAAAAGATATGCGACTTATATGTAAAAGACCCACTCTTGATGTCGATGAAAATAGTAGGGGACCAAAGCCAAAGACAGTTTATACATTAAATAAAGATCAATGACGTGTCTTATGTGAATGGTTGAAATCTTTGAAATTTTCAAATGGGTATGTCTCTAATCTTGGAAGATGTGTCGATATGAAAGAATGGAAGTTAATTGGTATGAAAAGTCATGATTGTCATATCATAATGCAAAGACTGATTCCTATTGTTTTTAAGGAACTCTTACCATAATTTGTATGGGGAGCGATTACGAAGTTAAGTATTTTCCTACATGATATTTGCTCAACAGTTTTGAGACGTTCACACATGGAGAAGTTAGAGAGAGATATTTCAATCATTTTGTGCAATTTGGAAAGGATATTTCCACTCTCTTTTTTTGACTCCATGGAGCATCTTTTGGTTCACTTGCCATATGAGGTCAAAGTTGGAGGACTCGTCCATTTTCGGTGGATGTATCCATTTGAAAGGTAGAGTGTCTTTTTTGTATAATTCAACTATTTGAATGAAAAAAAAAATTACTTCTACTCCTTGATCATATATTTATATTTAATATAATTTTATATACCTCCAACAGATTCTTATATCATTTGAAGAAAAAAGTGAAAAAAATAAAGCATGAGTTGAAGCCTCTATTGTTAATGCATACATTGTGGAGGAAGTCACCACTTTTGCATCATATTATTTTGAACCTCATGTTCAATGCAAAAGGCGAAGAGCGGGCAAAAATGATGAGGGTCCTATTGATCCAAATGTTATCTCATTTTTAATTTTTAACTACCTTGGTCGACCAAGTGGACCATGTAAACAAAGATACTTAGCTGGTAAAGAATGACGGGCAACCCAAACATATATTTTACTAAATTGTCCAGAAGTATCGTCATATTATGAGTAAGTATATATTTTTATTTTTATTTTTTTATTTTGTCAATTGTTTGTGTAACAATATATTTTTTTGAGTAGGATATTTAAAAACTTATATTCTGAATTATCGACACAAGAGTTTGATCGATTTTGTGAAGAAGAATTTGCTGCATGGTTCAAATCATATGTAAGTAAACAATCTATATTTTGTTGATACATATGCATACTTTTAACAATTGGTGTTTTGACCTTAGGTTCAAGCTAATCAAGCTCACCTTGAGTAAGAAAGGCTAATTCATCTGTCATGGGGTCCAAATTCATGCGTACGCACTTGGCCAGCATATTTCATAAATGGATATAATTTTCATACTCAAGACTATGGAATGAGAAAGAATACCATGAATAGTGGGGTGTGTGTATCGTCATCCAATGAAGGAGGTGCAAGCAATGATTTTTATGGTTTGTTGGATGAAATTATAGAAGTAGAATACCCAGGGCCACAAATGCAAGTTATATTATTTATGTGTTGCTGGTTTGACCCTATTAGAGGGATGAAAGTGCATCCACATTATAATTTAGTTGAAATTAATCATAAGAGATTTTATAAGAGATATGAACCATTTGTGTTGGCACAACAAGCAATTCAAGTATTCTATTCTTCATATCCGAGTTTGAAACGCGATAAGATTGATTGGTGGGTTGTTTGTAAAACCAAAGCACGAAAAAAAATTGAGGCACGTTGGGAAAACATTGCATATCAATAAGAGGAAGTTGCAAACACTTTTTAGATTGAGGAATATATTATTCCAACTTTACGAGATCCAAACGGTGTAGTAATAAACGTAGATGGAAGTAAAATTGATGATGATGATAAGGAGGAGGAGGAGGAGGAGGAGGAAGAGGAGGAGGAGGAGGATGATAATGACAATGATGACTTTGATTTTTGATGATGGGTAAGTTTTGTTAGCTTATTTAAAGAAATTTCCCATAATTTATTGTATATATTGTCTCTTTTATAATTTGATTTACTTTATCTGTTAATACATTGTATTTGTTCCTACAGGTCATCAGAGGTGACATTTCATAAATTCCCCCTCCCCCCTTTTCCAGAATCTTTACATAAAAAATGATAAGTTTTTAATTATCCTTTGTTATGTATCAGATCTGTAATTAACTTTATCAAATTATTGGAATTTTCAGCATATATTTCGACGTGGTGGACGTAGACGACGGTCACAGGACCAGACAAATCCATCACCTGCCAGTGAACATATGCCACCCCCTAATCAGGCAGGACCATCCCATGTGTCTTCTCCACCGGCATCATATTCCCCTGCCAATGTACCTATGCCACCCCTTCATCAGGCGGGCCCATCTCATGTACTTTATGTACTGGTTTCATATTCATATTGCAAAGAGACTAAGAAAGGGCGCAAAGAGACCTAGAACGGGCTAACTTGGAGAAAGATATTAGAGATATGCGTCGACAACAAGAATTAATCATGCGACACCTTCAGTTGAGCTCCGCTCAAAGTCAGAATCCTCCCAATGATGACTACGATGATGACTACGATGATAACGATGATGGTGGTGATGGTTTTTGATGATTTTAATTATGTATGATGATTATTTGTCTCATGTTTACTGTTTTACACATTAATCAATGGCTTGTTAACTTTTCTAATTTTTATTTTAATTAATATTGTCAATTTGTTTTTAACAGGGTTGGTGAGGCGAACTAAAGGTCGGAGAAAAAAGTAAGTATTAAGTAACATGCTAAACTTTTAATTTTATTTATTTATTTATTTATTTCTAATTGCTTTTAATTTATTGAAATTTGTTACTACTGCATTATTAGTTCAAATTCCAAATTATGATTAGAGTTTACCTAACAACCAAGTAACCA
This sequence comes from Zingiber officinale, assembly GCF_018446385.1. Taxonomy (NCBI): domain Eukaryota; kingdom Viridiplantae; phylum Streptophyta; class Magnoliopsida; order Zingiberales; family Zingiberaceae; genus Zingiber; species Zingiber officinale. Next base: position 150,581,247 of record NC_055987.1, read on the forward strand.
TGAGTACTAAAAGACTAGTATCACCAAATTAAGCTTAACTAGTTTATGTTTTCTGCATTTGAGCTATTTTCATATGTTAGGAAATTTTAAGAATACCTTTCATGCTCTCCATGTCACATGGACATTGAATATTTGTAGCTATTGATTGATATGGTGAAATAGGTATTATCATAACAATTTGATGTGCCAATTATATTAGGTTGTATCATATTTACGATACTTGTACTTAGCTTCAAGATACTTATAATTTTATTTACCGTTGCTATGACATGGATGGTTCATATCATTGGTAAATAAGACATTTATTTGAATGTTTAAGGAATTTCACAGTTATGTCTTGTTTCCAATCTTTCTTGTTACATGGGCATATCGTATCATATTTACAATCTTTCTTGTTACACATGATCTGGTTTATTTGTTTGTTGTTATGTAGGCAAAGGAGATTTGAGGGGGAGCAAAGCTTTTGTGGCAGACGAAGATGACTTGATGTATTTTTAGTTTATTTACCTTCTTGGATGGATGATGGACTTATATAACATTTGGTTGTTGAACTTGTATAATATTTTCTAGAAGCTTGAACAAGATAGATCTTGTAAAATTTGTTGAGATTTTTATATTTGTTGAATTATGAGTTTAGTTCAATTATTAATACTGTATGTGAAATTAGGATGTGTTGAATGTATATAATATGTTATTTGAATTTGGTGTTTATGTATCTATGGATTGAATTGCAGAAATAAATTGAATTTGGGAAAAAAATTTAATATTAGGGACGAATTTAGCGACGAAAACGATTTGTCCCCATTCTATCGTAACTACTATACCTCGATAATTTTGCGACAAATTTATTTTCATCCCAAATTTCGTCCCAGAATTTGAGACGAATCTGTGGATGATGAATTCTGGGACGAAAATTTATTTATTAATTGAATTAGTATTTTCGTTGCCAAATTCATCACAAATGCTTATGAAAATTATCAACGAATTTGGCAACGAAAATTTAAGTTGTTACCAAATTTTGTTGCCAAATTCGTTGGCAATTTTGCAACAAATTTATTATTCGTTGCAAAATTAGGGACAAAATTAGCAACAAAAAAAAAAATTGTCACCGAATTCGTCCCCAAATTTGTTGCAAAAATAGGGACAAATTTGGCAAAAAAAATTATTTCAATTCGTCGCCAAATTCGTTGCTAAGTTTGCAACAAAAAAATTATTCGTTCCAAATGTGTATGCTTTTTTGCGACGAATTTGGGGACGAAAATTTTATTCGTCGCCAATTTCGTCCCCAAATTCATTGCCAAATTTGCAACAAACCATAATTCGTTCCAAAAGTTGGCATCAAACATTTTGGGATGAAACTGAATTCGTTCCAAAAAATTTTACAATGATTTTTTTTTTAAATTCGTCCCAAAATTCGTCCCAGAAAGCCTATTTTTTGTAGTGGATTGAAAGTCCACTGTCGCGCCGAGTGGGAAAGCTGCTCGGCTGAAAGTCCTCTGCCTGTGTTGTCCACCGTCGGGCCGAGCGGGATAGCCACTCGACTCGATTTTTACACGTCCTTTGAGTGTCGGTCTGATTATTCCCTGTGCCTAAGATGATGGGTCGGTGCTCAACCCCCGATCGGCGTATAACTCACTCGATCGACCACCTGGTCATCCATCTGTTGATCATCTTGACTTTGACCTCCACGCGACAACAGGATGAGACCCCACCTAATCACCGCATCAAAATCCAATTCAACAAAAATGATAATTAAATATTATAGAAACTATTTTTATTAAATTAAATTTATTTTTTCTACCTCTATCAGCTTCATTCTATTTTATAAATCATTTTTTTTTTTTGCTAATAAGTATCTGTTGAAGTTGGAAAGATTGTTGAACAACATGAAATGCAGTGCTCAGCTATTATAAGATTGTTGAACAACATGAAATGGAGTGCTCAGCTATTATAAGATTGTTGAGGTTGGTAAGCTCGAAACAAGAAGAGATAGCGTTGGTTGAATTGCAAATGCATGCTTTGATTCTTTAATTGAATTCCCCAGGGCCGTCAACTGAGGGGTCGTAATGCAGGCCGATGGCTGACAGCAGCGGAGTCCCGCGCGACTTGGTGATCCGAATCTTCACCCGCGCCGCCGTCACCGACGTCGTGAGCCGGTGGAGACGCTTGTGCCCCACCGTCATCCCTTGGGCCACCAGCACGCCGTCGGCGTACACCTCGTGCTCCATGATCCTCTGTCCCAACGCGATCGCTTCCTGGATCCTCACCACGTTGAAGCTCGCTTTGGCCGCCGGCAGCGCGAGCTCTATCCAGTGCGCGCCCTGCTGTTCGCTTCCGTCGGCAGCCCAGAAGGTCTGATCGTCGGAGTCGAGCACGTTGGCGGCTGCGAAGCCGCCGCCCGGACCGCCCCACTCGCTGCTGGCCGTCGCCGCGCTTCCCGTCGCGAGGTCGTTTGAGAAAATGCGAGTGATCGCCGCGCGGAAGTCCTTCAGCCGCTGCGTGTCGTCGCCGGAGACAAGTCCGGTGGTGTTTGGGGGTACGTTGAGCAGCAGAACGCAGTTACGCCCCACGGAATTGTAGTAGATTTCCAAGAGCTGGCTCACCGATTTGGCCGTCTCGTTCTTGTGCCAGAACCACCCTGGCCGGATCGACACGTCACACTCTGCCGGCACCCAGTCCGCGCCTTGCGGATCGCCGGTCTTCAAGTAGCTGCTTCCGGCGATTTAAGTGAGCCAATATCGACAATAAGCCCGAATAGGAAACAAAACTTGATACGATCGATCGTCTTCACCTTAGGAGACTCGCATCTCCGATCCTGAGCAAGCTACGATTGATGGTGGACCAGCAGGGGTCTCCGGCGCTTCCCGACTCGTCTCCGACCCAGCGTAGGTCGGGCCCTGCGTTGGAGAAGATATTGATGGAGCTCTGCAGCTGCTTCACCATCTGGAACCAGTCCTGGAAGTGGTAGTTCATCTCAGTCGCGCCTTCCCCCTTCGCGCCATCGAACCATATCTCCGAAATGCTCCCGTACCTGCAACCCCCAAATCTACCATTTAATTAATACTGATTATATTTGCATTTATTTGAATTCTCACGGCGATTCTGACTTGGTGAGCAATTCATGGAGCTGGGCCATGTAAAACTCGTTGTACTCCTTTTCCCGGCCGTAGGTCTTCTCGTGGCGATCCCACGGCGAGAGGTACAGCCCGACGTCGATCCCTCGAGACCTGGCAGCGTTGGCGAATTCCCCGACGACGTCTCCCTTGCCTCCCTTCCACGGGCTCTTCGCCACCGAGTGATCAGTGTACTGCGACGGCCACAGACAGAACCCATCGTGGTGCTTCGCGGTGAGTATGACCAGTGAGGCGCCGGCAGCCTCGGCGGCGTCCATCCACTGGTTGGCATTCAAACCGGTCGGGTTGAAGAGCGAGGGGCTCTCGGCGCCTGTGCCCCACTCGGCGTCGGTGAAGGTGTTCATGCCGAAGTGGAAGAACATGATGACCTCCCGACGTTGCCAATGGAGCTGCGACGCCGACGGGACGGGCAGCACCGGCGGCGGAGGCGTTGCGGAGTTGGAGAGGCTGAGATGGCACAGGTGAAGGAAGGCCATGATCCAAAACCACGCGCTGCGCCTCACCATGGCCTCTGCTTCACTATTTCGGCGTAGGAACGACTTGGATGGATGGCAAGACGAGAGCAAATTTATAGAACAGAAAATAATAATAATAATAATAATAATAATAATAATAATAATAATTACTTTCTTTATTTACTTATTTATAAAATATATGCAGCTAAGATATATAGAAAATATAGAAATAAATATAATGATAATAACTATGGTATATGATTATAATTGTAATTACAGCGGTAGATACGATAAATCTTTATCGATTAGAATCCATTTATGATCATTATTATTTTTGTCATTATTCATATTTTTAAACTTTGAATCCAATTCTAATATAGAATATATTTTATATAAAATCTCAAACGTAAATACTAACATTTCCAACTATTCAAATTGATTCGATTTGTAATAGTTGGAAGATACCATTTACGTAATTGATATGGTGAGTAAACGAGGGGCCCTATAATATTAGAAAGATAATGGTTAAGAGAATTGGATAGTCAATGATCAAAAGGACATGATAGTCAACAGTCAAGGGAAGATAATGGTTAGACCTCTTCGTTTCACCATCCGTATAACTCCCGGGCAATCACAAACAAGTCAGATACTCAGGTCTAGGCCCTGGGACGGGGTTCTAACTGTTGGTGCAAGTTGCACCAGAATCAAATCTAAGTTTTGATGTTGTCAAAGGTTCAAGTTAAGTTTTGTTATGATCTAACAAGTTGACTAAGTGTGCAGGATGTTTACTCAACCGTGAAAGATCTAATTGGAGGCTAGGCAGGAGAAATCTTAACAGATTGTGGAACCCAGGTGCAAGTCCAAGTAGGTCGAGGGGACCCGAAGCTTAGCAATGTGATCAAGAGGTCTGGAGGACCGAAAATCAAGAGAAAAGTCCTGGGGAGCTGATCAAGGCTGAGTGAAAAGTCCAAACTAGATCTGGAGGATCAAAGTTTGGTAGGTAGGTTGAGGTAAACAAACTGGAGGAGCGACAGTGAGGTCGTGTTTCCGAAGGGAACAACGTAAGGTCGCTGATCCAACTGAAGAAACCGGGAAAGTTTCAAAGTTGAGATCAAGACAGTTCTGCTGTCTTTCATATTACTCCTGCATTATAATATTATTGTTCTAACATCTGTTTTGCAGGAGAATTTTACTTAACACTGTTTTGTAGGTACAACTGAATCGGTCGACCGAATCACTGTATCGATCGACCGAACAAGGCAAAATCACTGCAGTATTCAGACCAGACCAGAACAGAGTCCAAGTCCGATCAAATACTGATCGGTCGACCGAACCTTATGATCGATCGGCCGAACCCAGACTCAGCACAGACAGCAACAATCAGAGCAGAAGGAAAGCACATTAATCGGTCGACCGAACCAATCAGCATTAAAGTTGCATTAACTGTTGATCTCGGCAAATCACGACGAACAAGGAAGGAAGCTGTTCGATCGACCGAAAAAAGAGTTCGGTCAACCGAACCATTAAAGACCAGTTAATGCAGAATATCAAGCCAGCATCAGACTTCAGCCAGGAAGGAAGGGAGCGTGTTCAGTCGACCGAACAGGAGGATCGGTCGACCGAACGTCCAGTATACCTATAAAAGGAGGCTCGAAGTCTAAGGCTAAATAACACTACTGATAATCTAAAAGCTCTTCTCTGCAAACGGATCATGCTACAAGTCATCATCAGTTGTGCAAGATACTTCGTCCGGAAATACCGACCGCGCTTCAACCTTCAATTAGTACTGTCGGTATACTTTACTCGTATTGTATTTAAATACAAATAAGATAGTAGGGCTGTTACTATCTTTTATTTTTGTATCTGTACGATCTGCTTCTTTCCGAAGGATTTCGGAAAGAAGAGTTATAGTGATTGTCCATCGGTGCGGTCAAGGACCGCGGGCCTTCTAGTAGGAGTCGAGCTAGGCTCCGAACGAAGTAAACGAATTCATCTTTTTTTTATTTTCCGCTGCACAATTCTGATTTTAAAGTTAAAGAAGAGTTTTAAAAGAGCACGATATTCACCCCCCCCTCTATCGCTCGCATCCGATCTATCAATTGGTATCAGAGCCTCGTTAGCTCTGAAAGTTCTTAACCGATTTTCAAAGCACTTTTTAAAACTGTTCTCTTTTCTTGTAGAATAATTCTTTTCTCATTTCTATTTTTCAAGCACTACTAATCCCAAGACAAAAGTTTTGGAAATATTTTTCCTTTTATTTTTTTTCTTGCAAAGATGTCGAACTCGTATCAAGAAGGTTACAGTACGGTCCAACCTCCACTATTCAAAGGAGAGAATTTCAGTTATTGGAAGAATAGAATGGAGTGTTATTTGAAGTCCGACATCGAGCTCTGGTTCACAATCTTGAAAGGCTACACTCTTCCAACGAAAGACAGAACAACATTAGAACCAGAAGAATGTACTCCCCAAATGATCAAAAAGGCACAACTGAACTACAAGGCGATTAACACCATTCGGTGTGAGCTCACAATGGAGGAGTTGAACAGAGTAGGCCCCTACGACAACGCCAAAGAACTGTGGGACTCGCTAGTCAAACTACACGAAGGGACCGATGAGTCCAAGGTAAACAAACGAGATTTACTTTTAAATAATTTATTTAATATAAAAATGTTTCCTGGAGAGACGACCTCACAACTACACGCTTGACTGAAGGACATCCTAAACGGCCTCCACCTGATCGGGCATAATCTTGAAAACCGCGACACGATAAGGTACGCTCTGAATTCTTTTCCGAGGAATGCTTTGTGGGCATCAATTGTAGATGCGTACAAAGTTTCTAAGGACATTTCAATACTTAAGTTAGATGAATTATTTTGCGAGTTGGAATTACATGAACAATCTAACATAAGCCATGTTGAGAAAGGAGTTGCTTTGTATGCAGGTCCAAGCAAGGAAACAAAATCAAAAACCAAGATTGAGTCTGAAAGCGAGTCAGACTCCGACTCAATTAATGAAGAAGAGTTAGTCAACATGGTTCGGAGACTTCTGACGAAAAAGAAGTTCAGAAGAAATGTCAAGAAGACACTGCTCAATCAGACCCAAAACAAATCAGAAGTGATTTGTTACGGATGCAACAAAAAGGACATTTCAAAATCGATTGCCCAAATCGGAAGGAAGAAAAGTCTAAATCGACTAGACGAAAGAAGGCTCTTCAAGCGACATGGGACGAGACTTCTTCCGACGAGTCCGACGTGGAGCAAACAAAGCATTCGACCCATCTTGCATTTATGGCAAGAAACGAAAACTCCGACTACGAGTCCGAGAACAACATCAAATTCGAGGAAGGTCGCCAATCCGAAAATCCAAATATGGTAACGATTTATTCCAAGTCTAATTTACTTAAAGTAATTAAATGCTTATTTAAAAAATTGTTAAAATATTAAAAACAAAATAATTTGCTACTTAAGGAAATAGACCACCTTAAACAACAAGTTAACTTGAGTAATTCGACTAACCAAGTTCAAGTCGGAACCTCAACTCAAGTTGAAAAACTTGAGGAAGAGAATTCCAACTTAAAGGGTCAAGTCGAGCGACTCAAGAAAATGTTGAAAAGGTTCGAATTGGGATTCAAGTGTCTAAATATGGTACTTGGGTCGCAACGAGCCGTGTACAATAAATCAGGACTTGGCTACAACTCTAAACAAGCAAACAAATCATATTTATCTTTAATTAGTCAAAAAGTTAGAAGTCAAGTCCAAGCATGGGTCTAAACAAAACATTTAATCAAACCAATTAAACCAAACCTTTACTTGGTCCCTAAGAGTCAAATCCTTTACTTAGATAGACCTTATCTAAGCTATGACTCAGGGGGAGCAACTAGGAAAACAATACAACCAACTTGATTAACCAAACTCAACACTTAGAATTAGATTTATTTTCTGCTTAGAATGGTTAGATGAAAAAGGTTTACCAAACCCTACAACATAGTATCGGAATGGATTGGGATGATAATACGTTAAGAAAACTTTGTCGAAGGCATGTCTAGGCTGAATATGGAATTCTACCTGGTGCACTAGACTTAATGGATCTGACTGAAGCTACCTCAGTCAAACATGGGCTAGTTAGACCAAAATTTAGTATTAAGTTTTTTGGGCGGGAACAATTTGGAAAGTCTTCAGCAAGTGGTCCACCGTTGATACACAAGAAGGTCATAAGCCTCGCCACTGAATTGAAAGTTTATCCTTATGAAGCATGCTTGATTAACCCAAAACTAAGTTTGAATTTAACATGAGTTCAATAACTTTTTCAAACCTAATTAAATTTCAAACTTAATTAAAAACCTAATTAAATTTCAAACTTACTTAAAACTTAATTATTTTAAAACTTAATTTAAAATTATTTTAACTTAAAACTTAATTATTTTAAAACTCAAAATTATTTTAAACTTACTTAAAAATTATTTTAAAACTTAATTAAAACATATTAAAAATTGTTTTAAAACTTAATTAAAAATTATTAAAAACTATTTTAAAACTTATTAAAAACTATTTTAAAAATTATTTTAACTTAAAACTTAATTATTTTAAAACTCAAAATTATTTTAAACTTACTTAAAAATTGTTTTAAAACTTAATTTAAAATTATTAAAAACTATTTTAAAACTTATTAAAAACTATTTTAAAACCTAATTAAAAATTATTTTAAAACTTAAAACTTAATTCAAAGTTATTTTAACTTAAAACTTAATTATTTTAAAACTCAAAATTATTTTAAACTTACTTGAAAATTATTTTAAACTTAATTAAAAATTATTAAAAATAACTTAATTAAAAATTATTTTAAACTTAATTAAAAATTATTTTAAAACTTAATTTAAAAATTATTTTAACTTAAAACTTAATTATTTTAAAACTCAAAATTATTGAAACTTAATCTTTTTAAAAGTTAATTAAAAATTATTTTAAACTTAATTAAAAATTATTTTAAAACTTAATTAAAAATTTTTTAAACTGATCCGGCGATAAGTACGGGGGACCCCTTTGAGGGGAGTCAATGACACGTAGAGGTCAAAAGGCAAAAGGGTCAACCTGAGGGCCAGCCAATCGGGGAAGGGTCGAGTCAACCGGCCGAACGGGTCCGAGCAGAATCAAAGACAACCCGATGGGGAGTCGGGTTTCCGACGCTCATGGTGAACAGGGTCGCCGGGCTGAGCGGGTAGCCCGCTCAGCCGAGGCGTAAACCATCAATGCTGTGAAGGAACAATCTCAATCGAGCACGCGATGGAGTGAAATCTTCCCGGTCGGACCGATACCTATGCCTGGTCGGACCGATGCTTGCCGAGCGGATGGACGCTCGGCTCGGGGAAAAAAGAGACAAGGACAAGGGGACATGGGGGAACATCTTCTGACAACAGGCATGTTCAACGACCAAGCCATACGCAGAATCTTATGACAGAAGGTTCTGTCGTCCCATCAGAGAGGTGCTCAGACTGTAGCAGTATGGTGTCAGGCATGCTCCTCTAGCAAGCCCATACTAAGGTATGGTAAAGGACACGTGTACGCCTCGGTAGGTGTGCATAAGCCTCCTCATAGCTCTATATAAGAGCCCGCAGACTTCGTCGGAGGTACGCGATCTCTCATCTTTGGAGCCACTTCATCGTTTTCCTCTTGCCTGACTTGAGCGTCGGAGGGTCGTCGCCGGGAACCCCTTCCTGGCTCGACTTCCTTGCAGGTTCGCCGGAGATTCGTTCAGCTGGTATGAGATATAGGAGAGCGTCACGTCCCTAGCGTCCGTCGACTCAGCGTTCGGACAGGATCAAATTGGCGCCGTCTGTGGGAACGCACCTGCATCCGAGCGGAAGAGATGGACGAAGCTGGACGACCTCACACCGTGATGCTCTCCCAGGAGGAGCTCGACGCTCTAATCGAGGCAAGAGCAGCTAAGCTCGTGCAGCAACAGAAACAGAAGGCGCAAGCCGAGCAACTGGAGCAACAAGCGACGTTAGCGTCAGGAGGCCGAGCGGCAGCAGAGTTTCGACCGGAAAACATCTCAGCATGGGGCTGAGATAAGGATCCGATCGGCATCCAAGGAAAAGCACCGCCTGCCCCGATTCCATTTCATCGTGCACTATTCCGTACGCCTCCTGAAGTTGCACCAGCTAACCTTGATTGAGGATCTTCATCCGACGAGGCGCCCAGGCGAGACAACAGAAAAGGCAAGGCTCCCCGAACGGATGCCTCCCCTGAGTGGATCAACTGGCAGTTTTCAGAGGCCATCCTGCGGGACCCTCTGCCAAACCATTATGTGCCCTCGGCGATCGGGGAATACAACGGAACCACCGACCCGGAAGACCATCTAGGTAAATTCGACAACACAGCTACACTACATCAATACACAGATGGGGTGAAATGCCGGGTGTTCCTTACCACGCTCTCGGGATCGGCGCAACGATGGTTCCGAAGACTGCCGGACGGATCCATCACCAGCTTTAAAGAGTTCCACATCGCTTTTCTCCATCATTTTGCGAGCAGTCGGCGTTACCAGAAGACCAGTGTTAGTCTATTTGCCATCAAGCAAGAGCCCAAGGAGCCGCTCCGAGCTTATATCCAACGATTCAACCTGGTGGCCATGGATATTCCAACGGCCACCTCAGAAACAATGATGAATGCGTTCACGCAAGGTCTCGTGGACGGTGACTTCTTCCGTTCACTTATTCGAAAGCCGCCCCGAGACTATGATCATATGTTACACCGAGCCAATGAGTACATTAATATGGAGGAAGCCCAGGCGACCCGAAGAAAAGAAGCTCCAACTGAACGGCTAGCCCCTGCCCAGCGGAAGCCGCTCACTGGCCACCAGCCGCCCAGAGGACCGCGAGCCGAAGCAGTCCACCCTCACCACGCAAGGTCCCACGCTATCCAAGATGTAGCCGCCGAGTGGCCCAAACCAAAAAAGAAGGCGACAGCGACACCATGAAGCCGATCGGCGGATATCCAGAAAGTCTCCCGAGCGGTATCATCCTCAGGGGCACGAGGACAATCCCCGGGTATCTAAGGAGTGGCCTAGGCCGTCCACACGGGAGGAAGAAAATAGAAGCAACACGTCCCGGGGCGAAATCAACATCATCTGTGGCAGACCGACCGGAGGTGACTCCAACAGAGCGAGGAAGGCGAGTGTCAGACAACAAAAGATCCATGCGGTCGGCTGCAGTCAAGAACGGGCGAGCGGGCCCGAAATCAGCTTCGGGCCCAGGGACCTTGAGGGAGTCGAAGTGCCACATGAAGACGCCCTCATCATCAAAGCGGTAATAGCTAACTATACTATTCACCGCATTTTCATCGATACAGGCAGCTCGGTCAACATTATATTTAAAAAGGCTTTCGACCAACTGCAAATTGATCGAGCTGAGTTGCTGCCCATGACAACCCCCTCTACGGGTTTACGGGCAATGAAGTTCTACCGGTCGGACAGGTCCGACTGGCTATTTTGTTGGGAGAAGAGCCGCTCAGAAGGACATGGACTGCCAACTTTGTCGTGGTCGACTCTCCCTCAGTATACAATGTTATCCTGGGGCGACCAACGCTTAGTGAGTTCCGAGCGGCCGTCTCCACCTTCTACCAGAAAATTAAGTTCCCTGTTGAAGATAAAGTTGGAGAAGTGAGAGGAGACCAACTGGCGGCTCGGCGATGCTACGTCGAAATGGTCCGAGCCGAAGCTAATTCTGCGCGGAAGACGCCACGGATCGAGGTGAACCCCATAACCGAAAAACCACCCTCTTTGGTTTATGAAGAAAAAGAGGAGGTGCAGATCCACCTGACCCGATCGGAGGCCACCACATTCATTGCGGCCGATCTGGAGGCAAGCCAGAAAAAGGAGGTGATCAAATGTCTCCAGAGAAACTGCGACGTCTTCGTTTGGTCGACGCATGAGCTGCCGGGAATTTCGCCAAGTATAGCACAGCATGAGCTTCACGTTCGACCGGACGCTCAGCCGGTGAAGCAAAGGAAGAGGGACTTTAGCGCCAAACAAAACGTCATCATCCGAGTGGAGGTTGAGAAGCACTTGGAGGCCGACCATATAAGGGAGGTCCAATTCCCAAGCTGGCTCGCAAATGTAGTGCTAGTCTCCAAGCCGGGCAACAAGTGGAGGGTTTGCATCGATTTCCGGGATCTCAACAAAGCATGCCCAAAGGATTTCTACCCTCTGCCCCAGATTGATCAACTAGTGGACTCCACAGCCGGGTGTGAGCTGATATGCATGCTAGACGCCTATCAGGGCTATCATCAGGTGCCGCTCGCCCGCGAAGATCAAGAGAAGGTCAGCTTCGTCACAGCCGACGACACTTACTGTTACAATGTAATGTCGTTCGGACTGAAGAACGCGGGAGCAACCTACCAGCGCTTAATGAACAAGGTATTCAAGGAGCAGATCGGACGCAATTTAGAAGTGTACATGGATAATATTCTCATCAAGTCTGTCTGAGCGGCTGATCTTTTTACGGACATGGAGGAGACCTTCCAAACGCTGAGGAAGCATGGAGTCAAGCTGAACCTTCAGAAATGTTTGTTTGGAGCAAAAGGCGGGCATTTCTTGGGCTATATAGTGACCGAGCGGGGCATAGAGGCAAATCCCAGCAAGGTAAAAACGTTGCAAGATATGTCGCCCCCAAGAAATCTGAGGGAAGTACAGCGCCTGACCGGGCAGATAACTGCATTGTCAAGATTCATCTCTAAGACTGCCGACCGGAGTCTCCCTTTTTTCAAGATCCTACGCAAAGCTACTAAGTTTCATTGGGACGAGGAATGCGATCGGACGTTTGAGTAGCTGAAGACATACCTGAACTCCTTGCCCATGTTAGCCAAGCTAGCTGTAGGTGAGCCGCTCTGTATTTATTTATCTTCAACCGAGCAGGCAGTAGGCTCGGCATTAGTGAGGACGAGCGGTGAAGAACAACCCGTGTACTTCTTGAGCCATATTCTAAAAATGTTGAATCTCGCTACACTGGGCTCGAGAAGCTGGCTTTTGATTTGGTCCTCGCCGCTCGGAGACTTCGTCCTTATTTCCTAGCACATACAATCATCGTCCGGACAAATAGCCCATTGGGAAGAGTGCTGCTGAACCCAGAAGCGTCCGGACGGCTCATCAAATGGACAACGGAGTTGAGTGAATTTGACATTCAGTATCAACCCCGTTCGGCGATAAAGGCGCAGTCCTTAGCAGATTTTGTTACCGAAGTGCAAAATCCCGAGCCCGAAGCTATGTGAAAAATATTTGTGGATGGATCGTCCACTCGGCTCGGGAGCGGGATTGGTGTGCTATTACTATCTCCCCAAGGAGAACGGATGCACCTATCCGTCCGGCTGGACTACAAAGCCACAAATAATGAAGCAGAGTATGAGGCCCTCATAGCCGGCTTGCAGGCATCCCGACATATAGGGGCCGGTCGGGTGACACTCCATTCAGACTCTTAGCTGGCCGCCCAGCAGCTCTCGGGCACTTTTGAGATTAACAACGCTCGGCTCAAGCTCTACGCTGGGGCCTTCGAAAAGCTCAAGACCCACTTCAGAGAAGTCATTATCCAGAAGATACCCCGAGCAGAGAACCAGGCGGCAGATGAGTTAGAAGTTTAATATCACCGATCGTCATCCAGCAGCCAATTGAGCAATTATCCTTGGTGGCGCACATTGACCGGATGGAGGGCCTTGCATTCCCGAGCGATTGGAGGACAGCCATCATGGAGTTTCTGCGCTCGGGTGTGACACCGTCCGATCGGGAGGAAGCCCAGCTATTGAGGAGGAGAGCCGGCCGGTTCACACTCGTTGGAGACCAACTCTACAAGAAGGCTTTCTCCCGCCCACTTTTGAAATGTGTGAGCTCGGAGGACGCGGAGTACATCCTCCAGGAAGTGCACCAAGGATCGTGCGGAGGACATCCGGGCGGGCGATCACTGGCTAGAAAGATCCTGCTGGCCGGATACTTCTGGCCAACCCTGCAAGCAGACGCCGCTCGGACCGTCGCGACGTGCCTCTCCCGCCAGAATTACCACAACGTCTCCCACCGACCGGCGGAGGAGATGAAAACATCTACAGTGTCCTGCCCGTTCGATCAGTGGGGAATGGATATCGTAGGTCCGTTCCCTATGGCGACCGGTCAGCGGAAGTTTCTACTGTTAGTTAGAGCCCTAGAGCCAATCATTTGATGATTGTATGGACTCATTGTATCATATTCTTGTATATTAATAAAGGCATTTGTTTGGTTATTATACTTATTTGTATTAGTGCCAAATAGACTAAGTATAATAGCGTCCTTGAGTAGAAGGTTCATACCTATATCAATCGATTAGTTGAATCGATAGTGAGATGATATAGGGAACACTACTCTAAATCATTCCTAGTCGAGTATTAACATTCAGGGACAATTTTAATGCAATAAGACTAGCATGTAGGTCAGCTCGATGACTTGATCTCACAAGTCATGGATATAGAGATATCAAGCTTACACATGGGTATACATTGGAGAATGTATACTGAATGACCCGCCATGAGAAAGTATCATGGATCGTTATATGAGTGTCATATACTTTCTCATGTGGCTATTAGTATGACTATTAGTCCTTAGACCTGAAGTCACCATGGATCCCTACATAAGGAGTTATGTACTTTGGTTTCGTCAAACGTCACCCGTAACAGGGTGGACTATAAAGGCGATTACTGGGTATGTAACAAATTATGCAGAGGGATGTGAGTGATGTAGATGGGATCTATCCCTCCCATATGACGGGAGCGACATCAATATTCTTTATAGAGTTAGACCACGAAGTGCATGGCCATGCCCAAATGAGTCAACATTAGATGTTGAGCTCATTTGATCGAGTGAGTCTACTTGGAGTTCAAGATTTAGATTGATTAGAGGATGACACGGTCTATGCCTCATATTGATCAATCTAGATGTCTAGAATAGAAGAACAATGTCACATATTTTGTGAGGAGTCACAATTGGTAGTCACAAGGTGATGTCGGATTTCGACATTCTTGTAACTTGGGTAGTAATGATGTGTTGCTAGATACCGCTCATTACTTATGCTCCTAAATGGGTTTAGGGCATTGCCAACGTTACAAGAACCTATAGGGTCACACACTAAGGACAATTAGATGGAGATTTGGTTCATATGATGAACTAAGAGGATTAGATTCATTTGATGAATCATATTGGATTAAGAGTAATCCAAATTGGGCTAATTGAGTTGGACTCAAGTTGATTCATGTATTCAATCAGTATAATTTAGATTATGACTCATTAAATCAACTTAATTTAATGAATTAGATTCATTATATTAAGTTGGCTTGAATCATATGGTTGGATTAGATCAACCATGAGAGAGATTTGATCAAGTTTGACTTGATTTGAGAGGAAGAGAAAAAGTCATGTTTGACTTGACTTTTTGCCACATCACTAGTGAGTTGGCAAGATGTGGACCAATAGGATTGCTCCACATCATCAATGTGTGCCACCTCATGGAGGTTACAAGCCTCCATAGCATTTAATGTGGCCGGCCCACATTAAATGAGGAGTTACACTTGTTGCCATGTCATTTAGTGAGGTGGCAAGATGTGGACCAATAGTGTTGATCCACATCATCCTAGAGTGCCACCTCATGGGGGTTACAACTCTTTAATGGCTCCACATTAATTGCACTTAATGTGGAAATGGGAGTTACACATGTGAAGGTGGCCGGCCACTTGAATGTGTAGAATAATTTTCATTTTGAAATTATTCCATCATTCATTCCTTCTTCTTCCTCCTAGAGTTCTTCTTGCACTCTCCCTCTCCTCCTTCCTTGGGAGAACCACATAGGTGCTAGCACACCTTGGTTTTTGGTCACCTCCATCTAGTGTGTCCGTGTGGATACTTCTAGAGGACCGTACGCTTGACGGTCTTGAGATCCGACACCATTTGGACGAGCGGGATTCGCGTGGGGCGCGCATCAAGGGTAATGATCTTAACTTTAGTGTAGATATAAAGTTTTTACAAACTCGTACAAGAAAAGGTTTTTCGAAAAGTTTTTGTTTACGAATCTTTGCACAAGATCCATGGCTTTGGGTGACTCGGGGTTTCCGCGACGCGGAAAAGCGGTTTTCGCGGCCCGACGAACCCAACATCTACTAGTGGTGGTCGACTACTTTTCCAAATGGGTGGAGGCTGAGCCACTGGCCAAGATCACCGAGTAGATGGTCAAAAGGTTTATCTGGTAGCATATAATCTGTCGGTTCGGCATTCCTCGCCGGCTCATATCTGATAACGGGCGACAGTTCATCGGGAAGCAACTCGAAGAATGGTGCAAAAGTTATGGCATCGAACAACACTTTACTTCCGTGGCGTATCCCCAGAGCAACAGCCAAGCTGAAGTAACCAACCGAGAAATCCTTAGAATTCTTCGGGCTCGACTTAACCACATAGGAGGAAGCTGGGTGGACGAGCTGCCGGGTGTCCTATGGGCTATCCGCACGACCCCAAAGGAGGGAACGGGCGTCACGCCATTCCATTTAGTGTACGGAGGTGAAGCAGTTATCCTAGTTGAAGTCGGCGTAGAGTCCGTCCGGATCCAGAACTATGATAATGACAATGCCAAGCGGAGGAAGATGGAGTTGGACTTGATCGACGAGGAGCGAGCCAAGGCGTCCGTCCGGCTGATGGCATACCGGCAGAGAATGAAGCAGAACTACAACTGGCGCGTGATCCCTAGTGCATTCCAAGTCGGCGACCTAGTGTGCAAGAAAGTAAAGCCGGTCGGGGACGTTAGCAAGCTGGAGGCTCCTTGGGCGGGCCCCTTCAAAGTCATCGAAAAGGTCCGCTGCAAAGGCCATCACGGACTCCATGACAATGTCCGCTGCAAAGGAAAAAGGAGAAAATCAGTTAGCAATCAAGGCGAATGTACAAGTAAAATTCTTACCGAAGCCGCTCGGGAGGGGAGTCCGGATCGGACTCAGGCCAAATATGTACATCACCCCTTCAGGTAAGAACTTGTTGATGTTAAACTTCAGACCGGCTAGCATGTTGGCAGAGTGAAGATAGTCCGGTCGGGTCTTGAACCTCTTTAGCTCAGGGGAGGTTGGCGGTCCGACCTGCCACTGGGTTCGGAAAGCGGCCCGTTTGGGAAGACAAAGATAGAAGTAGTACTCTTTCCAATGTTTATTGGAAGAGGGCAGTTTATTAAAGAAGACTAAACCGGGTCGAGCTTGGAACATGTAAGTACCCAGCTCGGACTGTTTAGGATAATAAAAATAGTAGAAGGCCTCCGGTCGGAGGGGAATGTTGTGGATTTTGAATAAGACAACAACGCCACATAGAAGGCGGAAGGTGTTAGGGACTAAGCTTCCGGGCGGAATGCCAAAAAAATTACAGACTTCTACGATAAAGGGATGGAGTGGAAAGCGCAGACCGGCTATGAACTGGTCACGGAAAAAATAGATAGCTCCGCGCGACGGTTGTGTGGCCGAGCGGAGGGGGTGGGTAAGATAAGTTCAAAGTCAGAGGGGATGTCAAAATTGTCTATCAGAACCTCGGCATCGCGCCGATCGAAGCACGACTCCATGGTGGTATACCATAGGCCAAGGGCTGGGTCTTGAGGTTGAGAAGAACTGGCCATTGTCTGAACGGGCGAAACCACAAAAGGCGAGGAGAGGCAAATGATAGAAAGAAGAAGACGACAAACAATACAGCAACCAGAGAGCGAGAACTCGGCAAAAAACACGAGGATAACAGAGAAGGGGTAAGGACCTTATAAAGAAGTTGAGGATCGAAAGGAGGAGGCTGGAGATCACCGAAAACGGAAAAGCGGGATCGCCGGAAGTCTGAAACGCTAGAGGAAGCTGTGGAGCACGAGAAGGCACAGATGAAGGCGAAGGCTTTATAGGGTTGAGCCCGAGCGGCCTCCACCGTCGGATGCAGGTCACGGGAACCGAAGCACGCATCGGGCCGTCCATTTTAAACCGCCTCGGTCTCGTCACTCGCGACACCGCCGCTGTATGATGACGGCAGCAGTGCCATGTGGCATTCGGCCACTGGAGTGCATTTAATGAGCGCCTTCACGAGACACAGAGCGCATGCCCGGCCTTAATGTTGAAGATTGACGTAAATTTCGAAAGGATCCGAAGAATGTTGGCGTTGACTGAGGTCATAGCTACCCCTGTGGGGGTTGAGCGGAGGATAGTTTCACAGAGACGCCGCTCGGCGTAACTGGCGGTCCAGTCAGTCGGACTAATCACCTCCTTCGACTAGACTTGAAGGGGAGGCAAGTGATCCGGCGATAAGGACGGGAGACCCCTTTAAGGGGAGTCAATGACACGTAGAGGTCAAAAGGCAAAAGGGTCAACCTGAGGGCCAGCCAATCGGGGAAGGGTTGGGTCAACCGGCCGAACGAGTCCGAGCGGAATCAAAGACAACCCGACGGGGAGTCAGGTTTCTGACGCTTATGGTGAACAGGGTCGCCGGGCCAAGCGGGTAGCCCGCTCGACCGAGGCGTAAAGCATCAATGCTGTGAAGGAACAGTCTCAGCCAAGCACGCGATGGAGTGAAATCTTCCCGATCGGCCCGATACCTACGCCCGGTCGGACTGATGCTTGCCGAGCGGATGGACTCTCGGCTCAGGGAAAAAAGAGACAAGGACAAGGGGACATAGGGGAACATCTTCTGACAACAGGCATGTTCAACGACCAAGCCATACGCAGAATCTTACGACAGAAGGTTCTGCCGTCCCATCAGAGAGGTGCTCGGACTGTAGCAGTATGGTGTCAGGCATGCTCCTCTGGCAAGCCCATACTAAGGTATGGTAAAGGACACGTGTACGCCTCGGTAGGTGTGCATAAGCCTCCTCATAGCTCTATATAAGAGCCCGCAGACTTCGTCGGAGGTACGCGATCTCTCATCTTTGGAGCCACTTCATCGTTTTCCTCTTGCCTGACTTGAGTGTCGGAGGGTCGTCGCCGGGAACCCCTTCTCGGCTCGACTTCCTTGCAGGTTCGCCGGAGATTCGTTCAGCTAGTCGGAGATATAGGAGAGCATCACGTCCCCAGCGTCCGTCGACTCAACGTTCGGATAGGATCATAAACTTAATTAAAAATTATTTAAAAACTTAAAATTTAATTAAAAAAATCTTTTTAAAACTTAATTCAAAATTATTTTAAAACTCAATTAAAAATTTTTAAAAATATTTTAAAACTTAATTAAAAATTATTTTAAAACTTAAAACTTAATTTAAAATTATTTTAACTTAAAACTTAATTATTTTAAAACTCAAAATTATTTTAAAACTTTATAAAAATTATTAAAAATTATTTTAAAACTTAATTAAAAATTATTTTGACTTAAAACTTAATTATTTTATAACTCAAAATTATTTTAAAACTTAATTAAAAATTATTTTAAAACTTAACTCAAAATTATTTTAAAACTTAATTAAAAATTATTTTAAAAACTTAATTAATTTTTTTTAAACTTAATTAAAACTTATTTTAAAACTTAATGAAAAATTATTTTAACTTAAAACTTAATTATTTTAAAACCCAAAATTATTTTAAACTTACTTAAAAATTATTTTTAAACATAATTAAAAATTATTTTAAACTTACTTAGAAATTATTTTAAACTTATTAAAAATTATTTGAAAACTTAATTAAAAATCTTTTTAAAACTTAATTAAAAATTATTATTTAAAAAAAACCTTTTTCAAAAACTTTTAATATCTAGTAGATTTGTAGATTTATAAAAGTGTCCAAAATTATTCTTGAAAACCTTTTCAAAAATATTTAAATTTTTTACATTTAGTAAAATTCTTTCATATTTTTAGACTTTTAAAAGTGTTTAAATTTATTATGTTTGAAAAATTCAGGTGAAATATTTTTCTAAAAACTTTGTAAAACTTTAAAACTTAGTAAGATCTTTTTAAAATTTGGTAAAAATTACTATACCTTGAGAATTTTAATGGATTGTTAGTGTTCTTTTACAAATAAAAGGTTAACTCTCTTTATAAACCTTGCTAAACTTTTTAAAGTGTTAATTTTTTCAAACTTTAAGGTTCAATCTTACTTATACTTGGTTTTTGAGTCTTCCCCTATTTTTGATGTGTGTCAAAGGGGGAGAGATAGTGAATTCAGGGGGAGTTGTTTAACTCAGGGGGGAGTTAAAATTTAAAATTGCTTGTTTATTTAATTATTGCATATTTTAACTTAACTTTGAACCTTAGTTGTCAAACATCAAAAAAGGGGGAGATTGTTGGTGCAAGTTGCACCAGAATCAAATCTAAGTTTTGATGTTGTCAAAGGTTCAAGTTAAGTCTTGTTATGATCTAACAAGTTGACTGAGTGTGCAAGATGTTTACTCAACCGGGAAAGACCTAGTTGGAGGCTAGGCAGGAGAAATCTTAGCAGATCGTGGAACCCAGTTGCAAGTCCAAGTAGGTCAAGGGGACCCAAAGCTTGGCAATATGATCAAGAGGTCTGGAGGACTAAAGATCAAGAGAAAAGTCCTGGGGAGCCGATTAAGGCTGAGTGAAAAGTCCAAACTAGATCTGGAGGATCAAAGTTTGGCAGGTAGGTTGAGGTAAACAAACTGGAGGAGCGACAGTGAGGTCGTCTTCCCGAAGGGAACAACCTAAGGTCGCTGATCCAACTGAAGAAACTGGGAAGGTCTCAAAGTTGAGATCAAGACAGTTCTACTGTCTTTCATATTACTCCTGCATTATAATATTATTGTTCTAACATCTATTTTGCAGGAGATTTTTGCTTAACACGGTTTTGTAGGTACAACTGGATCGGTCGACCGAACCACTATATCGGTCGACCGAACAAGGCAAAATCAGTGTAGTATTCAGACTAGACCAGAACAGAGTCCAAGTCCGATCAAATACTGATCGGTCGATTGAACCTTATGATCGGTCGACCGAACCCAGATGACTCAGCACAGACAGCAACGATCAGAGCAAAAGGAAAGCACACTGATCGGTCGACTGAATACATAGATCGGTCAACCGAACCAATCAGCATTAAAGTTGCATTAACTGTTGATCTCGACAAATCACGACGAACAGGGAAGGAAGCTGTTCGGTCGATCGAAAAAAGGGTTCGGTCGACCGAACTATTAAAGACCAGTTAATGCAGAATATCGAGCCAGCATCAGACTCCAGCTAGGAAGGAAGGGAGCGTGTTCAGTCGACCGAACGTCTAGTATACCTATAAAAGGAGGCTCGAAGTCTGAGGCTAAATAACACTACTGATAATCTAAAAGCCCTTCTCTGCAAACGGATCGTGCTACAAGTCATCATCAACTGTGCAAGATACTCCGTCCGGAAATACCGACCGCACTTCAACCTTCAATTAGTACTGTCGGTATACTTTACTCGTATTGCATTTAAATACAAATAAGATAGTAGGGCTATTACTGTTGGTTGCTACTCGGAAAACCTAATGGTTCCACTGTACAAAAATTTTGTACAAAGGTCTGAACCTTTTCCTAGCTACCATGTGTTCTTTTAAATTAAACTTGGATCGCCTGCGGAACTTAACACGTTTGATCCAAAGTTTAATCTATTTGTTCTTTTAGGTTTAGACTTAGATCTCCTGCGGAACTTAACACGTTTGATCCAAATCACCTAGGTTATTAATTCCATTAAATATTAATTTCCAAAATTGGCTTCCAGGACTGGATGGCGAGGCACATGACCTTCTTGGATATGGGAACAACCACCACCGCCTAGACAAAGCCTTTTAAGGAAAGCTAATATTTAATTTCCTTAAATAACTTTAGGTCAACCAAAACGAACAATCAAATCACAAGGAAAAAAAACAAAAGAACACAACATCGAAAGAAAATTCGAAATACTAGAATCGCATGCTTCTTGTATTTGGTATTTTTACAAAGAAGTAAAACTAGTATGATGCGGAAATAAAATACTAGTATACCTTTCTTTTGCAAGAAAAAACCTCTAGGTCTTCTACCGTATTCCTCTTCTAACCTCGGACGTTGTGTGGGCAACGATCTTCCGAGATGAGAACCACCAAGCACCTTCTTCTTCCTTGCAAGTTTCGGCCATCAAAACTTCTCCTAGGATGAAGAGGTTCGGCCACCACCACCATGCTCCAAGGGATGCTAGAAACAAAGCTTTCTTTATCTCCTTCTTATTCTTCTCTAAACTTGATCCGGCCACCATATGAATCTCCACAAGAAGGATGAGGTTCGGCCATCAAAGAGAAGAGAGGAGGAGAGGATGGCCAGCCACAATAATCTAAGCAAAGGAAATTTAATTCAATCAAGAATTAAAACCGTCCTAATTTGTTTCTGGAAATTTTAAAAATAAAATTTCTCTAATAATTTTTATCCCTTCATGATTGATTTATAAAAAGAAAATTTAATAAATTAAAATCTTTCTTTTAAACATGTGGATAAAAAGAAAGTTATCTCTAAAAATTAAAATCTCTTTTAATCTATAAATAAGGAAAGATATCAAATCTTTTCTTAATCTTTTGTAGAAACTTATAAAAGAGAATATTTAATTTTTAAACTCTCTTTTAAATCATGAACATGGTTAAAAAGGAAAGTTTTCTTAAAATTTAAAATCCACCTTTTAATCAACAAATAAGGAAAGATTTCAAATTTTAAACTCTCTTTTAAACATGTAGATGATTTACAAATAAGGAAAGTTTTTACCAAAAATTAAAACCATCCTTTTAATCTACAAATAAGGAAAGAGATTAATCTCTTCTTTTAATCTTTTGTAGAAAACTATAATAGGAAATTTTTAATTTTTAAACTCTCTTTTTAAAACCTTGATATCCACATAAGAAATAATTTTAATAAAAATCCCTTTTAATATTCCAGTGGCCGGCCACCTAAGCTTGGAACCCAAGCTTTGGCCGGCCACCAACTTGGCTCATCCACTTGGTCTTGGCCGGCCCTAGCTTGGGTTCCAAGCTAGCTTGGCCAGCTCCATTGGATGGGTAAGAAGGTGGGTATGTGGTGGGTATAAATCTCTATATACAAAAGGCTACGATAGGGACCGAGAGGAGGAATTGGTTTTGGTCTCCCGATGAAATTAAGCATCCCGTGTTTGCCCCGAACACACAACTTAATTTCATCAATAATAATTAATTCCACTAAAGAACTATTATTGAACTACCGCACCAATCCCAAATTATATTTTGGGCTCCTTCTTATTATGAGTGTGTTAGTCTCCCTGCGTTTAAGATAACAAATGTCCACTAATTAAGTAAGTTACTGACAACTCACTTAATTAATATCTAGCTCCAAGAGTAGTACCACTCAACTTCATCGTCATGTCGGACTAAGTCCACCTGCAGTGTTTAACATGACAATCCTTATGAGCTCCTCTTGGGGACATTCTTAACCTAGATTACTAGGACACAGTTTCCTTCTATAATCAACAACACACACTATAAGTGATATCATTTCCCAACTTATCGGGCTTATTGATTTATCGAACTAAATCTCACCCATTGATAGATTAAAGAAATAAATATCAAATATATGTGCTTGTTATTATATTAGGATTAAGAGCACACACTTCCATAATAACTGAGGTCTTTGTTCCATTATAAAGTCAGTATAAAAAGAAACGACCTCTAATGTTCCTACTCAATACACTCTAAGTGTACTAGTGTAATTATATAGTTAAGAAAAACTAATACCTAATTACACTACGACCTTCCAATGGTTTGTTCCTTTCCATCTTGGTCGTGAGCTACTGTTTATAATTTATAAGTTACTGATAACATGATCTTCAGTGTGTGACACCACACACCATGTTATCTACAATATAAATTAATTGAACAACTACATTTATCATAAATGTAGACATTTGACCAATGTGATTCTTATGTCTAGATAAATGTTTATACCAAAAGCTAGGCTTTTAGTATACATCCTAACAATCTCCCACTTATACTAAAAGACTAAGCTACCATATCTGCTGCCATACATTTGATTCCCAACCCTTTAACATGTCTATCAAAAGCTCTTACCTTAAGGGCCTTAGTGAAAAGATCTATAGGTCATCATCTGATGCAATCTAGGCAGCAACAACTTTTTCTCGTTTATACGATTTCTCGTATTGGGTGGTACTTGCGCTCTATTGTGTTTACTTGCCTTATATACTCATGGTTTCTTCGAGTTTGCTACTGCACCACTATAATTACAATAAATTGTAATAATCTTTGGACAAACCAGAAATTATATCTAAGTCTATCTTGAGGTTATTGAGTTATTCAGCTTTTATGACTACCTCAGAGGTTTGCCATATACTCAGCTTCTATGGTGGAGTCCAGAAAAACACCTATGCTTATCACTCTTCCATAGTTATGTGTTTATCTCCTAAAGTAAACACAAAACCCTGAGGTCGACTTACTATTGTCCCTATGCGACTGGAAGTTAAAATCCGTGCAACCCACAGGGACCAAATTAACTGCCTTGTAAGCTAGCATATAATCTCTAGTGCCTCTAAGGTACTTCAATATATACTTTACTGCAGTCCAAAATCCTTGTCCAGGATTACTTTGATATCTGCTAACTATGCCCTTGGCAAAACAGATTTCTGATCTCGTGCATAACATACATTAGGCTTCCGACAGCCGAAGCATAAAGAACTGCCTTCATTTCCTCTATCTCCTTTGATGTCTACGGAGACATTTGTTTAGATAAAGTTACTCCATGCTAAAAAGGTAAGAAACCTTTCTTGGAGTTTTGCATGCTTAAAACGAGCAAGGATTTTTTCGATATATGAAGCTTGGGATAAGTAAAATATTCTTTTCTTGCGATCCCTTATTACTTTGATCCCATGAATATATACATTCTCCCAAGTCCTTCATATCGAATTGTTTGGACAACCATACCCTTACTTCTGACAACATTTTGATATTATTTCCAACTACCAAAAATGTTATCTACGTATAGTACAAGAAATACCACCACGTTTCCATCACACCTTTTGTATACACAAGACTTATCCGGTTATTAAATAAATCCATAGGTCTGGATTATTTTGATAAGCCGGATGTTCCAAGACCTTGAAGCTTTACCTCAGTCCATAGACTGATTGAACTTGCACACAAGATGCTCTTTGCCCTTTGCAATGAACTCTTCTGGTTACTTTATATGGATGCTTTCTTCAAGACTTCCATTAAGGAATGCTGTCTTGACATCCACTTGCCAAATAGATAAAAGAATCCAGATAGACTTAAGCATGGCTACCAGTGAAAAAGTGTTCTTTTTCATCAAGCCTTGCTTTGAAGGTTTCCACCTTCCTGTCTATCCATCTTTTCCTCTTGTAGACCTATTTTTACCCAATGGCTTTTACACCATTTGGTGGTTCTACAAGCTTCCAGATTTTTGTTAGAATACATATATTCTAATTCTGTATTCATTGCTTTTTGCCAAGATGCTGCATCTTTATCTTGGAGTGCTTCATCATATGTCTGGGATCAGATTCATGTTCATTTGGGATCAAGTCCAAAAACTCTCCCAAAACATGAATCTTTTAGGTTTGCTTGACAACCCTCCCACTACAATGAGCCACTGTCTGTGTATCATTTATGATACGTGTTGCAATTTCTTGTGATATTTCATCTTGTACAGTTGGTACTATATTAGACATGTCCTTTATAATTTCTTTAAGAACAAATTTACTTATGGGCACGTGGTTTATTACATAGTCATTTTCTAAAAATCGGTCATTGATGCTAACAATGACCTTCTGATTTTTAAGACTATAAACCTACTTTCATTTCTCTAGGATAACCCATAAACAAGTGAATTCCTGTCCAACTTTATCAGTGTCTCTCATGTGCTAGACCACCCAAATCCGAATATGCTTCAGACTAGACTTACACCCAATCTGTAATTCTATGGGAGTAGAGAGTTCTGACTTAGAAGGTACTATGTTCACTTCCGTTTCCAGTGTATATCCTTAAAACAAATTTGGTAATAACTCATCATCGATCTAATTATTCCATAAGAGCCTTATACATTCTTTCTACTACACCATTCTGTTGGGGTGTACCAGGTGCAGTTAGTTGAGATTGAATCCCTACTTTTGATAAGTAACTCCTAAATTGTCCCAAGAGGTACTTGTCACTACGATCTTACCATAGTGACTTGATACTTTTACTTTAACGTTTCTCTGCATCAGCCTTGTACTCTTTGAACTAATCAAAGTACTTAGTCTTGCGGCACATTAAGTAAATGTATTTGTATCTTGAATAGTTGTCTATAAAATAGACGAAATATTCGATACTAACTCTTGTCATAGGATCACACAAATCAGAATGAACCTATTCCAATGTATCTTTGGCTCCATACCCCTTATATTTAAAAGCTTCTCGGTTATTTTTCCTTCCAAGTAAGACTCGCAGGTTGGAAAGATTTCCACTACCAATGAACCCAAAAGTTCATCAGCTACCAATGAATCCTACTCAAGTTAATATAACCTAACCTTAGATGCCAAAGATATAATTGGTTCATTTTAGAAGGTTTCTTTCTCTTAAAGTTAGAAGATGTGTTACTAATTTCCATTTGTTGCATCGGGGGAGTTATTGGATTTATAAATTGCCAACCAACGTACCAGAATAGATAACTTCCCTCTTTTACTTAATAACAACTTTATTATTAAAAGAAGCAGAATATCAAGTTCTTTGAATAGTTTAGAAACTGAAAACTAGTTCTTTCTAAACTTGGTAAGTAAAGATAATTACTTAAAATCCATATTTTATTCTTATCAAAGGATAAACATCTCCCACTGCAACAGCTGTCACTTTTACAGCAGTGCCCATGTGGACGGTGTTTTTATTTTCATTTATTTGTCGGGTTTCCTGGAACCCTGCAATGAATTGCGGACATGATTAATGGCATCTGTATCTACATTCCAAGTTCTGGTAGACAACACCACTACACATGTTTCAACTAATGAATTAAATACACATATATTGATCTTAGTTCTAAAAAGACAGTCTACCTTAATGTCCAAGTTCTATTTCCAATCATTACAATTGGGACTACTAAGTCTTTTCTATAGTATAACAACTAGGGAATTGAAAAACATTTTAAATTCTAAGAATCACAAAAATATTTGGTCAAGATCAATTCCTTAAAATCCCCATGAATTTTGTATGCCACGATAGTGTGGATGTATACAAAATCAAAGAGGAGATTTTATCCATTTTATTATCTTATCAACTTTACTTTATGACGAATAAAATTAATAGTTGATATGTCTTTGATCAAATATTTGGTCAAAACTTTTGAATTTAAAATAACATTGATTACTCAAACAATATTATTTAAATTCACCAACACCTCAAACACCGTGAATTTTGCATGCCACGATAGTGTGGACGTATACAAAATTTAAATATTTGTAAGAGGAGGGTTTTACCCATTAATTATCTTGTCAATAAATCTTTATGAAAAAATAAAATTACCTCAAACACCGTGAATTTTGTATGCCACGATAGTGTGGACATATACAAAATCAAACATTTGTAAGAGGAGTTTTTAATTTTATTATCTTGTCAACCTATTTATTTGATAAATTAATAGTTGGTTTTCTTCGGTCACACAAATAATAGCAATGACTCCGATGGAGAGGATACTATTAGACGTGCCTAAGTGTATACCATTATTTGACACTAAGTCCATTAATAAGATTGTGCTCCTTCCGATGGGGAAGATCACACGCTCTTAATTAACTTCCTATGGTCATCCAAAATGGAAGTTTAATATAGTGATCTGCAAACAAGCTCATCCGATATGGAGGAAGGCACTCAGAGCCAACGCGCAAGCTTGTTGCATCACTTATAAACAAGTAATGGAGACCGTGGAATTTATTTAAAAATAAATCCCTCTCCCACTTAGTTATTTAAACTGAGGAATTTTGACTATGCTAGCCTACTTAACATGCATACTAACAAGCACACACACACACAGCATAAAAAGCAATAAATAGAAAAACTAATTTTCAACTATTATGGATTTTATCTATTGCTGTCCTCCATGTATCGCCAACCCTAGCTACTGCCATCTTTGGCCACCGCCACCGGGTCTAGTTGTCGCATCCATCTTGCTCCTTGTTCCGCTGCGCCTCTGATCCTCAAAAGGTTCCACGCTTTGCAAGATTCGATCTGCGACATAAATAGAATTTTACATTTTTCGATCCTATATTCCTCGAAGGAATGTACATGTATCTAGATCAAAAATAAAATCCTAATACAACTAAATACAACTCCTGCTATATTTTATAATACAATCATGCACACACAATAAAATGCCCTTGACATGTCCAAGGGTCCAATCACACACACAATATCTATAAGCCATAATAGTTGGATCCTGCATCCACAAAGTTAGCACATCCTACTATTATCCTGCCTAAATTATGTATGACATGTGTATAATTAAACTAATACCAAATACACAGAGGCAAAACCCTAGCTCTGATACCAATTGTTGGTTGCTACTCGGAAAACCTAATGGTTCCACTGTACAAAAATTTTGTACAAAGGTCTGAACCTTTTCCTAACTACCATGTGTTGTTTTAAATTAAACTTGGATCGCCTGCGGAACTTAACACGTTTGATCCAAAGTTTAATCTATTTGTTCTTTTAGGTTTAGACTTGGATCTCCTGCGGAACTTAACACGTTTAATCCAAATCACCTAGGTTATTAATTCCATTAAATATTAATTTCCAAAATTGGCTTCCAGGACTGCATGGTGAGGCACATGACCTTCTTGGATATGGGAACAACCACCACCGCCTAGACAAAGCCTTTTAAGGAAAGCTAATATTTAATTTCCTTAAATAACTTTAGGTCAACCAAAAGGAAAAATCAAATCACAAGGGAAAAAAAAAATGAACACAACATCGAAAACAAATTCGAAATACTAGAATCGCATGCCTCTTGTATTTGGTATTTTTACAAAGAAGTAAAACTAGTATGATGTGGAAATAAAATACTAGTATACCTTTTCTTTTGCAAGCAAAAACCTCTAGGTCTTCTACCGTATTCCTCTTCTAACCTCGGACGTTGTGTGGGAAACGATCTTCCGAGATGAGAACCACCAAGCACCTTCTTCTTCCTTGCAAGTTTCGGCCATCAAAACATCTCCTAGGATGAAGAGGTTCGACCACCACCACCATGCTCCAAGGGATGCTAGAAACAAAGCTTTCTTTCTCTCCTTCTTCTTCTTCTTCTCTAAAATTGATCCAGCCATCATATGAATCTCCACAAGAAGGATGAGGTTCGGCCATCAAAGAGAAGAGAGGAGGAGAGGATGACCAGCCACAATAATCTAAGCAAAGGAAATTTAATTCAATCAAGAATTAAAACCTTCCTAATTTGTTTCCGGAAATTTTAAAAATAAAATTTCTCTAATAATTTTTATCCCTTCATGATTGATTTATAAAAAGGAAATTTAATAAATTAAAATCTTTCTTTTAAACATGTGGATAAAAAAAAAGTTATCTCTAAAAATTAAAATCTCTTTTAATTTACAAATAAGGAAAGATATCAAATCTTTTCTTAATCTTTTGTAGAAACTTATAAAAGAGAATATTTAATTTTTAAACTCTCTTTTAAATCATGAACATGGTTAAAAATGAAAGTTTTCTTAAAATTTAAAATCCACCTTTTAATCAACAAATAAGGAAAGATTTCAAATTTTAAACTCTCTTTTAAACATGTAGATGATTTACAAAAAAGGAAAGTTTTTACCAAAAATTAAATCGATCCTTTTAATCTACAAATAAGGAAGGAGATTAATCACTTCTCTTAATCTTTTGTAGAAAGCTATAAAAGAAAATTTTAATTTTTAAACTCTCTTTTTAAAACCTTGATATCCACATAAGAAATAATTTTAATAAAAATCCCTTTTAATATTCTAGTGGCCGGCCACCTAAGCTTGGAACTCAAGCTTTGGCCGGCCACCAACTTGGCTCATCCACTTGGTCTTGGCCGACCCTAACTTGGGTTCCAAGCTAGCTTGGCCGACCCCATTGGATGGGTAAGAAGGTGGGTATGTGGTGGGTATAAATCTCTATATACAACAGGCTACGATAGGGACCGAGAGGAGGAATTGGTTTTGGTCTCCCGATGAAATTAAGCATCCCGTGTTCGCCCCGAACACACAACTTAATTTCATCAATAATAATTCATTCCACTAAAGAACTATTATTGAACTACCGCACCAATCCCAAATTACATTTTGGGCTCCTTTTTATTATGAGTGTGTTAGTCTCCCTGTGTTTAAGATAACAAAGGTCCACAAATTAAGTAAGTTACTGACAACTCACTTAATTAATATCTAGCTCCAAGAGTAGTACCACTCAACTTCATCGTCATGTCGGACTAAGTCCACCTACAGGGTTTAACATGACAATCCTTTTGAGCTCCTCTTGGGGACATTCTCAACCTAGATTACTAGGACACAGTTTCCTTCTATAATCAACAACACACACTATAAGTGATATCATTTCCCAACTTATCGGGCTTATTGATTTATCGAACTAAATCTCACCCATTGATAAATTAAAGAAATAAATATCAAATATATGTGCTTGTTATTATATTAAGATTAAGAGCACACACTTCCATAATAACTGAGGTCTTTGTTCCTTTATAAAGTCAGTATAAAAAGAAACGACCTCTAATGGTTCTACTCAATACACTCTAATTGTACTAGTGTAATTATATAGTTAAGATAAACTAATACCTAATTACATTACGACCTTCCAATGGTTTGTTCCTTTCCATCTTGGTCGTGAGCTACTGTTTATAATTTATAAGGTACTGATAACATGATCTTCAGTGTGTGACACCACACACCATGTTATCTACAATATAAATTAATTAAACAACTACATTTATCATAAAAGTAGATATTTGACCAATGTGATTCTTATGTCTAGATAAATATTTATACCAAAAGCTAGGCATTTAGTATACATCCTAACAATCTCCCACTTATACTAAAAGACTAAGCTGCCATATCTGCAGCCATACATCTGATTCCTAACCCTTCAACATGTCTATTAAAAGCTCTTGCTATAAGGGCCTTAGTGAAAAGATCTATAGGTCATCATCTGATGTAATCTAGGCAGCAACAACTTTTTCTCGTTTATACGATTTCTCGTATTGGGTGGTACTTGCGCTCTATTGTGTTTACTTGCCTTATAGACTCATGGTTTCTTCGAGTTTGCTACTGCACCACTATAATTACAATAAATTGTAATAATCTTTGGACAAACCAGAAATCATATCTAAGTCTATCTTGAGGTTATTGAGTCATTCAGCTTTTATGACTACCTCAGAGGTTTGCCATATACTCAGCTTCTATGGTGGAGTCCAGAAAAACACCTATGCTTATCACTCTTCCATAGTTATGTCATTACCTCCTAAAGTAAACACAAAACCCCGAGGTCGACTTACTATTGTCCCTATCCGACTGGAAGTCAAAATCCGTGCAACCCACAGGGACCAAATTAACTGCCTTGTAAGCTAGCATATAATCTCTAGTGCCTCTAAGGTACTTCAATATATGCTTTACTACAGTCCAACATCCTTGTCCAGGATTACTTTGATATCTACTAACTATGCCCTTGGCAAAATAGATTTCTGATCTCGTGCATAGCATACATTAGACTGCCGACAGCCGAAACATAAAGAACTACCTTCATTTCCTCTATCTCCTTTGATGTCTACGGAGACATTTCTTTAGATAAAGTTACTCCATGCTAAAAAGGTAAGAAACCTTTCTTGGAGTTTTGCATGCTTAAAACGAGCAAGGATTTTTTCGATATATGAAGCTTGGGATAAGTAAAATATTCTTTTCTTGCGATCCCTTATTACTTTGATCCCAAGAATTTATACATTCTCCCAAGTCCTTCATATCGAATTGTTTGGACAACCATACCCTTACTTCTGACAACATTTTGATATTGTTTCCAACTACTAAAAATGTTATCTACGTATAGTACAAGAAATACCACCACGTTTCCATCACACCTTTGTATACACAAGACTTATTCGGTTACTAAATAAATCCATAGGTCTGGATTATTTTGATAAACCGGATGTTCCAAGACCTTGAATCTTTACCTCAGTTTATTGACTGATTGAGCTTGCATACAAGATGCTCTTTGCCCTTTGCAATGAACTCTTCTGGTTACTTTATATGGATGCTTTCTTCAAGACTTCCATTATGGAATGCTGTCTTGACATCCACTTGCTAAATAGATAAAAGAATCCAGATAGACTTAAGCATGGCTACCAGTGAAAAAATTTCCTATTTCATCAAGCCTTGCTTTGAAGGTTTCCACCTTCCTGTCTATCCATCTTTTCCTATTGTAGACCTATTTTTACCCAATGACTTTTACACCATTTGGTGGTTCTACAAGCTTCCAAATTTTTATTAGAATACATATATTCTAATTCTGTATTCATTGCTTTTTGCCAAGATGCTGCATCTTTATCTTGGAGTGCTTCATCATATGTCCGGGATCAGACTCATGTTCATTTGGGATCAAGTCCAAAAACTCTCCCAAAACATGAATCTTTTAGGTTTGCTTGACAACCCTCCCACTACGATGAGCCACTGTCTGTGTATCATTTATGATACGTGTTGCAGTTTCTTGTGATATTTCATCTTGTACAGTTGGTACTAGATTAGACATGTCCTTTATAATTTCTTTAAGAACAAATTTACTTATGGGCACGTGGTTTATTACATAGTCCTTTTCTAAAAATAGGTCATTGATGCTAACAATGACCTTCTGATTTTTAAGACTATAAACCTACTTTCATTTCTCTAGGATAACCCATAAACAAGTGAATTCCTGTCCAACTTTATCAGTGTCTCTCATGTGCTAGACCACCCAAATCCGAATATGCTTCAGACTAGACTTACACCCAATCTGCAATTCTATGGGAGTAGAGAGTACTGACTTAGAAAGTACTATGTTCACTTCCGTTTCCAGTATATATCCTTAAAAAAAATTTGGTAATAACTCATCATCTATCTAATTATTCCATAAGAGCCTTATACCTTCTTTCTACTACACCATTCTGTTGGGGTGTACCAGGTGCAGTTAGTTGAGATTGAATCCCTACTTTTGATAAGTAACTCCTAAATTGTCCTAAATTGTCACTACGATCTTACCATAGTGACTTGATACTTTTACTTTAACATTTCTCCGCATCAGCCTTGTACTCTTTGAACTAATCAAAGTACTTAGTCTTGCGGCACATTAAGTAAATGTATTTGTATCTTGAATAGTTGTCTATAAAATAGACGAAATATTCGATACTAACTCTTGTCATAGGATCACACAAATCAGAATGAACCTATTCCAATGTATCTTTGGCTCCATACCCCTTATATTTAAAAGCTTCTCGATTATTTTTCCTTCCAAGTAAGACTCGCAGGTTGGAAAGATTTCCACTACCAATGAACCCAAAAGTTCATCAACTACCAATGAATCATACTCAAGTTAATATAACCTAGCCTTAAATGCTAAAGATTTCATTTTTGAAGGTTGCTTTCTCTTAAAGTTAGAAGATGTGTTACTAATTTCCATTTGTTGCATCGTGGGAGTTATTGGATTTATAAATTGCCAACCAACGTACCAGAACAGATAACTTCCCTCTTTTACTTAATAACAACTTTGTTATTAAAAGAGACAGAATATCAAGTTCTTTGAATAGTTTAGAAACTGAAAACTAGTTCTTTCTAAACTTGGTACGCAAAGACAATTACTTAAAATCCATATTTTATTCTTATCAAAGGATAAACATCTCCCACTGCAACAGCTGTCACTTTTATAGCAGTGCCCATGTGGATGGTGTTTTTATTTTCATTTATTTGTCGGGTTTCCTGGAACCCTGCAATGAATTGCGGACATGATTAATGACATCTGTATCTACATTCCAGGTTTTGGTAGACAACACCACTAAACATGTTTCAACTAATGAATTAAATACACTTATATTGTTCTTAGTTCTAAGAAGACAGTCTACCTTAATGTCCAAGTTCTATTTCCAATCATTACAATTGGGAGTACTAAGTCTTTTCTATAGTATAACAACTAGGGAATTGACAAACATTTTAAATTCTAAGAATCACAAAAATATTTGGTCAAGATCAATTCCTTAAAATCCCCATGAATTTTGTATGCCACGATAGTGTGGATGTATACAAAATCAAAGAGGAGATTTTATCCATTTTATTATCTCGTCAACTTTACTTTATGATGAATAAAATTAATAGTTGATCAGTCTTTGATCAAATATTTGGTCAAAACTTTTGAATTTAAAATAACATTGATTCCTCAAACAATATTATTTAAATTCACCAACACCTCAAACACCGTGAATTTTGCATGCCACGATAGTCTGGACGTATACAAAATTTAAACATTTGTAAGAGGAGGGTTTTACCCATTAATTATCTTGTCAATAAATCTTTATGACAAAATAAAATTACCTCAAACACCGTGAATTTTGTATGCCACGATAGTGTGGACGTATACAAAATCAAACATTTGTAAGAGGAGTTTTTAATTTTATTATCTTGTCAACCTATTTATTTGACAAATTAATAGTTGGTTTTCTTCGGTCACACAAATAATAGCAGTGACTCCGATGGGGAGGATACTATTAGACGTGCCTAAGTGTATACCATTACTTGACACTAAGTCCATTAATAAGATTGTGCCCCTTCCGACGGGGAAGATCACACGCTCTTAATTAACTTCCTATAGTCATCCAAAAATGGAAGTTTAATCTAGTGATCTGCAAACAAGCTCATCCGATATGGAGGAAGGCACTCAGAGCCAACGCGCAAGCTTGTTGCATCACTTATAAACCAGTAATGGAGACCGTGGAATTTATTTAAAAATAAATTCCTCTCCCATTTAGTTATTTAAAGTGAGGAATTTTGACTATGCTAGCCTACTTAACATGTATACTAACAAGCACACACAACACAGCATAAAAAGCAATAAATAGAAAAACTAATTTTCAACTATTATGACATTTATCTATTGCTGTCCTCCATGTATCACCAACCCTAGCTGCTGCAATCTTTGGCCACCGCCACCGGGTCTAGTTGTCGCATCCATCTTGCTCCTTGTTTCGCTGCGCCTCTGATCCTCAAAAGGTTCCACGCTTTGCAAGATTCGATCCGCGACATAAATAGAATTTTACATTTTTCGATCCTATATTCCTCGAAGGAATGTACATGTATCTAGATCAAAAATAAAATCCTAATAAAACTAAATACAGCTTCTGCTATATTTTATAACACAATCATGCACACACAATAAAATGCCCTTGACATGTCCAAGGGTCCAATCACACTCACAATATCTATAAGCCATAATAGTTGGATCCTGCATCCACAAAGTAAGCACATCCTACTATTATCCTGCCTAAATTATGTATGACATGTGCATAATTAAACTAATACCAAATACACAGAGGCAAAATCCTAGCTCTGATACTAATTGTTGGTTGCTACTCGAGAAACCAAATGGTTCCACTGTACAAAAATTTTGTACAAAGGTCTGAACCTTTTCCTAGCTACCATGTGTTCTTTTAAATTAAACTTGGATCGCCTGCGGAACTTAAAACGTTTGATCCAAAGTTTAATCTATTTGTTCTTTTAGGTTTAGACTTGGATCTCCTGCGGAACTTAACACGTTTGATCCAAATCACCTAGGTTATTAATTCCATTAAATATTAATTTCCAAAATTGGCTTCCAGGAATGCATGGCGAGGCACATGACCTTCTTGGATATGGGAACAACCACCACCACCTAGACAAAGTCTTTTAAGGAAAGCTAATATTTAATTTCCTTAAATAACTTTAGGTCAACCAAAAGGAACAATCAAATCACAAGGAAAAAAAAAAAATAAAAGAACACAACATCGAAAACAAATTCGAAATACTAGAATCGCATGCCTCTTGTATTTGGTATTTTTACAAAGAAGTAAAACTAGTATGATGCGGAAATAAAATACTAGTATACCTTTTCTTTTGCAAGCAAAAATCTCTAGGTCTTCTATCGTATTCCTCTTCTAACCTCGGACGTTGTGTGGGCAATGATCTTCCGAGATGAGAACCACCAAGCACCTTCTTCTTCCTTGCAATTTTCGGCCATAAAACTTCTCCTAGGATGAAGAGGTTCGGCCACCACCACCATGCTCCAAGGGATACTAGAAACAAAGCTTTCTTTCTCTCCTTATTCTTCTTCTTCTCTAAACTTGATCCGGCCACCATATGAATCTCCACAAGAAGGATGAGGTTTGGCCATCAAAGAGAAGAGAGGAGGAGAGGATGGCCAGCCACAATAATCTAAGCAAAGGAAATTTAATTCAATCAAGAATTAAAACCTTCCTAATTTGTTTCCGAAATTTTTAAAAATAAAATTTCTCTAATAATTTTTATCCCTTCATGATTGATTTATAAAAAGAAAATTTAATAAATTAAAATCTTTCTTTTAAACATGTGGATAAAAAGAAAGTTATCTCTAAAAATTAAAATCTCTTTTAATCTACAAATAAGGAAAGATATCAAATCTTTTCTTAATCTTTTGTAGAAACTTATAAAAGAGAATATTTAATTTTTAAACTCTCTTTTAAATCATGAACATGGTTAAAAAGGAAAGTTTTTTTAAAATTTAAAATTCACCTTTTAATCAACAAATAAGGAAAGATTTCAAATTTTAAACTCTCTTTTAAACATGTAGATGATTTATAAATAAGGAAAGTTTTTACCAAAAAGTAAAACCATCCTTTTAATTTACAAATAAGGAAAGAGATTAATCTCTTCTCTTAATCTTTTGTAGAAAGCTATAAAAGGAAATTTTTAATTTTTAAACTCTCTTTTTAAAACCTTGATATCCACATAAGAAATAATTTTAATAAAAATCCCTTTTAATATTCTAGTGGTCGGCCACCTAAGCTTGGAACCCAAGCTTTGGCCGGCCACCAACTTGGCTCATCCACTTGGTCTTGGCCGGCCCTAGCTTGGGTTCCAAGCTAGCTTGGCCGGCCCCATTGGATGGGTAAGAAGGTGAGTATGTGGTGGGTATAAATCTCTATATACAAGAGGCTACGATAGGGACCAAGAGGAGGAATTGGTTTTGGTCTCCCGATGAAATTAAGCATCCCATGTTCGCCCCGAACACATAACTTAATTTCATCAATAATAATTCATTCTACTAAAGAACTATTATTGAACCACCGCACCAATCCCAAATTACATTTTGGGCTCCTTCTTATTATGAGTGTGTTAGTCTCCCTGTGTTTAAGATAACAAATGTCCACTAATTAAGTAAGTTACTGACAACTCACTTAATTAATATCTAGCTCCAAGAGTAGTACCACTCAACTTCATCGTCATGTCGGACTAAGTCCACCTGCAGGGTTTAACATGACAATCCTTATGAGCTCCTCTTGGGGACATTCTCAACCTAGATTACTAGGACACAGTTTCTTCTATAATCAACAACACACACTATAAGTGATATCATTTCCCAACTTATCGGGCTTATTGATTTATCGAACTAAATCTCACCCATTGATAAATCAAAGAAATAAATATCAAATATATGTGCTTGTTATTATATTAGGATTAAGAGCACACACTTCCATAATAACTGAGGTCTTTGTTCCTTTATAAAGTCAGTATAAAAAGCAACGACCTCTAATGGTCCTACTCAATACACTGTAAGTGTACTAGTGTAATTATATAGTTAAGATAAACTAATACCTAATTACACTACAACCTTCCAATGGTTTGTTCCTTTCCATCTTGGTTGTGAGCTACTGTTTATAATTTATAAGGTACTGATAACTTGATCTTCTGTGTGTGACACCACACACTATGTTATCTACAATATAAATTAATTGAACAACTACATTTATCATAAATGTAGACATTTGACCAATGTGATTCTTATGTCTAGATAAATGTTTATATCAAAAGCTAGGCTTTTAGTATGCATCCTAATAGTTACTATCTTATATTTTTGTATCTATACGATCTGCTTCTTTCCGAAGGATTTCGGATAGAAGAGTTATAGTGATTGCCCATCGGTGCGGTCAAGGACCGCGGGCCTTCGAGTAGGAGTCGAGCTAGGCTCTGAACGAAGTAAATAAATTTGTCTATCTTTTTATTTTTCGCTGCATAATTTTGATTTTAAAGTTAAATAAGTGTTTTAAAAGAGCGCGATATTCACCCCCTCTATTAGTTGCATCCGATCTATCACTAACTAGTTCCTGGCCGACTACCTATTGGTCAGATCACCCAAGCTCAGTCTCCTACATCTGGCCCGAGCACATCTACCAGACAATCCCCGACCGACTCTGCACCAGTCGAGTCATGTAGTCTTAGTCCCTGGTCATAGTCTCAGATGATTCCAAGTCGGCTCTGCGCAACTCTTTCTCTTCCTCTCGCTCGGACAGAGTCCCTCGACACCCCTTGGCCGGCTGCACATGGGCCAGGACATCAAGGCTCAGTCCTTGCACCGCATTTGAGCAATCATCTCAAGCTATTGATAGCCATGATTTTACTGTATTATTTTGATTCATTTATGCATGGTTTGATGCTATGTTCATAGATAAAACCTAGATTTGCATCACATTTCATGCATTGTCTTTATTTTGGGCTTAATTACAAATTATCTTATTTTTGGTGTTATTTGATGCTAATATTTGATTATTATTTTGTAGGCATCAAAGGATTGTGGATTTGGATCTATTTGAACCAAATTTGTGCTCGAATCGGAGTTTAAATGAGAAGATCAAGCTGCGGAGCATTATGGACCGTTCATCGAAGATTGGACAGATCTGAACCATCCAGTGAAGATCTGGTCGATCCGACCTAAGGGAGAGTAGATCCAGACCCTTGATCAAGATCAACACCTTTGGATCGGATTTTTAGAGACTTTTCACCGCTGATCAAGCTCCAAATCATCCCAGCCGTCGGTTCAGATCTCAGATCTGATTTAAACCCAGAAGCTACAGTAGCTATGGTTGTCGATCTCCTCCTCCGCATAGCTTCGGCGCGCGTTCATTCTCCAGGAGATTCCGACCCCGATTCTTCCTCCAATCTATCTCTCAAGCTTCGACCTCGGTGGTGAGCTTCACGGCATCGTCATCTCGATCATCTGGATCCATCGGCGGGTGTTCCATCCGGCGGAAGTCTTCTCTCGGCAAGCCTCTTCTTTCACCAGATTTAGAGGTGTTCCTCCAATCGGCGACTCCGATTCCCATCAGCAACATTTGGAGGTGGTCTTCCGGTGTTCCTGAGCTCCATTCGACAGCAATCCGCAATCCACAACTTCATTCCAGATCCAGAGATTCCAGGTAGCAGAAATCCAGATTTTCGGTACTTGAGTGGGTTTAGGGTTGTTCTAGCTCACCGGAGGTGGTCCGCCGGTGTTCTTGAGCTTACCTTGAACTGAGACGCAGCTGAAGTTCTTCATTGAGGTCTAGAGTTGGGTGTTCTCGACTTTGGCACTCTTGTGTGACGACAAGAGTGTGTTGCTTGTATAGATTGGTTGTGAGTTGGATCAGTTAGGGTTTATTTAGCTTTGTTACTGTTTTTTATAGCTTAGAACAGATTCCTTTTATGTTTGTTAAGTTCTTATCA
The DNA here is from genome assembly GCF_018446385.1 of Zingiber officinale. Classification (NCBI taxonomy): domain Eukaryota; kingdom Viridiplantae; phylum Streptophyta; class Magnoliopsida; order Zingiberales; family Zingiberaceae; genus Zingiber; species Zingiber officinale. The sequence continues at coordinate 150,620,546 of NC_055987.1, forward strand.
TTACAATTTAGCATTTCTTTGTTTTGTTGAAGTTTAATTCATGTTTGGTAGTTGTAATTTCATTGATACAATTTAGTTTAATTCTTGTTTGATGCTTAGTTAATTGTTAAGTGTTTAATTTCTAAGTTAGGGTTTTAATTATGCTTTAGATCAGATTTATCTTGTGTTTTGTATTTCATTTTTAGATTGAGTGTGTTAATGATTTAATCACAACGTAGAGTGACAATGCGTTATGGTTTAATTGTTGGCACCTAGTTAGGTTTCATTCATGCATTAGATTAATTTCTTACTCGTTGTGTTCTTCTTTTGTTAGATTTATATTCAAAGTTCAAACCCCCATTTATATGTCAAAACCCCAAAAATAGGAATAAAATACAATCATAGATTACATCCTACTGTTTGCTCCTCGAGGTTTGATCCTAGGCTCGTTACTACAACATGATTGTGTAGATAAGGGGTTCAGTGAAATACATTTGTTAATTTGTTTTATGAGTGTGACAGACTCGTTATCAGCTATCTATGGTTGAGCCTGGGTAGAACGGATAACACTAAGCGACAACAATGTTAGAAAATCGTAACCTCCTGTCAGAGAATAATTGTCGTAAGTCAGGGAATATTCTAGTGTTCTGCCACACACTAAGAGGGGAACCTTCCTCCTACCAATGGGAGACCGCCGGACATCATCTCTCACCCGACACGCTTTGACACCCGACATTGTTTGTCAACGCGCAGGCTCAAAAGGCAAGCAAAATCATATAAAAAGGGAGGTTCTATAAAAAGGCATTGGGGAGGTACGCACACATCCACTCGCATCTTTAACAGTTCCTTTTTTTCCTTCTTCTTGGAAGGTACACTGCTAGACCAGAAAAGGGACCTGACTTGAGCGTTGGAGGGCTGGAGCCAGGGACCTCTTCCCTGGTTTTTGGTCTCTAACGTCCCATGCACTTGTTCGTGTGTGCGCAGGACCCAAGTACCTCCGGTTCCATTACCACAGGCCCCTAGCACCGTGTGGGGGGTCCAAGTTTCCGATGTACAGATATAGGTGCGTCAAAGTCGCTCTGTCGACTTCGACGCCACCTTCATCGGCCTTCGTCTGACTCAGCTTCCAGATAGGATAAATTTGGCGTTGTCTATGGGAAACTTCTCCACCTATTCTGGGACGTGAAGATGGAGGACACTAGTAAGATCAATGTAACCATGACCGTAGGAGAATACGAGTTGTTCAAAGAAGCCAAGAGGCGAGCAACCTTCGGGAGGTAGACCGTAGACTCACAACCACAGGGGAAGATTCACAGCCACAGGGGATACCTGCGGCCTTGAAAGACAAGACCCACACTTCAGATAGGGGGGTCTAAAAGGAGAAAGCCAGATGACTTCCCTCGAACTTTCTATCGCAACCCTGGTGGGGAAAGCCACAACAAGAAGGAGTAGTACTAGACCTTCACGGTCGAAAGTTCCCCATCGAGAGATTCAAAAAAGGGAAAGGCCATAGTCATCCGGGAGGAGCCCAGGGAGGTGCCAGAGGAACTTCAAGTACCCTTCTCTCAAAGGGTGCTCGAGGAAAAATTGCCGAAGGAGTATAAGCCTCTGTCTATTGGAGAATACGAAGGTAGTAAGGACTCGGGGGATCATCTCTACAAGTTTCAAAATGTCGCATTGCTGCACCAATACAGCGACGCTATTAAGTGCCGAGTGTTCTTAAATACTCTATCAGGCTCGCTATAAAGGTGTTTCGACAGATTATTTATCGGATCCATTGCTTGTTTTCAAGATTTCAAGAACGCCTTCCTGCACCACTTCGCCAGTAGTAGGAGGTATCAAAAGACTAACCATTACTTATTTACTCTCAAATAGCACACACAGAATCCTTAAGAGCCTACATAAAATGCTTCAACCAGGTAGCTCTGGATGACCCGTCCGCTACCTCTGAAATATTGATGAGCGCCTTCTACCAGGGCCTGCTTGAGGGGGACATTTTTCGAGCCCTTATTCGAAAGTCTGTGAAAAATTTCGATGAGATGCTTGGAAAGGCAGCAAGCTACATCAATGTAGAAGAAGCCCATGTAGCCCGAAGAAAAGAAGCCAAGGCGTCGGCTCCTGTCAACAAGGCATAAAGAAGGCTGCCCCAACCTCCCACTCAACCTCCTACCTGCATTAAAGATCCCCAACTAGGCTTTCCGCCCGTACAAGAATCCAGGACGGCACAGCTGGTCGAGGTTATCCAAGCTCCTACTAACAAACCCGCCCAGTGGAAACCCCGTTATTGCACTTACCATAGGTCCCACGCTCACTACATAGGAAATTGCCTCCAACTTGCCTGAGATTCTCGGTGGGCCACCAAACTCAGCCTGCCTCCACCAGAGATCGCGACCTAACTCCAAATGCAACTGGGCAATCAACCCACTACTACAAGTTAACCAGGCAAACCCTTGCTCGAGAAGGGAGGGCAAGGAAGTCAGCTTGCAGGGCGGGGCAAAGAGCCGATGGAGTCCACTGAGGAAGAGAATAGGGGAAATGCAGCTATTCAGGACTTCAGCATAATCTCCGGAGGACCCACGGATGGGGACTCCACCTGAGCCTAGAAATCTCATGAGCGTCGATTAAAGATACACGTGGTAGGTTGCAGTCAAGAGCAGGCTGCAGGGCCCTTGATCAATTTTGGGACACAAGACCTTAGGGGGTGGAGCTCCCATGATGACGCACTCATCATCAAGGTCGTTATTGACAACAGTTGCGTGGCCAGGGTTTTCATCGACACCGAAAACTCTATCAATGTGTTGTTCAAAAGTATGTTTTGTTGGACCCCATAGTTGTTTTGATGTGATCAACTAAGTTGGGTTAGGTCCTGCTTGCTATCTGATCCCTGTCTCTAAGTGTGCAGGAGCTTAGGAGCACAGGAAGTCGAGCGGAAGACGTAGCTAGCAAGAAGAACGACACAGGAAGGGAGCCGACGGGCTCGGTACATCTGAAGGACGAAAGAGCTACGGAAGAGTACACCGATAGGAGAGAAGAACGTACGCGGCGTTCGAGGGATGAAAAGCTGGGTCGAAAGCCTTCTCAAGAAGAAGGTCAAAAATTGAGTTCGGATGAGCCCTATTTTGGTTGGCCGCAATCACCCATGCAATTAGAGCCTCGGAAGAAGAGAATAAGTCAAAAGGAGCTAAAGAAGCAATTGGAGGCACTTTCAACAGTGTTGAAGGTGCCCTAAACGTTGAAGGCGCCTTCAACACTGATGAAGGCACCCTCAACCTTAGAGGCGCCTTCAATAGTGTTGAAGGCGCCTTCAATAGTGTTGAAGGCGCCTTCAATCTGGTCCACTCGACCGTTTGCATGCGGATAAAATTTTATCCGCTCACCTCGGCTGGAGGTGCCCTCAACCTCATTGGAGGCGCCCTCAAGGCTCGAGATAAGTTTTCCAGGAGCTATATAAAGGCTCCTGGAGTTAGGAAATCATTCATTCAACTATGTAACAACTTCTGAGCATTCTTAGTGTGTAAAAAGGCTTCTCCGCTTACAGTGAAGAGACATTCTAGTAGAGTTGTTCAACTACCTTGGATTAACAACCCCCTGGGTTGTAACTAAGTTAAATTCCCTATCTCACTTTTATTACTGTTTATTTTAGATTTTATTTTTGCTATTATTCTTTGAGTTGAAAAGCCTTGAGGAGAGTATTCTTTATTTGCATGCAATTCACCCCTCCCCTCTTGCCGATCCCCGCTGCACCAACACGTTTGACAGCATGCAGATTGATGCTAGTGAACTTCAACTCATGGCCACCTCTTTGTACGGATTCACAGGTAATGAAGTACGACCAATAGGTCAGATTAAATTAGCCATCTCTTTGGGCAGCGGACCATTGATGATGGCGCGGAGCAGCACCTTCATCGTGGTGGATTCTCCATCACTAGTAGAAAAAATCACTTTTTACTTTGGCATAGATTACTTCGATAATTATTAATTTCGAAGTAGTATACAATAAACAACTTTGATAATAAGACTGCAAAAGTAAAAATACAATTATTAATTTTGAAAAATACGGGTTTCACTTTTTTTTGTAGTATATTACTTCTACATAATATATTAGAAGAAGTAAAAAAAATAATTTTAAATTTATAATTTATAGATGTTGAAGTAAAAAGCACCTTAGCACTGAACAAAATACTTAACGCCCAAAAACACTCATCGCGCGATGTTCTTTTTCCTACCTTAGTGTTCTTTTGGCCTCCGTTCTCATCTCTCCGATCTCTTGCCCCCGTTATCTTCTTCCTCTACTATTTCTTTGTCTCTTTTACCATTTTTATTTATTTTCTTGTCTGCTCGTTGATTTGTTTTTTTTTTCTATAGCAGGAGATGAGCAGCGAAGAAGTGGAGAGGTCTTCTTCTTCAACCCTATGCGCAGTTCTCTTGCTTCCCTCAGGCCACCGCCGCTTCATTAGTGGCTTTCACTCCTCTCTCGAAGCCCTTTAGCAAGCGTCGCTGCCTTTTCTACGCCGTCCTCAAAGACGACGCCCTCCAAAGGAGATGCCATAGCAAAGTCCAGGTGAGGGAGTCGGCGTAGCTATTGAAGAAAGGCCTGGTGCGTTCTCTGCTTCTCCTTCATCTTCTGAATGGGTCTTCTTCTTCTTTACCCCTATGCGCAGTTCTCTTGCTTCCCTCAGCATCGCCTCTGATACCCTAATAATCGGGCTGTCACCGCTTCGCTAGCACTTTCTGTTAGTATTAACCCTAGTACCAATTATGAGATGATTGTAAATGACTCCTTTTATATCATATTTCATTATTAATAAAAGGTAAAGTTGGTTATTATATTTATTTCAATTCAGTGTCGAATGAATAAGTATAATAATGTCCTAGAGTAGGAGGTTCTAATCTACAACATATCAATTGATTGAATTGATAGTGAGATATTGTAGATATACATAGAACACTACTCTTAACTATTCCTAATCAAGCATTAATATACAAGGACAATGTTAATGCGTTGAGACTAGCATGTAGGCCAACGAATGACTTAATCTCATAAGTCATGGATATAAGATATCAAGTTGACACATGAGTATATATTAGAGAATATATACTGAATGACCTGCCATGAGAATGTTTCATGGATTGTTATATAAGTGTCATAAACATTCTCATGTGACTATTGGTGTGAATAGTCCTTAAACATAAAGTCACTATGGTTCCGTACATAAGGAGTTGTGTACTTTGGTATCGACAAACGTCACCTGTAACAAGGTGGACTATAAAGTCAATTACTGGGTATGCAATAAGTTATGCGGAGGGATGTGAGTGATGTAGATAGGATTTATCCCTTCCATATAACAGAAGTGATATATATGGACCCCTTGATTATTAGGACACAAGAATGCATAGCCATGCTCAAATGAGTCAATATGTGATATTGAGTTTATTTGATTGAATGTGTTTACTTAGAGATCAAGAAACACAAAGATTGATAAGAGGATGACATGTTCTATGCCTCATTAATCAATCTAAATATCAATGATAGAAGGATTGAGTCATACAAGATAATAGACATGGAAAGGTTAGGTCGGATCTTGACATTCTCGTCACTTGGGTAGCAATGATGCATTGCTAGATGTCACTTATTGCTTATATATTTAAAATGATTTTAGATACATTGCCAACGTTACGAGAGCCTATTAGGTTACACACAAAGAACATATTGATTTGGAGATAGATTATGAGGTTAAGTTTAATCCGAATTATACATATTGAGTTAGACTCGAATGAATTTAGATTAGACTTATTGAGTAATGGGTTAGACTCATTAGTTTATTGGGTTAATGACTTATTGGGTTAATGGTTAATCGAATATTCTAAATCCAACCCATTAAGATTAATGAATATTAATAGAGATTAATATATTATCATTAATCAAAAGGAAGATCAAGAGAAAAAAACGTTTGTATTCATTGGATGAATACAAAAGCCATTTGTAAAAGTAACCTTTAGGTGAAGTAACTTTTTTTGGTAAAGTAACCTTTTGGTAAAGTAACCTATTCGGTAAAGTAATCTTTTTGTGAAGTCACCTTATAGAGATGAAGTGACCTTTTGGGTGATGTGATCTTCTTAGTTTTTGCTCTTCTTCCTTCTTCCACTCTTGGCCAAAACTTCCACAAGAGGTTACTAGCACAACCTTTGGTTGTTTCTTTCTCTATTTCGTGAGTTCATGAGATGGACGGAGAACGTGTTCATGTGAATACCGTAGAGGCGCGGACGTGTTGATCGCGCTGAAATCTACATCATAAAGAAATATTGCTGTCGGGATTGCGAAGGGCACGCATCAAAGGTATATCTTTTAACAAAACTTAGTATATGATTTCTTTTGCATAGATCTTCTGGATAGGAACTTATTTTTCCATTGCGCTTTTCAGCGTGTTTATCGCTATAGTTCCTTACAGTGGTATTAGAGCCACTTGCAAAGGCATATATTAAGTTGCAGTAGATTTTGATATGCGATATAGAAATGGATGAGATTTTACTATGATTTACATGATTATGAGTAAGATTTAGGTCAATGGTCTCGGCTAAAGTTTTGTGTGTAGTGGGGTCTCAGGCATGAGAACAACTCATATAATGAGTATGCAAACTTCGGGGGCGCTGCCCCCTCACCCCGCAAGGGGCGCTACCTCCTTGACCCCTGCCCGCTAACCGACTAGCGAGACGCCGTGGCATTGCGACTCATAAGTCTTTATTTAAATCATAGTAGATTTTATGTCATAAAATATTATGAAAGTTATGTGCCATGGTGCATGGTTATAACCCTTAACCCCGATGTGATTGGATGTATGTTATAATTCATAATACGATCTGCGTGGCATGTCTCTCCCTTTTCTTTCTTGTTGTAAATTTAGACTACCCTCGAATGTAACTCGAGGTTTCTTTAGGTTTTGTAATGTGCAAATTAGAGAAGAATAAGTCTACTAGATGATGGTGAAAAAGGGAGGAGGACAACAACACATTACGACCGAGGAACAAAAACAAATTGACCCAACCTTATTTGTAAAGTCAATCAAATAAGATATATTTATAGCCCAAGTATATGCAGATGACATAATCTTTAGTTCAACTAATTCAGAATTCTTCAAAGAATTCATAACTGTTGGTGCAGTGAGCACCAGATGATCGAACCTGAGTTTTGATTATGGCAAAGGGCTCAAAGTTAAGTGGTGGTGTTATCTAACAAAGTTCATGGAGCTTGCAGGAAAGTCCTAAGTGTTACTTAGGCAAAAGTCCTAGCTGCGGTTAGGCAGGTGAAAACCCTAGGGGGTGGTAACCCTAGGTCATAGGGGGTGGTAACCCTATGCGGAAAAGTCTTGGCAGGTCGATGGCTTCAGGCAAAAGTCCTAGGGGGTGGTAACTCTAGGTGGAAAGTCCTGGTGTCGCGAACCTGGACTTGGCGGTGAAGCGGATGTTCACAGAAAGTCCGGAGCATCGGTGATTAGCAAAGTCCACGATCCGGAGGATCGTCTTGGCAACGGTAAATCTCCGAGTGGAGTAGGTGAGGACGCGTTCCCGTTGAGGGAACAGATGGCGTCAGGTCGACCTAGGGTTCCGGTCGGAAACCCGAAGTTTCGGAGACTGTCTATACTTTATTTTATGTGTACTATGCTAACTTTGTTTTGCAGGGTATGTGTTTTGGGACTAACACATTTTGCAGGAACAAAGGAGCAAGTTACAACTCGGATGAACAGTGTCCGAGGCGCCTCCATGGAGCTTGGAGGCGCCTCGGGTCTGAAAAGCTGAGCTGACTGGAGGCGCCTTGGATGGAGTTCAAGGCGCCTTGGACCGGAGGTTGGAGGCGCCTTGGATAGGATGAAGGCGCCTTGAACCAGATAGAGTTCGACCAGGTCAGTGCTGATCCACGCGGGTGACTCGGCTCGTTCAAGGCGCCTTGATGAACAGTGTAAGGCGCCTTGAACCCTCTTTATAAGAGGTCTCGACCAGCAGCTCTGAACAACAATTCACAAGCTTCCATTCTGCTGTGGTCTGCTCTAGTGCTGCTTCCGAAGTGCTGTTGCAATATTCCGACGACCCGGAGCTCAGATTTCCTTTCTACTACTGTTGTCGGTATAATTTTAATTATAGTTACATTTTGTAATTCATCTGTAATATCCATACGAAATTATAGTTGTTGCCATCTACAAGGATTTGGACCCCGTTTACCTTGGGGTTAAAGATTTAGAAAATATCTTGCGGTTTATCTTTGTGCTCCATGAATTTGACTTGATTCTTGACACTACGAGCCATCTACAACGATCTGGGTTGCGATTCACCAGTCGATCTCGATCCAATTGGTATCAGAGCGGGGTCGCTTTGAACTGGTGCAACCACCATTCAAGCATTTTTCGTGGCTTTGTCGTGTTTATAGGTTAAAAATAAACCTTACGCCTTTCGATTTTTCCCTCCAAAATAATTTTTGAAAAATTCATTTTCATCCTTTCACGGTTTATAAGTATTAATAAAATATTGAATTTGGCAAAATTTGAAATAAATTTTTTAAATATTTTTTAATAATATTTTATTATTATTTTATTATTTTTTTTCGAAACTAGTGAACTTCTATTTCTATCCTTCCATACCGCACTGCTAATCCAGGATCAAGTCCTGGTATATTTTTCTGCTATTTTCTGTGTGCAAGGTTCTTTCAAAATGGCATTCCAAGAAGGATTCTGCACCGTCCGACCGTCGCTCTTTTCTGGCGAGGACTTTGGATACTGGAAGAACCGGATGGAATACCACCTCAAGACACAAGTCGAGATGTGGATCATCATCCAGACCAGACTCGAACTTCCACGTGACGACACCGGAGAACTTATCTCATGCATCAACTGGGATTCTAGCACAATGAAAAAAGTTGAAGCCGATGCCAAAGCAACCTGCATGCTACAATGTGGCCTAACCAATGAAGAACTGAACCGCATCGGCCCCTTCGCAAGTGCAAAAGAGTTGTGGCAAAAGTTGATGGAACTACACGAGGGCACTTCCGACGCTCAAGTAAGTAAGCATAATTTAATAAATGATTTATTTGAATTAGATGAGCAGAATAATACTACTTCGGCCGAGGAAGGTGTTACGATGGTTGCAGGTACAAGTCAGACAGTGGAAAAGATATGGTCCGAGTCTTCAGATGAATCCGAGTCCGATGAAGAAGAACCAACGAGCTTTCTCGCGTTACCGGCAAAGCAACATAATTGACGAAATCGAGTCCGAACTTGAGTCCGAAGCCGAGAGCGAGTCAGAAACAGAGTCCGAGCGAAGCCACGGATCCGCATCCGTTTCCGAAGGCCAGATCCCCACTGTAAGTTCTTTTCTCGCTGAAACTCAAATAGATGAATTAAAGAATTTAATTCCTTATTTGCTTAAAAAGTTGGCTAAATCCAACGTCCGGGTTAAGTCGCTCCAAAAGGAAGTAACAACCCTTAAGGAAGCGACTACCTCGAGTTCTTTAACTGAATTAGTTCAAATTGAAAATTCGACTCAAGTCCAACAACTTGAGGAAGAAAATTCCAATTTGAAAACTCAAATTAAAGAACTCAAGGACACGTTGGAACGGTTCACCTTGGGCTCCAAGAAACTAGATTTGATTCTTGGAAAACAGCGAGCCGTTTACAACAAAACTGGACTTGGATTTAAAACTAAAATAAAATACAAATCATATTTATCGCTAGTTAATAGAAATAGTAGAAAAATTGTCCAAGCATGGGTGCCAAAATCCAATTTGGTTAATCAAGTTGGAACTGGTCACTATTGGGTCCCCAAGGATCAAGTCTATTATCTTGATAGACCATATCGAGGCTATGATCCAGGGGGAGCTAATAGAAAAACAATATTAAAAACATAATTCAAAATTCAATTCAATTCAAAATTAAATTCAAAATTAAAAATTCAATTAAAAAATCAAAATTAAATTCAAAATTCAAAATTCGAAATTCTAAATCAAATTCGAAATTAAAATTCAAAATTCTGAATTCAAAAATAGATGGTGGATCCAAACTAGCTGGCACCTCCAATTGAACTACCCGACAGGGTAACTGAACCTAATTTACCCGAAATGGGTAAAACAAGAGTAGATTACCCGGCAGGGTAATTAAGGATAATTTAAAACGGACTAGGTTTAACTTGACCCACAGTACTGGTGAAGTTTTTGGATGATAGTACGTTAGGGAAGCCTTGGGCATCGCATGTCTAGGAAGATATGACTTCGACCTGGTGCATTTGGCCAAGTGGAACTGACCGAAGCTACCCTTAAATGAATCCTAACTAGTTAGATCAAGGATTAGTATTAAGTTCAATGGGTAGGACTATTTGGGAAACCTCGAAGGCATGGTTACTTTAATGAGTACCTTGTGACTCACCATAGCCCAGAAGTTTATCCAAAGAATGCTTACTTGTTGAACCCAAAGCTAAACCTGAATCTAACACAAAGTTAAATCAAAACCCTTAAATTGAACCTCAATTCATCTCACAAAAATTATAGGATTCCCTGATTGAAAATTTAGATCGGGTGAGATGACTAGGAAATTAAATTGACTTAACTTAAATCAAATTAATTAATAATTAAATTATTTTAACTTGAATCATTTTCAAATGAAAATTATGTTAAACTCAATTTCAAAAATATTTGAAAATCTTTTGAAAATCAATTTCAAAATTATTTAAAAATCATTTCAAAAATCTTTTAAAACTCATTTCAAAAATCTTTTGAAAATCAATTTCAAAATTATTTAAAAATCATTTCAAAAATCTTTTAAAACTCATTTCAAAAATCTTTTGAAAATCAATTTCAAAATTACTTAAAAATCTTTTGAAAATCAATTTCAAAATTATTTAAAAATCATTTCAAAAATCTTTTAAAACTTAATTTCAAAATCATTTCAAAAATCTTTTGAAAATCAATTTCAAAATTACTTAAAAATCATTTCAAAAATCTTTTGAAAATAAATTTCAAAATTACTTAAAAAACTTTTGAAAATCAATTTCAAAATTATTTAAAAATCATTTCAAAAATCTTTTAAAACTTAACTTCAAAATCATTTCAAAAATCTTTTGAAAATCAATTTCAAAATTATTTAAAAATCATTTCAAAAATCTTTTAAAACTCATTTCAAAAATCTTTTGAAAATAAATTTCAAAATTACTTAAAAATCTTTTGAAAATCAATTTCAAAATTATTCAAAAATCATTTCAAAAATCTTTTAAAACTCATTTCAAAAATCTTTTGAAAATCAATTTCAAAATTATTTAAAAATCATTTCAAAAATCTTTTAAAACTCATTTCAAAAATCTTTTGAAAATCAATTTCAAAATTATTTAAAAATCATTTCAAAAATCTTTTAAAACTCATTTCAAAAATCTTTTGAAAATCAATTTCAAAATTATTTAAAAATCATTTCAAAAATCTTTTAAAATTTAATTTCAAACTCATTTCAAAAATCTTTTGAAAATCAATTTCAAAATTATTTAAAAATCATTTCAAAAATCTTTTAAAACTCATTTCAAAATTCTTTTGAAAATCAATTTCAAAATTATTTAAAAATCTTTTAAAAATCAATTTCAAAATTATTTAAAAATCATTTCAAAAATCTTTTGAAAATCAATTTTAAAACTATTTCAAAATCATTTCAAAAATCTTTTGAAAATCAATTTCAAAATTATTTAAAAATCATTTGAAAATCTTTTAAAAATTATTTGAAAATCTTTTAAAAAAAATCTTTGAAAATTTCTTTTAAAAGTCATTTGAAAATCCTTTAAAAATTGTTTGAAAATCATTTGAAAATTCATTTCAAAATTTAATTGTAAAATTCTTTTATTCATTTCAAAATTATTTGAAAAATCTTTGAAAAACTTATTTCAAAATTATTTGAAAAATCTTTGAAAAACTTATAAAAAATCCTTTGAAAAATTTATTTAAATAAAAAATCCTTTGAAAAATCATTTGAAACTTATTTCAAAATCCTTTGAAAAATCTTTGAAAAACTTATTTCAAAATCCTTTTGAAAAATCTTTGAAAAACTTATTTAAAAAATTATTTGAAAAATCTTTGAAAAACTTATTTAAAAATCCTTTGAAAATTCATTTCAAAAATCTTTTGAAAATTCTTTTCAAAATCTTTTAAAATTAATTCATTTACTATCAAAATATTAATTTAAAAGGATTTAAAAATATTTAATTCTCAAATTCTGATTGCTAAAGTTAACTCTAATTAATTTTCAATAAATTCTCAAAAGTTTAGCATTTTCTCATTTGGAACTTAAATTTTCAATATTTTCAAATATGAATTTCGTCTCAAACTCATTCATAAGTTGCACATGTTTGATAATCTAGAATGGATGAGCTGGAATTAGGATAATATAAAGTTCTTCTTATGCTTGTACTCTAAGACCCTAAGAATTTAATTTGGCATTAATTAAGGGGGAATGAACAGAGTCATGCTAGTACTTTAAGGCTAAACAAATTCCTTTAGGGCTCTGATACCCAATCAAGTTAAATAATTTAATTTGACTCATGCTTGGACACCTAAACTCAAAGAATTTATTAATGCATTTATTTAAAATTTAAATTATCTATGCAACAATTCTTTTCAAACACCTTACGAATTGAGCTAAGTACTTCACCTAAATTTTTTTTTAAGTCTAGTACTTAACTATGCTACCCTTTAGGGGGAGCTTAAATTAACTAGACTATTTCTCTCTTCTTAATTCTTTTTGATTTATGTCAAAGGGAGAGAAAAGTCAAAGTTAAGAAATCAAGAATGAAAGGGGAGCATAAACTTTAAATTTTATTTATGCATTGATGCTTCGGTTAACTTTCATTATTTATTCCTTTATTTAAATGTTATGTTTTACTTAACTTTGAACCAAGATTGCCATAATCAAAAGGGAGATTGTTGGTGCGGTGAGCACCGGATGATCGAACCTGAGTTTTAGAAGCAAACTCAAAGTTAAGTGGTGGTGTTATCTAACAAAGTTCATGGAGCTTGCGGGAAAGTCCTAAGTGTTACTTAGGCAAAAGTCCTAACTGCGTTAGGCGGTGAAAACCCTAGGGGTGGTAACCCTAGGTCATAGGGGTGGTAACCCTATGCGGAAAGTCTTGGCAGGTCGATGGCTTCAGGCAAAAGTCCTAGGGGTGGTAACCCTAGGTGGAAAGTCCAGTCGGTCACTGACCGGTGAAGCGGATGTTCAGCAGAAGTCCGGAAGCATCGAGTGCCGAGCAAAACCGGAGGATCGTGCTGGCAACAGGTAAATCTCCCGAGTGGAGTAGGTGAGGACGCGTTCCCGTAGAGGGAACAGAAGGCGTCGGTCGACCTAGGGTTTCCGGTGAAAAACCCGAAGACAGTCCGGAGACTGTCTATACTTTATTTTATGTGTACTATGCTAACTTTGTTTTGCAGGTATGTGTTTTGGGACTAACACATTTTGCGAGAACAAAGGAGCAAGTTACAACTTGGATGAAAGTGTCCGAGGCGCCTCCATGGAGCTTGGGGCGCCTCGGGTGAAAAGGCCAGCTGGATCGGAGGCGCCTTGGATGGAGTTCAAGGCGCCTTGGACCGAGGTGAGGCGCCTTGGATAGGATGAAGGCGCCTTGAACCAGATAGAGTTCGACCAGGTCAGTGCTGATCCACGCGGGTGACTCGGCTCGTTCAAGGCGCCTTGATGAACAGTGTAAGGCGCCTTGAACCCTCTTTATAAGAGGTCTCGACCAGCAGCTCTGAACAACAATTCACAAGCTTCCATTCTGCTGTGGTCTGCTTCCGAAGTGCTGTTGCAATATTCCGACGACCCGGAGCTCAGATTTCCCTTCTACTACTGTTGTCGGTATAATTTTAATTATAGTTACATTTTGTAATTCATCTGTAATATCCATACGAAATTATAGTTGTTGCCCACGGAAAGCGATCAAGGATCGCGAGCCTTCGAGTAGGAGTCGACCTAGGCTCCGAACGAAGTAAACGACCGTGTTCTTGTGTTTATCTCTTTTATTCCGCTGCTTTAATTACTCTACGAATGTGTTACGATTCTGATAATCGAACGATTTAGCCGCGAGCGCTATTCACCCCCCCCTCTAGCGCGATCTCGATCCAACAATAACCTTAATGGAATAAGAATTTGAAATGAGCTTAGTAGGTAAACTAACTTACTTTTTAGGTCTACAAATTAAACAAACTAATGAAGGGAATTATGTCTACCAACAAAAATATATTAAGGAATTACTTAAAAAATTTGGAATGAAAAACACTAAAGAAATAAAAACTCCAATGGTAACTAACACAATCTTAGATAATAACCTAACTGAAAAATCAGTTGAGCTAAAATACTATAGAAGTATCATAGGTAGCCTTCTATACTTGACTGCAAGTCAACTTGATATTTTATTTGCAGTTAATATATGTACTAGGTACCAAACCTATGCTAAAAAATCTCACTTAACTAACATAAAAAGAATTTTTAGATATCTAAAAAGAACTTCAAATGTAGGAATTTGGTATCCTAGAATAACCAATTTTGAACTTATAGGTTATTCTGACTCAGATTATGCTGGATGTAAACTATACTGTAAAAGTATAAGTGGTGGGTGTTAGTTACTTGACCCATCACTTGTCAGCTGATTTAGTAGAAAGCAATGTTGTGTTGCCTTATCTGCTACTGAGGCAAAATATATACCAATAGGAGAATACGTTGTACAATTGTTATGGATGATGCACACTCTAAAAAATTTTAATTTAAACTTTACAAAAAAAAAAGTACTAAGCGACAATGTTAGCTCAATTAATTTAACAAAAATCCTATACATCATTCAAGAACCAAAGACATTGAAATTAGACATCTCTTTATCTGGATCATGTCACTAAAGGTAACATTGAACTCAATTACATTGAGTCTAAGTCAAACTTAGCTGACATATTCACCAAACCCCTCCCTGAAAGTAAATTTAGCAACTTACGACGTCAGTTAGGAATGTGTTTAATAGACTAAGATCAAAATTTTCAATATTATTTTCAACATTTTCAAATTCTAGGGAAAAATTCCTTATTTTTCTCAAAATTTCCTTATTTTTAGACTTTTCAAAATCAATTTTAGCCTTAGTCTAGATCAAACCCATAGAAAACATATTCCTATAGATCTAGGACTTGATCATCTCACCAACACATTAGGGTTACCTTATTTGTGATTGTCAAACTTAGAAAGGGCTGAGATACATAGGCAGATTGTCTGGACTTAAGATACTTATATCAGTGTATCAAAATAAGTTTGGACGTTAAATACTAAACTCATATTAATCAGGTTAAGTAATATAGGTTAGTCAAACACTAACTGGATAAAATAACTTAACCTAACTAACCAAGTGAATACTGCTATCTTCTGATAGCCAGTTAGTAACTAACGGTTAGACAGTTAAGGATAAGTTATAACTTATTAGATTATTTTAAAGTAATCTCAGGTTTAGGAGGAGGACAAATAAGTAAACAAAATTTTGAAAATATTCTATTTTTTTACATGTCTTGAAAAATTATTTTAAAAACTATTTCAATTTTGTTAAACTACTTTAAAATAATTTTAAATATTGTAGCACTTAGCATTTTAACCTTTTTTTTTCAAAATTTTAAAGTTTTTTTGAAAAAACCTAGCAAACCTTAAAGTTTCCAAAGTTAGTAGATTTTAAAAGTATATTCAACTCTTGTAAAAATACTAACATATAGTGTTTTACAATTCTTTTTGAAAAAATGTCTTTAAAATATTTTTACTTTTCAAATAAGATGAAACAAATTCGTTTTGAACCGGTTCTTTTCAAAACTCATTTCTTTACTTTGATTTTTTTTAATACGTTATTTTCTTTATCATTTTAAAAGATTGAGTGGTTTCAAAACTAACTTTAAACATATTTTGAAAATTATTTTTTATAAGTTTTTATGGTTATACATTTTTTTCTCCTTTGAAGTAGTCCTGAGATGTATTGTCAAAAAAATATTTTCTTACTTTTCCTAGCAAACTTTTTTCTATCTATTCATGTTTTTCGATGAATGCCAAAGGGAGAGAGTTAAAGGGTTAAGTTGAAACAAATTGAAATCCAAATAACTTAAACCAAATCATGTGTCTATTCATACTTGTATTTTTTTCTTAACTTAACCCAAGTTATCATTGCATCAAAAAGGGGGAGATTGTTAGTGCGGTTCGTACTAATGGTCTAACCCAGGTTTTGATTAATGATAAGTACGTTAAGTTAGGTTCTTTCGTGATCTAACCAATTGATTGAGTGTGCAGGAAATTCAGCTAGGTCAACAGGTCGATCGGATAGCTGGTACGAAATCCGGCTAGGTCGACGGACCGACCGGATAGCTAGTATGAAATCCAGCTAAGTCGACGGACTGACCGGATAGTTAGTATGAAATTCATCTAGGTTGACAGACCGACTGGATAGTTGGTACGAAGTCCAGCTACATCAACGGGCCGACCGGATAGCTGACACGAAGTCCAGACAGGTCGACGGGCTGACTGAATGTCTAACAAACTGGTAAGTTAAGGTAAGTCACTGGAGGAGAGTGACCAAGTGAGGATGGGTCTCGGTTGAAGGGACAGTAGGCGTCGGTCAAGTTTAGGTCCATTGAGGATCCCTAAGCTGAGACCTTGACTAGTTCTTGGTCCTAGGAGGGCAGGAACTAATTATTACTCTGTATTATTAAATTGTCCTAAAACTTGTTTTGCAAGGTATTTTAGACTAACATTATTTTGCAGAGCTCAGAGAAGAAAATTTCCTTCAGATGAACAATGTTCGAAGGTGCCTTCAAGCTTGATGGAAGGCGCCTTCGTACTATTCATAGAAGGCGCCTTCCACGGGATAAAGGTGGCCAAAGTCGTGGATAAGCATCGGGCTGTTCGGGATTGAACTTGCCTCATTGGAGGCACCTTCCATGCCCTTTATAAGGCTATCTCGAGAAGGCATTCAACAACAACACACATACAAACTACTATACGTCCATTTGAGGCTCTAATTACTCTGGGCTCCTGGCTTGCTACGACTCTACTATGAAGTCGTTGTATCTGACGACTGCTCCGAGGATTTCTGATCGTGACCAACAGACCAACTCCGACACATGACTCCGACACATGAGCACCTTCACATAAATTCCTAAAGTGTCGGTAACAAGATTTCTATTTGTACTTAAATTTTGCAAATGGAAAGTGTAGTCTGTTACACTTCTCTGAACTCTCTCTATACTCGATTCCCTCTTCTGAAGGTACCAGAAGAGGCTTTTAGTGGATTACCCATTGATAGGTCCGCGAGACCTGGGTCTTGGAGTAGGAGTCACCGAAGGTTCCGAACAAAGTAAAACCGCTTGCGTTTTCTGGTGATTGGATTTTCATTTTTAAGTTTTCCGCTGCGTACTTTACTTTGATTTCAAAACACAAAAAAATGAGGTTTTGAAAACCACATGATTCACTCCCCTCTCATGTGCGTAATCGATCCAATAGGATCTCCTCCCAGTGAATGAGCTCATCTGGCATAGGTAAAGGCTCCTCTTGACATGGACTCCCCCGCCTTGGGTTTTCCGAGCCTTACGTGCCTCGACCTTGCCCGTATCTACATAATACATGCGTGAGATCAATTGCTCTCCTCTAACTTCCTCGACCTAGTCTCCCGCTAAGAATTTTATTTTTTGATGGAAAGTGGAGACTATCGCTCGAAATTTATGCAAGGCGAGTCTTCCCAAAATGACATTGTAAGAGGATGGAGAATCCACCATGATAAAGGTTCTCCTCCGCATCCTCATCAATGGTTCACTGCTCAAAAATATGGCTAGCTTAATCTGACCTATTGGCCATACTTTATTACCTGTGAACCCGTACAAAGAGGTGGCCACGGGTTGAAGTTCACTGGCATCAATCTATATGCTATCAAACGTACTTTTGAATAGTACTTTGACAGAGCTTTCGGTGTTGATGAAAACCCTATCCATGCTACTGTTGGCAATGATGGCCTTGATGATGAGTGTGTCGTTATGAGGGAGCTCCACTCCCCTAAGGTCTTGCGGTCCGAAACTGATTAAGGGCCCTGCAACCTACTTCTGGCAGCAATCTACTGCATGTATCTCTAACCGACGCTCATGAGATTTCCGGGCTCTAGTGGAGTCCCCATTTGTGGGTCCTCCGGAGATTATGCTGATGTCCCGAGTAGCGGCATTACCCCTATTCTCTTCTTCAGTGAACTCCATCGACTCTTTACCCCATCCTGTAAGCTGACTTCCCTTCCCTCCCTTCTCGAGCAGGGGTTTGCCTGGTTGACCTATAGTAGTGGGTGGATTTCCCCGTTGCCTTTGGAGGTGGGATGCAATCTCGGGCGGAGGCAGGCCGAGTTCGGCGACCAGCCGAGAATCTCGAGTAAGCTGGAGGCAATTTCCTGTGTAGTGAGTGTGGGACCTATGGGAAGTGCAATAATGGGGTTCCCACTGGGCGAGTTTGTTAGTAGGAGCTTGGACGACCTTGATCCGTTGCACCATCTTGGATTCCTGGATGGGCAGAAAGCTCGATCGGGGATCTTTAATGCAGGCAGGAGGTCGAGCGGGAGGTTGGGCGACCTTCTTTCCGCCTTGTTGACAAGAGCCGGTGCCTTGGCTTCTTTTCTTCGGGCTGCCTGAGCTTCTTCTATATTGATGTAGCTTGCTACCATTCCAAGCATCTCATCAAAATTTTTCACGGGCTTTCAAATGAGGGCTCGAAAGAAATCCCCCTCCAGCAGGCCTTAGGAGAAGACACTCATCAATATTTTTGAGGTAGTGGACGGGACGTCCAGAGTTACCTAGTTGAAGCATTTTATGTAGGCCCTTAGGGATTCCGTGTGTCCCTGTTTGAGAGCAAATAGGTAGTGGTTAGTCTTTTGATACCTCCTGCTGCTGGCGAAGTGGTGCAGGAAGGCGTTCTTAAAATCTTGAAAACAAGCGATGGATCTGATAGACAATCTGTCAAATCACCTCTGTGTCGAGCCTGATAGAGTGTTTAAGAACACTCAGCACTTAATGGCGTTGTTGTATTAGTGCAGGAGCGTAGTATTTTGAAACTTATGGAGATGATCCCCCGGGTCCTTACTGCCTTCTTATTCCCCAATAGTTGGAGGCTTATACCCCTTTTGTAGTTTTCCCTCGAGCACCCTTTGAGAGGGTACTTGAAGTTCCTCTGGCACCTCCTTGGGCTCCTCCTGGATGACTATGGTCTTTCCCTTTTTTGAATCTCTCGGCGGGGAACTTTCAGCCGTGGAGGCCTGGTACTACTCCTTCTTATTATGGCTATCTCTGTTGGGGTCGCGATAGAAAGCTCGAGGGAAGTCATCTAGCTGTCTCCTTATCTGAAGCATGGGTCTTATCTTTCAAGGCCGCAGGTATCCTTTGTAGCTATGAGTCTACGGTTTGCCTCCCGAAGGTTGTCTCCTCTTGGCTTCTTTGAACAACTCATATTCTCCTGCGGTCATAGTTACATTGATCTTACATGTGTCCTCCATGTTCACATTCCAGAACAGGTGGAGAAGCTTCCCATATACGAAGACAAATTGATCCTGTATA